>NC_041005.1:23173697-23872831 GCF_004193775.1 Glycine soja | reverse complement strand
GGAGAATGGAGGATTGCCTTGAGGGTCCGCACTTAGGCAATCATGAAACACAGCTCCAAACTCGAAGGTGGAGGACACATGAACAGCGCTAGGCAATAACATTCATGGGGCTCCGAAAAAAGGGGAGAATGGAGGATTGCCTTGAGGGTCCGCACTTAGGCAATCATGAAACACAGCTCCAAACTCGAAAGTGGAGGACACATGAACAGCGCTAGGCAATAACATTCATGGGGCTCCGAAAAAGGGGAGAATGGAGGATTGCCTTGAGGGTCCGCACTTAGGCAATCATGAAACACAGCTCCAAACTCGAAAGTGGAGGACACATGAACAGCGCTAGGCAATAACATTCATGGGGCTCCGAAAAAGGGGAGAATGGAGGATTGCCTTGAGGGTCCGCACTTAGGCAATCATGAAACACAGCTCCAAACTCGAAAGTGGAGGACACATGAACAGCGCTAGGCAATAACATTCATGGGGCTCCGAAAAAGGGGGAGAATGGAGGATTGCCTTGAGGGTCCGCACTTAGGCAATCATGAAACACAGCTCCAAACTCGAAAGTGGAGGACACATGAACAGCGCTAGGCAATAACATTCATGGGGCTCCGAAAAGGGGAGAATGGAGGATTGCCTTGAGGGTCCGCACTTAGGCAATCATGAAACACAGCTCCAAACTCGAAAGTGGAGGACACATGAACAGCGCTAGGCAATAACATTCATGGGGCTCCGAAAAAGGGGGAGAATGGAGGATTGCCTTGAGGGTCCGCACTTAGGCAATCATGAAACACAGCTCCAAACTCGAAAGTGGAGGACACATGAACAGCGCTAGGCAATAACATTCATGGGGCTCCGAAAAAAGGGGAGAATGGAGGATTGCCTTGAGGGTCCGCACTTAGGCAATCATGAAACACAGCTCCAAACTCGAAAGTGGAGGACACATGAACAGCGCTAGGCAATAACATTCATGGGGCTCCGAAAAAGGGGGAGAATGGAGGATTGCCTTGAGGGTCCGCACTTAGGCAATCATGAAACACAGCTCCAAACTCGAAAGTGGAGGACACATGAACAGCGCTAGGCAATAACATTCATGGGGCTCCGAAAAAGGGGGAGAATGGAGGATTGCCTTGAGGGTCCGCACTTAGGCAATCATGAAACACAGCTCCAAACTCGAAAGTGGAGGACACATGAACAGCGCTAGGCAATAACATTCATGGGGCTCCGAAAAAGGGGAGAATGGAGGATTGCCTTGAGGGTCCGCACTTAGGCAATCATGAAACACAGCTCCAAACTCGAAAGTGGAGGACACATGAACAGCGCTAGGCAATAACATTCATGGGGCTCCGAAAAAGGGGAGAATGGAGGATTGCCTTGAGGGTCCGCACTTAGGCAATCATGAAACACAGCTCCAAACTCGAAAGTGGAGGACACATGAACAGCGCTAGGCAATAACATTCATGGGGCTCCGAAAAAGGGGAGAATGGAGGATTGCCTTGAGGGTCCGCACTTAGGCAATCATGAAACACAGCTCCAAACTCGAAAGTGGAGGACACATGAACAGCGCTAGGCAATAACATTCATGGGGCTCCGAAAAAGGGGGAGAATGGAGGATTGCCTTGAGGGTCCGCACTTAGGCAATCATGAAACACAGCTCCAAACTCGAAAGTGGAGGACACATGAACAGCGCTAGGCAATAACATTCATGGGGCTCCGAAAAAGGGGAGAATGGAGGATTGCCTTGAGGGTCCGCACTTAGGCAATCATGAAACACAGCTCCAAACTCGAAAGTGGAGGACACATGAACAGCGCTAGGCAATAACATTCATGGGGCTCCGAAAAAGGGGGAGAATGGAGGATTGCCTTGAGGGTCCGCACTTAGGCAATCATGAAACACAGCTCCAAACTCGAAAGTGGAGGACACATGAACAGCGCTAGGCAATAACATTCATGGGGCTCCGAAAAAGGGGGAGAATGGAGGATTGCCTTGAGGGTCCGCACTTAGGCAATCATGAAACACAGCTCCAAACTCGAAAGTGGAGGACACATGAACAGCGCTAGGCAATAACATTCATGGGGCTCCGAAAAAGGGGAGAATGGAGGATTGCCTTGAGGGTCCGCACTTAGGCAATCATGAAACACAGCTCCAAACTCGAAAGTGGAGGACACATGAACAGCGCTAGGCAATAACATTCATGGGGCTCCGAAAAAGGGGGAGAATGGAGGATTGCCTTGAGGGTCCGCACTTAGGCAATCATGAAACACAGCTCCAAACTCGAAAGTGGAGGACACATGAACAGCGCTAGGCAATAACATTCATGGGGCTCCGAAAAAGGGGAGAATGGAGGATTGCCTTGAGGGTCCGCACTTAGGCAATCATGAAACACACTCCAAACTCGAAAGTGGAGGACACATGAACAGCGCTAGGCAATAACATTCATGGGGCTCCGAAAAAGGGGGAGAATGGAGGATTGCCTTGAGGGTCCGCACTTAGGCAATCATGAAACACAGCTCCAAACTCGAAAGTGGAGGACACATGAACAGCGCTAGGCAATAACATTCATGGGGCTCCGAAAAAGGGGGAGAATGGAGGATTGCCTTGAGGGTCCGCACTTAGGCAATCATGAAACACAGCTCCAAACTCGAAAGTGGAGGACACATGAACAGCGCTAGGCAATAACATTCATGGGGCTCCGAAAAAGGGGAGAATGGAGGATTGCCTTGAGGGTCCGCACTTAGGCAATCATGAAACACAGCTCCAAACTCGAAAGTGGAGGACACATGAACAGCGCTAGGCAATAACATTCATGGGGCTCCGAAAAAGGGGGAGAATGGAGGATTGCCTTGAGGGTCCGCACTTAGGCAATCATGAAACACAGCTCCAAACTCGAAAGTGGAGGACACATGAACAGCGCTAGGCAATAACATTCATGGGGCTCCGAAAAAGGGGAGAATGGAGGATTGCCTTGAGGGTCCGCACTTAGGCAATCATGAAACACAGCTCCAAACTCGAAAGTGGAGGACACATGAACAGCGCTAGGCAATAACATTCATGGGGCTCCGAAAAAGGGGGAGAATGGAGGATTGCCTTGAGGGTCCGCACTTAGGCAATCATGAAACACAGCTCCAAACTCGAAAGTGGAGGACACATGAACAGCGCTAGGCAATAACATTCATGGGGCTCCGAAAAAGGGGAGAATGGAGGATTGCCTTGAGGGTCCGCACTTAGGCAATCATGAAACACAGCTCCAAACTCGAAAGTGGAGGACACATGAACAGCGCTAGGCAATAACATTCATGGGGCTCCGAAAAAAGGGGAGAATGGAGGATTGCCTTGAGGGTCCGCACTTAGGCAATCATGAAACACAGCTCCAAACTCGAAAGTGGAGGACACATGAACAGCGCTAGGCAATAACATTCATGGGGCTCCGAAAAAGGGGGAGAATGGAGGATTGCCTTGAGGGTCCGCACTTAGGCAATCATGAAACACAGCTCCAAACTCGAAAGTGGAGGACACATGAACAGCGCTAGGCAATAACATTCATGGGGCTCCGAAAAAGGGGGAGAATGGAGGATTGCCTTGAGGGTCCGCACTTAGGCAATCATGAAACACAGCTCCAAACTCGAAAGTGGAGGACACATGAACAGCGCTAGGCAATAACATTCATGGGGCTCCGAAAAAGGGGAGAATGGAGGATTGCCTTGAGGGTCCGCACTTAGGCAATCATGAAACACAGCTCCAAACTCGAAAGTGGAGGACACATGAACAGCGCTAGGCAATAACATTCATGGGGCTCCGAAAAAAGGGGAGAATGGAGGATTGCCTTGAGGGTCCGCACTTAGGCAATCATGAAACACAGCTCCAAACTCGAAAGTGGAGGACACATGAACAGCGCTAGGCAATAACATTCATGGGGCTCCGAAAAAGGGGGAGAATGGAGGATTGCCTTGAGGGTCCGCACTTAGGCAATCATGAAACACAGCTCCAAACTCGAAAGTGGAGGACACATGAACAGCGCTAGGCAATAACATTCATGGGGCTCCGAAAAAAGGGGAGAATGGAGGATTGCCTTGAGGGTCCGCACTTAGGCAATCATGAAACACAGCTCCAAACTCGAAAGTGGAGGACACATGAACAGCGCTAGGCAATAACATTCATGGGGCTCCGAAAAAAGGGGAGAATGGAGGATTGCCTTGAGGGTCCGCACTTAGGCAATCATGAAACACAGCTCCAAACTCGAAAGTGGAGGACACATGAACAGCGCTAGGCAATAACATTCATGGGGCTCCGAAAAAGGGGAGAATGGAGGATTGCCTTGAGGGTCCGCACTTAGGCAATCATGAAACACAGCTCCAAACTCGAAAGTGGAGGACACATGAACAGCGCTAGGCAATAACATTCATGGGGCTCCGAAAAAGGGGGAGAATGGAGGATTGCCTTGAGGGTCCGCACTTAGGCAATCATGAAACACAGCTCCAAACTCGAAAGTGGAGGACACATGAACAGCGCTAGGCAATAACATTCATGGGGCTCCGAAAAAGGGGAGAATGGAGGATTGCCTTGAGGGTCCGCACTTAGGCAATCATGAAACACAGCTCCAAACTCGAAAGTGGAGGACACATGAACAGCGCTAGGCAATAACATTCATGGGGCTCCGAAAAAAGGGGAGAATGGAGGATTGCCTTGAGGGTCCGCACTTAGGCAATCATGAAACACAGCTCCAAACTCGAAAGTGGAGGACACATGAACAGCGCTAGGCAATAACATTCATGGGGCTCCGAAAAAGGGGGAGAATGGAGGATTGCCTTGAGGGTCCGCACTTAGGCAATCATGAAACACAGCTCCAAACTCGAAAGTGGAGGACACATGAACAGCGCTAGGCAATAACATTCATGGGGCTCCGAAAAAAGGGGAGAATGGAGGATTGCCTTGAGGGTCCGCACTTAGGCAATCATGAAACACAGCTCCAAACTCGAAAGTGGAGGACACATGAACAGCGCTAGGCAATAACATTCATGGGGCTCCGAAAAAGGGGAGAATGGAGGATTGCCTTGAGGGTCCGCACTTAGGCAATCATGAAACACAGCTCCAAACTCGAAAGTGGAGGACACATGAACAGCGCTAGGCAATAACATTCATGGGGCTCCGAAAAAAGGGGAGAATGGAGGATTGCCTTGAGGGTCCGCACTTAGGCAATCATGAAACACAGCTCCAAACTCGAAAGTGGAGGACACATGAACAGCGCTAGGCAATAACATTCATGGGGCTCCGAAAAAGGGGGAGAATGGAGGATTGCCTTGAGGGTCCGCACTTAGGCAATCATGAAACACAGCTCCAAACTCGAAAGTGGAGGACACATGAACAGCGCTAGGCAATAACATTCATGGGGCTCCGAAAAAGGGGAGAATGGAGGATTGCCTTGAGGGTCCGCACTTAGGCAATCATGAAACACAGCTCCAAACTCGAAAGTGGAGGACACATGAACAGCGCTAGGCAATAACATTCATGGGGCTCCGAAAAAAGGGGGAGAATGGAGGATTGCCTTGAGGGTCCGCACTTAGGCAATCATGAAACACAGCTCCAAACTCGAAAGTGGAGGACACATGAACAGCGCTAGGCAATAACATTCATGGGGCTCCGAAAAAAGGGGAGAATGGAGGATTGCCTTGAGGGTCCGCACTTAGGCAATCATGAAACACAGCTCCAAACTCGAAAGTGGAGGACACATGAACAGCGCTAGGCAATAACATTCATGGGGCTCCGAAAAAGGGGAGAATGGAGGATTGCCTTGAGGGTCCGCACTTAGGCAATCATGAAACACAGCTCCAAACTCGAAAGTGGAGGACACATGAACAGCGCTAGGCAATAACATTCATGGGGCTCCGAAAAAGGGGGAGAATGGAGGATTGCCTTGAGGGTCCGCACTTAGGCAATCATGAAACACAGCTCCAAACTCGAAAGTGGAGGACACATGAACAGCGCTAGGCAATAACATTCATGGGGCTCCGAAAAAGGGGGAGAATGGAGGATTGCCTTGAGGGTCCGCACTTAGGCAATCATGAAACACAGCTCCAAACTCGAAAGTGGAGGACACATGAACAGCGCTAGGCAATAACATTCATGGGGCTCCGAAAAAGGGGGAGAATGGAGGATTGCCTTGAGGGTCCGCACTTAGGCAATCATGAAACACAGCTCCAAACTCGAAAGTGGAGGACACATGAACAGCGCTAGGCAATAACATTCATGGGGCTCCGAAAAAGGGGAGAATGGAGGATTGCCTTGAGGGTCCGCACTTAGGCAATCATGAAACACAGCTCCAAACTCGAAAGTGGAGGACACATGAACAGCGCTAGGCAATAACATTCATGGGGCTCCGAAAAAGGGGGAGAATGGAGGATTGCCTTGAGGGTCCGCACTTAGGCAATCATGAAACACAGCTCCAAACTCGAAAGTGGAGGACACATGAACAGCGCTAGGCAATAACATTCATGGGGCTCCGAAAAAGGGGAGAATGGAGGATTGCCTTGAGGGTCCGCACTTAGGCAATCATGAAACACAGCTCCAAACTCGAAAGTGGAGGACACATGAACAGCGCTAGGCAATAACATTCATGGGGCTCCGAAAAAAGGGGGAGAATGGAGGATTGCCTTGAGGGTCCGCACTTAGGCAATCATGAAACACAGCTCCAAACTCGAAAGTGGAGGACACATGAACAGCGCTAGGCAATAACATTCATGGGGCTCCGAAAAAGGGGAGAATGGAGGATTGCCTTGAGGGTCCGCACTTAGGCAATCATGAAACACAGCTCCAAACTCGAAAGTGGAGGACACATGAACAGCGCTAGGCAATAACATTCATGGGGCTCCGAAAAAGGGGGAGAATGGAGGATTGCCTTGAGGGTCCGCACTTAGGCAATCATGAAACACAGCTCCAAACTCGAAAGTGGAGGACACATGAACAGCGCTAGGCAATAACATTCATGGGGCTCCGAAAAAGGGGGAGAATGGAGGATTGCCTTGAGGGTCCGCACTTAGGCAATCATGAAACACAGCTCCAAACTCGAAAGTGGAGGACACATGAACAGCGCTAGGCAATAACATTCATGGGGCTCCGAAAAAGGGGGAGAATGGAGGATTGCCTTGAGGGTCCGCACTTAGGCAATCATGAAACACAGCTCCAAACTCGAAAGTGGAGGACACATGAACAGCGCTAGGCAATAACATTCATGGGGCTCCGAAAAAGGGGGAGAATGGAGGATTGCCTTGAGGGTCCGCACTTAGGCAATCATGAAACACAGCTCCAAACTCGAAAGTGGAGGACACATGAACAGCGCTAGGCAATAACATTCATGGGGCTCCGAAAAAGGGGGAGAATGGAGGATTGCCTTGAGGGTCCGCACTTAGGCAATCATGAAACACAGCTCCAAACTCGAAAGTGGAGGACACATGAACAGCGCTAGGCAATAACATTCATGGGGCTCCGAAAAAAGGGGGAGAATGGAGGATTGCCTTGAGGGTCCGCACTTAGGCAATCATGAAACACAGCTCCAAACTCGAAAGTGGAGGACACATGAACAGCGCTAGGCAATAACATTCATGGGGCTCCGAAAAAAGGGGAGAATGGAGGATTGCCTTGAGGGTCCGCACTTAGGCAATCATGAAACACAGCTCCAAACTCGAAAGTGGAGGACACATGAACAGCGCTAGGCAATAACATTCATGGGGCTCCGAAAAAGGGGGAGAATGGAGGATTGCCTTGAGGGTCCGCACTTAGGCAATCATGAAACACAGCTCCAAACTCGAAAGTGGAGGACACATGAACAGCGCTAGGCAATAACATTCATGGGGCTCCGAAAAAGGGGGAGAATGGAGGATTGCCTTGAGGGTCCGCACTTAGGCAATCATGAAACACAGCTCCAAACTCGAAAGTGGAGGACACATGAACAGCGCTAGGCAATAACATTCATGGGGCTCCGAAAAAGGGGGAGAATGGAGGATTGCCTTGAGGGTCCGCACTTAGGCAATCATGAAACACAGCTCCAAACTCGAAAGTGGAGGACACATGAACAGCGCTAGGCAATAACATTCATGGGGCTCCGAAAAAAGGGGGAGAATGGAGGATTGCCTTGAGGGTCCGCACTTAGGCAATCATGAAACACAGCTCCAAACTCGAAAGTGGAGGACACATGAACAGCGCTAGGCAATAACATTCATGGGGCTCCGAAAAAGGGGAGAATGGAGGATTGCCTTGAGGGTCCGCACTTAGGCAATCATGAAACACAGCTCCAAACTCGAAAGTGGAGGACACATGAACAGCGCTAGGCAATAACATTCATGGGGCTCCGAAAAAAGGGGAGAATGGAGGATTGCCTTGAGGGTCCGCACTTAGGCAATCATGAAACACAGCTCCAAACTCGAAAGTGGAGGACACATGAACAGCGCTAGGCAATAACATTCATGGGGCTCCGAAAAAGGGGAGAATGGAGGATTGCCTTGAGGGTCCGCACTTAGGCAATCATGAAACACAGCTCCAAACTCGAAAGTGGAGGACACATGAACAGCGCTAGGCAATAACATTCATGGGGCTCCGAAAAAGGGGAGAATGGAGGATTGCCTTGAGGGTCCGCACTTAGGCAATCATGAAACACAGCTCCAAACTCGAAAGTGGAGGACACATGAACAGCGCTAGGCAATAACATTCATGGGGCTCCGAAAAAAGGGGAGAATGGAGGATTGCCTTGAGGGTCCGCACTTAGGCAATCATGAAACACAGCTCCAAACTCGAAAGTGGAGGACACATGAACAGCGCTAGGCAATAACATTCATGGGGCTCCGAAAAAGGGGAGAATGGAGGATTGCCTTGAGGGTCCGCACTTAGGCAATCATGAAACACAGCTCCAAACTCGAAAGTGGAGGACACATGAACAGCGCTAGGCAATAACATTCATGGGGCTCCGAAAAAAGGGGGAGAATGGAGGATTGCCTTGAGGGTCCGCACTTAGGCAATCATGAAACACAGCTCCAAACTCGAAAGTGGAGGACACATGAACAGCGCTAGGCAATAACATTCATGGGGCTCCGAAAAAGGGGGAGAATGGAGGATTGCCTTGAGGGTCCGCACTTAGGCAATCATGAAACACACCTCCAAACTCGAAAGTGGAGGACACATGAACAGCGCTAGGCAATAACATTCATGGGGCTCCGAAAAAGGGGGAGAATGGAGGATTGCCTTGAGGGTCCGCACTTAGGCAATCATGAAACACAGCTCCAAACTCGAAAGTGGAGGACACATGAACAGCGCTAGGCAATAACATTCATGGGGCTCCGAAAAAAGGGGGAGAATGGAGGATTGCCTTGAGGGTCCGCACTTAGGCAATCATGAAACACAGCTCCAAACTCGAAAGTGGAGGACACATGAACAGCGCTAGGCAATAACATTCATGGGGCTCCGAAAAAGGGGGAGAATGGAGGATTGCCTTGAGGGTCCGCACTTAGGCAATCATGAAACACAGCTCCAAACTCGAAAGTGGAGGACACATGAACAGCGCTAGGCAATAACATTCATGGGGCTCCGAAAAAGGGGGAGAATGGAGGATTGCCTTGAGGGTCCGCACTTAGGCAATCATGAAACACAGCTCCAAACTCGAAGTGGAGGACACATGAACAGCGCTAGGCAATAACATTCATGGGGCTCCGAAAAAGGGGAGAATGGAGGATTGCCTTGAGGGTCCGCACTTAGGCAATCATGAAACACAGCTCCAAACTCGAAAGTGGAGGACACATGAACAGCGCTAGGCAATAACATTCATGGGGCTCCGAAAAAAGGGGGAGAATGGAGGATTGCCTTGAGGGTCCGCACTTAGGCAATCATGAAACACAGCTCCAAACTCGAAGGTGGAGGACACATGAACAGCGCTAGGCAATAACATTCATGGGGCTCCGAAAAAAGGGGGAGAATGGAGGATTGCCTTGAGGGTCCGCACTTAGGCAATCATGAAACACAGCTCCAAACTCGAAGTGGAGGACACATGAACAGCGCTAGGCAATAACATTCATGGGGCTCCGAAAAAGGGGGAGAATGGAGGATTGCCTTGAGGGTCCGCACTTAGGCAATCATGAAACACAGCTCCAAACTCGAAGTGGAGGACACATGAACAGCGCTAGGCAATAACATTCATGGGGCTCCGAAAAAGGGGAGAATGGAGGATTGCCTTGAGGGTCCGCACTTAGGCAATCATGAAACACAGCTCCAAACTCGAAGTGGAGGACACATGAACAGCGCTAGGCAATAACATTCATGGGGCTCCGAAAAAAGGGGGAGAATGGAGGATTGCCTTGAGGGTCCGCACTTAGGCAATCATGAAACACAGCTCCAAACTCGAAGGTGGAGGACACATGAACAGCGCTAGGCAATAACATTCATGGGGCTCCGAAAAAAGGGGGAGAATGGAGGATTGCCTTGAGGGTCCGCACTTAGGCAATCATGAAACACAGCTCCAAACTCGAAGTGGAGGACACATGAACAGCGCTAGGCAATAACATTCATGGGGCTCCGAAAAAGGGGAGAATGGAGGATTGCCTTGAGGGTCCGCACTTAGGCAATCATGAAACACAGCTCCAAACTCGAAGTGGAGGACACATGAACAGCGCTAGGCAATAACATTCATGGGGCTCCGAAAAAGGGGGAGAATGGAGGATTGCCTTGAGGGTCCGCACTTAGGCAATCATGAAACACAGCTCCAAACTCGAAGGTGGAGGACACATGAACAGCGCTAGGCAATAACATTCATGGGGCTCCGAAAAAGGGGGAGAATGGAGGATTGCCTTGAGGGTCCGCACTTAGGCAATCATGAAACACAGCTCCAAACTCGAAGGTGGAGGACACATGAACAGCGCTAGGCAATAACATTCATGGGGCTCCGAAAAAGGGGGAGAATGGAGGATTGCCTTGAGGGTCCGCACTTAGGCAATCATGAAACATAGCTCCAAACTCGAAGGTGGAGGACACATGAACAGCGCTAGGCAATAACATTCATGGGGCTCCGAAAAAGGGGAGAATGGAGGATTGCCTTGAGGGTCCGCACTTAGGCAATCATGAAACATAGCTCCAAACTCGAAGGTGGAGGACACATGAACAGCGCTAGGCAATAACATTCATGGGGCTCCGAAAAAAGGGGGAGAATGGAGGATTGCCTTGAGGGTCCGCACTTAGGCAATCATGAAACATAGCTCCAAACTCGAAGGTGGAGGACACATGAACAGCGCTAGGCAATAACATTCATGGGGCTCCGAAAAAAGGGGGAGAATGGAGGATTGCCTTGAGGGTCCGCACTTAGGCAATCATGAAACACAGCTCCAAACTCGAAGGTGGAGGACACATGAACAGCGCTAGGCAATAAAGTTCATGGGGCTCTGAAAAGGGGGGAGAATGGAGGATTGCCTTGAGGGTCCGCACTTAGGCAATCATGAAACACAGCTCCAAACTTGAAGGTGGAGGACACATGAATAGCGGTAGGCAATAACATTCATGGGGCTCCGAAAAAAGGGGGAGAATGGAGGATTGCCTTGAGGGTCCGCACTTAGGCAATCATGAAACATAGCTCCAAACTCGAAGGTGGAGGACACATGAACAGCGCTAGGCAATAACATTCATGGGGCTCCGAAAAAGGGGGAGAATGGAGGATTGCCTTGAGGGTCCGCACTTAGGCAATCATGAAACACAGCTCCAAACTCGAAGGTGGAGGACACATGAACAGCGCTAGGCAATAACATTCATGGGTTCCGAAAAAAGGGGAGAATGGAGGATTGCCTTGAGGGTCCGCACTTAGGCAATCATGAAACACAACTCCAAACTCGAAGGTGGAGGACACATGAACAGCGCTAGGCAATAACATTTGATGGGGCTCCGAAAAAAGGGGGAGAATGGAGGATTGCCTTGAGGGTCCGCACTTAGGCAATCATGAAACACAGCTCCAAACTCGAAGGTGGAGGACACATGAATAGCTCTAGGCAATAACATTCATGGGGCTCCGAAAAAGGGGGAGATTGGAGGATTGCCTTGAGGGTCCGCACTTAGGCAATCATGAAACACAGCACCAAACTCGAAGGTGGAGGACACATGAACAGCGCTAGGCAATAACATTCATGGGTCTCCGAAAAAGGGGGAGAATGGAGGATTGCCTTGAGGGTCCGCACTTAGGCAATCATGAAACACAGCTCCAAACTCGAAGGTGGAGGACACATGAACAGCGCTAGGCAATAACATTCATGGGGCTCCGAAAAAAGGGGGAGAATGGAGGATTGCCTTGAGGGTCCGCACTTAGGCAATCATGAAACACAACTCCAAACTCGAAGGTGGAGGACACATGAACAGCGCTAGGCAATAACATTCATGGGGCTCCGAAAAAGGGGGAGAATGGAGGATTGCCTTGAGGGTCCGCACTTAGGCAATCATGAAACACAGCTCCAAACTCGAAGGTGGAGGACACATGAACAGCGCTAGGCAATAACATTCATGGGGCTCCGAAAAAGGGGAGAATGGAGGATTGCCTTGAGGTCCGCACTTAGGCAATCATGAAACATAGCTCCAAACTCGAAGGTGGAGGACACATGAACAGCGCTAGGCAATAACATTCATGGGGCTCCGAAAAAGGGGGAGAATGGAGGATTGCCTTGAGGGTCCGCACTTAGGCAATCATGAAACATAGCTCCAAACTCGAAGGTGGAGGACACATGAACAGCGCTAGGCAATAACATTCATGGGCTCCGAAAAAGGGGGAGAATGGAGGATTGCCTTGAGGGTCCGCACTTAGGCAATCATGAAACAAGCTCCAAACTCGAAGGTGGAGGACACATGAACAGCGCTAGGCAATAACATTCATGGGGCTCCGAAAAAAGGGGGAGAATGGAGGATTGCCTTGAGGGTCCGCACTTAGGCAATCATGAAACACAGCTCCAAACTCGAAGGTGGAGGACACATGAACAGCGCTAGGCAATAACATTCATGGGGCTCCGAAAAAAGGGGAGAATGGAGGATTGCCTTGAGGGTCCGCACTTAGGCAATCATGAAACACAACTCCAAACTCGAAGGTGGAGGACACATGAACAGCGCTAGGCAATAACATTCATGGGCTCCGAAAAAAGGGGGAGATGGAGGATTGCCTTGAGGGTCCGCACTTAGGCAATCATGAAACACAGCTCCAAACTCGAAGGTGGAAGACACATGAACAGCGCTAGGCAATAACATTTGATGGGGCTCCGAAAAAAGGGGGAAATGGAGGATTGCCTTGAGGGTCCGCACTTAGGCAATCATGAAACACAGCTCCAAACTCGAAGGTGGAGACACATGAATAGCTCTAGGCAATAACATTCATGGGGCTCCGAAAAAGGGGGAGATTGGAGGATTGCCTTGAGGGTCCGCACTTAGGCAATCATGAAACATAGCTCCAAACTCGAAGGTGGAGGACACATGAACAGCGCTAGGCAATAACATTCATGGGGCTCCGAAAAAAGGGGGAGAATGGAGGATTGCCTTGAGGGTCCGCACTTAGGCAATCATGAAACACAGCTCCAAACTCGAAGGTGGAAGACACATGAACAGCGCTAGGCAATAACATTCATGGGCTCCGAAAAAAGGGGGAGAATGGAGGATTGCCTTGAGGTTCCGCACTTAGGCAATCATGAAACACAACTCCAAACTCGAAGGTGGAGGACACATGAACATCGCTAGGCAATAACATTCATGGGGCTCCGAAAAAGGGGGAGAATGGAGGATTGCCTTGAGGTCCGCACTTAGGCAATGATGAAACACAACTCCAAACTCGAAGGTGGAGGACACATGAACAGCGCTAGGCAATAACATTCATGGGGCTCCGAAAAAGGGGGAGAATGGAGGATTGCCTTGAGGCTCCGCACTTAGGCAATCATGAAACATAGCTCCAAACTCGAAGGTGGAGGACACATGAACAACGCTAGGCAATAACATTCATGGGGCTCCGAAAAAGGGGGAGAATGGAGGATTGCCTTGAGGGTCCGCACTTAGGCAATCACGAAACATAGCTCCAAACTCGAAGGTGGAGGACACATGAACAGCGCTAGGCAATAACATTGATGGGTTCCGAAAAAAGGGGGAGAATGGAGGATTGCCTTGAGGGTCCGCACTTAGGCAATCATGAAACACAACTCCAAACTCGAAGGTGGAGGACACATGAACAGCGCTAGGCAATAACATTTGATGGGGCTCCGAAAAAAGGGGCAGAATGGAGGATTGCCTGTACGGTCCGCACTTAGGCAATCATGAAACACAGCTCCAAACTCGAAGGTGGAGGACACATGAATAGCTCTAGGCAATAACATTCATGGGGCTCCGAAAAAGGGGGAGAATGGAGATTGCCTTGAGGGTCCGCACTTAGGCAATCATGAAACAGAGCTCCAAACTCGAAGGTGGAGGACACATGAATAGCGCTAGGCAATAACATTCATGGGGCTCCGAAAAAAGGGGGAGAATGGAGGATTGCCTTGAGGGTCCGCACTTAGGCAATCATGAAACACAGCTCCAAACTCGAAGGTGGAGGACACAAGAACATCGCTAGGCAATAACATTCATGGGTCTCCGAAAAAAGGGGGAGAATGGAGGATTGCCTAAAGGGTCCGCACTTAGGCAATCATGAAACATAGCTCCAAACTCGAAGGTGGAGGACACATGAACAGCGCTAGGCAATAACATTCGTGGGGCTCCGAAAAGGGGGGAGAATGGAGGATTGCCTTGAGGGTCCGCACTTAGGCAATCATGAAACAGAGCTCCAAACTCGAAGGTGGAGGACACATGAATAGCGCTAGGCAATAACATTCATGGGGCTCCGAAAAAAAGGGGGAGAATGGAGGATTGCCTTGAGGGTCCGCACTTAGGCAATCATGAAACACAGCTCCAAACTAGAAGGTGGAGGACACATGAACAGCGCTAGGCAATAACATTCATGGGTTCCGAAAAAAGGGGGAGAATGGAGGATTGCCTTGAGGGTCCGCACTTAGGCAATCATGAAACACAATTCAAAACTCGAAGGTGGAGGACACATGAACAGCGCTAGGCTATAACATTTGATGGGGCTCCGAAATAAGGGGGAGAATGGAGGATTGCCTTGAGGGTCCGCACTTAGGCAATCATGAAACACAGCTCCAAACTCGAAGGTGGAGGACACATGAATAGCTCTAGGCAATAACATTCATGGGGCTCCGAAAAAGGGGGAGATTGGAGGATTGCCTTGAGGGTCCGAACTTAGGCAATCATGAAACACAGCTCCAAACTCGAAGGTGGAGGACACATGAACAACGCTAGGCAATAACATTCATGGATCTCCGAAAATGGGGGAGAATGGAGGATTGCCTTGAGGGTCTGCACTTAGGAAATCATGAAACACAGCTCCAAACTCGAAGGTGGAGGACACATGAATAGCTCTAGGCTATAACATTCATGGGGCTCCGAAAAAAAAGGGGGAGAATGGAGGATTGCCTTGAGGGTCCGAACTTAGGCAATCATGAAACACAACTCCAAACTCGAAGGTGGAGGACACATGAACAGCGCTAGGCAATAACATTCATGGGGATCCGAAAAAGGTGGAGAATGGAGGATTGCCTTGAGGGTCCGCACTTAGGCAATCATGAAACACAACTCCAAACTCGAAGGTGGAGGACAAATGAACAGCGCTAGGTAATAACATTCATGGGGCTCCAAAAAAGGGGGAGAATGGAGGATTGCCTTGAGGCTCCGCACTTAGGCAATCATGAAACATAGCTCCAAACTCGAAGGTGGAGGACACATGAACAACGCTAGGCAATAACATTCATGGGGCTCCGAAAAAGGGGGAGAATGGAGGATTGCCTTGAGGGTCCGCACTTAGGCAATCACGAAACATAGCTCCAAACTCGAAGGTGGAGGACACATGAACAGCGCTAGGCAATAACATTGATGGGTTCCGAAAAAAGGGGAAGAATGGAGGATTGCCTTGAGGGTCCGCACTTAGGAAATCATGAAACACAACTCCAAACTCGAAGGTGGAGGACACATGAACAGCGCTAGGCAATAACATTTGATGGGGCTCCGAAAAAAGGGGGAGAATGGAGGATTGCCTGTAGGGTCCGCACTTAGGCAATCATGAAACACAGCTCCAAACTCGAAGGTGGAGGACACATGAATAGCTCTAGGCAATAACATTCATGGGGCTCCGAAAAAGGGGAAGATTGGAGGCTTGCCTTGAGGGTCCGCACTTCGGCAATCATGAAACACAGCTCCAAACTCGAAGGTGGAAGACACATGAACAGCGCTAGGCAATAACATTTGATGGGGCTCCGAAAAAAGGGGGAAAATGGAGGATTGCCTTGAGGGTCCGCACTTAGGCAATCATGAAACACAGCTCCAAACTCGAAGGTGGGGGACAGATGAATAGCTTTAGGCAATAACATTCATGGGGCTCCGAAAAAGGGGGAGATTGGAGGATTGCCTTGAGGGTCCGCACTTAGGCAATCATGAAACATAGCTCCAAACTCGAAGGTGGAGGACACATGAACAACGCTAGGCAATAACATTCATGGGGCTCCGAAAAAGGGGGAGAATGGAGGATTGCCTTGAGGGTCCGCACTTAGGCAATCACGAAACATAGCTCCAAACTCGAAGGTGGAGGACACATGAACAGCGCTAGGATATAACATTGATGGGTTCCGAAAAAAGGGGGAGAATGGAGGATTGCCTTGAGGGTCCGCACTTAGGCAATCATGAAACACAACTCCAAACTCGAAGGTGGAGGACACATGAACAGCGCTAGGCAATAACATTTGATGGGGCTCCGAAAAAAGGGGGAGAATGGAGGATTGCCTGTAGGGTCCGCACTTAGGCAATCATGAAACACAGCTCCATACTCGAAGGTGGAGGACACATGAATAGCTCTAGGCAATAACATTCATGGGGCTCCGAAAAAGGGGGAGATTGGAGGATTTCCTTGAGGGTCCGCACTTAGGCAATCATGAAACATAGCTCCAAACTCGAAGGTGGAGGACACATGAATAGCGCTAGGCAATAACATTCATGGGGCTCCGAAAAAAAGGGGGAGAATGGAGGATTGCCTTGAGGGTCCGCACTTAGGCAATCATGAAACACAGCTCCAAACTCGAAGGTGGAAGACACATGAACAGCGCTAGGCAATAACATTCATGGGGCTCCGAAAAAACGGGGAGAAGGGAGGATTGCCTTGAGGTTCCGCACTTAGGCAATCATGAAACACAACTCCAAACTCGAAGGTGGAGGACACAAGAACATCGCTAGGCAATAACATTCATGGGGCTCCGAAAAAAAGGGGGAGAATGGAGGATTGCCTTAGGGTCCGCACTTAGGCAATCATGAAACACAGCTCAAAACTCGAAGGTGGAAGACACATGAACAGCGCTAGGCAATAACATTCATGGGGCTCCGAATTAACGGGGAGAAGGGAGGATTGCCTTGAGGTTCCGCACTTAGGCAATCATGAAACACAACTCCAAACTCGATGGTGGAGGACACTTGAACAGCGCTAGGCAATAACATTCATGGGGCTCCGAAAAAGGGGGAGAATGGAGGATTGCCTAAAGGGTCCGCACTTAGGCAATCATGAAACATAGCTCCAAACTCGAAGGTGGAGGACACATGAACAGCGCTAGGCAATAACATTCGTGGGCTCCGAAAAGGGGGGAGAATGGAGGATTGCCTTGAGGGTCCGCACTTAGGCAATCATGAAACAGAGCTCCAAACTCGAAGGTGGAGGACACATGAATAGCGCTAGGCAATAACATTCATGGGGCTCCGAAAAAAAGGGGGAGAATGGAGGATTGCCTTGAGGGTCCGCACTTAGGCAATCATGAAACACAGCTCCAAACTCGAAGGTGGAAGACACATGAACAGCGCTAGGCAATAACATTCATGGGGCTCCGAAAAAACGGGGAGAAGGGAGGATTGCCTTGAGGTTCCGCACTTAGGCAATCATGAAACACAACTCCAAACTCGAAGGTGGAGGACACAAGAACATCGCTAGGCAATAACATTCATGGGTCTCCGAAAAAAAGGGGGAGATTGGAGGTTTGCCTTGAGGGTCCGCACTTAGGCAATCATGAAACACAGCTCCAAACTCGAAGGTGGAAGACACATGAACAGCGCTAGGCAATAACATTTGATGGGGCTCCGAAAAAAGGGGGAAAAAGGAGGATTGCCTTGAGGGTCCGCACTTAGGCAATCATGAAACACAGCTCCAAACTCGAAGGTGGAGGACACATGAATAGCTCTAGGCAATAACATTCATGGGGCTCCGAAAAAGGGGGAGATTGGAGGATTGCCTTGAGGGTCCGCACTTAGGCAATCATGAAACATAGCCCCAAACTCGAATGTGGAGGACACATGAACAGCGCTAGGCAATAACATTCATGGGGCTCCGAAAAAAGGGGGAGAATGGAGGATTGCCTTGAGGGTCCGCACTTAGGCAATCATGAAACACAGCTCCAAACTCGAAGGTGGAAGACACATGAACAGCGCTAGGCAATAACATTCATGGGACTCCGAAAAAAGGGGGAGAATGGAGGATTGCCTTGAGGTTCCGCACTTAGGCAATCATGAAACACAACTCCAAACTCGAAGGTGGAGGACACATGAACATCGCTAGGCAATAACATTCATGGGGCTCCGTAAAAAGGGGGAGAATGGAGGATTGCCTTGAGGTTCCGCACTTAGGCAATCATGAAACACAACTCCAAACTCGAAGGTGGAGGACACATGAACAACGCTAGGCAATAACATTCATGGGGCTCCGAAAAAGGGGGAGAATGGAGGATTGCCTTGAGGGTCCGCACTTAGGCAATCACGAAACATAGCTCCAAACTCGAAGGTGGAGGACACATGAACAGCGCTAGGCAATAACATTGATGGGTTCCGAAAAAAGGGGGAGAATGGAGGATTGCCTTGAGGGTCCGCACTTAGGCAATCATGAAACACAACTCCAAACTCGAAGGTGGAGGACACATGAACAGCGCTAGGCAATAACATTTGATGGGGCTCCGAAAAAAGGGGCAGAATGGAGGATTGCCTGTACGGTCCGCACTTAGGCAATCATGAAACACAGCTCCAAACTCGAAGGTGGAGGACACATGAATAGCTCTAGGCAATAACATTCATGGGGCTCCGAAAAAGGGGGAGAATGGAGATTGCCTTGAGGGTCCGCACTTAGGCAATCATGAAACAGAGCTCCAAACTCGAAGGTGGAGGACACATGAATAGCGCTAGGCAATAACATTCATGGGGCTCCGAAAAAAAGGGGGAGAATGGAGGATTGCCTTGAGGGTCCGCACTTAGGCAATCATGAAACACAGCTCCAAACTCGAAGGTGGAGGACACAAGAACATCGCTAGGCAATAACATTCATGGGTCTCCGAAAAAAAGGGGGAGATTGGAGGATTGCCTTGAGGGTCCGCACTTAGGCAATCATGAAACACAGCTCCAAACTCGAAGGTGGAGGACACAAGAACATCGCTAGGCAATAACATTCATGGGTCTCCGAAAAAAAGGGGGAGATTGGAGGATTGCCTTGAGGGTCCGCACTTAGGCAATCATGAAACACAACTCCAAACTCGAAGGTGGAGGACACAAGAACATCGCTAGGCAATAACATTCTAGGGTCTCCGAAAAAAAGGGGGAGATTGGAGGATTGCCTTGAGGGTCCGCACTTAGGCAATCATGAAACACAGCTCCAAACTCGAAGGTGGAGGACACATGAACAGCGCTAGGCAATAACATTCATGGGGCTCCGAAAAAGGGGGAGATTGGAGGATTGCCTTGAGGGTCCGCACTTAGGCAATCACGAAACATAGCTCCAAACTCGAAGGTGGAGGACACATGAACAGCGCTAGGCAATAACATTGATGGGTTCCGAAAAAAGGGGGAGAATGGAGGATTGCCTTGAGGGTCCGCACTTAGGCAATCATGAAACACAACTCCAAACTCGAAGGTGGAGGACACATGAACAGCGCTAGGCAATAACATTTGATGGGGCTCCGAAAAAAGGGGCAGAATGGAGGATTGCCTGTACGGTCCGCACTTAGGCAATCATGAAACACAGCTCCAAACTCGAAGGTGGAGGACAAATGAATAGCTCTAGGCAATAACATTCATGGGGCTCCGAAAAAGGGGGAGATTGGAGGATTGCCTTGAGGGTCCGCACTTAGGCAATCATGAAACAAAGCTCCAAACTCGAAGGTGGAGGACACATGAACAGCGCTAGGTAATAACATTCATGGGGCTCCGAAAAAGGGGGAGATTGGAGGATTGCCTTGAGGGTCCGCACTTAGGCAATCATGAAACACAACTCCAAATTCGAAGGTGGAGTACACATGAACAGCGCTAGGCAATAACATTCATGGGGCTCCGAAAAAAAGGGGGAGATTGGAGGATTGCCTTGAGGGTCCGCACTTAGGCAATCATGAAACATAGCTCCAAACTCGAAGGTGGAGGACACAAGAATAGCGCTAGGCAATAACATTCATGGGGCTCCGAAAAAAAGGGGGAGAATGGAGGATTGCCTTGAGGGTCCGCACTTAGGCAATCACGAAACATAGCTCCAAACTCGAAGGTGGAGGACACATGAACAGCGCTAGGCAATAACATTGATGGGTTCCGAAAAAAGGGGGAGAATGGAGGATTGCCTTGAGGGTCCGCACTTAGGCAATCATGAAACACAACTCCAAACTCGAAGGTGGAGGACACATGAACAGCGCTAGGCAATAACATTTGATGGGGCTCCGAAAAAAGGGGCAGAATGGAGGATTGCCTGTAGGGTCCGCACTTAGGCAATCATGAAACACAGCTCCAAACTCGAAGGTGGAGGACACATGAATAGCTCTAGGCAATAACATTCATGGGGCTCCGAAAAAGGGGGAGAATGGAGATTGCCTTGAGGGTCCGCACTTAGGCAATCATGAAACAGAGCTCCAAACTCGAAGGTGGAGGACACATGAATAGCGCTAGGCAATAACATTCATGGGGCTCCGAAAAAAAGGGGGAGAATGGAGGATTGCCTTGAGGGTCCGCACTTAGGCAATCATGAAACACAGCTCCAAACTCGAAGGTGGAGGACACAAGAACATCGCTAGGCAATAACATTCATGGGTCTCCGAAAAAAAGAGGGAGATTGGAGGATTGCCTTGAGGGTCCGCACTTAGGCAATCATGAAACACAACTCCAAACTCGAAGGTGGAGGACACAAGAACATCGCTAGGCAATAACATTCATGGGTCTCCGAAAAAAAGGGGGAGATTGGAGGATTGCCTTGAGGGTCCGCACTTAGGCAATCATGAAACACAGCTCCAAACTCGAAGGTGGAGGACACATGAACAGCGCTAGGCAATAACATTCATGGGGCTCCGAAAAAGGGGGAGATTGGAGGATTGCCTTGAGGGTCCGCACTTAGGCAATCATGAAACACAACTCCAAACTCGATGGTGGAGGACACTTGAACAGCGCTAGGCAATAACATTCATGGGGCTCCGAAAAAGGGGGAGAATGGAGGATTGCCTAAAGGGTCCGCACTTAGGCAATCATGAAACATAGCTCCAAACTCGAAGGTGGAGGACACATGAACAGCGCTAGGCAATAACATTCGTGGGGCTCCGAAAAGGGGGGAGAATGGAGGATTGCCTTGAGGGTCCGCACTTAGGCAATCATGAAACAGAGCTCCAAACTCGAAGGTGGAGGACACATGAATAGCGCTAGGCAATAACATTCATGGGGCTCCGAAAAAGGGGGAGATTGGAGGATTGCCTTGAGGGTCCGCACTTAGGCAATCATGAAACATAGCTCCAAACTCGAAGGTGGAGGACACATGAACAGCGCTAGGCAATAACATTCATGGGGCTCCGAAAAAGGGGGAGATTGGAGGATTGCCTTGAGGGTCCGCACTTAGGCAATCATGAAACACAACTCCAAACTCGATGGTGGAGGACACTTGAACAGCGCTAGGCAATAACATTCATGGGGCTCCGAAAAAGGGGGAGAATGGAGGATTGCCTAAAGGGTCCGCACTTAGGCAATCATGAAACATAGCTCCAAACTCGAAGGTGGAGGACACATGAACAGCGCTAGGCAATAACATTCGTGGGGCTCCGAAAAGGGGGGAGAATGGAGGATTGCCTTGAGGGTCCGCACTTAGGCAATCATGAAACAGAGCTCCAAACTCGAAGGTGGAGGACACATGAATAGCGCTAGGCAATAACATTCATGGGGCTCCGAAAAAGGGGGAGATTGGAGGATTGCCTTGAGGGTCCGCACTTAGGCAATCATGAAACATAGCTCCAAACTCGAAGGTGGAGGACACATGAACAACGCTAGGCAATAACATTCATGGGGCTCCGAAAAAGGGGGAGAATGGAGGATTGCCTTGAGGGTCCGCACTTAGGCAATCATGAAACACAGCTCCAAACTCGAATGTGGAAGACACATGAACAGCGCTAGGCAATAACATTCATGGGGCTCCGAAAAAAGGGGGAGAATGGAGGATTGCCTTGAGGTTCCGCACTTAGGCAATCATGAAACACAACTCCAAACTCGAAGGTGGAGGACACAAGAACATCGCTAGGCAATAACATTCATGGGTCTCCGAAAAAAAGGGGGAGATTGGAGGATTGCCTTGAGGGTCCGCACTTAGGCAATCATGAAACACAGCTCCAAACTCGAAGGTGGAGGACACATGAATAGCTCTAGGCAATAACATTCATGGGGCTCCGAAAAAGGGGGAGATTGGAGGATTGCCTTGAGGGTCCGCACTTAGGCAATCATGAAACATAGCCCCAAACTCGAATGTGGAGGACACATGAACAGCGCTAGGCAATAACATTCATGGGGCTCCGAAAAAAGGGGGAGAATGGAGGATTGCCTTGAGGGTCCGCACTTAGGCAATCATGAAACACAGCTCCAAACTCGAAGGTGGAAGACACATGAACAGCGCTAGGCAATAACATTCATGGGGCTCCGAAAAAAGGGGGAGAATGGAGGATTGCCTTGAGGTTCCGCACTTAGGCAATCATGAAACACAACTCCAAACTCGAAGGTGGAGGACACATGAACATCGCTAGGCAATAACATTCATGGGGCTCCGTAAAAAGGGGGAGAATGGAGGATTGCCTTGAGGTTCCGCACTTAGGCAATCATGAAACACAACTCCAAACTCGAAGGTGGAGGACACATGAACAGCGCTAGGCAATAACATTCATGGGGCTCCGAAAAAGGGGGAGAATGGAGGATTGCCTTGAGGCTCCGCACTTAGGCAATCATGAAACATAGCTCCAAACTCGAAGGTGGAGGACACATGAACAACGCTAGGCAATAACATTCATGGGGCTCCGAAAAAGGGGGAGAATGGAGGATTGCCTTGAGGGTCCGCACTTAGGCAATCACGAAACATAGCTCCAAACTCGAAGGTGGAGGACACATGAACAGCGCTAGGCAATAACATTGATGGGTTCCGAAAAAAGGGGGAGAATGGAGGATTGCCTTGAGGGTCCGCACTTAGGCAATCATGAAACACAACTCCAAACTCGAAGGTGGAGGACACATGAACAGCGCTAGGCAATAACATTTGATGGGGCTCCGAAAAAAGGGGCAGAATGGAGGATTGCCTGTACGGTCCGCACTTAGGCAATCATGAAACACAGCTCCAAACTCGAAGGTGGAGGACAAATGAATAGCTCTAGGCAATAACATTCATGGGGCTCCGAAAAAGGGGGAGATTGGAGGATTGCCTTGAGGGTCCGCACTTAGGCAATCATGAAACAAAGCTCCAAACTCGAAGGTGGAGGACACATGACCAGCGCTAGGTAATAACATTCATGGGGCTCCGAAAAAGGGGGAGATTGGAGGATTGCCTTGAGGGTCCGCACTTAGGCAATCATGAAACACAACTCCAAATTCGAAGGTGGAGTACACATGAACAGCGCTAGGCAATAACATTCATGGGGCTCCGAAAAAAAGGGGGAGATTGGAGGATTGCCTTGAGGGTCCGCACTTAGGCAATCATGAAACATAGCTCCAAACTCGAAGGTGGAGGACACATGAATAGCGCTAGGCAATAATATTCATGGGGCTCCGAAAAAAAGGGGGAGAATGGAGGATTGCCTTGAGGGTCCGCACTTAGGCAATCACGAAACATAGCTCCAAACTCGAAGGTGGAGGACACATGAATAGCGCTAGGCAATAACATTCATGGGGCTCCGAAAAAGGGGGAGATTGGAGGATTGCCTTGAGGGTCCGCACTTAGGCAATCATGAAACATAGCTCCAAACTCGAAGGTGGAGGACACATGAACAACGCTAGGCAATAACATTCATGGGGCTCCGAAAAAGGGGGAGAATGGAGGATTGCCTTGAGGGTCCGCACTTAGGCAATCATGAAACACAGCTCCAAACTCGAATGTGGAAGACACATGAACAGCGCTAGGCAATAACATTCATGGGGCTCCGAAAAAAGGGGGAGAATGGAGGATTGCCTTGAGGTTCCGCACTTAGGCAATCATGAAACACAGCTCCAAACTCGAAGGTGGAAGACACATGAACAGCGCTAGGCAATAACATTCATGGGGCTCCGAAAAACGGGGAGAAGGGAGGATTGCCTTGAGGTTCCGCACTTAGGCAATCATGAAACACAACTCCAAACTCGAAGGTGGAGGACACAAGAACATCGCTAGGCAATAACATTCATGGGTCTCCGAAAAAAAGGGGGAGATTGGAGGATTGCCTTGAGGGTCCGCACTTAGGCAATCATGAAACACAGCTCCAAACTCGAAGGTGGAGGACACATGAATAGCTCTAGGCAATAACATTCATGGGGCTCCGAAAAAGGGGGAGATTGGAGGATTGCCTTGAGGGTCCGCACTTAGGCAATCATGAAACATAGCCCCAAACTCGAATGTGGAGGACACATGAACAGCGCTAGGCAATAACATTCATGGGGCTCCGAAAAAAGGGGGAGAATGGAGGATTGCCTTGAGGGTCCGCACTTAGGCAATCATGAAACACAGCTCCAAACTCGAAGGTGGAAGACACATGAACAGCGCTAGGCAATAACATTCATGGGGCTCCGAAAAAAGGGGGAGAATGGAGGATTGCCTTGAGGTTCCGCACTTAGGCAATCATGAAACACAACTCCAAACTCGAAGGTGGAGGACACATGAACATCGCTAGGCAATAACATTCATGGGGCTCCGTAAAAAGGGGGAGAATGGAGGATTGCCTTGAGGTTCCGCACTTAGGCAATCATGAAACACAACTCCAAACTCGAAGGTGGAGGACACATGAACAGCGCTAGGCAATAACATTCATGGGGCTCCGAAAAAGGGGGAGAATGGAGGATTGCCTTGAGGCTCCGCACTTAGGCAATCATGAAACATAGCTCCAAACTCGAAGGTGGAGGACACATGAACAACGCTAGGCAATAACATTCATGGGGCTCCGAAAAAGGGGGAGAATGGAGGATTGCCTTGAGGGTCCGCACTTAGGCAATCACGAAACATAGCTCCAAACTCGAAGGTGGAGGACACATGAACAGCGCTAGGCAATAACATTGATGGGTTCCGAAAAAAGGGGGAGAATGGAGGATTGCCTTGAGGGTCCGCACTTAGGCAATCATGAAACACAACTCCAAACTCGAAGGTGGAGGACACATGAACAGCGCTAGGCAATAACATTTGATGGGGCTCCGAAAAAAGGGGCAGAATGGAGGATTGCCTGTACGGTCCGCACTTAGGCAATCATGAAACACAGCTCCAAACTCGAAGGTGGAGGACAAATGAATAGCTCTAGGCAATAACATTCATGGGGCTCCGAAAAAGGGGGAGATTGGAGGATTGCCTTGAGGGTCCGCACTTAGGCAATCATGAAACAAAGCTCCAAACTCGAAGGTGGAGGACACATGACCAGCGCTAGGTAATAACATTCATGGGGCTCCGAAAAAGGGGGAGATTGGAGGATTGCCTTGAGGGTCCGCACTTAGGCAATCATGAAACACAACTCCAAATTCGAAGGTGGAGTACACATGAACAGCGCTAGGCAATAACATTCATGGGGCTCCGAAAAAAAGGGGGAGATTGGAGGATTGCCTTGAGGGTCCGCACTTAGGCAATCATGAAACATAGCTCCAAACTCGAAGGTGGAGGACACATGAATAGCGCTAGGCAATAATATTCATGGGGCTCCGAAAAAAAGGGGGAGAATGGAGGATTGCCTTGAGGGTCCGCACTTAGGCAATCACGAAACATAGCTCCAAACTCGAAGGTGGAGGACACATGAACAGCGCTAGGCAATAACATTGATGGGTTCCGAAAAAAGGGGGAGAATGGAGGATTGCCTTGAGGGTCCGCACTTAGGCAATCATGAAACACAACTCCAAACTCGAAGGTGGAGGACACATGAACAGCGCTAGGTAATAACATTTGATGGGGCTCCGAAAAAAAGGGGAGAATGGAGGATTGCCTGTAGGGTCCGCACTTAGGCAATCATGAAACACAGCTCCAAACTCGAAGGTGGAGGACACATGAATAGCTCTAGGCAATAACATTCATGGGGCTCCGAAAAAGGGGGAGAATGGAGATTGCCTTGAGGGTCCGCACTTAGGCAATCATGAAACAGAGCTCCAAACTCGAAGGTGGAGGACACATGAATAGCGCTAGGCAATAACATTCATGGGGCTCCGAAAAAAAGGGGGAGAATGGAGGATTGCCTTGAGGGTCCGCACTTAGGCAATCATGAAACACAGCTCCAAACTCGAAGGTGGAGGACACAAGAACATCGCTAGGCAATAACATTCATGGGTCTCCGAAAAAAAGGGGGAGATTGGAGGATTGCCTTGAGGGTCCGCACTTAGGCAATCATGAAACACAACTCCAAACTCGAAGGTGGAGGACACAAGAACATCGCTAGGCAATAACATTCATGGGTCTCCGAAAAAAAGGGGGAGATTGGAGGATTGCCTTGAGGGTCCGCACTTAGGCAATCATGAAACACAGCTCCAAACTCGAAGGTGGAGGACACATGAACAGCGCTAGGCAATAACATTCATGGGGCTCCGAAAAAGGGGGAGATTGGAGGATTGCCTTGAGGGTCCGCACTTAGGCAATCATGAAACACAACTCCAAACTCGATGGTGGAGGACACTTGAACAGCGCTAGGCAATAACATTCATGGGGCTCCGAAAAAGGGGGAGAATGGAGGATTGCCTAAAGGGTCCGCACTTAGGCAATCATGAAACATAGCTCCAAACTCGAAGGTGGAGGACACATGAACAGCGCTAGGCAATAACATTCGTGGGGCTCCGAAAAGGGGGGAGAATGGAGGATTGCCTTGAGGGTCCGCACTTAGGCAATCATGAAACAGAGCTCCAAACTCGAAGGTGGAGGACACATGAATAGCGCTAGGCAATAACATTCATGGGGCTCCGAAAAAAAGGGGGAGAATGGAGGATTGCCTTGAGGGTCCGCACTTAGGCAATCATGAAACACAGCTCCAAACTCGAAGGTGGAAGACACATGAACAGCGCTAGGCAATAACATTCATGGGGCTCCGAAAAACGGGGAGAAGGGAGGATTGCCTTGAGGTTCCGCACTTAGGCAATCATGAAACACAACTCCAAACTCGAAGGTGGAGGACACAAGAACATCGCTAGGCAATAACATTCATGGGTCTCCGAAAAAAAGGGGGAGATTGGAGGATTGCCTTGAGGGTCCGCACTTAGGCAATCATGAAACACAGCTCCAAACTCGAAGGTGGAAGACACATGAACAGCGCTAGGCAATAACATTTGATGGGGCTCCGAAAAAAGGGGGAAAATGGAGGATTGCCTTGAGGGTCCGCACTTAGGCAATCATGAAACACAGCTCCAAACTCGAAGGTGGAGGACACATGAATAGCTCTAGGCAATAACATTCATGGGGCTCCGAAAAAGGGGGAGATTGGAGGATTGCCTTGAGGGTCCGCACTTAGGCAATCATGAAACATAGCCCCAAACTCGAATGTGGAGGACACATGAACAGCGCTAGGCAATAACATTCATGGGGCTCCGAAAAAAGGGGGAGAATGGAGGATTGCCTTGAGGTTCCGCACTTAGGCAATCATGAAACACAACTCCAAACTCGAAGGTGGAGGACACATGAACATCGCTAGGCAATAACATTCATGGGGCTCCGTAAAAAGGGGGAGAATGGAGGATTGCCTTGAGGTTCCGCACTTAGGCAATCATGAAACACAACTCCAAACTCGAAGGTGGAGGACACATGAACAGCGCTAGGCAATAACATTCATGGGGCTCCGAAAAAGGGGGAGAATGGAGGATTGCCTTGAGGCTCCGCACTTAGGCAATCATGAAACATAGCTCCAAACTCGAAGGTGGAGGACACATGAACAACGCTAGGCAATAACATTCATGGGGCTCCGAAAAAGGGGGAGAATGCAGGATTGCCTTGAGGGTCCGCACTTAGGCAATCACGAAACATAGCTCCAAACTCGAAGGTGGAGGACACAAGAACAGCGCTAGGGAATAACATTGATGGGTTCCGAAAAAAGGGGGAGAATGGAGGATTGCCTTGAGGGTCCGCACTTAGGCAATCACGAAACATAGCTCCAAACTCGAAGGTGGAGGACACATGAACAGCGCTAGGCAATAACATTGATGGGTTCCGAAAAAAGGGGGAGAATGGAGGATTGCCTTGAGGGTCCGCACTTAGGCAATCATGAAACACAACTCCAAACTCGAAGGTGGAGGACACATGAACAGCGCTAGGTAATAACATTTGATGGGTCTCCGAAAAAAGGGGGAGAATGGAGGATTGCCTGTAGGGTCCGCACTTAGGCAATCATGAAACACAGCTCCAAACTCGAAGGTGGAGGACACATGAATAGCTCTAGGCAATAACATTCATGGGGCTCCGAAAAAGGGGGAGAATGGAGATTGCCTTGAGGGTCCGCACTTAGGCAATCATGAAACAGAGCTCCAAACTCGAAGGTGGAGGACACATGAATAGCGCTAGGCAATAACATTCATGGGGCTCCGAAAAAAAGGGGGAGAATGGAGGATTGCCTTGAGGGTCCGCACTTAGGCAATCATGAAACACAGCTCCAAACTCGAAGGTGGAGGACACAAGAACATCGCTAGGCAATAACATTCATGGGTCACCGAAAAAAAGGGGGAGATTGGAGGATTGCCTTGAGGGTCCGCACTTAGGCAATCATGAAACACAACTCCAAACTCGAAGGTGGAGGACACAAGAACATCGCTAGGCAATAACATTCATGGGTCTCCGAAAAAAAGGGGGAGATTGGAGGATTGCCTTGAGGGTCCGCACTTAGGCAATCATGAAACACAGCTCCAAACTCGAAGGTGGAGGACACATGAACAGCGCTAGGCAATAACATTCATGGGGCTCCGAAAAAGGGGGAGATTGGAGGATTGCCTTGAGGGTCCGCACTTAGGCAATCATGAAACACAACTCCAAACTCGATGGTGGAGGACACTTGAACAGCGCTAGGCAATAACATTCATGGGGCTCCGAAAAAGGGGGAGAATGGAGGATTGCCTAAAGGGTCCGCACTTAGGCAATCATGAAACATAGCTCCAAACTCGAAGGTGGAGGACACATGAACAGCGCTAGGCAATAACATTCGTGGGGCTCCGAAAAGGGGGGAGAATGGAGGATTGCCTTGAGGGTCCGCACTTAGGCAATCATGAAACAGAGCTCCAAACTCGAAGGTGGAGGACACATGAATAGCGCTAGGCAATAACATTCATGGGGCTCCGAAAAAAAGGGGGAGAATGGAGGATTGCCTTGAGGGTCCGCACTTAGGCAATCATGAAACACAGCTCCAAACTCGAAGGTGGAAGACACATGAACAGCGCTAGGCAATAACATTGATGGGTTCCGAAAAAAGGGGGAGAATGGAGGATTGCCTTGAGGGTCCGCACTTAGGCAATCATGAAACACAACTCCAAACTCGAAGGTGGAGGACACATGAACAGCGCTAGGTAATAACATTTGATGGGGCTCCGAAAAAAGGGGGAGAATGGAGGATTGCCTGTAGGGTCCGCACTTAGGCAATCATGAAACACAGCTCCAAACTCGAAGGTGGAGGACACATGAATAGCTCTAGGCAATAACATTCATGGGGCTCCGAAAAAGGGGGAGAATGGAGATTGCCTTGAGGGTCCGCACTTAGGCAATCATGAAACAGAGCTCCAAACTCGAAGGTGGAGGACACATGAATAGCGCTAGGCAATAACATTCATGGGGCTCCGAAAAAAAGGGGGAGAATGGAGGATTGCCTTGAGGGTCCGCACTTAGGCAATCATGAAACACAGCTCCAAACTCGAAGGTGGAGGACACAAGAACATCGCTAGGCAATAACATTCATGGGTCTCCGAAAAAAAGGGGGAGATTGGAGGATTGCCTTGAGGGTCCGCACTTAGGCAATCATGAAACACAACTCCAAACTCGAAGGTGGAGGACACAAGAACATCGCTAGGCAATAACATTCATGGGTCTCCGAAAAAAAGGGGGAGATTGGAGGATTGCCTTGAGGGTCCGCACTTAGGCAATCATGAAACACAGCTCCAAACTCGAAGGTGGAGGACACATGAACAGCGCTAGGCAATAACATTCATGGGGCTCCGAAAAAGGGGGAGATTGGAGGATTGCCTTGAGGGTCCGCACTTAGGCAATCATGAAACACAACTCCAAACTCGATGGTGGAGGACACTTGAACAGCGCTAGGCAATAACATTCATGGGGCTCCGAAAAAGGGGGAGAATGGAGGATTGCCTAAAGGGTCCGCACTTAGGCAATCATGAAACATAGCTCCAAACTCGAAGGTGGAGGACACATGAACAGCGCTAGGCAATAACATTCGTGGGGCTCCGAAAAGGGGGGAGAATGGAGGATTGCCTTGAGGGTCCGCACTTAGGCAATCATGAAACAGAGCTCCAAACTCGAAGGTGGAGGACACATGAATAGCGCTAGGCAATAACATTCATGGGGCTCCGAAAAAAAGGGGGAGAATGGAGGATTGCCTTGAGGGTCCGCACTTAGGCAATCATGAAACACAGCTCCAAACTCGAAGGTGGAAGACACATGAACAGCGCTAGGCAATAACATTCATGGGGCTCCGAAAAACGGGGAGAAGGGAGGATTGCCTTGAGGTTCCGCACTTAGGCAATCATGAAACACAACTCCAAACTCGAAGGTGGAGGACACAAGAACATCGCTAGGCAATAACATTCATGGGTCTCCGAAAAAAAGGGGGAGATTGGAGGATTGCCTTGAGGGTCCGCACTTAGGCAATCATGAAACACAGCTCCAAACTCGAAGGTGGAAGACACATGAACAGCGCTAGGCAATAACATTTGATGGGGCTCCGAAAAAAGGGGGAAAATGGAGGATTGCCTTGAGGGTCCGCACTTAGGCAATCATGAAACACAGCTCCAAACTCGAAGGTGGAGGACACATGAATAGCTCTAGGCAATAACATTCATGGGGCTCCGAAAAAGGGGGAGATTGGAGGATTGCCTTGAGGGTCCGCACTTAGGCAATCATGAAACATAGCCCCAAACTCGAATGTGGAGGACACATGAACAGCGCTAGGCAATAACATTCATGGGGCTCCGAAAAAAGGGGGAGAATGGAGGATTGCCTTGAGGGTCCGCACTTAGGCAATCATGAAACACAGCTCCAAACTCGAATGTGGAAGACACATGAACAGCGCTAGGCAATAACATTCATGGGGCTCCGAAAAAAGGGGGAGAATGGAGGATTGCCTTGAGGTTCCGCACTTAGGCAATCATGAAACACAACTCCAAACTCGAAGGTGGAGGACACATGAACATCGCTAGGCAATAACATTCATGGGGCTCCGTAAAAAGGGGGAGAATGGAGGATTGCCTTGAGGCTCCGCACTTAGGCAATCATGAAACACAACTCCAAACTCGAAGGTGGAGGACACATGAACAGCGCTAGGCAATAACATTCATGGGGCTCCGAAAAAGGGGGAGAATGGAGGATTGCCTTGAGGCTCCGCACTTAGGCAATCATGAAACATAGCTCCAAACTCGAAGGTGGAGGACACATGAACAACGCTAGGCAATAACATTCATGGGGCTCCGAAAAAGGGGGAGAATGGAGGATTGCCTTGAGGGTCCGCACTTAGGCAATCACGAAACATAGCTCCAAACTCGAAGGTGGAGGACACATGAACAGCGCTAGGGAATAACATTGATGGGTTCCGAAAAAAGGGGGAGAATGGAGGATTGCCTTGAGGGTCCGCACTTAGGCAATCATGAAACACAACTCCAAACTCGAAGGTGGAGGACACATGAACAGCGCTAGGCAATAACATTTGATGGGGCTCCGAAAAAAGGGGCAGAATGGAGGATTGCCTGTACGGTCCGCACTTAGGCAATCATGAAACACAGCTCCAAACTCGAAGGTGGAGGACAAATGAATAGCTCTAGGCAATAACATTCATGGGGCTCCGAAAAAGGGGGAGATTGGAGGATTGCCTTGAGGGTCCGCACTTAGGCAATCATGAAACAAAGCTCCAAACTCGAAGGTGGAGGACACATGAACAGCGCTAGGTAATAACATTCATGGGGCTCCGAAAAAGGGGGAGATTGGAGGATTGCCTTGAGGGTCCGCACTTAGGCAATCATGAAACACAACTCCAAATTCGAAGGTGGAGTACACATGAACAGCGCTAGGCAATAACATTCATGGGGCTCCGAAAAAAAGGGGGAGATTGGAGGATTGCCTTGAGGGTCCGCACTTAGGCAATCATGAAACATAGCTCTAAACTCGAAGGTGGAGAACACATGAATAGCGCTAGGCAATAACATTCATGGGGCTCCGAAAAAAAGGGGGAGAATGGAGGATTGCCTTGAGGGTCCGCACTTAGGCAATCACGAAACATAGCTCCAAACTCGAAGGTGGAGGACACATGAACAGCGCTAGGCAATAACATTGATGGGTTCCGAAAAAAGGGGGAGAATGGAGGATTGCCTTGAGGGTCCGCACTTAGGCAATCATGAAACACAACTCCAAACTCGAAGGTGGAGGACACATGAACAGCGCTAGGTAATAACATTTGATGGGGCTCCGAAAAAAGGGGGAGAATGGAGGATTGCCTGTAGGGTCCGCACTTAGGCAATCATGAAACACAGCTCCAAACTCGAAGGTGGAGGACACATGAATAGCTCTAGGCAATAACATTCATGGGGCTCCGAAAAAGGGGAAGATTGGAGGATTGCCTTGAGGGTCCGCACTTAGGCAATCATGAAACAAAGCTCCAAACTCGAAGGTGGAGGACACATGAACAGCGCTAGGTAATAACATTCATGGGGCTCCGAAAAAGGGGGAGATTGGAGGATTGCCTTGAGGGTCCGCACTTAGGCAATCATGAAACACAACTCCAAATTCGAAGGTGGAGGACACATGAACAGCGCTAGGCAATAACATTCATGGGGCTCCGAAAAAGGGGGAGAATGGAGATTGCCTTAAGGGTCCACACTTAGGCAATCATGAAACACAGCTCCAAACTCGAAGGTGGAGGACACATGAACAGCTTTAGGCAATAACATTCACGGGGCTCCGAAAAAGGGGGAGAATGGAGGATTGCCTTGAGGGTCCGCACTTAGGCAATCATGAAACATAGCCCCAAACTCGAAGGTGGAGGACACATGAACAACGCTAGGCAATAACATTCATGGGGCTCCGAAAAAGGGGGAGAATGGAGGATTGCCTTGAGGGTCCGCACTTAGGCAATCATGAAACATAGCTCCAAACTCGAAGGTGGAGGACACATGAACAGCGCTAGGCAATAACATTCACAGGGCTCCGAAAAAGGGGGAGAATGGTGGATTGCCTTGAGGGTCCGCTCTTCGGAAATCATGAAACATAGCTCCAAACTCGAAGGTGGAGGACACATGAACAGCACTAGGCAATAACATTCATGGGGCTCCGAAAAAGGGGGCAGGACCGAATGGTCCACCGGGTTTTTTTTCACTTAAAAAGCAATCATGCTTTTTGCAAAGAAAAATAAATCATTCGTGAGAGCACCATATCTTAGAGAAACAATATACTTGTGCTAAGGGTAATCTTCCTTGTAATCGAGAATGAAGGACAGGATGTCAACTTTTAGCTTCTAAATGAACATGTTGGGGAAACATAGGGCCAAGCTGAAAATAAATCACTCATAGTGTATAAAACTCACACAGGCAAGTGTTTTATCCTATTCCCAAACCATAACTGCACCATGACTTTATTTTGCACACGGCTTCCTATCGAATCAAAGATCAAACATACGATCACAGACCAATAGGATTTTCTCGAGGGTAGCGTTTTTGGAGAGGAAACTGGGTGTTTCGGTATTTTCCTCTTTGTTCAGGTTGGGTGGGGTATCGCCAGTCGAGAACGACCTTGAATGGCAATCTGAAGGGAAGAGACACCAAAAAAGGGTTTTCCTTTGTCGGCAGTCCCTTACCTTGCTGAAAATTTATCTGGTCTGAAGATCTTCCGTTCTCTTTCTTTCATTGATCGAGAATTGCCTCTTTTCCCTTTTTACTTCCTTTCGATCTTTGATCGGGAATCCTTCTTTCCTTTCTTTTGTTCTTTTCTTTATTTTCATCTTTTTCTTTTTCTTTCTTTTCACTTCTCCTTCCCCATCCCTTTGTTTGAGAAATCGGGTTTTAGCATTCTATTCGCTCTCCCTTGAGGAGATTCGGCTGTCCTTTGCTTCGGGGAAGGAATGAGGATTCTTTTTTTACAGGCCAAGGTTCAAAAAGTCTAAGGTTGTGTTTCAATGGGGTCTTTTATCGTGGGAACCCAATCTTGATATTTGGGGCGAAGCAAATTTGGGTGTCAAGGTGTCGATTTCGGGCCGAACTTCCATATTATTCCATAAGGCATGTGTGACAATGATGATTTGAAAACAACGTGCAAAATTAGTCATGGCTTTAGCCAGGTGGGCACTCAAACATCCCGTTTATGGCATTGTGATACTACGGTTAGGAATTTACACAGACAGACCCAACATTTCCAAGTTATGTTCTTTCATCAGTTCAATGAATTCATCCATTCTTATCTCGGTTTATTCCGGAAAATAAACTCTTAGCATCAGTCCCTTGTTTCCAGAAGATACGTTTGCTCTTTACGAATGATTTATACTTCTTAACTATAACATGTTGACCTTTGCGGTCTTTCTTTCTTTTTCCTTTTTGTATCATTTTTATATTCACAAAACTTTTCTTTGTACATCTACATGACGAACTTTTTCTGTAAACGCATTAGAACTCTTTCTCTTTATGTCACACAGTCTATATACAAACCCTATTCATGTTCAAAGATTTTTTGGTTTTTCCCAACACACACTTATGGTTCACACAAAAGTTTCTTCATATACACTCGTTGCTCACACACACAAGGATTCCTTTCCACGCATCATTTACACACAAAAAAAAACCTTTTATACACACTTTCCTTTTTCTTTGTATACACAGACATTTTATTCACAACGCTTCTTTCTTTTTATTAGGATTTTTGGTTCATTTTATTTTTTAGGATGACGTTCCTAAATGAAAAACTCTACACGGTCCCGGAATTTCAACAAACATTATTGACAACAATGAAACAAGTACCGACGTAACAACTCAAACGATTTGTATGTACAAAAGAAAAGTCAAAACATGAAACAAACGTTAGTCCCTTAGTCAAACAAAAATATATAACAGGAAAAATAAAAACAAAAAGAAATATGGATCAAGGGATCTCCCAATCATGTGGCCCCGCTTCCTCCTAAGAAATCAAGTAAATCGGTCATCTCCTCGTCCTCGCGAGCCTCATCTGCCTCGTCGGGAGCCTCTGCTGGCGCCTCTCTTGCCCGGGCCTCAGGCCAATCTCCAGGCCATGCGACCTCTGCCCTGAACTGGTCCGGAGTAGGACACGGAAAAGAAGTAAAACCCTGGCTCTGTAGGCTGAGGCTCATCTAGTAAAGACAATCATGAGTTTGTACATGAGCCCGGTGGTTGGCCGCCTGCTAGCGAACCAAATGCCGCAAATACTGCTCCGTATCAAACGATTCGGCTGGACCAGCCTGATGAGGTGCGGCGCGTCAACGGCCTACGGAGCATCCCCCTGGGCCTGTCTCTGTGTGCAATACTTCTCAATAAAAGCTCGGGTGATGGGCGGCCGAAACACCTTGCTAGGTGCGACGGGGACTCCGAACGACTGGCAGAGTCCTGTGATCAAAGCGGGAAATCCCAGAGCCCTGTTGGACTTATCCGGGTCCAGAGGGTGCCTGGTAGGCGCCATACCTGCAAATAGATAGATGGCATCAGCGATTAACTGAGCCACGTGAATGCTCATCCGTGTTAGGATGGCATACACCAGCTGACACTTCGGTAGGGGGAGGTCGAAATTATGATCGCTGGGCTGGATGTTGCTGAGCAGCAAAGTCATCCAGATCTGAGTCAGGGTGGTCATGTTGGTGCGCATGATCCGCACCCATCTCCCGGCAGCAGTCCGGGCAAAATCCTGCCCCGGTATACATAGCAAATGGGTGATGGCCTCCTCATCGAACCCATCGGACCGGTTCCTCCTCTGGCCACACTCGCACTCCTGACCCTCTTCCAGCACTAAAGGGCATCCCAGGAACTGGTCGATAGCATCTGCATCAAACGGGATCCACTGACCCCTCACCCAGGACCTCATATCTCGCACGCCCTCTTCTGTAGGCCAAGCATTGGCATAAAATTCGAGGACTATGTCTGGATCGAACTTGGCCATGGGGGTGACCAGTGATGCCCACCGCCGGCGAACTATCTCCTCCTGGAAATTGGTATACTCGTCGTCCCTGAGCTGGACGCGTCGCTCCCGGAGAAATGACCATCCCTTGATGGCCTCGAAGCGCTGCTGGTGTTCAGCGCTCCTAAAGCGGTGACTATCATACTTGGGAGCGGAACTGGTTCCTTCGGCCGCTTTATCCTTCCTAGATCTCTTTGAGGCAAGTTTCCTCGGGGCCATCTCCTGCGAGAACAAACATTTGGAAGTTAGTTTTACAAGATAATGCTTATATTAACGCAAAAATGTCGTGCTAACCCCTCTGATTTAGACCAAACTCATGTAATCCATTTATGCACACGCGTATGTGTAGAAAATATCCTATTATCCATGTCAACATACAAGAACATCTAATATATTCTAATTGCCATACACCTATATACATTCTGAAAAAGAAAACACACTTTCATGCTCAAAGTGTTGCGTCAAACTTTACACCTAATTTATATCCTAAACATTTGCTATCACAAACTACTTACATACATTTGAAGTACACCGTACAAATTTTTACTGTTTCACACATATTTATTTATATGTATATTGGAAAGCCAATTACATCCTGCACATATTTGCATTCAAAAAAACATTCCACGCTATCATACATTCATTTAAGAAAACAATTATTCATACTTGGCGAGGAATTTTATGCCCCTTATATTTACACATACATCTACATACCATTGAAAAGCATTTCCCACGTTACTTAGGTGCAAAGTACCAATCATGGGGCGGCCCAAATTCTTACAAGCAAATCCCTATTTTCATGCTTTTCTAATTCTAAAACCAAATTTTGGGTTCCTAGTCATGAGTATGTTTTCTTGCATTGAAGCTAAAAAGTTTAGGTTCCTAAGCTTGGGATTGCATTTGGGCGTCTATTTCGACTTTCCTATGCTTTCTCTACATACATAAAACAGCCCCACCATCCCAATTTTGCAAAATCATATTCATATATCATTGGGGCATTTCACCGAGCACTTGATGGGCACATGTTTGGACATAAATTGCAAGAGAATGGAGGCAATGTGGCATGCCCCATTGCTTCAGAATACAACATAGGCCTAAGGCCTTCTCATTCAAATCCTCAACTCCACAAAACAAGCATGGATTCAGATGCAAATTGCTTCACGAATTTTGCAAAAAATGAGCAACTAAAGCACCAAAACACAACAATGGAGAGCCAAATAACCAAGGGAAATTGCACATACTTGTGGGGAGTGAATTAAAGCGTGAAAAGGGAAGCAAAAACTCAACAATGGAAGCTTGGGGGCTGCTGTTCTCGTAGTTCCCATGAGCTTGGGGGTTTTTGAAGTGAGGGGGAAGAGTTTTGGGTGAAGAAAACGTTCCCCCTCCACCTCTTTATATTTTCGTACAGGGGTTGCTCGCGCAGGCGAGCTAACCTGTACCCCCCCCCCCCCCCGTTTTTTTTTTTTTTTGAGGGGAACATTAACCATGTCTCCTCCTTCTGTATGGGTTAGCGTTTGCCCACTTGAACCTACTTTAATTAGAATTAGGTGTCGATTACTTATTTAAAACAAACAATAGTAAAAGAAATTGCTAATGCAAAGGATATTGGGCTGCCTTGCAGCGACGTTCTCTGCTTGTTTAGCGCCGGGAAGGGGCAACGATCGGTCGGTCGTGACCCTATCCCCACTTGCATATGTCCCTATGTACCTGTAAGTAGGAAACAAAAAATCCAATGGCCAATCGTGTCCGGCTATCGTCTTACCTTGGTTGATTTCCGCAGTCAACTTGTCTCGACTTCTAACCGTGACCTAAGAAGGCCCTGCCCCTGTTACCACAAAATATGCATGTGTATGTGCATGTATGTTCCTTATGCGATAACTTTCTTAGTGAAGGCTGGTTAGATTCAATTTTAGATAAGCGTTTGGGGCACCCCATACACCGAGCGAAGAGGGCTCAAGTTATAACAAATCTAAAACACAAGGTTTGAAACCAAAGGGAGGACTGAAACCTCGCCCATCTTTTCTTTTCAAAGATGCGAGACAAATACAGTGAATGGGAATCCCTAGAGGAAACCAAAAAGAACAAGAAAAACTCGGAAATAAAAACATGCAGCGGTCCTCTTGATTGCCCCAGACTTCAAGCGTAATATCGTTTAACTACATCGGAGTTCACGGGCGAGGGCAGCTCCTCGCCATCCATGTTAGTGAGTATCAGAGCACCCCCAGAAAAAGCTCTTTTCACCACGAAAGGTCCTTCATAATTCGGGGCCCACTTGCCTCGACTATCCTTAACAGCGTGGGACATCTTTTTCAGCACGAGGTCCCCCTCGTTGAACTTGCACGGACGTACCTTCTTGTCGAATGCGTTCTTTACTCTTCGTTGATACAGACGCCCATGGCTCATGGCTGTCAAACGCTTACCTTCAATGAGGTTGAGTTGGTCGTAGCGTGCTTGAGCCCATTCCGACTCTTCTAGGCCAGATTCTGCTATTATCCTCTGAGAAGGAACTTCTACCTCAAATGGGAGTACTGCCTCCATCCCATAAACCAAGGAATACGGCGTTGCCCCAGTAGAAGTTTGCACCGAGGTTCTGTATCCGTGTAGGGCGAAAGGCAACATCTCATGCCAATCTTTGTATGACACTGTCATCTTTTGAACAATCTTCTTAATATTCTTATTCGCAACCTCTACAGCCCCATTCATCTTTGGCCTATCAGGGGTAGAGTTATGATGCTAGATCTTGAAGTCCTCGCACATCTCCTACATCATCTTATTGTTCAGATTGGTGCCATTGTCAGTAATGATCTTCCTGGGGAGTCCGTATCGACAAATCAGCTCCTTCTTTATGAATCTAACTACCACATTCCTTGTGACATTAGTATAAGAAGCTGCTTCGACCCATTTGGTGAAGTAATCTATCGCCACAAGAATGAAGCGGTGACCATTCGACGCTTTGGGTTCGATGGCTCCAATGACATCTATTCCCCACATGGAAAAAGGCCAAGGGGCGGACATAACATTCAGAGGATGTGGCGGAACATTGACATTGTCCGCGTATGCCTGACATTTATGACATTTCCTTACATGAGCGCAGCAATCGCTTTCCATGGTAAGCCAATAATAACCGGCCCTAAGGATTTTTCTGGCCATAGCATGCCCATTGGCATGTGTCCCAAAGGAACCCTCATGGATCTCCTCAATCATGAAGTTCGCCTCTTTGGCATCTACGCATCGTAGGAGGGTCATGTCGTGGTTTCGTTTGTACAGGATGGTACCACTTACAAAGAAACCAGTAGCCAATCTCCTCAACGTCCGTTTGTCATTGTCAGAAATCCCTGGTGGGTATTCTTTGTTCTCGACATACTGCTTGATGTCAAAATACCACGGTTTCCCATCCCGCTCGTCCTCTATTGCATAACAATATGCCGGCCTGCCTTGAGATTTGAATTCGATGTACGGCAGATCCCCGTGTGGGGCAAGTTGAAACATGGATGCCAGGGTGGCTAATGCATCAGCCATTTGATTCTTTTCCCGAGGTATGTGGTGGAAGGAAATGTCATCAAAGTACTTGGCTAACCTCAAGATGTGAGTTTGATAGGGTATCAACTTCGGATCCCTAGTTTCCCATTCTCCTTTCAACTGGCGTATCACCAAAGCTGAGTCTATGATCGAGGCCGTACCCGAATCAAATAAACATTAAAATGTAGTAACTAGGAAGTGATCCTAGGTCGTTTCCCAACGAGCAGTGACAAGCCAAATGTTCATAATATACTTGCAGTAACAGTAACAGTAACGATGGGGGGGGGGGTTGTTTGCTTTTGTAAATTAAACAGCGAATATATGTGAATTAGAAAATATCAGAATTAAAACACGTTGCTTCCCCTTGATTCACAAGCAAGTCTCTTATCCTAGGTTACGAGAGTTTATCCTTTATCAGTTTAACCACTTAATCCAACCCTAAATTAAATTACTAAGCGAAATTCAACATAAGGCATTCATTATGTGATTAAGCATCACATACACCAATTACTCATAAACGATCATTAAGCATGAACGTAAATTAAGCGCAGAGACAATTAATCAAGCACTAAGCATGCGTGAATTAAAAGCAACAAATTCAAAGTAATTAGTGAAGAGGAAAAACTAAACAGAATTTAACAGTAATAATAGAACCTCAAAGAGAACTGTGCTTGATCCTCAGGGGAAAACAACGCTGCGGACTTAGCCTTCCATTAATCAAATAGAGAATGAAATTTTATTGATAAAACTAAAAGTCTGAACTGGAATTGTAAAAAAAACGAAAATAAAAGAGAAAGAGAAGAGAGACTAAACTAAAAACGAAAAATAGAAGAGAGAGAGGAGAGAGAGAGAGTCTCCCGCGAGGGAGAGAGGGGGTCCCCTAGACTAGAACCTTGGTGCTGTTATATAGTTTTTTTCAGCCCCAAAGCTTACAAATATGTTTTAAATCCAAGCCCATAAGTAAAATCAAATCAAATCTAGATAAGATAAGATAAGATAAGATCTAGATGAAATAATATCTAGATGAGATCAAATCTAAATAATATCTAGATAAGATAAGATCTAATTTTATAGAATAAATTAGTCTGTCCTCTTCAAGTCCAAGCCCAATTCTAGATTCAAGCCCAATGCTTCATTAATTCCTGAAATTAGATTAAAAACATCAAATTAGCTGAATGGGCCCAAATAATAAAACTGCCTAATTAATTGACAATTAAGACCAATCAATAATTAAAATGGTGCAAAAAGGGTTTAGAAAATAGAAGAAAATGATGGCACATCAAAACCCCCCATACTTAGCCTTTTGCACTCCTGGGCAAAATGAAACAAAGAACAAAATCCAAGGATATCAGAGGGAGACAAACAAAAACATTCACATATTTCTCAATGAACATCAAGGAATAAAAGGAATGGGTAACATCTAACATAAGAAGATCCAAAAAGTCAAGACATTCATGAAAATCATCCAAGCAACCCAATCATGGCAAAATAGTTAATCAGCTCAAGAATGAAAAGTGATAAAGCCTCACAAGATATACACTCTATCTCTCAAGTGTCTAGGCTACTATTTACCCTCAAAGCACCCATGAAAGCAAACACCACATAAACTTGGCAAGATTCTAAAATTGACAATCAACCCATAAACACAAGCACATGAGGATCAAAAGGTCTTTTAAGGTTGTAATGGGGCCAAGGACAAGGTATGGAGAAATATGGAATAAGTGGCTAAATCCCAAAGGAATAGAGGAGCAAAGGGGAATAAGTGCATATTAAGAAAATAAAAAGAAGTAAAGATAAAAATTAAACATGAAGAGTAGAACCAAGAGTTTCATCATTCTTGTGCCATTTAAGATCTTATTCACTCAACTTTATTGCTTTTCTTTTCTTTTCTTTTTTTTCTTTCCGAATTTTTTTTTTGAATTTTTTTTTTTTTTTTTTTAGCCTTTGAGAAACAACATTTCATTCAGCATGTCCAACATTTAACCAATATACCATGTACATCAAGTATGGCCCAAAATACATCATGAAGCATAGCCAACAAAACAAGTTGTCCAATGAAACAAAAACCCCCCACACTTATTCCCAAAACAATTCCAAAGCTCCAAAATTCCTTAAGGATATGGTAATATCATGGTTTTTCACTTAAGGCTTGTAGTGAGCTTCAAAACAAGGAAAGGGAAACAAGGCTCAAAAGGGCTATCAAAGGAATTAATTCAAGGTAAGTCCATTTGGCTAGAAGCTTATAAGAACAAAATTGCCTTAATCATTTCCAAATATGCATGTGAATTAGGACGCATCAACAAGAATCAAGCCAAGGCTATTGTGCAAGCAATCAATGGGGCAAAACACACCAAATGATTATAATGATGGATGGCTCAAATTCTCACAAAGGTAAAATCATCACTTTCAAATTGAGCTTTCAAAACTATCATGACATGTAGAGAAGAATCAAGGATTTCAAGTCACAAAATGTCAAGAACTTTTATTTTCAAAACAATTACCCATTTCTTGAACATATCCTATAATTCAAAAGAAAAACATGCAAAGTCGTACGTGCACACAAAATTGACCCAAAATATTAAACTGAAAATCCGACGAAACTAACAACATTAACAAATTAACACAACTAACAAATTAACAAAACCAACAAAACTAGCAAAACCAAAGAACACTCCCCCCCCCCCCCCATACTTAAACAACACATTGTCCTCAATGTAGCACAATTAAAAGATTAAAAACAATTAAATCATCAAAGAGAATCGGACAACTGTAATAAAAGCAAAGAAGGAGATAGGAAAAGAAAAACTCCCTAAGTCATGGTGGAGGAAGAGTAAGGTGGAGTAAGGAAGTCTCTTCCACCACTACGTCCACTAAAGAAGGGTTCGTGAGGAATGGCTTAAGTCGATGTCCGTTGACCTTGAAGCTCTTGTTTGTGGAGTCGCTTTTGATCTCAACTGTACCATAAGGAAAAACATTAGTAACAACAAAAGGACCAATCCACTTAGACCTCAACTTACCACTCATGAGTCCAAGCCTAGAATTATACAATAACACTTTTTGCCCAACCACAAAGTCTTTTTTAACTATCATGCTATCATGGAACTTCTTGGTCTTTTCTTTGTAGAACTTGGCATTCTCGTAGGCTTCTAGGCGGATTTCATCTAACTCACTCAGTTGCAACTTCCTTTCCTCGCCAGCTTGATCCATAGAGAAGTTGCAAGTCTTCACTGCCCAGTATGCTTTGTGCTCAATTTCCACTGGAAGATGACATGCCTTTCCAAAGACAACCCGATAAGGAGACATTCCTATGGGTGCTTTGTAGGCAGTCCGATGTGCCCAGAGAGCATCATCAAGCCTGGTACTCCAATCTTTCCTGCTTGGCTGCACAATCTTCACAGCAAAACACCCAAGACTGAAACAGGGACTTTGTTTGTATTTAGATTAATGCAAACCCAATTTAAAAGCAAGAGATAAGAATTTAAAATAGAAGATAGAAGATAAGGTAAAGAAAAGATAAGATATTTAAAGATAAAATTAGAAGATAAAAGAAAAGATAAGATATTTAAAGATAAAATTCGAAGATAAAAGATTGAAAGATCAAAATAGAAGATAAAGATAATAGATAAGATAAGATAAAAAATTTAAAGATAAGATATGATAAAATATTTAAATTGCGATAAAGATAACTACTTCTAAGAAATTCAAATAAATAAGATCTAAATCTACTAAATCTAAATACTTACTCCTAAAACCCAACAGTAAAAAATAAGGAATAACTACTTCTAAGGAAGACCGACAATGAAAATAAGGACTAAAATCTATATATTAAAATCGCTAAAACCTGACAAGTCTAATTAGCCTAGATATATGGATTCTGGATTTGTCTGTTATCAATACCAGTGAACTAATCAACACTAACACACATACTAACACAATACTAACAATTAAACATAAAACACGAAAGGATTAAACACACAACAATAGCTAGCTATTATGAACCTTTGGACACTGCTCCCCGGCAACGGCGCCAAATTTGATCGAGGCCGTACCCGAATCAAATAAACATTAAAATGTAGTAACTAGGAAGTGATCCTAGGTCGTTTCCCAACGAGCAGTGACAAGCCAAATGTTCATAATATACTTGCAGTAACAGTAACAGTAACGATGGGGGGGGGGGGTTGTTTGCTTTTGTAAATTAAACAGCGAATATATGTGAATTAGAAAATATCAGAATTAAAACACGTTGCTTCCCCTTGATTCACAAGCAAGTCTCTTATCCTAGGTTACGAGAGTTTATCCTTTATCAGTTTAACCACTTAATCCAACCCTAAATTAAATTACTAAGCGAAATTCAACATAAGGCATTCATTATGTGATTAAGCATCACATACACCAATTACTCATAAACGATCATTAAGCATGAACGTAAATTAAGCGCAGAGACAATTAATCAAGCACTAAGCATGCGTGAATTAAAAGCAACAAATTCAAAGTAATTAGTGAAGAGGAAAAACTAAACAGAATTTAACAGTAATAATAGAACCTCAAAGAGAACTGTGCTTGATCCTCAGGGGAAAACAACGCTGCGGACTTAGCCTTCCATTAATCAAATAGAGAATGAAATTTTATTGATAAAACTAAAAGTCTGAACTGGAATTGTAAAAAAAACGAAAATAAAAGAGAAAGAGAAGAGAGACTAAAACTAAAAACGAAAAATAGAAGAGAGAGAGGAGAGAGAGAGAGTCTCCCGCGAGGGAGAGAGGGGGTCCCCTAGACTAGAACCTTGGTGCTGTTATATAGTTTTTTTCAGCCCCAAAGCTTACAAATATGTTTTAAATCCAAGCCCATAAGTAAAATCAAATCAAATCTAGATAAGATAAGATAAGATAAGATCTAGATGAAATAATATCTAGATGAGATCAAATCTAAATAATATCTAGATAAGATAAGATCTAATTTTATAGAATAAATTAGTCTGCCCTCTTCAAGTCCAAGCCCAATTCTAGATTCAAGCCCAATGCTTCATTAATTCCTGAAATTAGATTAAAAACATCAAATTAACTGAATGGGCCCAAATAATAAAACTGCCTAATTAATTGACAATTAAGACCAATCAATAATTAAAATGGTGCAAAAAGGGTTTAGAAAATAGAAGAAAATGATGGCACATCAGTCTCCATACACCTTGAGTAGTTTTACATCAAAATCAATGGCCGCCTGAACCCCGAGGGCGCATGCTTCGTACTCGGCCATATTGTTGGTACAATCAAAACCTAACCGAGCCGTGAAAGGAATACACCGATCATCCGGGGATACCAGGACTGCCCTTACTCCGTGGCCCAAAGCATTAGATGTCCCATCGAAGCAAACAATCCATTTGTCTATGTCCTCGTGCGTCTGTTTCTCTTCGAACAGGGCCATGATATCTTCATCTGGGAACTCGGGGTGCATCGGTCGATAATCCTGGAGGGGTTACTGGGCCAAATAATCCGCCAAGGCGCTTCCCTTTACCGCCTTTTGGGTGACGTAAACGATATCGAATTCAGATAATAGCACCTGCCACCTAGCGATTCGTCCTGTGAGGGCCGGTTTCTCAAAGATGTATTTCACGGGATCCATTTTGGAAATAAGCCACGTGGTATGGCTGAGCATGTACTGCCTAAGCCGATGGGATGCCCATACCAGAGTACAACACGTCCTTTCCAGCATTGAGTAATTCATCTCACATGCGGTAAACTTCTTGCTCAGATAGTAGATGGCTTGCTCCTTTTTCCCAGAATCATCATGCTGACCCAACACACACCCCATAGACTCGTCCAACACGGTCATGTACATGAAAAGAGGTCTTCCTGTTACACGTGGCATGAGCACCGGGGGATTCGCGAGACTCTGTTTGATCTTCTCGAAGGCCTCTTGGCAGTCACTGTTCCATAGGACCGCCTGGTTCTTACGTAATAGCTTAAAAATGGGCTCACAGGTAGGGGTGAGTTGCGAGATAAATCTCGCGCTATAATTCAACCTGCCCAAAAACCCCCGAACCTGCTTCTCCGTGCGTGGTTCCGGCATTTCAAGGATGGCCTTCACTTTCTCGGGATCTATCTCTATCCCTTTCTGACTTACGATAAATCCTAGCAGCTTCCCCGACTTCACCCCAAAGGTGCACTTGGTTGGGTTTAGTTTTGATTGGTATTTCCGCAACCTTCCAAATAGCTTACGCAGATTGACAAGGTGTTCGTCCTCAGTCCGAGACTTGGCAATCATGTCATCTACGTAGACCTCTATTTCCTTATGCATCATATCATGGAACAACGCCACCATGGCACGCTGATAGGTTGCCCCAGCATTTTTCAGCCCGAAGGCCATCACTTTATAGCAGAATGTCCCCCATAGGGTGATGAAAGTGGTCTTCTCTACATCCTCGGGTGCCATCTTTATCTAATTATACCCCGAGAAACCATCCATAAATGAGAAAAGGGCGAATTTGGTTGTATTATCTACCAATATATCAATGTGTGGCAGGGGAAAATTGTCTTTAGGACTGGCTCGGTTCAAGTCCCGGTAGTCTACACACATTCGAACCTTGCCGTCCTTTTTCGGGACTGGGACAAGGTTGGCCACCCACTCCGGGTACCGCGCCACAGCTAAGAAACCTACATCACACTGCTTCCTTACTTCTTCTTTAATTTTTAAAGACATCTCGGGTTTCATTCTTCGTAACTTTTGCTTAACCGGGGAAGACCCAGGATTCAAAGGCAACTTATGCTGCACAATGTCGGCATCCAGACCGGGCATGTCTTGATATGACCACGCAAAGACATCTTGATACTCTTCAAGAAGGGTTATCAAGCCTTGGCGGATAGGCGTGGTCATACCGGTTCCTACCTTTACTTCTTTCTTTTCCTCCATGGTCCCCAAGTTTACCAATTCGGTTTCTTCTTAGTGAGGCTTCATTTCACGTTCTTCCTGAGCGACCAACCTCTCCAACTCAGGTGACAGGACATCCTCTTCCTCTTCCTCGTTTATCGTTTGGCTTATATCTCGATCGAAATTGATTGTCACACCCTCGTTGTTAGGATCCTCAAAAAATCGACCCTCATATCTATACCAAACAAGACAAAAGAAACAAAAACACGCAAAATGATATGAGAAAAGGTGGAGCCGCAAGAACAGATGAAACAAGATCTCTTTGTTTATTTAATAAGGTAGGTTTCACAAAACAAAAGAGAAAGGAAATCTATAGGCTCTAATTACATTGAATCAGCGGTATAGACTTCTGATTGGCTTATCACGCGCCAGTTCCCCACTTGGGAATCTGGGTGGCATGGTTGCACAAAACTTGGTGGGTCTTGAGGGAACTCCTCTTCTATTGCGGCCACCTCCTCCTCGGACACCATTCCAGCACTGGTGAAACACTGGCTAATATGGCCGGGCCATACCCTATCCGCCCGAAATCTTGACGGCACGTTCCTCCTCCCCGGCATCCTGGGCTCATACCCTAATCCATATATGTATGGATTTCCCTTGATATCGACCACGTCGGCATTCCCGAGGCAGTCCTTGCCTAGACCCATTCCGGGCTCAAATCCGTTCCTGAGCATAACATGCGCCACCATTATGGCCGCTTTGGAGAGAGAAGGTAGCGACGAACTTGGTTCCACAGAGGCGCAGCTCACCACCTCAAAGGATTGGAAAGTCGTTTCCAATGATTCTTCCGCAACTTCTACGTACGGTGCGGAGGAGGGGCAGCTCACTAACATATCCTCTTCACCCGACACTATCACTAAAAGTCCACCCACTGCGAACTTCAATTTCTGGTGAAGCGTTGAAGGGACCACTCCCAGGGCATGAATCCAAGGTCTTCCCAAGAGGCAGCTATAGGCGGGATTTATATCCATTACATGAAACACCACGTTGCAAGTGTGGGGGCCTATCTGAATGGGAATGTCGATTTCCCCCATCACTTCCCGCCGAGTACCCTCAAAGGCTCGCACCACCATCGAGCTCGGTTTTAAACGTGACGCACTAAAAGGAAGCATTTCCAAAGTGGTCTTCGACATTACATTTAAACTCGATCCATTGTCGATAAGTACCTTTGCGACAACGTGGTCCATACATCTCACTGACACATGTAGAGCCTTGTTGTGTCCTTGATCGAGGCCGTACCCGAATCAAATAAACATGAAAATGCAGTAACTAGGAAGTGATCCTAGGTCGTTTCCCAACGAGCAGTGACAAACCAAATGTTCATAATATACTTGCGGTAACAGTAACGATTGGGGGGGAGGGGTTTGGTTGTTTGGTAATTAAAGAGCAGAACAAGTAAACTGGAATACGAAACTACTAATATTAAAAACGGGTTGTTTCCTCTGATTCAGAAGCCATTCTCTTATCCTGGGTTATGGAGAATTCGTCCCCAACAGTCAACCACTTAATACAACCCTATTTCAATTTACTAAGCGAAAATCAACTTAGGGTTTTCAATACGTGATTAGGCACCACATACACCAGTTAGCCCTTCGTCCATTAAGTATGAACGCAAGTTAGGCTTAGAGGCAATTAATCGAACACGAAGCGTGCACTGATTAATATTCACGAAATTGGGATAACTGGTGAAGGGAAAACTTCCAGGAAACCACATTACAAGCGAAACCTCAAAGAGAGTTGGGCTTCGTCCTCAAAAGGAAACAACACCAGAAAATCTAGCCTTCCATGGATTGAAACAGAAAACGCAAATCAAACATGAAGCAGAAACGTAAATGAAAGTAGAAGAAGAAGCAAGAATAAACTCGTAATTAGAAGCAGAAAATGGAAATTTGCATTAAGAACGAAAACCGTAACAAGGGAACAGAAAAACGTGAAAACCTAAAACCAAAGCTCTGAATAATGAAAATAGCATAACAGAATACAATGTACGAATCCCAAGGCTGCTATTTAAAAAGAGTCACTCAAAGTCACTGGGCCCTATTACAATACTCTGGCCCAAAACGAAATAAATACTGAACAACATAAAATAAAATTGCGAAATTTCCTAATTAGAAATTAACTAAGGTAAGCGCTGCTTTATTTGCCTTCTTCAAGTCCATAACCAAAATCCGGATTAAGCCCAATGTTTCATTAATTCCTGAAATTAGATTTAAAACATCAAATTAGCTAAATGAGCCCAAATAATAAAACTACTTGATTAATTGACAATTAAGACCAATCAGTAATTAAAATGGTGCAAAAAGGGTTTAGAAAATAGAAGAAAATGATGGCACATCAGTCCTCTCCCCTCAACGGGAATCTCTTCTTCCACAAACGCGATATAATTGTTGGTGGTTATATGATTAACGATACCTTCGAAACCCTCCACCGAGATATCATGTGCTACATGGGCATTGTTAAGGACCTTCATCAACAGTGCACGATGAGGCTCGGAGTTTATGAGTAGTTCAAGCAAAGAGATCCTTGCCGGAGTTTTATTCAGCTGCTCGACTACCTTAAACTCGCTTTGTTGGATGAGGCGGAGGAACTCATGGGCTTATTCCAAAGTCATTGTTTTTCCTTGAAGTCCTTCTTTCTTTTCGGCCCTTCTTACTACTGGAGGATCTACTTCTTTCGAGGGGGTGGCTGTGCATATTTATAGGTCGCGCCGGGGGCTGTATTATTAACTGGCCGAGGTGCGGCTGAGCTGTGCGTTGGGCCGGCGCTCTTTCTGCTGCGGGTGGTCCTTTTACTTGAGTCGGGAGGGAATTCCCGGCTCGGATTAAAAAATTTGGGGGATTGGGCTGGTATGAGCTTTGGATATTTTGGGGTGCTTTCATCCATGTCAGGGCGGTGGTGACCGCGTGGGCGTCTCCTTCCTTTTTCCTCGCGCCCCCTACTGGGGCTCTTTTGTTGTTGTTGGGGGCCATATTGGCAGCATATTCGAACTTGCCTTTTCGTAGTCCGGATTCAATCCTTTCTCCGCCGAAGACGAGATCCGCAAAGTTAGCTGGCATGTAGCCTATCAGCTTTTCATAGTAGAACGTGGGTAACGTATCTACCATAATTGTGATCATCTCCCTCTCCGTCATGGGCGGTACGACTTGGGCTGCGAGATCTCTCCATCTTTGGGCATATTCCTTAATGGACTCATGCTCTCGCTTAGTCATACCCTGAAGCTGGTTCCGATCGGGAGCCATGTCCGTATTGTACTGGTACTGACTAATGAAGGCAGTTGCCAAGTCCTTCCATGATCAGATCTAGGAAGCTTCCAGATTGGTATACCATGCTACAGCTGCACCGGCCAAGCTGTCTTGAAAGAAATGGACCAACAACTTTTCGTCCGCAGAATACGCCCCCATCTTTCGGTAATACATCCGGAGATGCCCTTTTGGACATGTCGTCCCTTTGTACTTATCAAAGTCTGGTACTTTGAACTTGGGAGGGATGACGATGTTGGGCACGAGACACAAATCTGAGAATGGGTAATTGCCAAGGCCCTCGACTGCTCTTAACCTCTCTTCAAGCGCCTCAATCTTTCCCTTATCTTCCGCGAAGGGAACAGATTCTTTTACGGGTGTGGGTGAGGCCGGGATATGGCGGACTATGTTCGGTTGGGGCAGTTCATGTGGGGACGGATCTTTGAGGCGGAGCAGGGGGCCAAGATGGGTATCTCCTTCCTCATCGTCTTGCCCGGGATAGTCGTCATAAGGTGGGAGTTGCCCCTCGAAAGTAGGGGCTTGGCTTAAATCTTCCGGGGTGGCACGGGGGGTGAAGTCCGGAGGCAAGCCGTAAGGATAAGCTTGCGGACTATACCTTCGACCAAACACGGCCGTGTTTCTATCCCGACCCGGATTTAAGGCGGGTTGCAGCACCGGCTCCGCTTCGCTAACTGTATTGGAGGCGGTTGCCGTGGCTTTATCCTCTATAGTTTTCTGGAGTTTTAACATGACCTCCGAGATGGAAGCCATTTGATCTTTTAAAGCCGATAGATCGACCTTCATCTGTTCTTGCATGCCCTCTTCATTATCCATTTTTTTGGATCGAGTGTTATAGGGGTGCCTTGGTGTTTTCTTAGTTATGATGAAATTCCTAAAGAAATAAACAACGGTGAGTATGCCACCAAAACATGAATATGCAAATGGATGATCGGAGCACTTGGATCCACCCCAAGGTTCTTAGATAACATGATGAGTTCAGAACTTCTCATTTTATAAAAAGAACAAAGCTTTCATCTAGCCAAGATTATACAAAGGTATTACAAGAGAACCTAACGGTTTCTAATTATGTGGGCCATCAAATCTATCATGTGTTGACAGTAATTGATTAGCCCATGAATCTCCTCGGGGGCCGTACACACTTCGGCCATGGCTTTTGCTTTGGCTAATAGACGCGGGAGGTCTTGACTTCCATTCAAGGTCAAGGCGAACCTATCCATCCACATAGTCGCTTCTTGATGCAATGCATCAATCACCCTCCCTCTTGCTTCTTTTTCGGCGTACACTTGTGCAAAATCCTCCACTAGCTTTTGTTCATGGTCCATAGACTGGTTCAATTCTTCCTTGTATTGCCCTATGATAGCTAGCATGCTTTGCTCCGTGGCTTCCAAGTGTTGAGCCAAACTCCTTTTGGACCACGCACAAGCAACTAACTCTTCTTTTAAGATCATGCCATGCACCCGTGACCGATCTCTTTCCTCTCTTCGGAGCTTGAGCTCATTATTGCTACCCCACAATGCTCCTCGGAATTTCTCTCGGCCATATTCCTCCTTGCGGGCCCTTTTGGTTTGTTGTTCAAGGGCTCTTGCAGTGGCCGCGTTTTCCTCTTGTAACTCGGTGCACTCTTTCCGGATGTGTGTAGCAGCTGATTTGAACTTCTCCTTGGCGAGTCTTTCCTTCCCTAGCTCCAATTTTAGAGCTCGGGTATAGGGACCCTTTTTTACTCAAACCCGTGGGTGCTTAGAATGCAGTGTAAAGAATGCGAAATAGACAACAGTTATTTACATCTACACAGCTCAACAAATGCACACACGAAGTTCCACAAATCCACAATTCCTTAAAATAGGCCTAACTCACAAAATCGTCCCCAGTGGAGTCGCCAACTGTCGCAACGTGCCCTTCGCTGGCGAGCGAGGGCGAGGCTCACGGGTGCGCTTTCCAAAGGAGGAAAGATGCGCGGAGTCGCCACCAACGTTTATTTGTGGAAAACATCGAAAAAACCGAAGGAAACCGGTCAAAATGAAAATTCTTAGTTCGGGAGTTGTGTTTACGCTTGAGGAAGGTATTAGCACCTCTCACGTTTGTCTCAAAGGACAACAACCTATTTTTTAGAATTGTGGAAATTGTATTACCTTAACTTTTATTTCTTTTTATTTTTTGAGGTCGACAAAAGCGGGGCTGTTGCTCCTACGTACCCTCCATCGAAGAGGAAATTAGACCTACGTAGTTCTTTCTTTATGTGTGAATCAAGCGGTTCTTTTTACTTGAAAGGTGATCATTTTAAGAAGTTGGACCTTAAAAATGATCCATTTTACTTGGTAAGAAACTGAAATGATAAACTTTCAAAACCCTATTTTTTGTGGACGAGCTTGACCAGGCGAGTTGATTTTAGCCTTAGTTTCGCTTTAGTTATTAGTCAATTCAATTAAGAATGAGAAATCCCAAAGAGAAAACGTCCGATTGATTTTTCGCTTTATTTTACTAAAAGGTATTTTTTTATTATTATATTATTCTTTTACCTCTTTTTTTTATTTCCAACGTGGTTACGGCACGACCGAACGGTCGGAATTCATTTTAACCGAAATTAACGGATGATACAATTCAAACGATCGGTGGAAATTTATTTTTATTTTTAGATTAGGCGAGAAATGACTTAAATAAATGACTGAAGCACGTCAAAAGGGGGTATAAAAAGTGAATGAAAACGAGAATAAAAATACATGAAACAAAATGTGGACCACCACGGGTACATAGAATGAATTGAAAAGCTCGGTTTTGAGGTACTTACCCGTTGAAGACTGAAGAAAACGAAGAACGAACGATGAATGTTGAAGAACGGTCGAGAATCTTTGCGTAATTACTCACGGAAACGTTACGGAAACGTTACGGAAGCGCCTCGGCTTGGATTTTCTTCACAGAAATAATTTTCCTCAGCAATTTCGAGAGAATGAGAAGTGCCAAGAAGGCAGACCCCCTTCTCCCTTCACTCCTCCCCCTATTTATAGCTAAATAGGGGAGGAGCTTGCCACCCAGCTCGCCCAGGCGAGCTCAGCTCGCCCAGCCGAGCAAGGTTGCTTCCTCCAGAAGAAACAGCCTTCTGGAGGAAGAATCTGGAAGGCCCAAGTGGGCCATATTGCTATTTGTACCCCCCTTTTTACTAAATGCACCCCCTTCTACTTTTTTTGGTAATTCTTTTTCCGTAACGTTACGAAAATTTACGAATTTCGTAACGATACTTATTTTCCTTCCGCAAGGTTACGAGTCCTTACGGATTATGTATTTACTCTTTTTTAGCTTTCGAAGAAGTTACGAAAACTCACGGATTGCGAAAAATACCTCCTTTCGATTTCCGTCATATCACGGAATTTTCATGGATCGCGTAAGCCTGCTTCCTTTTGATTTTCGGCACGTCTCGGGACTTCACATATTGTGCAACAAAGGGTGCCAAATATCTTGAAGCGGTCAATCAATGGTTGTATATCATCAAATTATAATCCCCGGACGAAATTAGGGTATGACAGTACCGGCTGACTTGAATTTTTCTTTGGCGAGTCTTTCCTTTCCTAGCTCTAATTTTAGAGCTTGGACTTCTTCATCCTCTTCCGGAGCTTCGAAGTTCTCCTCATTCATAACTTTCAACTTGGAGAGCCAATCTAACCCTCGCGTATGAACCCTTAGCCATTCATGATAACCACCGATGATGCCATTACGGATGCCCCTAAGTTCTTTATCTTTCCTCAACGGACTTCTCCACGCCTTGTGGACTCTTTGTACAACCTTGAGACTCTTTGTAGGCCTACTACGCCGTTTCGAGTTTGCTTCATACGATCCAACTCTCTTGCCGAATCCTTGACCACAGCTGCAATCTTGCTCAAGGAAGGAAGAAACCCGGAGAAAAGATACGGTTTTCTCCCCCCAAGAGGGCATCCTAATATCTCCTCAAATTCTTCAACAGTCGGTACCATTTGGAAGTCCCTAAACGTGAAGCATCTCAACGGCTGGTCATAGTATTGGGCGAGGGATACAACAGCTTCCGTAAATACCTCCACTGCGGTCAAATCCAAAATCTTTCCGTACACTTTGCGGAAGGCTTGCCTTTGAAGGGGTCCCATCAACCGTCCCAACTCCTTAAGGCTGGTGACATCTAAACCCTTAATCTTGACTTGATAATATCTTTTTCCGTTTTGATTTGTCCCCATCATTTACCTAAAAAAGGGGTGGATCAAGACTCCGATATGAATGATGCAATGCGCATGCATGAAACGGAAAGAAAACAAAACAAAGGGGTAATTTACATATACGAGACAAAAAAGATCCATCTTTTTAATACTATGTTCTAGGCATTATGGCGCCTCAACGTATGTATTAAAAAGTGACGTAGTACTCTAGAGAAAAAAAACATCACTAGCAAAACTACATTTTATGTGCTATTCGCAGAGGAATGCATGAGAACAAATGGCACGGAGCGTGTTTGCTCTATGCCCTTATTTGGGAACCTATAGGATAATATCTAGGGGTCTCTAATAACTACTCCCAACGATTCATAACTCACATGGTTGTTTTCTAGAGGTATCATCACTCAAGATAATAATATTGTGGCGGTATGGAATACCAGCGACAACATATTATAAAGAGAGAAAGCTCTAGACGAGGTTTCACTATTATCAAGGAAGTCGGAGACCTAGCATGATCATAGATTCACCTCCACTCCTTAGATTCCCATGAACCCGGGTATAGGGCCCCTTTTTAATTCAAACCCGTGGGTGCTTAGAATGCAGTGTAAAAATGTGGAAAAGACAGCAGTTATTACATTTTACACAGTTCAAAAAATGCATACACAAAGTTTCACAATTCCACAATTCTTTAAAATAGGCCTAACCCACAAAAAACAATCCCCAGCGGAGTCGCCAACTGTCGCAACATGCCCTTTTGCGGGCGAGCGAGGCGAGTTCGGGAGTTGTATTTACGTTTGTGGAAGGTATTAGCACCTCTCACGTTTGTCTCAAAGGACAACAGCCTTATTTTTAGAATTGTGGAAATTGTGTTACCTTAACTTTTATTTCTTTTTTATTTTTGAGGTCAACAAAAGTGGGGCTCTTGCTCCTACGTACCCTCCATCGAAGAGGAAATCAGACCCACGTAGTTCTTTTTAAGGGTGAATCAAGCGATTCTTTTTACTTGGAAGGTGACCATTTTAAGGCGTTGGACCTTAAAAATGATCCATTTACTTGGTAATAAAAACTAAGATATTGAACTTTCAAATCCTTTTTTAGTGATTTTTTTGTGGACGAGCTTGACTTTGCGGGTTGATTTTAGCCTTAATTTCACTTTAGTTATTAGTCAATTCAATTAAGAAAGAGAAATCCCAAAGAGAAACGTCCGATTGATTTTTTTTACTTTATTTTACTAAAAGGTATTTTTGATTATTATATTATTATTTTACCTCTTTTTTTATTTTCAACGTGGTTACGGCACGACCGAACGGTCGGATTTCATTTTAACAGAAATTAACGGATATTACAAATCAAATGATCGGTGGAAATTTATTTTATTTTTTGATTAAGCGAGAAATGACTTAAATAAATGACTGAAGCACGTCAAATGGGGATACGGAAAAGTAAATGAAACGAGAATAAAAGTACACAAAACAAATGGGGACCACCAAAGGTACATAGAATGAATTGAAAAGCTTGATTTGGGGTACTTACCGGTTGAAGACCGAAGAACAATGAAGAACGAACGGTGAATGTCGAAGAACGGTTGAAAATCTTCACGTAATTACCCACGGAAATGTTATGGAAATGTTACGGAAGCGCCTCGGCTTGGATTTTCTTCACGGAAACAATTTTTCTCAGCAATTTCAAGTGAATACGAAGTGCCAAGAAGGCTGAACCCTTTTCTTCTTCACTCCTCCCCCTATTTATAGCAAAATAGGGGAGGAGCTTGCCACCCAGCTCGCCCAGGCGAGCCAGGTTGCTTCCTCCAGAAACAACTGCCTTCTGGAGGAAGAATCTGGAAGGCCCAAGTAAGCCTGGTTGCTATTTGTACCCCTTTTTTACTAAATACACCCCCTTTACTTTTTTTAGTGATTCTTTTTCCGTAACGTTATGAAACTTTACGAATTTCGTAACGATACTTATTTTCTATGTATTTACTCTTTTTTAGCTTTTGAAAAAGTTACGAAACTCACGGATTGCGTAACAATACTTCCTTTTGGTTTCCGTCACGTTACGGAATTTCACGGATTGCGTAACAACGCTTCCATTTGATTTCCGACACGTCTCGGGACTTCACATATTGTGCAACAAAGGGTGCCAAGTACTTTGAAGCGGTCAATTAATGGTTGCATGCCATCCAGCAATAGTCCCCGGACGAAATTAAGGTATGACACTTAGTTTGTAGTCTCAGCCCATCTATGAACATATTCAGTTGGATTGGCTCGGAGAATCCATGGGTGTGAGTTCTTCTCAGTAAGTCTCTAAATCTCTGCAACGCCTCACTCAAGGATTCATCAGGGAATTGATGAAATAAAGATATTGCTACCTTCCCTTCAGCAAACTTAGATTTTGGGAAATACTTCTTTAGGAACTTTTCCATAACTTCTTCCCAAGTTTTAAGACTGTTACCTTTGAATGAGTGGAGCCATCTCTTGGCCTCTCCTGCCAGTGAAAATGAGAAAAGGCTGAGTTTGATAGCTTGATCTAGTACACTGGCAATCTTAACAGTGTTGCGAATCTCAATAAATGTTGCCAAGTGTCCATAGCGATCTTCATTAGGTAATCCTTGAAATAAATTCCCTTGTATCAAATGGATCAAAGAATGTGGGTAGGTGATATTGTGCGCTTGCACTTGAGGACGTGCAATGCTAGTGAAAAATTGTGGTACCGAGCTACTTGAATAGTCCTCAAGGGTAGTCCTCTGGTCGTGCTCATTTTCCATGGTAGCGGTTTCAGACAATTGATTAGTGGATTTCTTTGATGATGGTGAATCAGAAAAATGGGTCTCTTCCTCAAGAATGGATGCAACTGTTCTATCTTGCAACAGTTTCCTTCTCCTCTCAGCCCTATTCCTTCTTAGTGTAGCTTCAATTTCTATGTCCAAAGGAACTAAAGTGCCTATGGGAGATCTATGCATAAACAGTGCTAACAGAACAACGGTTATCCAGTTCAATAAGAGAAGACAAATATAAATTAAAGATCAATGAACGGTGCGCTTGATGACCTGGAGCGGTGTTCTCAATGAACCTGACAACTCATCTTCTTCTGGATTCTTCCTCGTGTTTAGCCACTGAGTGTCGCGCTTAACGAATGCTGGCTAAGCCAGCAGATGGGCTTAGCAAGAAGGTGAAAACAACACTTTTGCCAATTTTCCTAATTAACCTGAAATTGAGAGAAATTGATTATTAAACACACAAAACAAAAGTATAAATTATCTATTACCTATATTTAACAAAAAGTACTTATAATATTACAAAACAACTATAAATTGGAGAAGTTTGATACAATATACACAAGTTTTATACACAAAAGTTAGTCGTTTTCACCGACTAACACATGATCCTCTTGAATTAAACTAGAGAAGCACATGGTCCTTTGGCATCATCAAAACATCAAAATGCCTTTGCTTCTACAATCCTCTTGAATTGAACTTGAGAAGCACATGGTCCTTTGGCATCGTCAAAACATCAAAATGCCTTTGCTTGTACAATCTCCCACTTTTTGATGATGAAAATTTAATTCCTGAAATCAAGATACAAGATAGAACATTCACTCATTCCATACTCCCCCTATGTTTTGGAATTTATCATCTCTTGATTTCTAAGCTTCTAAGCCCCGTTTCTCTCCCCCTTTGGCAACATCAAAAAGCCAAAGTACGTGGAAATCAACATAAGGCAGAAAATAACACAGCCATAATCATTCACAAGTCAAAAATCAAACATAATTCAATCATAAAATACTAAGTGCCAAGTACTGAAATATAACTAAAGTTCAGAGAATAATGTCTTAAAAAAACATAGCCAAATACATGGCTTAAAATAAAATATAATAATAATCTAAATCTATGAAGGTAGCGGTGGAAAATCAAAGCACCAACGAAGACAACTCACATCCTCCTCAAGCTGAGTGATGCGGGTATCCATTCCTTCAAAGCGAGCATCAATGGCATCAATACGACCATCCAAGGAATCAAAGCGTTCACCAACATAGGTGTGGAGTCATCTCGTTAAGGCGGAGGAGAGGGAGTACGTTCGTCTTGCAGAGGTTGCGCGTCCTTCTTCAACCATTTCCCATCCATGTCCTTACGGTAGCCAAAGCAGGTTACCGCACTAGCACTAATAGCAAAGGAACGTTGAACTTGCACAAAAGGCTCAAAATTCAAAGGAATTTCAAAATGTCGAAGCAACAAAGTCACTAGCAGAGGGTAAGGTAGATGTGCACCAGACCGGAATGCATTATGCATGTGGTAACAAATCAAATGGGCCCAGTCGATTGGACGGCCGGTCAAGAAAGCCCACATCAGAATGAAGTCCTCCTCAGAGGCTTGAGCGAGATTAGAAGAACGAGGCATCAAAATTCTAACAATGATATAGTGCATGATGCGACAATCAAATGTCAATGACCCGACAAGCAGTCTGCCGGCCATATGTGCCTGGTCAATGCAGACCATGCGGCGGGCATCATGACTAAAGTAATCAAACTTCCATTCATCAACAAGGGTACCCTCAAAAGGTGCACCCTGACTGGGTAGTTGTGTCAGAGAAAAGAAAAGAGACTCATCAATAATCATAGGGATACCATGCACCTCAGAAATTAAAGTTCCATCTTGAATTTTCAAATTTGAGTAAAAGACTCGTACTAACTCATGATAATATGGTAATTTTAATGACATAAAAGGAATCAGACTAGTGTTTTGAAACACTTGATAGCAATCAAATGTTTCCCTATCAAAGAATTCTAGGTCAAGATATTTGGGATCAAGAATTTGACGAGATTTAAAGAGAGAGGAGTACTGGATACGTTGTTCATTAGATGAAAATAGTGTAGAGGATGACAAGGATGGTGGAATTGGTGTCGGGGATGCTCCGGTGGCTCCGGAATGTGATGTTCTATGTGCCGCAGCGGAGGTGGATGAACCCTTGCGCTTCTTGGATGATTCTTCCATTTGGTGAAGTTATTGAATATTTTGATCGGTTAGAATGAAAGAGAATTGAAAATCATGAAAAATGGACTTTGTGGGAGGTGATTTTGTTGAGAAACAAGTGAGATATGAGGATTAGAAGTTTTGGCAGAAAGGGGGCGTCGTAACTCGAGGTGTGCGTGACTACAGCTTCTGAAACGAGGATATTTATAGAAGATGGCATTATGTGATTGATTACAAGGTTTGGTAATCGATTACAGGAGCACTTAGCCTTCTGGTAATCGATTACAAGCTTTTGTAATCGATTATAGACTATCTGTTCTTGTGTAATCGATTACACGTAATGGTAATCGATTACCAGAACACTAACTTGGCTTTTTCCTAAAAAAATATCTATGTCTATGCTAAAAACATCTAACTATAGCAATCATCAATACTGATACTCATTTAATTCAATAAAACAAGCATCAATCACACAATAACACACCAATCAAACACAATCAAAATCTTATAATCAAATACAATTAATCAATCATTAACCATAAATATTTCAATCAACCAATCAAATCCTTATTTATCCAAATCACTAATATCTAAGAGGCCTAATTCTCTTCTAATGGAAAAGAATGTTTCTTTGGGGAGAGGTTTCATGAAGATATCAACAAGCTGATTCTTTGTATCAACAAATTCTAGCACACAATATCCCTTCAGAACATGATTTCTTAGAAAATGGTGCCTAATTTCTATATGCTTGGTTCTAGAGTGTTGAACTGGATTTTTGGAAAGACTAATTTCACTTGTATTATCACACCTAATAGGTATATGGTCAAGAAGGATTCCATAGTTAGAGAGTTGTTGCTTCATCCATAGAATCTGTGCACAACAACTGTCGGCAGAAATATACTCTGCTTTTGCAGTGGATAAAGCAACACTATTTTGTTTCTTACTATGCCAAGAGACTAGAGCAGATCCAATGAATTGACAAGTTCCACTTGTGCTCTTTCTATCTGTTTTAGAACTAGCAAAGTCTGAATCAGAGTATCCTATTAAGGTGCATGTGGAATTCCTAGGATACCATAAACCTATATTCATAGTTGTCATACCCTAATTTCGTCCAGGGACCATTGTTTGGTGGCATGCAACCTTCTTTTGATCGCTTCGAGGTACTTAACACCCATCGTTAGGCAATCCGTGAAGTTCCGCGACATGCCGGAAGTCAAAAGGAAGCATTGTTGCGCAATCCGTATAGTTCCACAACATTCCAGAAGTTGTAGACAAAGGATCAAGCTGAATGTTTTGATGATGCCAAAGGATTACATGAATCACATGCTTCTCAAAGATTTATTCAAGACAAAGATATTCAAGATGAATGATCAAGACAGTCTCTAGAGTCTTAGGAAGGGTATATTAAATAGGAAGGGAATTCCAATTGAAGTCGCAAAAGGTTTGGCCAAGAAATCTAAGTTAAAAAGGTTTTTTCAACAGATTTACTCTCTGGTAATCGATTACCAGAGGATGTAATCGATTACCAGTGGCCAAAAACGATTTACAACAGCTATTAAATTTGAATTCAAAATTTGTACTGTGTAATTGATTACACATATATGGTAATCGATTACCAGCAGTTATTGAACGTTTTTAATTCAAATTTTAAAGCTTGTAATCAATTACACACATACTGTAATCGATTACCAAAGAAGTTTTTCAGAAAATATTCTCAACAGTCACATCTTTTTACTTGATTCTTGAATGGCTGTCAAAGGCCTATATATGTGTGACTTGGGACACGAATTGAAGAAGAGTTTTTGAGAACAAAAAGGTCTTATCCTCTTAAAAAGCAAATCGTTTTATCCTCTTACAAATTCCTTGGCCAAATTACTTGTGATTCAATAAGGAATTATTTGAGTGCTCAAATTGTTCAATCTATCTCTTTCAAGAGAGATTTCTTCTTTTCTTCTTCTTCATTCTCAAAAGGGATTAAGAGACCGAGGGTCTCTTGTTGTGAAAGAATTCTAAACACAAAGGAAGGGTTATCCTTGTGTGTTTAGAACTTGTAAAAGGAATTTACAAGATAGTGGAACTCTTAAGCGGGTTGCTTGGGGACTGGACGTAGGCACAAGGGTGTGGCCGAACCAGTATAAATCTGAGTTTGCATTTTCTCTTCCCTTAAACTCCTTTATTTATTATTGTTTTATATTCATATTCAAATTGTTCTATTTGAATCAATATTTAAGAAATTCATTATTAAGGGAATTTATAACTTGAATAGAAAGTGAAATAGAATTTTAATTGGGGAAATAAGTTGTAATATCTTAATTCAACCCCCCCTTCTTAAGATATCTGAGGCCACTTGTCCAACAGAAGTCAAAAAGGGCATTGTTGTGTAATCCGTAATGTTTCGCGACATTATGGAAAGAAAATACGTGTCGTTACGTAATCCGTAAAGTTCCGTAACATTACGTAAAAGGAATCAGCAAAAAAAGCAAAAAGGGGTGTTTTTAGTAAAAAAGGGTGTGCAAATAGCAACCAGGCCACTTGGGCCTTACAGGCGGTTCCGACAGAAGGCGGTGCCTTCTGGTGGAAGCAACCCAGCTCGCCTGGGTGAGCTGCGCTCGCTTGGGCAAGCTGGGCGGCAACCACCTCCCTCTTTTTCCCTATAAATAGGGGAAAGAGGGTAGAGTAATTTCGTTCAGCCCTTCTGGTATTTAGGATTCTCTTGAAATTAGTGAGAAAAATTGTTTTTGTGAAGAAAATCCAAGCCGAGGCGCTTCCGTAACGCTTCCGAGACGTTTCCGTGAGCGATTTCGTGAAGATTCTTCATCGTTCTTCATCGTTCTTCGGTCTTCAACCGGTAAGTTCCCAAAATCGAATCTTTCAATTCATTCTACGCACCCTTAGTGGTCCCCACTTGTTTCACGTGCTTTTATTTTTATTTCGTTTGTTTTCCGTACCCCCTTTTGACGTGCTTTAACCATTTATTTAAGCCGTTTTCTCGCCTAATAAATAATAAAATGAATTTCCACTGATCATTTGAGTTGCAATATTGTTTAATCTCTGTTAAAATAAAATCCAACCGATCTTTCACGCCGTAACCACGTTTAAAACCAAAAGAGGCAAAATAATAATAAAATAATCAATGTATCTTTGAATAAAATAATAAAAAAAAGTCAATCGGATGTTTTTCTTTGGGATTTTCGTTAATTGAATTGACTAATAACCAAAATGAAACTAAGGCTAAAATCAACTCACAAATCAAGCTTTGTCCATAAAAATCATATAAAAACCGTTTTAAAGGTCCAACGCCTTAAACGGTCCTCTTTGCTTTTTATTGGTTAACATGGACTTTCTAATGCATAAAATCAACATGTAAATTTGTCACTACTTTCAAAAACCAAGAGATCGTTAATGGTCCAACGCCTTAATGTTTCTCTCCTTTCAAAAGAATCAAAAGATCGTTTCAATGGTCCAACGCCTTAAACGACATTTTGTTCGGTCAAAATATATCTTGCAAAAAAAGATAAAACACAACTTAACCAACGTTCAGTTCTCAAAGAACTACGTAGGTCTGATTTCCTTATCACAATTGAGGAATACGTAGTAGCAAGGGAAACACCCTTGTCGACCACAAAAAGATAAAAAATAAGAAATGCATAAAAAGACATAAAAACGTAAAAAAGGGAAAATAAAACAAATCGAAGACATGATGTTGCACATTTGGTTGAAGGTTGTCGTCCCTTCAAACGGACACGTGGGGTGCTAATACCTTCCCCGTGCGTAAATATAACTCCCGAACCTTTCACACTCAAAGTTCGTAGACTACACCTTTCCGGTTTTTCCTACGTTTTCCTCAAATAAATATTGGTGGCGACTCCGCGCATTTTCCTCCCATGGAAGACACACCCGTGAGTCTCGCGTCGCCCTCCCGCCAAAGGGTAGTTTGCGATAGTTGGCGACTCCACTGGGGACTGTTTTTAGAGAGTTAGGCCTTCAAATCTTGTGCAATATCATGACTTCCTCTTTTTCCGGTTTCCTTTTATTATTTTATTTCCCTTACGTTCTTGTATATAACTATTTGATGCTTTTAGTGTGTTTTTGAAATGTATGCATGAGATAGATATTTACTCATTTGATGCACAAAAACACCGACACTCTTTGTACACACAGTGAGTTGAAAAGGGGCCCTATACCCGGGTCCATGGGAACATAAGGAGTGCAGGTGAATCTGTGGTCATGCTGGGTCTCCGACTTGCTTGATAACAGTGAACCCTCATCTAGAGTTTTTCTCTTTGATAACATATTGTTGCTGGTAGTCCCTACTGTCGCAATATGTTTGTCGAAGGGGATGATACCTCTTGAAACCATCAAGAGAGATATGACCACCTTGGGTTTATCACTAAAAGCCTTTTAGTTCCTCCCGTTTAGGTCCCTAAAATAGGGGCACGAAGCAAACACGTTGCATGCTTTTAAACACTTCCATACATGTAGTCTAAAATGTCATGTACGCCTTTGTTGTATGATTATTTGTGGATATTGTCATACTATGTGCATCCCCGTGTCGTGCCTTTTTATCGCATCTGCATCATGCACGGGTTGCGTCTTAATCCCCTCACTTTGTCACGAACCGATGGAGGGTCCGTGTCGCCTTCTTAAATGCATACATCGGGCATTATGCTGCCCGAATGTTGTATCTAAGAAGGAAACAATCTCCTAGGCTCCCGTATTCATAAAATGCATCTGTGCCATACGCATTTCTTCATTCATTCCACCCATGATAAATGTTGGAGTCTTGATTCGCACTGGGTTTTGTTTCACTTTAGTAAAACATAGGATCAAGTCAGGCGCCTTCGCTTAAAAAAAGGTTCTATTAAGTCAAGGTCAAGAGCCTAGGAGTCGCCAGTCTGAAAGAGTTAGGATAGTTGATGGGTCAGGTCTAGCGATGAGCTTTTCGCAAAGCTTACAGTAAGATATGGGACCTAGCCATGGCAGAGGTCTCCATGGAGGCCATTGCCTCCCTCGCCCAATATTATGACCAGCCTTTGAGGTGCTTTGCCTTTGGGGACTTCCAGTTATAACCCACGGTGGAAGAGTTTGAAGAGATCCTGGGATGCCCTCTGAGAGGAAGGAAACCATGCCTCTTCTCGGGATTCTATCCCTATTTAGCTAGAATTTCTAAGATAGTCAAAATCTCGACGCAGGAATTAGACCACGGAAAGCAAGTCAAAAATGGGGATGGGTGGAGTACCATGGAAATGTTTGGAAGCAAAAGCAAGAGTCTTGGTAGGTAAAGGCGAATGGGCCCCATTCATAGACATCCTGGCACTTTTGATCTTCGGGGTGGTCCTCTTTCCAAATGTGGATGGGTTGGTGGACTAGGCCGCGATCAACGCTTTTCTCGCCTTTCATGACCGCAAGGAAAGCCCAGTTGTCGCTATCTCAGCCGATCTATATGACACCTTCGACCAAAGATTTGAGAAGAACAGTGCAAGGATTGTTTGTTGTACTCCGGCCCTCTATGTATGGTTGGTTTCGCACCTTTTCCGCCAAGAGGTGAGACATGCTTTCCCTCTAGAAGGCCACCGCTCATGCACAGAGAAAAAAAAGGCAAGTTGGGACCGACTCTTAGCAAGCAAAGAAAGAGCGTTTGTAAACTGGTTCCCCCGATGGAAAGAAGGAAGAACCGGGATTCTTATTTCGTGCGGAGGATTTCCAAATGTTCCCTTGATGGAGACAAGGGGTTGCATTAATTACAATCCCATCCTCGTCATAAGACAACTTGGCTACCCTATGAGAGGGCCACCATTAGAGGATGGCCTCACACCTATTATTGCACAAGGTTTCAATAGCACCAACGTGGGGGCGCTTCAGAAGGTCTGCAAGGCATGGGAGATGGTGCAAAAGAAGGAAAAGGAACTCAGAGGCAGAAGCAATGGGCCCATCGACGGCTACCATAGGTGGTTGAAAGCCTACACACAAGGTCTGGATTGGCTCCTGAATTTGAGAACCACTGTCGCAAGGCATGCGAGGCGAGGTTTACGGGTGCGCTTTCCAAAGGAGGAAAGATGCGCGGAGTCGCCACCAACGTTTATTTGTGGAAAACGTCGGAAAAACCGAAGGAAACCGGTCAAAACGAAAATCCTAAGTTCGGGAGTTGTATTTACGTTTGAGGAAGGTATTAGCACCTTTCACATTTGTCTCAAAGGACAACAGCCTATTTTTAGAATTGTGGAAATTGTGTTACCTTAACTTTTATTTCTTTTTATTTTTTTGAGGTCGACAAAAGCGGGGCTTTTGCTCCTACGTACCCTCCATCGAAGAGAAAATCAGACCTACGTAGTTCTTTCTTAAGCGTGAATCAAGCGATTCTTTTTACTTGAAAGGTGATCATTTTAAGGCGTTGGACCTTAAAAATGATCCATTTACTTGATAAGGAAAACTGAGATGATAAACTTTCAAACCCTTTTTAGTGACCTTTTTTGAGGATGAGCTTGACTAGGCGAGTTGATTTTAGCCTTAGTTTCACTTTAGTTATTAGTCAATTCAATTAAGAACGAGAAATCCCAAAGAGAAACGTCCAATTGATTTTTCCGCTTTTATTTTACTAAAAGGTATTTTTTTATTATTATATTTATTATTTTACCTCTTTTTTGATTTCCAACGTGGTTATGGCACGACCAAACGGTCGAAATTCATTTTAACAGAAATTAACGGATATTACAAATCAAATGATCGGTGGAAATTTATTTTATTTTTTTGATTAGGCGATAAATGACTTAAATAAATGACTAAAGCACCTCAAAAGGGGGTACGGAAAGTAAATGAAAACGAGAATAAAAATACATGAAACAAAATGTGGACCATCACGGGTACATAGAATGAATTGAAAAGCTCGGTTTGGGGTACTTACCAGTTGCAGACCTAAGAAAATGAAGAACGAACGATGGATGTCGAAGAACAATTGAAAACCTTCGCGTAATTACTCACGGAAACGTTACGAAAGTGCCTTGGCTTGGATTTTCTTCACGGAAACAATTTTCCTCAGCAAATTTAAGAGAATACGAAGTGCTAAGAAGGCTGAACCCCTTCCCCCTTCATTCCTCCCCCTATTTATAGCAAAATAGGGGAGGAGCTTGCCACCCAGCTCGCCCAGGCGAGCAAGGTTGCTTCCTCCAGAAGCAACCGCCTTCTGGAGGAAGAATCTGGAAGGCCCAAGTGGACCTGATTGCTATTTGTACCCCCCTTTTTTACTAAATGCACCCCCTTTACTTTTTTTGTAATTCTTTTTCCGTAACGTTACGAAACCTTACGAATTTCGTAACGATACTATTTTTCTTTCCATAAGGTTACGAATCCTTACGGATCATATATTTACTCTTTTTTAGCTTTCGAAGAAGTTACGGAAACTCACGGATCGCGCAACAACACCTCTTTTCGATTTCCGCCACATTACGGAATTTCACGGATCGCGTAAGCCTGCTTCCTTTTGATTTTCGACACGTCTCGGGACTTCACATATTGTGCAACAAAGGATGCCAAGTATCTCAAAGCGGCCACTCAAAGGTTGCATGTCATCAAGTAATAATCCCCGGACAAAATTAGGGTATGACACTTGCCCCTCTTTACTTACCTTTTATCAGAGATAAGAGGAAAGCAAAGACAAGACACTGATTTGGTCCGTCTTGCCCTTTCCGTGATTAGTCTATGATGACTCTCGTCTCTACTCCTTCTTTTTTTTTTTTCTGCACAACACAAAACAAAATACAAATAACAACAAAAACAACAATAATATAATATACATATACACGTTTGGCAAAGGAATTAATCGGGAAAATAACAAAGATCACATTTCCCAGTCAAGAGGATCCGCTCTTGACGATGAAAAACTTTGGAGAATGGAGGATTGCACTAGAGGGTCCTCACTAGTCAATCATGAAGCACGACTCCAAACTCTTTGGGTGGAGGATGCATGAACGAAAACGCAATTCATGGGTGTCATACCCTAATTTCGTCCGGGGACCTTTGCTTGATGACATGCGACTTTTCTTTGGTCCTTGCAAGGTGCTTGACACCCATCATTAGGCAATTTGTGAAATTCCAGGACATGCCGGAAAACCAAAAAATATTGATGCACAATCCGTAAGTTTCCGTGACACACCGGAAATCAAATGGAAGCATCGTTGCTTAATTAAGTGAGGTTCCGTAACATTCCGTAAGTCAAAAAGGGGATGATTATGTAATCCGCAAGGTTCCGTAACATTACGAAAAGAAAACAAGTATCGTTACGAAATTCGTAAGTTTCCGTAACTTTACGAAAAAAGAAACACCAAAAAAAAAGCAGAGGGGGTGTACTTAGTAAAAATGGGGGTGCAAATAGCACCCAGGCCCACTTGGGCCCTCCAGAATATTCCTCCAGAAGGCTGTTGCTTCTAGAGGAAGCAACCTGGCTCGCCTGGACGAGCTGGGCGGCAAGAATCTCCCCTATTTTGCTATAAATAGGGGAGGAAGTGAAGAAGAAAAGGGTTCAGCCCCTTAGGCACTTCCCTCTCTTTCGAATTTGCTTGGAAAAATTGTTTCCGTGAAGAAAATCTAAGCCGAGGCGCTTCCAAAACGTTTCCGTAACGTTTTCCGTGAGGAATTTCGCAAAGGTTTCGACCGTTCTTCGACGTTCTTCATTCGTTCTTCGATCTTCAACGGGTAAGTACCTCGAACCAAGCTTTTCGATTCATTCTATGTACCCATGGTGGTCCACATTGTGTTTCGTGTATTTTTATTCTCATTTCATTTACTTTTTATACCCCCTTTTGACGTGCTTAAGCCATTTTACTTAAGTCATTTCTCGCTTAACTTAAAAATAAAATAAATTTCCACCGAACGTTTGAATTGTATTATCCGTTAACTTCGGTTAAAATGAATTCCGACCGTTCGGTCGTGCCGTAACCACGTTGGAAATCAAAAAGAGGTATAATAATCAAAAAATGTCTTTTTAGTAAAAATAAAGCGGAAAATCAATCGGACGTTTTCTCTTTGGGATTTCTCATTCTTAATTGAATTGACTAATAACTAAAGTGAAATTAAGGATAAAATCAACTCGCCTAGTCAAGCTCGTCCACAAAAATAGGTTTTTGAAGTTTGTCATTTCAATTTCTTACTAAGTAAAATGGATCATTATCAAGGTCCAACGCCTTAGAATGATCATCTTTTAAGTAAAAAAAAAGAATCACTTGATAAAAAAAAACTACGTAGGTCTGATTTCCTCATCGCAATTGAGGATATGTAGGAGCAAAAGCCCTGCTTTTGTCGACCACCCCAAGAGATCGTTAATGGTCCAATGCCTTAACGTTTCTCTCCTTTCAAAAACAAGAGATCGTTAATGGTCCAACGCCTTAACGTTTCTCTCCTTTCAAAATCAAAAGACCGTTTAATGGTCCAACACCTTAAATGACCTTTTGTTCAATAAAAACATATTTTGCAAAAAAGACAAAAACAACTTAACCAAACACTTTGTTCCGAAAGAACTACGTAGGTCTGATTTCCTCATCGCAAATTGAGGAATACGTAGGAGCAAAGGGAAACACCCTTGTCGACCACAAAAAAGGAGAAAATATAAAAAGGGTATAAAGGATATAAGGACACAAAAGGGAACATAAAAATCAAAGTCATGTTTGCACATTCGATTAAAGGCTGCCGTCCTTTGGGACGGACGTGTGGGGTGCTAATACCTTCCCCGTGCGTAAATACAACTCCCGAACCTTTCACTTAAAAGTTCGTAGATCGCGTCTTTTCCGGTTTTTCCGACGTTTTCCTCAAATAAACGTTGGTGGCGACTCCGCGCGTATTCCTTTCGTGGAACACGCATCCCGCGAGTCACGCGTCGCCCTCCCGCAGAAGGGTAGGTTGCGACAGTTGGCGACTCCGCTGGGGACTGTTTTTAGAGAGTTAGGCCATTTAATCTTGTGCAATGTTTTACCGTGACTTACCCCTTTGTTGGTTTCCCTTCATTATGTTCTTGTGTATATAAACTCTTTGTTGCTTTTAGTGCGTTTTAAAATGTATGCATGAAGTAAATATTTATTCATTTGATGCACACAAACACTAACACTATTTGCACACACGGTGAGTTGAAAAAGGGCCCTATACCCGGGTTCATGGGAACATAAGGAGTGGAGGTTAATCCGTGATCATGCTAGGTCTCCGACTTGCTTGATTACAGTGAACCCTCATCTAGAGTTTTTCTCTTTGAAAACATATTGTTGCTAGTAGTCCCTACTGCTGCAATATGTTCTTTGAAGAGAATGATACCTCTAGAAACTATCAAAAGAGATATGACTACCTTGGGGGTTATCACTAAATGCCTAGTTAGTTCTCTCCCTTATAGGTCCCTTAAATAGGGGCACGGAGCAAACACGCTGCGTGCCATTTTTCACACTGCCATGCATAAGTATCATATACCTTTTTGCTTATGTTCAGTGAATATTGTCATACTATGTACATTCCCGCATTGCGTCTTTTGCATATGCATCGCATATGGGTTCTATCTTGATCCCCTCTGTAAACAAACCAACGGAGGGTCCGTGTCACCTTCTTAAAAACGTATGTTGGGGCACTTTGCTACCCCTAGACGTTGTATCTAAGAAGGAGACAATTCCTCGGGCCCCTGCATTCCTAGATTGCATCTGTGTCATATGCATTTCTTCAAGCATTCATCCATTCCACCCATGATAGATGTCGGAGTTTTGATTCGCACTAGATTTTATTTCACTTTAGTAAAACATGGGATCAAGTCAAAAGCCTTCGCTTAAAAAGAGGTTCTATCAAGTCAAAATCAAGAGCTTAGAGGTCACTAGTTTACGAGAGTTGGGGCAATTAATGGGTCAACTTCAACGGGAAGCCTTCCGCAAAGCCTATGGTAAGATTTGGGACCTAGCTAGGGTAGAAGTCTCCATGGAACCGATTGCGTCCCTTTCCCAGTATTATGACCAGCCGTTGAGGTGCTTCATCTTTGGGGACTTCCAGCTATCACCAATGGTGGAAGAATTTGAAGAAATCCTGGGATGCCCACCGGGAGGAAGGAAGCCATATCTTTTCTCTGGGTTCTATCCCTCCACGACAAGAGTTGCCAAGGTAGTGAAAATCTCATCACAAGAGTTGGACCATGTAAAGCAAAACAGAAATGGAGTAGTTGGAGTACAAAGGAAGTGTTTGGAGGAAAGGGCAAAGGCCTTGGCAAAATCAAGGCGAATAGGCTTCTTTTATTGACATCTTGGCGCTTTTGATCTTTGGAGGTGTCCTCTTTCCAAATATGGAAGGGTTAGTGGACCTAGCAGTGATTGACACTTTCCTCGCCTTTCATCATGGCAAGGAAAGCCCGGTCGTCGCCATTTTGGCCATGCATGACATGTTCGATCAGAGATGTGAAAAGAGCGGCGCAAGAATTGTTTGTTGTACACCGGCTCTCTATGTGTGGCTGGTTTCGCACCTTTTTCTCCAAGAAGGTAGGCTCTTCTATCCGCTACAAGGTCACCGCTCGTGCGTCGAAAAAAAGAAAGACGAATTGGGACCAACTCTTGGCTAGCATAGAGGGGAGTCTGTTAATTGGTTCCCTCGCTAGAAGGAAGGAAGAATCAGGATTCTATCTTCATGCGAAGGATGTCCAAATGTTCCCTTGATGGAACAAGGGGTTGTATTAATTATAATCCCGTCCTCGCCATAAGACAACTTGGCTACCTCATGAGAGGAGTGCCATCAGACGAAAGCATCATGCCTTTCATCGCACGGGGTTTCAGTGACCACAACGCGAGGGTACTCCAAGGAGTTCGCAAGGCATGGGATGCGGCGTGAAGAAAGGACGGAGAGCTTAGGGGAAGCAGTAATGGGATCATCGGCGGCTATCATAAGTGGCTGAGAGTCCGGACACAAGGATTGGATTGGCTCCCAAATCTAAAGACTGTGAGAGACAATGAGGTTAAAGCTTCGGAAGAAAGTGATGAGGTACAAGCCCTAAAGGCAGAGCTTGAAAGAGCCCAGGTAGTCGAAGAGAAGTTCAAGTCCATAACCATCAAAGTCTGAAAAGAGTATGATGAACTAAGGGACGTCAATATGGCCACCGCTGAAGCCTTGGAACGAGAAACCAAGAAGGCCCGAAAGGAAGAACACGACCAAGGCAAAGTTTTGAGGGGCTTTATAGGGCAGCAATAGTGAGCTCAATCTCCGAAGAGGTGAAAGGAATCATCATGGGTCAAAGGCATGATCTTGAAGGACGAGCTAAAAGCTTGCCTCAGGTCGAAAAGAAATTTGTCCCAACAGTTAAGCGAGACTGAAGGGAATATGTGGGCCATCATCGATGAGTGAAAAGAGAAGCTAAATCTAGCGGCGACTCACGAGCAAAGGCTAGAGGATGAGTACGCCAAGATATCAGCAGAAAGGGAAGCAAGGGAAAGGGTAATTGATTCATTGCACCAAGAGGCAACAATGAGGATGGACCGATTTGCTCTTACTTTGAACAGGAGTCAAGAACTTCCCCGATTGTTAGCCAAGGCCAAAGCAATGGCGGACACCTACTCCGCCCCCGAGGAGATCCACAGACTTCTCAGCTATTGTCAGCATATGATAGACTTAATGGACCATATGATTAGAAACCGCTAGGAAGTTTGTATTGTCGCTCAGATCTTGACTAGTTATAACTTTTTGAATAAGATGAATTTATCCCACATTTTTACTCCAAAAATCAGTGCGAATCAAGTCACTCCCGCATTTTATCTCTAGCATGCATTGTATGTTGGTCTCGTCCTTTGTCACGGGAAGCCGGAAGGTCCATATCACCTTCTTAACTGTACACATAGGGCATTGCGCCCCCAAATGCGCAAGTAAGAAGAGATAATTTTCCGGGCTCTCGTGTCCGTAAAATGCGTTCATATCATGCATCGCATAAGCATCTCTTCATAACATCATAATGAACATATCGTTCCAGCAATTTGTCCGTTATCATATTTCAGCCTCACATTTTGCATGAGTCATGGCATCATCATGCATATGCGTTCAACAAACTTTTTGATCTGCAAAATTGCATACCATTTGTTTTCATGTTTGCTCATCCTTGCGTTTTCCTCTACAAAACAAAAACAAAAAAGGGGAAGCGTGAAACTTCACACTACATTCTTAGTTGCATGTGTTAGGCACCATGAGCCAACCATGTTGGGATCATAAACCCATTTCTAAAAAAAAAAAAAACACAACAACAAAACAAAATAATTGAACATGGTACCTAATGCATGGTTAACTAGGAAATGGTGTTTCTTCGGGCATCTCAATTTCATAATTACATTTTCCATGCATAGCTTAAAGTATGCCCGAGTCATTCATCCCTATGAGACGTTGTTGAAGTATTGGCGATCAGAATTGCCATTCCTTGGATTATAGGGTTGAACCAAGCTCCCGCTTTTACGAAAAGGTTCATCGAGTCAAGTTGAAGCATGGAAGTGACCATCTTGCAAAAATTGGGGCAAAAGATGGATCGTGTTACATCATTGTTTCGTCTACTGCCAAACACGTTTAGGATTGTCGATATCCTTGTTACTTCCAGCTTCACCTTGACAAAGATGTCATGGACCATGTTGAAAATTTAAATTGATTCAACCCCATGTCCTGCGTAAAAATTCGCAATACTTCAACTATGCATCATTCGCATACATTCATACTTTTCATTGGTTGCATTGCTCATTACATTCTTTCCTTGAAAAAAAATAAAATAATAAATAAAAAAATAAAATAAAATAAAATGAACTTAATCATTGTTATAAAAAAGAAAAGGACACGCTTTACGGCGCCCTTACCGAACTCGTGCTAGAATTAGAGTAATGGGTGAAGCAGAGGAGGTGCAAGAGAAGATGAAGGCCAACATGGAGGCCATGAAAGAGCAAATGGCCACAAGGATGGAGGCCATGATGAGCATGAAGAAGATAATGGAAGCCAATGCGGTTATAGTTGCCGCTACTAGCGCTGTCGCTAAGGTGAACCCGATGCTCCCATCTGGCCTCAAGCAAATGAATCATCCAACCTCAAATATGGTAGGCAAAGATTTGGGAAGTATGGATGACCCCATGATGTGCAAATTCAAAACAAGCACGCCTTCCCGCCATATGGCTTGCCTCCCAAACTATACACCACCCAATGTGGCGTACATTCCCGATGGGGATTTCAATAACTCCACTCCCATACTCATTAAGAGCCAACAACCTCAATCTGATCATGCACATGTCTCTCGACCCATGGAGGAGACGCATGAAATTCCCCACCACGATCTAGCCGACTTCGAGCCTTGCCTCGGATATGCCGCTGAAGGGCAAGCAGTTGGTGGGGTACCCCTGCAAAACACTTTGGAGGGCCCTCAGTATCATCCACAACCACAACCCTCACGTTCCACAACAAGTAAAAACCCTCGTGCTATGGCAGAAATGGAAAAGTTGGATCATTTAGAGGAAAGGCTCAGGGCCATTGAAGGAGGTGAAGATTATGCCTTTGCTAACCTAAAAGAGTTGTTCCTAGAACCCAATATCATCACCCCTCCCAAGTTCAAGGTGTTGGACTTTGACAAGTACAAGGGGACTACTTGCCCCAAGAACCATCTAAAGATGTATTGTCAGAAGATGGGGGAATACGCAAAAGATGAGGAATTGCTGATACATTCCTTCCAAGAAAGTCTTACTAGGACAACTGTCGCCTGGTAGACTAACTTAGGAACCTTCCTGAGTCCATACTTGGAAGGACCTAATGGTTGCCTTTGTTAGGCAGTATCAGTACAATTTTGATATGGTTCCGGATAGGATGCAACTACAGAACATGTGCAAAAAGGGAAACGATAATCGTGATGGTAGACACATTATCGGTACTCTACTATGAAAAGATGGTGGGCTACGCACCCTCAAAAGCTTTGCGGATTTGGTCTTCGCCAGTGAAAGGATCGATGTGGGTCCGAAAAGAGGCAAATTTGATCATCCTACTAGGACGACTGAGAAAACTGGGGCAAATGAAGAGGGTGAGAAAGAGGGAGAAACCCATGCTATGACTGCCATTCCTATACGGCCAAGTTTCCCACCAACCCAACAATGTCATTACTCAGCCAATAACAAAACTCCTCCTGACCCACTGCCCAGTTATCCACAAAGGCCATCCCAAAATCAACCACAAAGCCTGTCTACCGCACTTCCAATGACAAAGACCACCTTTAGCACAAACCAAAAAAACACCAACAAAAAGGAATTTTGCAGCAAAAAGCCTGTAGGGTTCATCCCAAATTCCGTTGTCATATGCTAAACTTGATCCCATATCCACTCAATAATTCAATGGTAGCCATAACCTCAACCAAGGTTCCTCAACCTCCATTTTTCTGAGGATACGACTCGAACGCAACATGTGCTTATCGTGGAGGAGCCCAGGGGCATTCCATTGAGCATTGTATGACCCCGAAGCATAAAGTGTGAAGTCTAATTGATACGGGCTGGCTGAAATTTGAGGAGAATCGCTTGTTGAATCATAACATTGACAAGCAACACCATACATGGGGCAATTCTGGAAGCTGTTATTATGACTCATCAGGATTTTCAAGTTTATGTCATAAACCACAGTTACAATGCTAAATGATATGGATAAAATGGACATCCTTGTCTCTCTCATCCTCTCACGAACACATCTTCGCTTATTCAACTTCCATCGGAATGTGAGTGTAAGCCATTGGTCTGTTTGCTCAAGCAACATGCGCTCCTGAGTGTTGACTTCCAAGACTGTTCAATTAGAGATTACTCATCATGCACGTTGGTGGGGGTGTCGTAAAACGACGAGTAAAGTAAAAAAAAAAAACAAACAAAACAAAAAACAAAAAAAAAAGAAGAGAGGGCATTTGATTGACTGTGTTTTCAAGTAAAAATATAGACGTTCACGTGACCTCATTTTTGTGTCTTCTTAGAGAAGCGAGTTGTCAAGAATAGGATGTTGGACAAATGGCCTCAGTTATCTTAAGAAAGGGGGGGTTGAATTAAGATGCAAAGACTATTCCCCAATTGAACTATCACTCTTTCTTTTTGGATTAACAATGCACCCTTAACATGAATTACTCAAAAGACAATTCAAAATAAACTTCTTTAAAGCAAAAGATAAATAGCAATAAATAAAAGAAGTTTAAAGGAAGAGAGGAATGCAAACTTGATTTATACTGGTTCGGCCACTTCCCGCGCCTACGTCCAGTCCTCAAGCAACCCACTTGAGATTTTCCACTCTCTTTGTAAAACTCCTTTTACAAAGTCTGAACTACACAGGGATAACCCTTCCCTTGTGCTCAAGAATCCCCTACACCAAGAGACCCACGGTCTCTTAATCCCTTTTCAGAAATAAGAAGAAGAGAAGAAGAGGTCTCTCTTAAAAGAGGTAGATTGTAAAATGAAGATCAATCAAAATTGAAGATGCAAGTGGTTGACCAAGGAATCTTTTTGAGAGGATAAGACATTTCAGTTCAGAAAAACTCTTGATCTTTCGAGAGGATAAAACTGTTTGGGCAATGAAAACTCTCTTTAAAACATTTGAATGGCCGTTCATAAAACATTTGAATAGATATGTCTCTTGGAAATTATTTTCTGAAAATCCCCTCTGGTAATCAATTACAAGACTTATGTAATCGATTACAGGTTTTAAAAATTTGAATTAAAACTTTTTTAACTGCTGGTAATCGATTACCAGAGAGCAAATCTCAATTTGAAATGATAGAATTCTTTGGTCAAACCTTTTGTTTGTTTTCAATTTGGAAACTTCTTCCTAAAGATTCTAAGAGATCAAACTTGATCATATATCTTGACTTTCTTGGATTCTTGTCTTGAATAAAACTTAGAAGCACTTGATCCTTTAGCATCATCAAGACATCAAAACATCTTGCTTAATCCATCAAAAAAATCCTTCAACTATTTCTCGTCCTTGGAAAAATTCTTTTTGCAAGAATCAACTGCTTCTTTCATTCTTCCTCACTACAAGGCTATGAAAACAAGACAACGATTGGTACCTCAAAGCCTTACACTGGGGCAATGAGAGGCATCGTGCATGAGCCTCAAGTGAACCTAGGGGCAGATTAGAAGTTCTCACCCAATAGGTTCCCTCCTACAAGGTCATGACGAAAGACAACGATTGGTACCTCAAAGCCTTACACTGGGGCAATGAGGGGCACCGTGCATGAGCCTCAAGTGAACATAGGGTCCGATCAAAAGTTCTCACCCATCGATGTTTTTAACAAAAAAGGGGGACAAACCCTAGGATTTCAATTGATTGATCAAACATCAAACGACTCCATTGCCGTCACTCCAAAATGGTCAAATGACTAAATCAAACAGAACATACACTCTGAGGGAGTTACCGGAGAGATTTGCAAAAAGATAGGATGAGGTTGCATGAATTATCACCTCTTTCAAAAGGACAGTCAATCTGTGTTTTCCAAAAAAAAAATAATAATAATAATAATAAAAAAAATAAATCAAAATCAAAATCACAAAACAAGGAAAGAATGACATGAACATTGTACAAACTTTCCATTTCATTGCATTATTTCATATGAAGTCCGCATTTACCAAATTTCACAACAAAGGTTGCATGCATTTGCATCCCTAAAAATCATGTTAACTACATAGATTCCCTACATCTAAATGTCCAAATCTTGTGGATTTGGGATGACCGGCCCTCTCGATGAGTCGATCTCTTGCTTTCTCATAAGGGTGGACCCTTGGGTACTTGTACCTATCACGTTTAGAGGACTACACGTCCTCGCCTTGAGAGGACTACACGTCCTCACCATCAGAGGGCTGCACGCCCTCACCTCTAGAGGACTACATGTCCTCGCCTTGAGAGGGCTACACGCCCTCACCTTGGGTACTAGTTACCCTCACCTTTAGAGGACCACATGTCCTCACCTTCAGAGGACTGCATGTCCTCACCTTCGTAGGGCTACACGCCGTCACCTTCAGAGGACTGCATGTCCTCACCTTCGTAGGGCTACACGCCCTCACCTTGAGAGGACTACACGTCCTCACCATCAGAGGGCTGCACGCCCTCACCTTGAGAGGACTACATGTCCTTGCCTTGAGAGGGCTACACGCCCTCACCTTGGGTACTAGTTACCCTCACTGTCAGAGGACTATGCATCCTCACCTTGAGAGGACTACACGTCCTCGCCATCAGAGGGCTGCACGCCCTCACCTTTAGAGGGCTACACGTCCTCGCCATCAGAGGGCTACACGTCCTCGCCTTGAGAGGACTACACGTCCTCGCCTTGAGAGGGCTGCACGCCCTCACCTTTAGAGGGCTACGTGTCCTCATTTTCAGTGTGCTCCACATCCACACCTTAAGAGAATTTAAGGTCCTCTGCCCTTAAATGCTTAACCGAGACTTGCACTCCCGGTTAAGGGGCCAGTAGTTTCCTTTTAGCGGTTCCTGGGCCACCCCCTGATATTGGAGGAGGGCCAACTGTGCGAGCACAACTAGAGAGGGAGGCTATCACACTGCTACTATGCATACCGGGGCAAGATTTCACCCGTGCCGCTGCAAAGAGACGAGTGCGGATCATGCGCACCCACATGACCACTCTTACATAGATGACATTGCTAGTTAGCAATATTCTGCCCAGTGACCGCAATGCCAATCTCCCCCTGCAAAGGTATCAGTTGGTCTGTGTCGTCCCGACATGGGTAAGTATGCATATAGTTCAACTGATTTCTGATACCATCTATTGTTTGCAGGGATCACACCCACAAAGACACCCAGTGGACCTGAAGAAGTCCAACAGGGCCCTGGGGTTTCCAGCTCTGGTTACGGGCCTCTGTCGACCCTACAGGGCGCCCGTTCCCCCCAGCAAGTTCATGTCGTCGTGGTATAGGTAAGTATGCACTTCCCCCAACTGATTTCTGATGTCATCTATTGTTCGCAAGGATTGTGCCCGCAAGACACCTAGTGGACCCGAAGAAGGCCAACAGGGTCTTGGAGTTGCCATCTCTAAATATGGGTCTCTGTCAGTTCTACGGAGTGCCCGTCGCCCCAACAAGGTCATTAGGCCCCACATTAACCGGGCTTTCATCAAGAAGTATTGCGCCCCCAGACAGGCGTAGGACGAGACACCACAGTAGCATTGGGATGGCCGATAGCGGGCAACAGACGCACCGCCATCACCTCTAGAGTTCACCTCTGCTCATCCACAAAAAGGTTTGAGTATTGCCTACACAACATGGCCGACCAATAGGCGACCAAGTCCAAAGCCAAATGTAAGCAAAGTACTAGTTCAGTGACCGACAAGTCATAAGGCGTCCAGCTCAAGACGTTAAAGAAGCGCTACTAGGAGGCAACCTAGTACCTTTTGAATCTATGCTTGTTATTTGATCACTTTTTATAGTAGGACGCACCTAGTTTCTCATGATCCTGGGAATTTAAATAAAACGAGCAGAAGCTCGAAAGGTAATCATACCTTACAAAATATATATATGTATGTTTAGGTAGAAAGATACCTTAGATATGCATGTATGTAAACAAAAAATACTTCACAAAATATATATATGTATGTTTAGGTAGAAAGATACCTTAGATATGCATGTATGTAACAAAAAAATACTTCACAAAATATATATATGTATGTTTAGGTAGAAAGATACCTTAGATATGCATGTATGTAAACAAAAACACACTTCACAAAATATATATATGTATGTTTAGGTAGAAAGATACCTTGGATATGCATGTATACAACAAAAATACCTTACAAAACATATATATGTATGTTTAGGTAGCAAGATACCTTGGATATGCATGTATATAGCAAAAATACCTCACAAAAATATACACATGTTTAGGTAGCAAAATACCTCATGAAAAAAAAAGAAAAAAAAAACAAACAAGAAAAAGAAGTAAACAAATGATAATGATAAAAAAAATAAGGAGAAAAAAGAAAATAAGTTGTCTAGCTGAAAAACCAAACCAACATGCTTTTGAAAAGAGATAACTTCCAGCTTTTCTTTGAAAAAATTCACTGATCATAACCAATTTTTGAAAAAAAATGTGTGTACACCTGAAGGGTGGATGCTGTGAAAATTTTCCCGGATGCCCGGAATGGACTCGGATGAATGCACAAATTGATAAAAGAACATATTTTGGAAACATTGGGTTGATTTAAAATAGAGGAAATGAATCCTGAGCCCTAGCATCACATGACCATAAAAATTTGACACTTGAGCATCCACATAGGTGCATGCATGACCAGTTTTGCATAAAATTTCCAAATCATCATCTTTGCATTTGTGTCATGGAAATAATGTGGGGCATCCCTTTTATCCTTGAACCAAACCAAACCCTGACATGTATCATGTCTAGCCATTCTACAAACCTTGAGCCAAAATCCTGACTCACCATAAACCTTGACCCAGGGTGAGAATGTCAATCCTTACCCTCGGAAGCAAAAAATAAAAGAAGGAAAATTTCCAATCAAAGAGAAAGCAAAAAAAGAAAAGAAGGAAAATTAAGGAAAATTTCCAATCAAAGAGAAAGCAGAAAAAGAAAAGAAAGGAAATTCCCAATCAAAGAATGGGAGAAAGCAAAAAGAAAAGAAAGAAAATTCCAAACCAAAGAAGGAGAAGAAGGAAAGAAAGCTCCTGATCAAGGATCGAAAGAAAACAGAAGAAATGTGCAGAAAGGTCTTTGGACCAGACAATATCTGAACAATACAGAATTGTCACCAAATGAACAAAAAAGAAGGAAAGGAAACCATGACCTAAAGTGGTCTTCTCCCTTTAATTGCCAACCAAAATCTTGTGCGCTAGCGACTTTTTCGCCCCGCACTACACAAAGGCAGAAAAGGAAAAAGCCAACAAAAAAATCAAAAACACACAAAAGCCGAAAAACCCACTAAAAGAACCCATTCCCAAGGGAAGTCCTATTGATCCATGATCACGCATGTAATTTTTGATTTGATAGGAAATAATTTGCAAAGTCAAGTCATGACATATCTATGGTTCGGAATTAGGATGAAACACTTACCTGTGCGAGATTGATACACTTTGAGTGATTTTCTTCTACTTTTGTCGAACCCAGTGTTTCCTCTAAATGGTCATTTAGAAACGAAATGCTAACATCCAAAATCTCATTTATGGTTATGGGGGGGGGGGTTTCATCAGCAGACTCTCCTTCCCCGGTAGACGCATTGTTTTTCACTCAAAAAAAAAAAAGGGCATATGCTGCTCTAATCAGTTGGAATGTTTGTCTCTTTGCTAAAGCATGTTTGCGTTTTAGTGGAGAAAACACCGAGACTTTTTCAAGTCTCACAAGTTATCAAGAACTGCGTAGGTCTGAGTTCCTCATTGGAGGATACGTAGGAGCAAAAGCCTCGCTTTTGTCGACCGCACCGCTTTCTGTTACCATGACCCAAGAGCTGGTAGCCCGCGGAGACACCTTACGGTTATCCGCACCTCGAGTGTGATTGATAAGCAGAGGCCAATATGGTCATCTGCGCCCTTTCCGGAGATGTAGGCATCTTCTGGTGGAGACATTTTCAAGTCTCACAAGTTATCTAGAACTACGTAGGTCTGAGTTCCTCATTGGAGGATACGTAGGAGCAAGAGCCTTGCTTTTGTCGGCCGCCCCATAATCTTTGTCATACTGACCCTGAGGTCATGTGACATGCACCCTTTGTCATCCAGAGGCGGCGGGCCCGATGACATGTGGAGACAAAATTTGGTCATTCCGCACCCCTTTGCCATTCAGACACAGCCGTGTCCGATGGCGCGCAGAGACAAAAATTGGTCATTCTGCACCCTTTGTCATCCAGAGGCGGCGGGCCCGATGACATGCGGAGACAAAATTTGGTCATTCCGCACCCCTTTGCCATTCAGACACAGCCGTGTCCGATGGCGCGCGGAGACAAAAATTGGTCATTCTGCACCCTTTGTCATCCAGAGGCAGCGGGCCCGATGACACGCGGAGACAAAATTTGGTCATTCCGCACCCCTTTGCCATTCAGACACAGCCGTGTCCGATGGCGCGCAGAGACAAAAATTGGTCATTCTGCACCCTTTGTCATCCAGAGGCGGCGGGCCCGATGACATGCGGAGACAAAATTTGGTAATTCCGCACCCCTTTGCCATTCAGACACAGTCGTGTCCGATGGCACGCATAGACAAAATTTGGTCATTCTGCACCCTTCGTCAATCGCGGCCGACAAGCCCGTTGACACGCGGAGATTTACATCATCTTCCGCACTTACAAGATCTGTCATACTGACTTTTGAGTCATGCAGACGGGCGGAAATACCCGAGTGGTTATCCGTATAAACATTCTTTTGCTATCTGTAAGACAGAACGCTTGATAGCATGCAAAGACTGACATAGTCTTCTGCACCTTTTGTTCCTCCGGGAACAACAAGTCATTTACATGCGGAAATTTTATGGTCACCCGCGACTCTCGTCAACCGAGAGGAACGAAATTAGTGTCATACCCTAATTTCGTCCGGGGACCTTTGCTTGATGACATGCGACCTTTCTTTGGTCCTTGTGAGGTGCTTGGCACCCGCGACCTTTCTATGTACCCATGGTGGTCCACATTGTGTTTCGTGTATTTTTATTCTCATTTCATTTACTTTTTATACCCCCTTTTGACGTGCTTAAGCCATTTTACTTAAGTCATTTCTCGCTTAACTTAAAAATAAAATAAATTTCCACCGAACGTTTGAATTGTATTATCCGTTAACTTCGGTTAAAATGAATTCCGACCATTCGGTCGTGCCGTAACCACGTTGGAAATCAAAAAGAGGTATAATAATCAAAAAATGTCTTTTTAGTAAAAATAAAGCGGAAAATCAATCGGACGTTTTCTATTTGGGATTTCTCATTCTTAATTGAATTGACTAATAACTAAAGTGAAATTAAGGCTAAAATCAACTCGCCTAGTCAAGCTCGTCCACAAAAATAGGTTTTTGAAGTTTGTCATTTCAATTTCTTACTAAGTAAAATGGATCATTATCAAGGTCCAACGCCTTAGAATGATCATCTTTTAAGTAAAAAAACAGAATCACTTGATAAAAAAGAACTACGTAGGTCTGATTTCCTCATCGCAATTGAGGATACGTAGGAGCAAAAGCCCTGCTTTTGTCGACCACCCCAAGAGATCGTTAATGGTCCAATGCCTTAACGTTTCTCTCCTTTCAAAAACAAGAGATCGTTAATGGTCCAATGCCTTAACGTTTCTCTCCTTTCAAAATCAAAAGACCGTTTAATGGTCCAACACCTTAAATGACCTTTTGTTCAATAAAAAAAAGGCGAGTCACGTTTGCACATTCGATTAAAGGGTATAAAGGATATAAGGACATAAAAGGGAACATAAAAATCAAAGTCATGTTTGCACATTCGATTAAAGGCTGCCGTCCTTTGGGACGGACGTGTGGGGTGCTAATACCTTCCCCGTGCATAAATACAACTCCCGAACCTTTCACTTAAAAGTTCGTAGATCGCGTCTTTTCCGGTTTTTCCGACGTTTTCCTCAAATAAACGTTGGTGGCGACTCCGCGCGTATTCCTTTCATGGAACACGCATCCCGCGAGTCACGCGTCGCCCTCCCGCCGAAGGGTAGGTTGCGACAATGGGGCTCCAAAAAAAAAAGGCGAGGATGGAGGATTGCACTAGAGGGTCCTCACTAGTTAATCATGAAGCATAGCTCCAAACTCTTTGGGTGGAGGATGCATGAACGAAAACACAATTCATGGGGCTCCGAAAAAAAGGCGAGGATGGAGGATTGCACTAGAGGGTCCTCACTAGTCAATCATGAAGCATAGCTCCAAACTCTTTTGGTGGAGGATGCATGAACGAAAACGCAATTCATGGGGCTCCGAAAAAAAGGCGAGGATGGAGGATTGCACTAGAGGGTCCTCACTAGTCAATCATGAAGCATAGCTCCAAACTCTTTGGGTGGAGGATGCATGAACGAAAACGCAATTCATGGGGCTCTGAAAAAAGGCGAGGATAGAGGATTGAACTAGAGGGTCCTCACTAGTCAATCATGAAGCATAGCTCCAAACTCTTTGGGTGGAGGATGCATGAACGAAAACGCAATTCATGGGGCTCCGAAAAAAGGCGAGGATGGAGGATTGCACTAGAGGGTCCTCACTAGTCAATCATGAAGCATAGCTCCAAACTCTTTGGGTGGAGGATGCATGAATGAAAACGCAATTCATGGGGCTCCGAAAAAAGGCGAGGATGGAGGATTGCACTAGAGGGTCCTCACTAGTCAATCATGAAGCATAGCTCCTAACTCTTTGGGTGGAGGATGCATGAACGAAAACACAATTCATGGGGCTCCGAAAAAAGTGTTGGTAGTACCGAATGGTCCACCGGGTTTTTTCCACCTAAAAAAAAGCAAACATGCTTTTTGCAAAGAAAAATAAATCATTCGCGAGAGCACCATATCTTAGAGAAACAATATACTCATGGCAAGGGTAATCTTCCTTGTGACCGGAAATGAAAAGGCAGGATGTCAACATTTAGCTTTTAAATGAACATGCGGGGGAAACATCGGGCTAAGCTTAAAATAAATAACTCCTAGTGTATAAAACTGACACAAGCAAGTGTTTCACCCTATTCACAAACCATAACTGCACCATGACTTTATTTTGCACACGATTTCCTATCGAATCAAAGATCAAACGTACGATCACGGACCAATAGGATTTTCTCGAGGATAGTGTTTTAGGAGAGGAAGCTGAGTGTTTCGGTCTTTTCCTTTTATGCGGGGCGGGATATCGGCAGTCGAGAATTGCAATTCGAAAGGAAGAGACACCAAAAAAATGGTTTTTCCTTTGCCGGTGGCCACTTATCTTGCCGAAAATTTATCTGGCCTGAAGATTTTTCGTTCTCTTTCTTTCATTGATCGAGAATTGTTTCTTTTCCATTCTCACTTCCTTCCATTCTTTGGCCGGGAATCCTTCTTTCTCTTTCTTTTTTATTGCTCTTTTCTTTATTTTCATCTTTTTTCTTTTATTTCTTTCTATTTCTTCCTTTTCTTTCTTTTCACTTCTCCTTCTCCATTCCTTTCTTTGGGAAATCGGGTTTTAGCATTCTATTCGCTCTCCCTTGAGGAGATTCCGCTAACCTTCGCTTCGGGGGAAAGGATGAGGATTCTTTTGATAGGCCAAGGTTCAAAAAAATCTAAGGTTTTGTTTCAATGGGGTCTTTTATCGTGGGAAGCCAATCTTGATATCTGGGGCAAAATAAATTTGGGTGTCAAGGTGTCGGCCTCGGGCCAAACTCCCATATTACTCCACAAGGCACGCGTGACAATGATGATTTGAAAACAACGTGCCAAATTAGTCATGGCTACAACCAGGTGGGCACTCAAGCATCCCATTTATGGCATTGTGATACTACGGTTGGGAATTTACACAAACAGACCCAACGTTTCCAAGTTATGTTCTTTCATCAGTTCAATGAATTCATCCATTCTTATCTCAGTTATTCCGGAAAATAAACTCTTAGCGTCAGTCCCTTGTTTCCAGAAGATACGTTTGCTCTTTACGAATGATTTATACTTCTTAACTATAACATGTCGACCTTCGCGGTCTTTCTTTCTTTTTTCTTTTTGTTTCATTTTTATATATCCACAAAATTATACACCTATGGTCCTCTATGAAGAAATTTTTCTTTGTATATCTACACTCTTATACATGACAAACTTTTTTTGTATACGCATTGGACCTCTCTCTCTTTACGTCACACGATCAAACCCTATTTACATTCAAAGATCTTTTTCGTTTTTCTCCAACGCACACCTATGGTTCATACAAAAGTTTCTTTCAATACACTCGTTGTTCACCCACACAAGAATTTCTCTACACATATTTTTTTATAAAAACCCTTCTATGCACATTTTCTTTTTTCTTTATATACGCAGACATTTTATTCATAACACTTCTTTCTTTTTTATCATGATTTTGGTTCATTTTATTTTTAGGACGACGTTCCTAAATGAAAAAATCTACGCGATTCATGAATTTCAACAGACACTATTGACAACAACGAAACAAGTACTAACGTAACGACTCAAACGATATGTATGTACAAAACAAAAGTCAGTCAAAACAAAACAAACGTTAGTCCCTTAGTTAAACAAAAATAAAATGATACGTAGCAGGGAAAAAAAATGGAAACATAACATAAAAAGAAATACGGATCTAGGGATCTCCCAATCATGTGGCTCCGCTCCCTCCCAAGAAATCAAGGAAATCGGTCATCTCCTCGTCCTTGCAGGCCTCATCTGCCTCGTCGGGAGCCTCTGCTGGTGCCTCCGGCCAATCTCCGGGCCAAGCGACCTCTGCCCTGAACTGATCCAGAGTAGGGCATGGAAAAGAAGTAAAACCCTGGCTCTGCAGGCTGAGGCTCAGCTGGTAAAGACAGTCATGAGTCTGCACGTGCAGCCGATGGTTGGCCGCCTGCTGGCGAACCACATGTCGTAAATACTGCTCTGAATCAAATGGCCCATCTGGGCCAGCCTGATGAGGTGGCGGCACGTCCGCGGCCTGTGGTGCATCACCCTGGACCTGTCTCTGCGTGCAGTACTTCTCAATAAAAGCCCGGGTGAGGGGTAGCCGAATCACCTTGCTAGGTGCAACGGGGACTCCGAACGACTGGCAGAGTCCTGTGATCAGCGCGGAAATCCCAGGGCCCTGTTGGACTTATCCGGGTCCAAAGGGTGCCGGGTAGGCGCCATACCTGCAAATAGATAGATGGCATCAGCGATCAACTGAGCCACGTGAATGCTCATCCGTGTCAGGATGGCGTACACCAGCTGACACTTCGGCAGGGGGAGGTCAGAATTATGGTCGCTGGGCTGGATGTTGCTGAGCAGCAACGTCATCCATATCTGGGTCAAAGTAATCATGTTGGTGCACATGATCCGCACCCGTCTCCCCGCAGCAATCTGGGCAAAATCCTGCCCCGGCATACATAGCAATTGGGCAATGGCCTCCTCATCAAACCCATCGGCCCGGTTCCTCCTCTGGCCATACTCGCACTCCTGGCCCTCCTCCAGCACTAAGGGATATCCCAGGAACTGGCTGAGAGCATCCGCATCAAATGGGATCCACTGACCCCTCAGCCAGGATCGCATATCTTGCACACCCTCCTCTGTAGGCCAAGCATTGGCATAAAACTCGAGGACTATGTCTGGGTCGAACTTGGCCATGGGGGTAACCAGCGATGCCCACCGCCGGCGAACTATCTCCTCCTGGAAGTCGGTATACTCGTCGTCCCTGAGCTGGACGCGTCGCTCCCGGAGAAATGACCATCCCTTGATGGCCTCGAAACACTGCTGGTGCTCAGCGCTCCTAAAACAATGACTATCATATTCGGGAGCGGAACTGGTTCCTTCAGCCGTTTTATCCTTCCTAGATCTCTTTGAGGCAAGCTTCCTTGGGGCCATTTCCTGCGAGAACAAACATTTGGAAGTTAGTTTTACAAGATAATGCTTATCTTAACACAAAAATGACATGTTAATCCCTCTGATTTTAGAACGAACTCATGTAATCTATTTATGCACAGGCGTATGTATAGAATATCCTACTATTTATATCAACATACAAGAACATCCAACACATTCTAATTGTCATACATATATATGTATTTTTGAAAACAATACACATTCTCACGCTCAAGGCATTGCGTCAAAATTTACACTTAACTATGTCCTAAACATTTGCTATTACAAACTACCTACACACACTTGAAATATATATCATACAAATTTTTATTGTTTCACTCACATTTATTTATATGCATATTGGAAAGCTAATTATATCCTGCACACACTTGCATTCAAAAGGGAATTCCACGCTATCATATATTCATTTAGGAAGATAATCATTCACACTTTGCTAGGAATTTCATGCCCCTTATATTTACACATATATGCACACTCTTGCAAGGTGTTTTCCATGCACACTCTAGCAAGTCCTAATTTTCATGCTTTTCTAATTCTAAAACCAAAATTTGGGTTCTTAGCCATGAGTATGTTTCCTTGCATTGAAGCTAAAAGTTTGGGTTCCTAAGCTTGGAATTGCATTTGGGCACCTATTTTGAATCTCCTGTGCTGTCCCTACATATATAAAACAGTCCCACCATCCCAATTTTACAAAATCATATTCATATATCATTGGGGAATTTCACCGACCACTTGGTGGACGCACGTTTAGACATAAATTGCAAGAGAATGGGGGCAATGTGGCATGCCCCATTGCTTCAGAACACAACATAGGCCTAAGGCCTTCTCACACAAACTCTCAACTTGACAAAACAAGCATAAAAAGCAACCCAAAACTGTCCCACAAATATGAGCACATTCTCACAATTTAGAGCACCAAAATGAACAAAATGCACCAACGGAAAGCAAAAAACTCAAGGATTGAATACTTACTTGTTGGAGTGAGTGGAAACAACGAAAATGAAAGCAAAACGCAACCAAAAGTGGCTTAGAGGAGCAAAAACCGCAAGCCTTCGTGAGTTCTCTCTTTTGAATGAGGGGGGGGGGAGTTTTTGGGTACAAAAACGTTTCCCTCCCTCGTTTTTTATATTTTGGGTGCAGGGGTTGCTCGCCCAGGCGAGCTAACCTCTTTTTTTTTTTTGGGATACATTAACCATGCCTCCCCCCCCCCCCTCTTATGGGTTAGCGTTTTGCCTACTTGAACCTACTTAAGTTAGAATTAGGCGTCGATTACTTATTTAAAACAAACAATAGTAATAAAATACTGTGTATTGAAAGGATACTGGGCTGCCTTGCAGCGACGTTCTCCACTAGCCCAGCGCCGGGAAGGGACGATGATTGGTCGGTCGTGGCCCTATCCTCCATTTGCATCCGTGCCTAAGTACCTACAAGTAGGGAGCAAACAATGTGCGGCCAATCGTGACCGGGTCATTATCTTACCTTGGTTGATTTCTGCCGTCAACTCGTCTCGACTTCTGACCATGGCCTAAGATGATTCTGCCCCTGTTACCACATGATATGCATGTGTATGTGCATGTATGAATGTTCCTAATGCGATGATTTTCTTAGTGAAAGCTGGTTAGGTTCAATTTTAATTTTAAGTGTTTGGGGCACCCCATAAACCAAAGCGAAGAGGGCTCAGGTGATTATAAACTAACAAAAGGTTTAAAACCAAAGGGAGGACTGAAGCCTAACCCATCTCCTCTTCTTTTAAAGAAACAAGACAATTACGGTGAAAGGGAATCCCTGGAGGAAACCAAGAAGAACAAAAACTAAGAAGTAAAAGAACATGCAACGGTCCTCTCGATTGCCCCTGACTTCAAGCATAGTATCGTTTAATAATATTGGTGCCATTGTCAGTGATGATCTTCCTAGGGAGTCTGTATCGACAAATCAGCTCCCTCTTGATGAATCTGACTACCACACTTCTCGTGACATTAGTATAAGAAGCTGCTTCGACCCATTTGGTGAAGTAGTCTATCGCGACAAGAATGAAGCGGTGACCATTCGAAGCCTTGGGTTCGATGGCCAAAATAACGTCTATCCCTCACATTGAAAAAGGCCAAGGGGCAGACATAACATTCAGAGGATGTGGCGGAACATTGACATTGTCCGCGTATGCCTGACATTTATGACACTTCTTTACATGGGCACAGCAATCGCTCTCCATGGTGAGCCAGTAATAACCGGCCCTAAGGATCTTCCTGGCCATGGCATTCCCATTGGCATGTGTCCCAAATGAACCCTCGTGGATCTCCTTAATCATGAAGTTCGCCTCTTTGGCATCTATGCATCGTAGGAGGGTCATGTTGTAGTTCCGTTTGTACAGGATGGTACCACTTACAAAGAAACCAGTAGCTAATCTCCTTAACGTCCTTTTGTCATTGTCAGAAATCCCTGGTGGGTATTCTTTGTTCTCGACATATTGTTTGATGTCGAAATACCACGGTTTCCCATCCCGCTCTTCCTCTATTGCATAACAATATGCCGGCCTGCCCTAAGATCTGAATTCGATGTACGGCAGATCCCCGTGTGGGGCAAGTTGAAACATGGATGCCAGGGTAGCTAATGCATCAGCCATTTGATTCTCTTCCCGAGGTATGTGGTGGAAAGAAATGTCGTCAAAGTATTTGGCTAACCTCAAGATGTGAGTTTGATAGGGTATCAACTTCGGATCCCTAGTTTCCCATTCTCCTTTCAACTAGCGTATCACCAAAGCTGAGTCTCCATACACTTTGAGTAGTTTTACATCAAAATCAATGGCCGCCTGAACCCCGAGGGCGCATGCTTCGTACTCGGCCATATTGTTGGTACAATCAAAACCCAGCCTAGCTGTGAAAGGAATACACTGATCATCCGGGGATACAAGGACTGCCCCTACTCCATGGCCCAAAGCATTAGATGCCCCATCGAAGCAAACAACCCATTTGTCTATGTCCTCGTGCATCCGCTTCTCTTCGAATAGGGCCATGATATCTTCATCTGGGAACTCAGGGTGCATCGGCCGATAATCCCGAAGGGGTTGCTGGGCCAAATAATCTGCCAAGGCGCTTCCCTTTACCGCCTTTTGGGTGACGTAAACGATATCGAATTCAGATAATAGTACCTGCCACCTAGCGATTCGTCCCGTGAGGGCCGATTTCTCAAAAATGTATTTCACGGGATCCATTTTGGAAATAAGCCACTTGGTATGGCTGAGCATGTACTGCCTAAGCCGATGTGATGCCCATACCAGAGCACAACACGTCATTTCCAGCATTGAGTAATTCATCTCACATGCGGTAAACTTCTTGCTTAGATAGTAGATGGCTTGCTCTTTTTTCCCATAATCATCGTGCTGACCCAACACGCACCCCATAGACTCATCCAACACGGTCATGTACAGGAAAAGAGGTCTTCCTGTTACAGGTGGCATGAGCACCGGGGGGTTTGCGAGACTCTGTTTGATCTTCTCGAAGGCCTCTTGGTAGTCATTGTTCCACAGGACCGCCTGGTTCTTACGTAATAGCTTAAAAATGGGCTCACAGGTAGGGGTGAGTTGCGAGATAAATCTCGCGATATAATTCAACCTGCCCAAGAACCCCCGAACCTGCTTCTCCGTGCGTGGTTCCGGCATTTCAAGGATGGCCTTCACTTTCTCAGGATCTATCTCTATCCCTTTCTGACTTACGATAAATCCCAGCAACTTCCCCGACTTTACCCCAAAGGTACACTTGGTTGGGTTTAGCTTCAGTTGGTATTTTCGCAACCTTTCGAACAGCTTACGTAGATTGACGAGGTGTTTGTCCTCAGTCCGAGATTTGGCAATCATGTCATCTACGTAGACCTCTATTTCCTTATGCATCATGTCATGGAACAATACCACCATGGCACACTGATAGGTTGCCCCAGCATTTTTGAGTCCGAAGGCCATCACTTTATAGCAGAACGTCCCCCATAGGGTGACAAAAGTGGTCTTTTCTACATCTTCGAGTGCCATTTTTATTTTATTATACCCCGAGAAACCATCCATAAATGAGAAAAGGGCGAACTTAGCTGTATTATCTACCAATACATCAATGTGTGGCAGAGGAAAATTGTCTTTAGGACTGGCTCGGTTTAAGTCCCGATAGTCTACACACATTCGCACCTTGCCATCCTTTTTCGTGACCGGGACAATGTTGGCCACCCACTTTGGGTATCACGCCACAGCTAAGAAACCCGCATCGAATTGCTTTCTTACTTCTTCTTTGATCTTCAAAGACATATCGGGTCTCATCCTTCGTAGCTTTTGTTTAACCGGGGAAGACCCAGGATTCAACGACAACTTATGCTGCACAATGTCGGAGTCCAGACCGGGCATGTCTTGGTATGACCACGCAAAGACGTCTTGATATTCTTCAAGAAGGGTTATCAAACCTTGGCAGATAGGTGTGGTCATACTGGTTCACACTTTTACCTCTTTCTTTTCCTCTCCGGTCCCTAAGTTCACCTGTTCGGTTTCTTCTTGGTGAGGCTTCATTTCACGTTCTTCCTGAGCGATCAACCTCTCCGACTCTGGTGAAAGGAGGTCCTCTTCCTCTTCTTCGTTCATCATTTGGCTTACATCTCGGTCGAAATCGATCATCAAACCCTCGTTGTTAGGATCCTCAAAGAATCGACCCTCATATCTATACCAAACAAGACAAACTAAACAAAAACATGCAAAATGATATGAGAAAAGGCGGAACTGCAAGAACAGATGAAACAAGATCTCTTTGTTTATTTAATAAGGTAGGTTTCACAAAACAAAAGAGAACAGAAGTCTATAGGCTCTAGTTACATTGAATCAGCGGTATAGACCTCTGACTGGCTTATCACACGCCAGTTCCCCACTTAGAATCGGGATGGCATGGTTGCACGAAATTTGGCGGGTCTTGAGGGAACTCCTCTCCTACTGCGGCAACTTCTTCCTCGGACACCATTCCGGCACTGGTGAAAGATTGGCTAAGACGGCCGGGCCATACTCTATCCGCCCGAAATCTTGACTGCACATTCCTCCTCCTCGGCATCCCGGGTTCAAACCCCAATCCATACTTGTACGGATTTCCCTTAACATCGACTACGTCGGCATTCCCGAGGCCATCCTTGCCTAGACCCATTTCGGGCTCAAATCCGTTCCTGAGCATAACTCGTGCCACCATTATGGCTGCGTTGGAGAAAGAAGGTAGCAACGGAATTGGTTCCACAGAGGCGCAGCTCACCACCTCGAAGGATTGGAAAGTCGTTTCCAATGATTCTTCTGCCGCTTCTACGCATGGTGCGGAGGAGGGGCTGCTCACCAACATATCCTCTTCACCCGATACTATCACCAAGAGTCCACCCACTGCAAACTTCAATTTCTGGTGAAGTGTTGAAGGGACCACTCCCAGCGCATGAATCCAAGGTCTCCCCAAGAGACAGCTATAGGCGGGATTTATGTCCATCACTTTTACCACATTGCAAGTGTGGGGGCCTATCTGAATGGGAATGTCGATTTCCCCCATCACTTCCCGCCGAGTACCATCAAAGGCTCGTACCACCATCGAGCTCAGTTTTAAACGTGACGCACTAAAAGGAAGCTTTTCCAAAGTGGTCTTCGACATCACATTCAAACTTGATCCATTGTTGATAAGTACCTTTGCGACAACATGCTCCATACATCTCACCGACACATGTAGAACCTTGTTGTGTCCTCTCCCCTCAATGGGAATCTCTTCTTCCACAAACGCGATATAATTATTGGTGGTTATATGATTAACGATGCCTTCGAAACCTTCCACTGAGATATCATGTGCTACATGGGCATCGTTAAGGACCTTTATCAACAGCGCACGATGAGGCTCCAAATTTATGAGCAGTTCAAGCAAAGAGATCCTTGCTGGAGTTTTATTCAGTTGCTCGACTACCTTAAACTCGCTTTGTTGGATGAGCCGAAGAAACTAATGAGCCTCTTCCAAAGTCACTGTCTTTCCTTGAAGACCCTCTTTCTTTTCAGCCCCTTTTACCACCGGAGAATCTACTTCTTTCGAGGGGGTGGCTACGTCTGTGGGCTCTTGGACCATGGGCGCTTTCCCCTTGGAGGGCAACTCCGCCGAGTGAGGGGAAGCGAACACCCGACCACTGCGGGTTACGCCACTGAGACCTGTGATGTTGGTCACCTTGGCTGACAGGGAGTCAACTTCGGTCGCAACTCTCTCCCCGAACACGGGAGGGGTATAGTTCCACGGAACGGCCTTATTGCTTTGATATGCAAACGGCGTCGGCTTGGGCGCTGTCCAGGGGTATATGGGTGTGGAGCCGGTCCCTTTCCTAGTAAAACATATTACTAGGGCCTTAGGGGTTAGGGGAACCTTCTTTTCTTCCGACTGCATGCAAATATGTGGTTCCTCCTTCCCTCCTTTGGACACTTCAAGCTGCCCCCAGTCCATGAGCCGCTGAAGCAATTCTTCCACCGTTGGACAGGTTTCCATGTCGTGTGACTCCCCGAGGTGAAACAAACATTCGTCCCTTTCGTCTCCACCACGGGAGATCATGCATGCCGCTTGCAGTGATTGGTAGATGAAGCGTCTAGAAGTAGCCACCTCTCCTAATCTCTTTGCCCGCGATGGCCCATCCTCTTCGACGGCGTTCACGCTAGCCCCTCCATGACTAGCTAGCGGATTAGTTTTAACATTTGGGCCTTCCTCTTGAAATGATAGTCAGCCGGCACTAATCAGGTGCTGCACCTTATACTTGAATGGAATGCAGGAGTCAATGTTGTGTCCGGGAGCTCCACTATGGTACGCACACTTGGCACCCGGGTCGTACCACTTGGGGTAGGGTGGCTGGAAGACCCTTCCGGGTATGGCCACCACCAAATGATTCTCCAATAATGAAGGCCATAACTCAGAGCATGCCATGGGAAGATGCCCTTTCGGCAGTACATCCGAAGATGCCCTTTCGGACATGTCGTCCCTTTGTACTTATCGAAATCCGGTACTTTGAACTTGGGAGGGATGACGATGTTAGGCACGAGACATAGGTCCGCTAAATCCAAGAACGGGTAATTGCCGAGGCCCTCTACTGCTCTTAGCCTCTCTTCAAGCGCATCAATCTTTCCCTTATCTTCTGTGAAGGGAACGGATTCTTTTATGGGTGCGGGTGAAGATAGGACACGGCGGACTATGTTTGGTTGAGGTAATTCATGGGGGGATGGATCCTTGAGGGGAAGCAGAGGGCCTAGATGGGTATCTTCTTCGTCGTCTTCTTGCAGGGGGTAATCGGCATAAGGAGGAAGTTTCCCCTCGAAGGTAGGGGCTTGGCTCACATCTTCCGGAGAGGCACGGGGAGTGAAGTCCGGAGGCAAGCCATAAGGATAAGCTTGCGGACTGTACCTCCGATCGAACACCGTCGGGTTTCTATTCCGGCCCAAGTTTATCGATGGCTGAAGCACTGGTTCCGCTTCCCTAACTGCATTGGAGGCGGTTGCCGTGGCATTATCCTCTAGAGTTTTCTGGAGTTTTAGCATGGCCTCCGTGATAGAAGCCATTTGATCTTTTAAGGCCGATAGATCGGCCTTCATCTGCTCTTGAATAATGCAATGTGTATGCATGAAACGGAAAGAAAAGAAAACAAAGGGGTAATTCACACACACGAGACCGCAAAGATCCAACTTTAATGCCACGTTTTAGGCATCATGACGCCTCATCGTTTAAAAAGTTACGTATTACCAAATATCACTAGCAAAACTATAAACTAGTGCTATTTACAAAAGAATGCATGAGAACAAAATGGCGCGGAGCGTGTTTTCTCTTTTCCCCTATTTGGGAACCTATAGGACAATATCTAGGGGTCTCTAATAACTACTCCCAACAATTCATAACTCACACGGCTGTTTTCTAGAGGTATCATCACTCAAGATAATAATATTGTGGCGGTATGGAATACCAGCGACAACACATTATAAAGAGAGAAAGCTCTAGACGAGGTTTCACTATTATCAAGCAAGTCGGAGACCTAGCATGATGATAGATTCACCTCCACTCCTTAAGTTCCCATGAACCCGGGTGTAGGGCCCCTTTTTACTCAAACCCGTGGGTGCTTAGTGTAAAAATGTGGAAAAGACAACAATTATTACATTTTACACAGTTTAATAAATGCACATACAAGGTTTCACATTTCCATAATTCCTTAGAATAAGCCTAACTCGCAAAAAGATTCCCCAGTGGAGTCGCCAACTGTCGCAACATGCCCTTTTGCGGGCGTGCGAGGCGAGATTTACGGGTGTGCATTCCAAAGGAGGAAAGATGCGCGGAGTCGCCACTAACGTTTATTTGTGGAAAACGTCGGAAAAACCGAAGGAAACCGGTCAAATCAAAATTTCTAAGTTCGGGAGTTGTATTTACGTTTGAGGAAGGTATTAGCACCTTTCACGTTTGTCTCAAAGGACAACAGCCTATTTTTAGAATTGTGGATATTGTGTTACCTTAACTTTTATTTCTTTTTATTTTTTTCAAGTCGACAAAAGCGGGGCTTTTGCTCCTACATACCCTACATCGAAGAGGAAATCAGACCTACGTAGTTCTTTCTTAAGCGTGAATCAAGCGATTCTTTTTACTTGAAAGGTGATCATTTTAAGGCGTTGGACCTTAAAAATGATCCATTTTAAGGCGTTGGACCTTAAAAATGATCCATTTACTTGATAAGGAAAACTGAGATGATAAACTTTCAAACCCTTTTTAGTGACCTTTTTTGTGGACGAGCTTGACTAGGCGAGTTGATTTTAGCCTTAGTTTCACTTTAGTTATTAGTCAATTTAATTAAGAACGAGAAATCCCAAAGAGAAACGTCCAATTGATTTTTCCGCTTTTATTTTACTAAAAGGTATTTTTTGATTATTATATTTATTATTTTACCTCTTTTTTGATTTCCAACGTGGTTACGGCACGACCGAACAGTCGGAATTCATTTTAACAGAAATTAACAATATTACAAATCAAATGATCGGTGGAAATTTATTTTATTTTTTTGATTAGGCGATAAATGACTTAAATAAATGACTGAAGCACATCAAAAAGGGGTAAGGAAAGTAAATGAAAATGAGAATAAGAATACATGAAACAAAATGTGGACCATCACGGGTACATAGAATGAATTGAAAAGCTCGGTTTGGGGTACTTACCAGTTGAAGACCGAAGAAAACGAAGAACGAACGATGGATGTCGAAGAACAGTTGAAAACCTTCGTGTAATTACTCACGGAAACGTGACGGAAGCGCCTCGGCTTGGATTTTCTTCACGGAAACAATTTTCCTCAGCAAATTTAAGAGAATACGAAGTGCCAAGAAGGCTGAACCCCTTCCCCCTTCATTCCTCCCCCTATTTATAGCAAAATAGGGGAGGATCTTGTCACCCAGCTCGCCCAGGCGAGCAAGGTTGCTTCCTCTAGAAGCAACCGCCTTCTGGAAGAAGAATCTGGAAGGCCCAAGTGGACTTGATTGCTATTTGTACCCCCCTTTTTACTAAATGCACCCCCTTTTACTTTTTTTGTAATTCTTTTTCCGTAACATTACGAAACCTTACGAATTTTGTAACGATACTATTTTTCTTTCCGTAAGGTTACAAATCCTTACGGATCATATATTTACTCTTTTTTAGCTTTCGAAGAAGTTACGGAAACTCACGGATCGCGCAACAACACCTCTTTTCGATTTCCGCCACATTACGGAATTTCACGGATCGCGTAAGCCTGCTTCCTTTTGATTTCCGACATGTCTCGGGACTTCACATATTGTGCAACAAAGGATGCCAAGTATCTCAAAGCGGCCACTCAAAGGTTTCATGTCATCAAGTAATAATCCCCAGACGAAATTAGGGTATGACAACCACTAAGGGGGTGGAAGCTCCGGAAGAGGACGAAGAGGTACAGGTCCTCAAGACAGAACTCGAGAAAGTCCAAACAGTCAAAGAAAAGTTCAAGTCAGCAGCTATTAGGATCCAAAAGGAGAATGCCGAACTGAGAGACGTAAATATAGCCACCACCAAGGCCTTGGAACAAGAGACCAAGAGAGCCCGTAGGGAAGAACATGGCTCGAACAAATTCCGAGGATTTTCCTAAGGTCCAAGAGGAGCTTGTCTCAGCGGTTATGCGAGACCGAGACCAACATGTTAGCCATCATCAGCAAGTACCAAGAAGAATTAAATCTAGCCACGGCCCACGAGCACAAAGTAGCGGACGAATATGCCTGAGTTTATGCGGAAAAGGAGGCTAGAGGAAGGTTGATTGACTCGTCACATCAAGAAGCAACGATGTGTATGGACCGATTTGCTCTTACTTTGAACGGGAGTCAAGAACTTCCCTGATTACTGGCCAAGGCCAAAGCTATGGCGGACGCCTACTCTGCCCCCGAGGAGATCCACGGACTCCTCAGCTATTGTCAGCATATGATAGACTTAATGGCCCATATAATTAGGAATCGCTAGGAAGTTTGTATTGTCACTCAGATCTTGACTAGTTATGACTTTCTGAATAAAATGAGATTGTCCCACGATTTTACTCCAAAATCAGTGCGAATCAAATCACTCCCACATTTTATCTCTAGCATACATGCATCTTTACGTACTCCTCACGTTTTCTTTTTTAGGAAAAACACCATAACTAAGCGCGCCCCAAGGCATCCCTATCGCACCAGATCCAAATCTAGGACGATGGGTGACCAAGAGGAAGTATAGGAATAGATGAAAGCCGACATGTTAGCTTTGAAAGAGCAAATGTCTTCCATGATGGATGCCATGCTAGGAATGAGACAACCAATGGAGAATAACGCGGCCACCGCCGCCGCTGTTAGTTCGATTGACGAAGCAGACCCAACTCTCCCAGCTACCATGCACCACCCTATCCCAAACATGGTGGGACGAGAAAGAAGCACACTGGGGCACATCAGCAACCCCCATCCGGGGTACAACCGAGTAGCTTACCCCTATGGATTACCACCTAATTACACACCACCAGTCATACGTGACGACGCGGGTCATGTCCCTCCCCCCATCCTTGAAGGGGAGCCTCCTCGACAGTCGGACAAGGTCCATGAGGATCGTCGAGAGCATGCTCAGGGAGACATCGATTCCTACTCCCCGTTCCCCGCCGAGGGACCGGCACCCAACGCGCTACCTCAGTCCAACCCCACGGGAGAACCTCGAAACCACCCAACACAGCCAATATTTTTGTCCACAGAAGGGCCACCCCTAGCAGCAGAAGAAAAGGGGAAAGTCAATCTCATCGAAGAGAGATTGAGGGCTGTTGAAGGCTTCGGCGATTATCCGTTCGCGGACATGACTGACCTTTGCTTAGTGCCGGACATCGTTATCCCTCTGAAATTCAAGGTACCTGATTTCGATAGGTACAAAGGGACGACTTGTCCTAAGAATCATCTCAAAATATATTGTCGCAAGATGGGTGTGTATTCCAGGGATGAGAAGTTGTTGATGCATTTCTTTCAAGATAGCTTGGCTGGGGCAGCGGTCATCTGGTACACTAATCTAGAAGCTTCCCGCATCCGCACTTAGAAGGATCTGATTACCGCCTTCCTTAGGCAGTATCAGTACAACTCTGACATGGCTCCCGACTGGACTCAGCTGCAAAACATGGTTAAACGGGAAAGCGAGTCTTTTAATGAATACGCTTAGCGTTGGAGGGACCTGGTAGCACAAGTAGCCCCTCCCATGGTTGAGAGGGAAATGGTTACCATGATGGTAGATACCTTGCCTGTGTTTTACTATGAGAAATTAGTGGGCTACATGCCCTCCAGCTTTGCAGACTTGGTATTCCCCGGGGAAAGGATCGAGGAAGGCTTGAAGAGAGGGAAGTTTGATTACGTCTCCTCCACAGGTACCAACGGTAGGAGGATCGGAGTAAATGGGGCAAAGAGGAAGGAAGGAGATGCCCATGCCGTCACTTCAACGCTTGCATGGGTCAAGCCGCTGCAGATCTCCCACAGTACCCACCAATATGCGCAACATCACCCGAGCTTCTCAGCTCGCGCTGGGGACTCCTCCAACTCAGCGCCCGTACAACCAAGGGTGCCCGCGCCCATCCAGAGGAAGGCCCCCCAAGCTCCGGCTCCAACCCCGACTCGCCTAGCCGGCAATGCCCACCTTGGCGTCGGTTCCAACGCGGCAAGGAACTTTCCCCCAAGGCCAACTCAAGAATTCGCCCCAATCTTGATGACGTATGAAGACCTCTTACCATCCATCATCACCAACCAGATGGTTGTGATATCTCCCGGAAAGATCTTTTAGCCTCCTTTCCCAAGGTGGTATAATCCTAACACAACCTGCGCATACCATGGGAGAACCCCAGGCCACTCAACCAAACAGTGCGTGGCCCTCAAACACAAAGTCCAAAGTTTGTTAGAAGCCAGATGGCTGACATTTCAAGAGGTCTGACCCAACGTAAAGACAAACCCGCTTTCTAATCATGGAGGGGGAGCTGTTAATGCCATCGAGGCGAGTAGGCCGTGCAGGTCCAAACCTTTGAAGGACGTAACGACCCCCAGAAGGTTTATCTGCAAGGCCCTGCAAAAGGGGGGCGTGATTCCCCGCAGTGGGCACGAGAAGGATTCTTGTTAATGCATCCCGGTGCACCACATAGCATGGAAGCATGTTTAGCGGTAGGAGACCTGTTGCAACAAATGATAGACCAAGGCCAGCTGGAAGTCAGCGATAAGGGGGATGAAGAACAACATATATGCATGCAATCCGTAGATAAAGAAGGTCCTAGAAAGCCTAAACCTTTGGTAATACATTTCACCAGGGACACAGCTCCCCAAAAGCCCCGACACTCCTCAGTAGTTTGACCTATTCTGTTTCCATACAAGAACAACCACACAGTTCCGTGGAGGTACGCGCCTCCGAGCGATAGGAAGGAAGGATCTACCGACATCAGCTCGCCATCGGCCAACAAATGGGGTTGAGCGGCATAACCCGTGTCATACCCTAATTTCGTCCGGGGACCTTTGCTTGATGACATGCGACTTTTCCTTGGTCCTTGTGAGGTGCTTGGCACCCATCATTAGGCAATTTGTGAAATTCTAGGACATGCCGGAAAACCAAAAAAATATTGATGCACAAATTCGTAAGTTTCCGTGACACACCGGAAATCAAATGGAAGCATCGTTGCATAATTAAGTGAGGCTCCGTAACATTTCGTAAGTCAAAAAGGGGATGATTATGTAATCTGCAAGGTTCCGTAACATTACGGAAAGAAAACAAGTATCGTTACGAAATTCGTAAGTTTCCGTAACTTTACGAAAAAGAATCACCAAAAAAAAAAGCAGAGGGGGGTGTACTTAGTAAAAATGGGGGTGCAAATAGCACCCAGGCCCACTTGGGCCTCCAGAAGATTCCTCCAGAAGGCTGTTGCTTCTGGAGGAAGCAACCTGGCTCGCCTGGGCGAGCTGGGCGGCAAGCATCTCCCCTATTTTGCTATAAATAGGGGAGGAAGTGAAGATGAAAGGGTTCATCCCCTTAGGCACTTCCCTCTCTTTCGAATTTGCTTAGAAAAATTGTTTTCGTGAAGAAAATCCAAGCCGAGGCGCTTCCGTAACGTTTCCGTAACTTTTCCGTGAGTGATTTCGCGAAGGTTTTCGAGCGTTCTTCGACATTCTTCATTCGTTCTTCATCATTCTTCGGTGTTCAACGGGTAAGTACCTCGAACCAAGCTTTTCGATTCATTCTAGGTACTCGTGGTGGTCCACATTGTGTTTCGTGTATTTTCCTTCTCGTTTTCATTTACTTTCCGTACCCCTTTTGACGTGCTTAAGCCATTTTATTTAAGTCATTTCTCACTTAACCTAAAAATAAAATAAATTTCCACCGATCGTTTGAATTGTATTATCCGTTAACTTCGGTTACAATGAATTCTGACCGTTCGGTCGTGCCATAACCACGTTGGAAATCAAAAAAGAGGTAAAATAATAATATAATAATCAAAAAATGTCTTTTAGTAAAATAAAGCAGAAAATCAATCGGACGTTTTCTCTTTGGGATTTCTCATTCTTAATTGAATTGACTAGTAACTAAAGTGAAACTAAGGCTAAAATCAACTCGCCTAGTCAAGCTTGTCCACAAAAATAGGTTTTTTCAAAATTTATCATTTCAATTTCTTACAAAGTAAAATGGATCATTTTTAAGGTCCAACGCCTTAAAATGATCACCTTTCAAGTAAAAACGAATCACTTGATTCACGCATAAGAAAGAACTACGTAGGTCTGATTTCCTCATCACAATTGAGGAATACGTAGGAGCAAAGGGAAACACCCTTGTCGACCACAAAAAGAGAAAAATATAAAAAGGGTATAAAGGATATAAAGACATAAAAAGGGAACATAAAAAATCAAAGTCATGTTTACACATTCGATTAAAGGCTGCCGTCCCTTGGGACGGACGTGTGGGGTGCTAATACCTTCCCCGTGCGTAAATACAACTCCCGAACCTTTCACTTAAAAGTTCGTAGATCGCGTCTTTTCCGGTTTTTCCGACGTTTTCCTCAAATAAACGTTGGTGGCGACTCCGCGCGTATTCCTTTCGTGGAACACGCATCCCGCGAGTCACGCGTCGCCCTCCCGCCGAAGGGTAGGTTGCGACAGTTGGCGACTCCACTGGGGACTAGTTTTTAGAGAGTTAGGCCATTTAAATCTTGTGCAATGTTTTATCGTGACTTTCTCCTTTGTTGGTTTCCCTTTATTTGTCTTATGTTCTTGTGTATATAAACTCTTTGTTGCTTTTAGTGCGTTTTAAAATGTATGCATGAGGTAAATATTTATTCATTTGATGCACACAAACACTAACACTCTTTGCACACACTATGAGTTGAAAAAAGGCCCTATACCCGGGTTCGTGGGAACATAAGGAGTGGAGGTGAATCTGTGATCATGCTAGGTCACCGACTTGCTTGATTACAGTGAACCCTCATCTAGAGCTTTTCTCTTTGAAAACTTATTGTTGCTAGTAGTCCCTACTGCTGCAATATGTTCTTCAAAGGGGATGATACCTCTAGAGACCATCAAGAGAGATATGACCACCTTGGGGGTTATCACTAAAAGCCTAGCTAGCTCTCTCCCTTATAGGTCCTTTAAATAGGGGCACGGAGCAAACACGCTGCGTGCCATCTTTCACACTGCCATGCATAAGTATCATATACCCTTTTGCTTATATTTGTTTGTGAATATTGTCGTACTATGTACATCCCCGTGTTGTGCCTTTCGCATATGCATCATGCGTGGGTTTCGTCTTTGATCCCCTCACTTTAGCAAACTGACGGAGGGTCCGTGTCGCCTTCTTAAAAACATACGTTGGGTGCCATGCTGCCCAAACGTTGTATCCAAGAAGGAAACAATTTCTCGGGCTCCCGTATTCGTAAATTGCATCCGTGTCATATGCATTTCTTCATGCATTCATCCATTCCACCCATGATAGATGTCGGAGTTTTGATTCGCACTAGATTTTATTTCACTTTAGTAAAACATGGGATCAAGTCAAAAGCCTTCACTTAAAAAGAGGTTCTATCCAGTCAAGGTCAAGAGCCTAGGGATCACCAGTCTAAGAGAGTTAGGGCAATTGATGGGTCAGCTCCAGCGGCAAGCTTTTGTTAAAGCTTACGGTAAAATCTGGGACCTAGCCATGGTAGAAGTCTCCACAGAGGCCATTGCCTCCCTCGCCCAGTATTATGATCAGCCGTTGAGGTGCTTCATCTTTGGGGACTTCCAGCTATCACCAATGGTGGAAGAATTTGAAGAGATCCTAGGATGTCCTCTAGGGGGAAGGAAACCATACCTCTTCTCAGGGTTCTACCCCTCATTGGCCAGAATTTCTAAAATAGTCCAAATCTCGGCGCAGGAATTAGACCGCCAAAGGCAAGTCGAAAATGGGGTGGTCGGAATACCGAGAAAATATTTGGAGGTAAAAGAAAGAATCTTGGCTGATAAAGGCGAGTGGATCCCGTTCATAGATATTCTCACACTGTTGATTTTCGGGGGGGGGGGGGGGGTCCTCTTTCCGAACGTGGATGGGTTGGTGGACCTAGCAGCGATCGACGCTTTTCTCACCTGTCATAACCACAAGGAAAAGCCCGGTCGTCGCTATTTTGGCCATGCATGACACGTTCGACCAGAGATGTGAAAAGAGCGGCACAAGAATTGTTTGTTGTACACCGGGTTTCTATGTGTGGCTGGTTTCGCACCTTTTCCTCCAAGAAGGTAGGCCCGTCTATCCGCTACAAGGTCACCGCTCGTGCGTCGAAAAAAAGAAAGACGAATTGGGATCAACTCTTAGCAAGCAAAGAAGGAGCATCTGTCAACTGTTTCCCTCGATGGAAGGAAGGAAGAACCGAAGTTCTTATTTCATGCAGAGGATTTCCAAATGTTCCCTTGATGGGGACAAGGGGTTGCATCAGCTACAATCCCGTTCTTGCTATAAGACAACTTGGCTATCCTATGAGAGGAGCACCACTAGAGGAAGAGATCGTGCCTGTCATTTCATGAGGTTTCAATAAGACCAATGTGGAGACACTTCAAAAGGTCTGTAAGGCATGGGAGGTGTTGCAAAAGAAAGACAAGGAACTCAGAGGCAGTAACAATGGGCTCATCGGTGGCTACCGTGAGTGGTTGAAAGCCCACGTGCAAGGTTCGGATTGGCTCCCAAGTCTGAGAGCCACTAAAAGGGAGGAAGATGAGGCACCGGAGGAAGACGAAGGGGTGCAGGCCCTTAGGACAGAACTCAAGCAAGCTCAAACAGTCATAGAAAGGTTCAAATCTGCAGCTCTTAAGATCCGAAAGGAGAATGCCGAACTGAGAGATGTAAATATAGCTACCACCAAGGCTTTGGAACAAGAGACCAAAAGGGTCCGTAGGGAAGAACATAGCCGGAACAAGTTCCGAGGGGCTCTGTGGGGCAGTAACAGCGAACTTAAACTCCGAAGAGAGGAAAGGGACCAATCGCGGGTAGACAGGATGAGTTGAAGGCTTGCTCGAGGTCCAAGAGAAGTTTGTCTTAGCGTTTATGCGAGACAGAGACCAACATGTTAGCCATCATCAGCAGGTATCAAGAAGAACTAAGCCTAGCCACAGCCCACAAGCATAGAGTGGCGGGCGAGTATGCCCAAGTTAGCAGAAAGGGAAGCAAGGGAAAGGGTAATTGATTCATTGCACCAAGAGGCAACAATGAGGATGGACCGCTTTGCTCTTACTTTGAACAGGAGTCAAGAACTTCCCCGATTGCTAGCCGAAGCCAAAGCAATGGCGGACACCTACTCCGCCCCCAAGGAGATCCACGGACTTCTCAGCTGTTGTCAGCGTATGATAGACTTAATGGACCATATGATTAGAAACCGCTAGGAAGTTTGTATTGTCGCTCAGATCTTGACTAGTTATAACTTTTTGAATAAAATGAGTTTATCCCACTTTTTTACTCCAAAAATCAGTGCGAATCAAGTCACTCCCGCATTTTATCTCTAGTATGCATTGTATGTTGGTCTCGTCCTTTGTCACGGGAAGCCGGAAGGTCCATATCACCTTCTTAACTGTACACATAGGGCACTGCGCCCCCAAATGCGCAAGTAAGAAGAGATAATTTTCCGGGCTCTCGTGTCCGTAAAATGCGTTCATATCATGCATCACATAAGCATCTCTTCATAACATCATAATGAACATATTGTTCCTACATTTGTCCGTTATCATATTCCAGCCTCACATTTTGCATGAGTCATGGCATCATCATATGCGTTCAACAAACTTTTTGATCTGCAAAATTGCATACCATTTGTTTTCATGTTTACTCATCCTTGCATTTTCCTCTACAAAACAAAAACAAAAAGGGGAAGCGTGAAACTTCACACTACATTCTTAGTTGCATGTGTTAGGCACCATGAGCCAACCATGTTGGGATCATAAACCCATTTCTAAAAAAAAAAAAAAACACACACAACAACAAAACAAAATAATTGAACATGGTACCTAATGCATGGTTAACTAGGAAATGGTGTTTCTTCGGGCATCTCAATTTCATAATTACATTTTCCATGCATAGCTTAAAGTATGCCCGAGTCATTCATCCCTATGAGATGTTGTTGAAGTATTGGCGATCAGAATTGCCATTCCTTGGATTATAGGGTTGAACCAAGCTCATGCTTTTACAAAAAGGTTCATCAAGTCAAGTTGAAATATAGAAGTAACCGTGTTGCAAAATTGGGGCAAAAGATGAATCGAGTCACATCGCTGCTTCGTCTACTGCCAAACATATTTAGGATTGTTGATGTCCTTGTTACTTCCAGTTTCACCTTGACAAAGATGTCATGGACCATGTTGAAAATCTAAATTGATTCAACCCCATATCCTGCGTAAAAATTCGCAATACTTCAACTGTACATCATTTGCATACATCCATGCTTTTCATTGGTTGCATTGCTCATTGCATTCTTTCCTTGAAAAATAAAATAAAATAAAATAAAATGAACTTAATCATTGTTATCAAAAAGAAAAGGACACGCTTTACGGCGCCCTTACCGAACTCGTGCTAGAGCTAGAGTGATGGGTGAAGCAGAGGAGGTGCAAGAGAAGATGAAGGCCGACATGGAGGCCATGAAAGAGCAAATGGCCACAATGATGGAGGCCATGATGAGCATGAAGAAGATAATGGAAGCCAATGCGGTTATAGTTGCCGCTACTAGCGCTGTCGCTAAGGTGAACCCGATGCTCCCATCTGGCCTCAAGCAAATGAATCATCCAACCTCAAATATGGTAGGCAAAGATTTGGGAAGTACGGATGACCCCATGATGTGCAAATTCAAAACAAGCACGCCTCCCGCCATATGGCTTGCCTCCCAAACTATACACCACCCAATGTGGCGTACATTCCCAATGAGGATGTCAATAACTCCACACCCATACTCATTAAGAGCTAACAACCTCAATCTGATCATGCACATGTCTCTCGACCCATGGAGGAGACACATGGAATGCCCCACCACAATCTAGCCGACTTCGAGCCTTGCCTCGGATATGCCACTGAAGGGCAAGCAGTTGGTGGTATACCCCTGCAAAACACTTTGGAGGGCCCTCAGTGTCACCCACGACCACAACCCTCGCAGGGGTTAAAAACCCTCATGCTATGGCAGAAATGGGAAAGAGGAAAGGCTCAGGGCCATTGAAGGAGGTAAAGATTATGCCTTTGCTAACCTATAAGAGTTGTTCTTAGTACCCAATATCATCACCCCTCCCAAGTTCAAGGTGCTGGACTTTGACAAGTACAAGGGGACTACTTGCTCCAAGAACCATCTAAAGATGTATTGTCGGAAGATGGGGGCATACGCAAAAGATGAGAAACTGCTGATACATTTTTCCTGAGAAAGTCTTACTAGGAAAACTGTCACCTGGTATACTAACTTAGGAACCTTACTGAGTCCATTCTTGGAAGGACCTAATGGTTTCCTTCGTTAGGCAGTGTCAGTACAATTCTGATATGGCTCCGGATAGGATGCAACTACAAAAATTGTGCAAAAAGGGGGCACGAATCTTTCAAAGAATACGCCCAAAGATGGAGAGACTTGGCAACTCAAGTAGCACCCCCAAAAATAGAGAAAGAGATTATCACAATGATAGTAGACACGTGACCGGTGTTCTACTATGAAAAAAATGGTGGGTTACACACCTTCAAGTTTTACAGATTTGGTCTTCGCCAGCAAAAAGATCGAAGTGGATCTGAAAAAAGGCAAATTTAATCATCCTGCTTGGACGAATGAGAAAACTGGGGCAAATAAAGAGGGTGAGGATGAGGGAGAAACCCATGCTGTGACTGCCATTCCTGTACGGCCAAGTTTCCCACCAACCCAACAATGTCTTTACTCATCCAATAACAAACCTTCTCCTTACCCACCGCCCAGTTATCCACATGGCCATCCCTAAATCAACCACAAAGCCTGTCTACCGCACTTCCAATGACGAAGACCACCTTTAGCACAAACCAAAAAAAACACCAACAAAAAGGAATTTTGCAGCAAAAAGCCTGTAGGGTTCACCCCAAATTCCGTTGTCATATGCTAAACTTGATCCCATATCCACTCAATAATTCAATGGTAGCCATAACCCCAACCAAGGTTCCTCAACCTCCATTTTTCTGAGGATACGACTCGAACGCAACGTGTGCTTATCATGGAGGAGCCCCGGGGCATTCCATTGAGCATTGTATGACCCCGAAGCATAAAGTGTGAAGTCTAATTGATACGGGCTGGCTGAAATTTGAGGAGAATCGCTTGTTGAATCCTAACATTGACAAGCAACACCATACATGGGTCAATTCTGGAAGCTGTTGTTATGACTCATCAGGATTTTCAAGTTTAAGCCATAAACCACAGTTACAATGCTAAATGATATGGATAAAATGGACATCCTTGTCTCTCTCATCCTCTCACGAACACATCTTTGCTTATTCAACTTCCACCGGAATGTGAGTGTAAGCCATTGGTCTGTTTGCTCAAGCAACCTGCGCTCTTGAGTGTTGACTTCCAAGACCGTTCAATCAGAGATTACTCATCTTGCACGTTGGTGGGGGTGTCGTAAAACGACGAGTAAAGTAAAAAAAAAAAAAAAGAGAGAGGGCATTTGATTGACTGTGTTTTCAAGTAAAAATATAGATGTTCACGTGACCTCATTTTATCATGCCGGAAAGTTTGTCTTCTTAGAGAAGCGAGTTGTCAAGAATAGGATGTTGGACAAATGGCCTCAGTTATCTTAAGAAAGGGGGGGTTGAATTAAGATGCAAAGACTATTCCCCAATTGAACTATCACTCTTTCTTTTTGGATTAACAATGCACCCTTAACATGAATTACTCAAAAGACAATTCAAAATAAACTTCATTAAAGCAAAAGATAAATAGCAATAAAAGAAGTTTAAAGGAAGAGAGGAATGCAAACTTGATTTATACTGGTTCAGCCACTTCCCGCGCCTACGTCCAGTCCTCAAGCAACCCACTTGAGATTTTCCACTCTCTTTGTAAAACTCCTTTTACAAAGTCTGAACCACACAGGGACAACCCTTCCCTTGTGTTCAAGAATCCTCTACAACAAGAGACTCTCAGTCTCTTAATCCCTTTTCAGAAGTAAGAAAAAGAGAAGAAGAAATCTCTCTTAAAAGGGATAGATTGTACAATGAAGACCAATCAAAATTCCTTATTGAATATGCAAGTGGTTGACCAAGGAATCTTTTTGAGAGGATAAGACAGTTCAGTTCAGAAAAAATCTCAATCTTTTGAGAGAATAAAACTTTGTGGGCAATGAAAACTCTCTTTAAATTTGTGCTTCCAAGCCACCTTTGATGCCCATTCATAAACCATTTGAATAGATGTGACTCTTGGAAATTATTTTCCGAAAATCCCCTCTGGTAATCGATTACAAGACTTGTGTAAACGATTACAGGTTTTAAAAATTTGAATTAAAACATTTTCAACTGCTGGTAATCAATTACCAGAGAGCAAATCTCATTTTGAAATGATAGAATTCTTTGGTCAAACCTTTTGTTTTTCAATTTGGAAACTTCTTCCTAATATTCTAGAGATCAACTTGATCATATATCTTGATTTCTTGTCTCGAATAAAACTTAGAAGCACTTGATCCTTCGGCATCATCAAAACATCAAAACATCTTGCTTCTACATAGGAGTCATTTGACTTAATCCATCAACTGAAAAAAATCCTTCAACTATTTCTCGTCCTTGGAAAATTCTTTTTGCAAAAATCAATTGCTTCTTTCATTCTCCCTTGCTACAAGGTTATGAAAACAAAACAACGATGGATACCTTAGAGCCCTACACTGGGGCAATGAAAGGCACTATGCATAAACCTCAAACGAACCTAGGGACAAATTAGAAGTTCTCACCCAATAGGTTCCTTGCTACAAGGTCATGACGAAAGACAACGATTGGTACCTCAAAGCCTTACACTGGGGCAATGAGGGGCACCGTGCATGAGCCTCAAGTGAACATAGGGGCCGATCAAAAGTTCTCACCCATCGATGTTTTTAACAAAAAAGGCGGGGACAAACCCGAGGATTTCAATGGATTGATCAAACATCAAACGACTCCATTGCCGTCACTCCAAAATGGTCAAGTGACTAAATCAAACAGAACACACACTCTGAGGGAGTTCTCGGAGAGATTTGCAAAAGATAGGATAAGGTTGCATGGACTATCACCTCTTTCAAAAGGACAGTCAATTTGTGTTTTCCAAAAAAAAATCAAATCAAAATCAAAATCACAAAATAGGGAAAGAATGTCATGAACATTGTACAACTTTCCATTACATTGCATTGTTTCATATCAGGTCCGCATTTACCAAATTTCACGACAAAGGTTGCATGCATCTGCATCCCTAAAAATCATGTTAATTGCATAGATTTCCTACATCTAATGTCCAAATCTTATGGATTTGGGATGACCGGCCCTCTCGATGAGTCGATCTCTTGCTTTCTCATACGGGTGGACCCTTGGGTACTTGTACCTATCGCCTTGAGAGGACTACACGTCCTCACCTTGAGAGGACTGCACGTCCTCACCATCAGAGGGCTGCACGCCCTCACCTCCAGAGGACTACATGTCCTCGCCTTGAGAGGGCTACACGCCTTCAACTTGGGTACTAGTTACCCTCACCTTGAGAGGACTACACGTCCTCGCCTTGAGAGGACTACACAACCTCACCATCAGAGGACTGCACGTCCTCGCCTTCGTAGGGCTACATGCCCTCACCTTTAGAGGACTACATGTCCTCGCCATCATAGGGCTACATGCCCTCCCCATCAGAGGGCTCCACGCCCTCACCTCCAGAGGACTACACATCCTCACCTTGAGAGGGCTACCCGCCCTCGCCTTGGGTACTAGTTACCCTCACCTTGAGAGGACTACACGTCCTTGCCTTGAGAGGACTACACGTCCTCACCATCAGAGGGCTGCACGCCCTCACCTCCAGAGGACTACATGTCCTCGCCTTCAGAGGGCTACACGCCCTCGCCTTGGGTACTAGTTACCCTCACCTACAGAGGACTACACGTCCTCCCCTTGAGAGGACTACACGTCCTCACCATCAGAAGGCTGCACGCCCTCACCTCCAGAGGACTACACGTCCTCGCCTTAGGTACTAGTTACCCTCACCTTCAGAGGACTACACGTCCTCGCCTTGAGAGGACTACACGTCCTCACCATCAGAGGGCTGCACGCCCTCACCATCAGAGGACTGCACATCCTCGCCTTCGTAGGGCTACATGCCCTCACCTTTAGAGGACTACATGTCCTCGCCATCATAGGGCTACATGCCCTCACCTTCAGAGGACTACACGTCCTCACCATCAGAGGGCTACACGCCCTCGCCATCAAAGGACTGCACGTCCTCACCTTCATAGGGCTACACGCCCTCACCTTTAGAGGACTACACGTCCTCACCATCAGAGGACTACACGTCCTCACCTTCAGAGGACTACACGTCCTCACATCAGAGGACTACACATCCTCACCATCAGAGGACTACGCGTCCTCACCTTAGAGGACTGCACGTCCTCACCTTCAGAGGACTGCGTGTCTTCACCTTCGTAGGGCTACAGGCCCTCACCTTCAGAGGGCTACATGCCCTTGCCATCAGAGGACTACACGTCCTCACCTTCGTAGGGCTACACGCCCTCACCTTCAGAGGGCTTCACACCCTCGCCATCAGAGGACTGCATCTCCTCACCTTCAGAGGACTGCACGTCCTTACCTTCAGAGGACTTCACTTCCTCACCCTCAGAGGACTGCACGTCCTCACCCTCAGAGGACTGCACGCCCTCACCTTTAGAGGGCTACGCGTCCTCATTTTCAATGTGCTCCACATCCACACCTTAAGAGAATTTAAGGTCCTCTTCCCTTAAATGCTTAACTGAGACTTGCACTCCCGATTAAGGGGCCAATAGTTTCCTTTTAACGGTTCCTGGGCCACCCCCTGATATTGGAGGAGGGCCAACTGTGCGAGCACAACCAGAGAGGGAGGCTATCACACAGCTACTATGTATACCAGGGCAAGATTTCACCCGTGCCGCTGCAAAGAGACGAGTGTGGGTCATGCGCACCAACATGACCACTCTTACACAGATATAAATGACGTTGTTACTTAGCAACATTCTGCCCAGCGACCGTAATGCCGATATCCCCCTGCGGAAGTATCAATTGGTCTGTGCCGTCCCGACATAGGTAGGTATGCATTATTTCCAACTAATTTCTAATGCCATCTACTATTTGCAGGGATCGCGCCCACAAGACACCTAGTGGACCCGGAAAAGTCCAACAGGGCCCTGGGGTTTCCAGCTCTGGTTACGGGCCTCTATCAGTCCTACAGGGTGCCCGTACCCCCCCCCCCCCAGCAAGGTCATGCCATCCCGACATAGGTAAGTATGCATATGGTTCAAACTGATTTCTGATGTCATCTATTGTTTACAGGGATCGCGCCCGCAGGACACTCAGTGGACCCAAAGAAGTCCAACAGGGCCCTGGGGTTTCCAGCTCTGATTACGGGCCTCTGTCAGTTCTACAGAGTGTCGGTCGCCCCAACAAGGTCATTAGGCCCCGCATTAACCGGGCTTTCATCAAGAAGTACTGCGCCCCCAGACGGGTGCAGGGCGAGACACCACAGTAGCATTTGGATGGCCGGTAGCGGGCAATAGACGCACCGCCACCACCTCTAGAGTTCACCTCTGCTCATCCACAAAAAGGTTTGAGTATTGCCTACACCACATGACCGACCAATAGGCGACCAAGTCCAAAGCCAAAGGTAAGCAAAGTACTAGGTCGGTGACCGACAAGTCATAAGGCGTCCAGCTCAAGACGTTAAAGAAGCGCTACTAGGAGGCAACCTAGTAACTTTTAAATTTCTGCTTGCTATTTGATCACCTTTTGTTTCTCAAGTCATATTGGGACACACCTAGTTGCTCATGATCCTAAGAATTTAAATAAAACGAGCACAAGCTCGAAAGGTAGTCATACCTTACAAAATATATATATGTATGTTTAGGTAGAAAGATACCTTAGATATGCATGTATGTAAACAAAAAATACTTCACAAAATATATATATGTATGTTTAGGTAGAAAGATACCTTAGATATGCATGTATGTAACAAAAAAATACTTCACAAAATATATATATGTATGTTTAGGTAGAAAGATACCTTAGATATGCATGTATGTAAACAAAAACACACTTCACAAAATATATATATGTATGTTTAGGTAGCAAGATACCTTAGATATGCATGTATGTAGCAAAAAGATACCTCACAAAATATATATATGTATGTTTAGGTGGCAAGATACCTTGGATATGCATGTATATAGCAAAAATACCTCACAAAAATATACACATGTTTTGGTAGCAAAATACCTCATGAAAAAAAAAAAGAAAAGAAAAAAAAACAAACAAGAAAAAGAAATAAACAAATGATAATAAAAAAAAGGAGAAAAAAGAATAATAAGTTGTCTAGCTAAAAAACCAACATGCTTTTGAAAAGAGATAACTTCCAACTTTTCTTTGAAATTTTTTTTTGCTGATCACAACTAGTTTTTGAAAAAAATGTGTGTACACCTGAAGGGTGAATGCTGTGAAAATTTTCCCGGACGCCCAAAATGGACTCGAATGAATGCACAAATTGATAAAAGAACATATTTTGGAAACATTGGGTTGACTAAAAATAGAGGAAATGAATCCTGAGCCCTAGCATCACATGACCATAAAAATTTGACACTTGAGTGTCCACATAGGTGCATGCATGACCAGTTTTGCATGAAGTTTCCAAATCATCATTTTTGCATTTGTGTCATGGAAATAATGTGGGGCATCCCTTTTATCCTTGAACCAAACCAAACCCATACATGTATCATGTCTAGCCATTCTACAAGTCTTGAGCCAAAATCCTAACTCACCATAAACCTTGACCCAGGATGAGAATGTCAATCCTTACCCTCGGAAGCAAAAAGAAGAGAAGGAAAATTTCCAATCAAAGAAAAAGAGAAAGAAGATTTCCAATCAAAGGAAAAAAGGAAGCAAGGAAATTCCCAATCAAAGAGTGGGAAAAAGAAAAAAGGAAAGAAAGAAAATTCCCAACCAAAGAATGGGAGAAAGTAAAAAAGGAAGAAAGAAAAGGAAAGAAAGCTCCTGATCAAGGATCGAAAGAAAACAGAAGAAATATGCAGAAAGGTCTTTGGACCAGACAATATCTGAACATATACAGAATTGTCACCAAATGAACAAAAAAGAAGGAAAGGAAACCATTATTTCCATGACACACATGCAACAATGATGATTTGGAAATTTTATGCAAAACTAGTCATGCACGCACCCATGTGGACACTCAAGCATCAAATTTTTATGGTCACGTGACACTAGGGCTCAGGATTCATTTTCCCTATTAAGTCAACCCAGTGTTTCCAGAACATGTTCTTTTATCAATTCATGCATTCATCCGAGTCCATTTTGGGTGTTCGGGAAAATTTTCACAGCATTCACCCTTCAGGTGTATACACATTTTTTTCAAAAAAAAAAAACCCTTTGTTTTGATCGGTGAATCTTTTTTCAAAGAAAAGCTGGAAGTTATTTCTTTTCAAAAGCATGCTGGCTTTTCAGCCGAAAGATATATTTTTTTGTTCTTGTTTGTTTTTGTTTTTTTTGTTTGAGGTATTTTGCTACCTAAACATATGTATATTTTTGTGAGATATTTTTGCTATATACATGCATATCCAAGGTATCTTGCTACCTAAACATTTTGAGGTGGTCAAGCGAAAGTCGTATGCCAACAAACAATGGTCCCCAGACGAAATTAGGGTATGACAATGGGTATACACACCAATTAAGCCAATGCAATATAATCTAGACAAGAACCCTACAGGTATTAGTATACACCCAAGTAGGATTTTTACCAACAGTTCAACTAAGTGGCTTTTCAAGAGGATCTGTACAACTTGCTCAGCCAAATTCAGTTCATGTAGAATTTTATCCATTAGTTTAGCTAAATTTGGTTCAACTAGTTTTTTCGAATTTGGATCAACTGTTAGGTTTGGACGACCAAGTGTCTTATTCACCTTAGATTTTGATGCATAACAATAAATATAAATTATTGATATTCTACCAAGTTTTGACAAGTGGACATGATTATTATGTTAAAAGTATTTACAACATTAAGTATCTTCCAAAACCTAGGAAGTAAGCTCTATTTTAATCTAGCGTCAAACACACTGTATTTAGCGAGCGTCCACTCTTACACAAATTAATGTAACACACTTTCATAAGGTAAACTCGCACATCTAGTCTCAAAGACTTAGTATTACGAAAAATGGAAGTGCACATGTATTATTCTATTCAAATTTTATTTGCCTATCTTATTTTTGAATAACTAACATCTGAATTAAACAAAAGGATAGTATACAAGAGAATAGAAGGCTTCCGTGGAATATTCCCTTAAGGTCACTTTCACTGTGGACAAAAAGCACACGGTGTTGTGTGTACTTCAGATAAAATCCTCATCTTTCAAAGCTAGACATGTCGCCTTGTTCTTCTATGTGAGACAACGGTTCTTTCATGATATTGACATTGATCCCGTAATGAATACTTCACTGAAGTCTATAAAAGGATGTCTCCCTCAATGAAGCAACTGATGAAAAACATGAAAAAGAGAGAACAAGAGCACAAGAAAATACATGAAGCAAAACTCTACTAAAAATACTAGATGATATACATTGTTTTCATTTGTTTATCCTTTGCCAAGCAAACTTATTCTATATTTGTACTTAACTGTTTATTCACTCTTTGAGTGTTAAGAATATTTGTATTCATTCAAGCATTTGTTTGTGAAAGCTAGGAGTGTCTTAGTGTTAAACAATACTTGAGTTCTTAGATTCAGGGGGAGTCTAAGAAGCTACCAGAAGTGGTCTTAAGAATACTTGTAAAGCCAAGAATGATGAGTTAGAATACTTGTTTTGTAATCAGTTTTGATTAGTGAAACCCTTTACTAGTGAGTAAAGGAGGACTGGACGTAACTTAGGTTGAGAAAACCAATATAAAACAAGTGTTTCTACTCCTCTCCATAAAGGTTTATTGAGTATTCTTATTATATTTTCTGTCATCATTTTACACCAAGTGTTTATTTGAAAAACTATTTTAAGAACCTTTGTCTATCATTGGAGGACCATGAAAGGACCACTGTCTCAGTGGATGACCAGTGTTTAACACAATATTATCTATATTGTTCTTTACATTTAGAAAATTTTATATTTGATATACACACTAGTCAACCTCCCTTTTAGTGTGTTTCTTGCAGTTTCAGTTGGTATCAAAGCTTGACCTTAAGGGTTGAGTATCTGACAATACTGAAGAAAAGATCCTATATATCAAAGATATGGAAGAAGGATTCACCACCAACAAACCACCTTTATTTAGAGGGATAAAGTATGACTATTGGAAGGAGCTTATGATAGCCCATTTCAAATCTATTCATATAGATTTATGAGACATGGTGGAAAATGGAGATCATATACCATATGATGACCAACTAAATGAGATTTCTAAAAGCCAATGGACGAAGCAACAAAAGCTCAGATTTTTTTTTTAACTCCAAGGCTTGGAACGTGATGTTTTGCGCTCTCTTATAATAAGAGTACACAAAGCTACACGGGTTTAGAAGTGTCAAACAAATATGGGACACTCTAGCTATAACATAAAAAGGCACGTCACAGGTAAAAGGGAACAAATTGAGTCTCTTCACCGGTAAGTATGAACTCTTCTCCATGGAAGAAAACATAGACATAAAATGTATGTTTAGGCATTTTCAAACCATTCTAAATGAACTAAGATTCTTAGGTAGAACTTATAATAATTATGACCACATTGGCAGAATTTTGAGAAGCCTATCTAGGAAGTGAAGACCATAGGTAAAAACCCTAAGAGCGTTAAAGAATCTTGATTCTATATCTCTTGAGGAACTTGTTGGTACCCTCAAGGTTCATGAACAAGAGGTCCAGCAAGACGAAGGTCTCAGAAGAAAAGCATCTCTGGCTCTTAGTAGTCAAAAAGAACAAGAAAGAGTCATCATCCAGAGAAATAAGTCCTATGAAGTTCCCCTAAAGCACTTAAAGTCAATGATGAATCTGAAGAGGAATCAGATGAAGATGAGCTCACCTTTATCTCTCAAAAAATCCACAAGATGTGGAGAAGAAAAAATGAGCCCGAGTGGAGAAGCTTTTCAAGAAGAATTCCCCGAGACAAGAAAGATAAAAACAAAAGCTTCATAGTTTGCTATGAGTGCAAAAATCCTAGGCACTTCAAGTGCGAATGTCCAAATCTTGAGAAAATTCAAGATAAGAAGAAATTCTTTGAGCCTAAAGAAAAGAAGGGGCTTATGAGCATGTGGAAAGACTTAGATGAAGGCGACAAAGAAGCCAACATGTGCCTAATGGCAGACACAACTTCTAAAGAATCTAAATCAGATTAGAAATATGAGGTAAATTTTCATGACCCTAAGTCTCTTAGAAAATCTTATCATGAACTTTTATCTGTCTCATTTGTTCTCTCTCAAAAGCTTATAAAACCCTATGAAGAGATTTCAAGAATCTATCCATAGATCATTTAAAACTTGAGAAAACCCTTTAGAATCAAGTACATGTGTCACTGCACGACTCTATTAAGACATATGAAGCTTGTGTAACTCTTAAATAGAAAGAGTCCAAGTTATGTCTTGAGATTGAGCTAATGCCTTTGAAAAAGCTACCCTTCTTAAGAACTTTCAGGAGTTGGAAAACAAACTAAAATATCTCCAAAAGGATCTGAAGGAGCTTAATGAACTTCATAGTCATCAAAAGGAAGAAAGATATGATCTTTGGATAGAGTGTGCACAAGCACACAAAGATTATGAAAACCTCAAAATGAGTAAACATAATCTTTGGGTGGAATGTAAGGAATATAAGAAATCTATGAGTTTCTTGAACATTGAGCTTCTGAAGTATTAAGAACTTAAGGTTCAACCTTAAGATGTTGTAAAACTTCATGAGGAAATAAGAACCTTAAAGACTACATTGTCCAAATTTGTCAATGGAACAAACAATCTTAATAAGTTGTTAGGATACTGTAGGAAAATTGGAAATGAATATGATAGGAAGGTATATATTCATGATGAAGACACAATTGTATGTTATTTCTGTGGGAAAATTGGACACATGACGTCCAGATGCAGGGATCATCCTAAGGAAAGTTCACTCAATCCTTTCATGGCTAACACAAAAGGACCCAAAAATATTTAGGTATCTAAGAAAACAATTTTTCCTGTTACAGATATCCTTGATAGTAGGAAACAAATGCTTGTCATGGTACCTGGATAGTGGTTGCTTGCGACACATGACAGAAGAAAAGTCTATGTTCCAATGCCTAACTCCCTATCATGGTGGAACAATCACTTTCAGAGGGAATCAAAATGGCAGAATAACCGACATAGGTAAGATAGGTATTCACCCTTATCCCTCTATTGATAATGTTTTATTTGTTGAAGGTCTTAAACACAATATGCTAAGCATAAGTCAATTATGTGATAGTGGATATGGTGTCTCCTTCTACAAGAATGAGTGTGTCATCCTATGTGATGATGGGTCCCCTTTATTCTCTGCAAAGAGAAAAAACAACCTTTACAAGATAAGATTGGGGGAACTCTCAAATCAAAAGGTGTCATGCTTACTGTCTATCAAAGAAAATCACTAGCTATGGCATAGAAAACTTGGCCATGCAAGTTGGAGGTTAATCTCCAAACTACAAAAAAAAAAAACAACCTCATAAGATGTGTACCAAGTATGTCCTATAAGGATGATTTACTTTGTGAGACATGTCATAAGGGGAAACAAAACTCTTTTACCAATAAAAATAGTGTTTCCACCTCTAGACCTCTCTAGCTATTACATCTTGATTTGTTTGGTCCAACCAAATCTACATCCATCAATGGTAAGAGGTATGAACTTGTCATAGTGGACAACTACTCTAGATCGATATGGTTAATATTCCTAAACCACAAGGATGAGTCTTTTGATATATTTTTTAAATTTTGTAAGCATGATCAAAACAAAAAAGGAGTATGCATTATTTCAATTAGAAGTGATCTTGTGGATGAGTTTGAGAATGACAAGTTCCAACTGTTCTGTGATGAAAATGGAATTTTTCAACACCAAGAACTCCTCAACAAAATGGAGTAGTTGAAAGAAAGAATATATCTCTCCATGAGATGACCAAAACCATGCTAAATGATAACTCAACCCCTAAAGAACTTCTGGGCTGAAGTAGTGAATATTGCATGTTATCTTCAAAACAAAATTTATATAAGACCTATCTTGAAAAAGACTCCTTATGAACTATAGTAGGGATGAAAACACCGCATATCATATTTTGATCCATTTGGGTGCAAATATTTCATTCTCAACACAAAGGATAGTTTGGGAAAATTTGATTCGAAAAGTGACGGTGTAAGCTCCATTGGAGCTTGTAGGCCTATGATCTTCTTCATCAATGGATTCCTTTGCTTCTTGGAAGATAAATGGCAGCGGAATGGAGAAGGAAGAGAGAGAGGAGACACCATTTCAAGGAGAAGATGAGTCTAGAAGAAGCTCACCACCATAGGAGGCCATGGATAAGAGCTTGGAGGAAGAAAAAGATGAATGAAGGGAGAGGGAGAGAAGAGCATGAAATTTGGTGCTCTAAAAGATCTTTGAAATCTGAAGTTAATATTCAAATGATCAAAGTTGAAAAAAATGCACACACATGACCTCTATTTATAGCTTAAGTGTCACACAAAATTGGAGGGAAATTTGAATTTCAATTCAAATTTCACTTGAATTTGAAATTGAATTTGTGGAGCGAAAGTTTCACTAATTATGATTAGTGATTTTAGTTATGGTTCAGCCCATTAATCCATGATCAATTCCAAGATTCTCCACAAAGTGTGCTTAGGTGTCATGAGGCATGTAAAGCATGAAGGACATGCACAAAGTGTGACTATATGATGTGGCAATGGGGTGTAGTAAGCAAATGCTCACCTCCCCCTCTAAAATTTAATTGGATTGGGCTTCTATCAATTCAATTAAATTTATTTCCAACCACACACATCAAATATTCACTTAGTGCATGTGAAATTACAAAACTATCACTAATACAAAAACTAGTCTAGGTGCCCTAAAATACAAGGGCTGAAAAATCCTATATTTCTAGGGTACCCTACCTACAATATGGAGCCCTAAATACAAGGATCAAATATAATGACATCCTAGTCTAATATGTACAAAGAGAATTGGACCCAAACTTGGCCCATGGGCTCAGAAATCTACCCTGAGGTTCATGAGAACCCTATGGCCTTCTTCAGCAGCTCTAGCCCAATCCTCTTGGAGCCTCTTGCTCATGGCTCTAGTGACTGCTCCCTTCCTAGGGAGGATTGCATCAAGTGACTGTGAGATATTTCTTGTAGCTCTGAAACTTCAAAAGCATTCAAAGTGTACAACTCAATAACCTTAGTTGTTGAAGAAGCTATCCATATAAGATTTGATGAAAATAAGCCTGATAAGGAATTATCAGAGCTAGATGAGTCTTTTATAGATTTACATCTAAACGATAGCTCTGTATCAACCAAATCTCCAAACAGGGTCCAAAGATAGTAGCATCCACTCAACAAGAAGCTCAAGTGAAAGTTAGAGAACCAACTGGATGCATCATGAGAAAGAATCATCTAGAAAGTTAGATCATAGGTGATTCAGCAAATTATGTTCAAACAAGATCATCATTAAGAGCACAAGGACACACTTCACTGATCTTTGAGATGGAACCCAAACACATTGGCGAGGCCATGCAAGACGATAACTGGGTGAAAGTGATGCAAGAAGAGCTTGACCAGTTTCAGTGATATCTGGAAGCTAGTCAAACTACCAAAAGGAATGAAAGTAAAAAGGTTGTGAGAAACAAGGCAATGTTAGTTGCCAAAGGTTACTCATATAAGGAAGGTATAGACTACAAAGAAACCTTTGCAGTTGCTGCATGTTTATAAGCTATTTGCATTTTTCTTTCATTTGCGACTTATAACAATATGAAGTTGTATCAAATGAATGTAAAAAGCGTATTTCTAAATGGCTTTATCCAAGAGGAAGTTTATGTTGAACAACCTCCTAGATTTGAAAGTGAAACCTTTTTGTCAACATGTTTTTAAACTAAGAAAAGCCTTATATGGACTTAAACAAGCTCCTAGAGCTTGGTATGATAAGCTAAGGTAATTTCTTTTGGAAAATGGCTTCGAACAAGGAAAAGTTGACACAACTCTCTTTTGCAAGAATTCTGATTCTCAATTTTTATTAGCACAAGTGTAAGTGGATTATATCATTTTCGGTGCTATTAATGAAATGCTCTATGAAGATTTTTCTAAGTTAATGCAGATTGAATTTGAAATGAGCATGATGGGAGAGCTGAAATTCTTTCTTGGATTGCAAATAAAGCAAACACCCTAAAACATATACATTCATTAGAGCAAGTATGTGAAAGAATTATTAAAGAAGTTTAACATGTGTAATTCAAAAGAGATGAAGACCCCTATGCATCCTACTACACATCTTAGACTGGACAAGGAATCAACGAAGGTGGACAAGACTCAATACAGAGCAATGATTGGCTTACTGCTCTATCTCACTGTGTCACAGCCCGATATAATGTTCAATGTTTGCTTATGTGCAAGATTTCTAAAGGAACCAAGGGAAGTTCATTCAACTGTAGTTAAACGTATATTTAGATATCTAATTGAAACTCCTAACCTTGGTCTTATATTCAAAAGAAGAGAAAGTTTCAAAACTCATAAGCTATTGCGATGTGAACTATGCTGGTGATAAAATTGAAAGAAAGAGCACAAGTGGAAGCTATAATTTTATAGGTGGCAACTTAGTCACTTGGATATGCAAGAAGCAGGGCTCAACTACATTGTTGAAGCAGAATACATGTCAGCAACAAGTTGTTGCGCTCAACTCCTATGGATAAAGAACCAGCTTGAAGACGACAATGTCTATGAGAGTAAAATTCCTATCTTTTGTGATAATAGAGCTGTTATAAGTCTTTTGAAAAACCCAATATTGCATTCCAAAGCAAAGCATATAGAGATTAAACATCACTTTATAAGAGACCATGTTCAAAATGGAACAGTGGATTTACAGTTTGTGCCCACTGATGATCAGCTTGTTGATATTTTAACAAAACCCTTAACTAAAGAAAGGTTGATTCTATTAAGAAGTCAACTTGGAATGATCTCTGTTAATGATTGGCTTAATTTCTATATGTCATCCACTAGTGCATCCAAGGACATGTTGACCACTAGACCTTACCATACACTCACAACGTTCAATATATGGATGACATATCATGCATTCTATTCAAATACATGAAACGCAATGTTTTCTTAGCAAAATGTTGTAACGCTTCATGCTGAGTTGATTTTGGGAAGCAGGCCTAATGATTATTTTGAAAAGGCCAAAAAGCCTACTATAAAACCACATTACGTTGAAACTCTTGGGATTACACTATCTCTGCAAACACTTTAACTTCCTCTATGAGTTTTTCAAACCCTAGCTTTCATCTCTCTAAAATGGCCTCTGCAAACACCCTTGTTACTGAAGCTATCCCAACCATGGAAATCACCACCATACATAGAAACAATGAGTCATTCATCCATGTAGAACACTTTTTCGATTTCCAAGAACTCGAAAAGTGGGTCTAAAGATGAATAAAACCCTTCTGTTCTGTGGCACCAAAAATTTCTTTAATGAACCTAAAATCATCTACCATGAACTGATAAGAACCTTCTCGAGACATGCTGAGTTCGTAAACAAGAAGACCATTGCCTCCAAGGTGTAGGGAGTGAAGGTAGTACTATCTCGCGACACCATTGCTAAGGTAACAAGACGTCTGCACAAGGGCAGTACTTACCAGGAAGGCTGGTAGAAGAACTATGACTCCCATGTCACCAGAGCACTCTACAAAGACAATGCTAACAAGCCTAATGACTAGAAGTCATAGTGTACAACCTGATGTGTGAGAAGGAGAAAATATGGGCCAACATTCTAAACAAGAGTATGCTTCATAAAGATGGCTCCAAAATGACCCTCTCTGACTTCCACAAGTTCTTATTGTTTCACTTGATGGAGGACCTTTTGTTTGACCTTCCACACACAATTTACATTAACATGCTAAGGAACCTTAAGGGCTTAACTGGTCTGGACAACATCTATTATGCAGCTCTCATCAACAAACTCCTATGGGATCAAGGAGTATATCATGAATTCAACAACATGGATGAGGATTCTAAGCACACCCTGATAGTTACAGGTTTAGTGGTTGCTAAACAACAAAAGTTTAGCAAGGCTAACCTGAAAGCTATGAAGGTGGCTTTAGAATAGAACTTAAAGGAGGCTCTAGAAGTGGACGTGGACGCCATCAACAAGAGAAAACATAAAAGGCTTACCATAAAACGCTTACCAAAGCCATCATTGATGAAGACCTAGGTCTGAACATCTTTGGCATTTCAAGGAAAATTCTAAAAATTATGGCTGAGTAGCAGATGAAGAAGAAGATAAAAAAATAGTCACAAAGAGATGAAGAAGAAGAGGAGCTTCTGACCAAGGAGCATGGGACTAAAAAAAGGCATGAGTCTGCCACGTCCGCTCTTACGCGTCCACCTACAGTGAACCCAGTTGCACAAAGGTTGAAAGACCTAACTGCAACTAATGAAGATGATGAATGGTAGGTACGAGTGGCCTTACAAAAGAGGAAAGTTGTTGCTCCTGATGCACCTACTCGTAAGAAGGCAAAGAAAGCTCAGCCAAGGGTGTCCATCCTCCCCTCCTCTATACCACAACACATCAAGAAAAGGACGACCAAGGCTAACCCGAAGTTTGGCGACCAAGAGCGGGTCTTTCCCTTCACTGGAAACAAGGAAGATCCAGCCTCTTCCTCATCAGACAACGAGTCCACCGATGACACTTCAATCTCAACCCTCCGCAAGTCTGCACTATCCACTCAACCACATCCACCTTTTTCTCCTTAGCATCTAGACAGGTTCATAAGGGCACCTTCAAGGGAACCATTAGCTAATGCTCAAAGATTTCCTCTGGTCTTCATTATTAGTAATCCTACACCTACAACCCCCTTCTCTAAAGTTCTTTTCTTTTACCTTGTGGTTAGGGAAAATGTATATGTTCAAGCACCCACCTGAACACACTTTGACTATGTGCACACTCTATCTGAGGCCTTTATGACTTTATCATCATATGCAATAGTTCATTTTCCACCTCCATAATATACTCGTCCAGTGCAACCAACTGCTGTTAAGATGTCTCCTCATTGGCTAGCACCTAGAACTCAACAAGTTCGACCTTCCACTAAAGTAACCCCTTCTCAAGCTTGGCACAACATGCAAAAGCTAAAGGACAATAAGAGCTCCCAAGGCCGTATCTCTCACGAACTATTCGTAAAACAAAGAAGAGAGCCCTTGCAAGAAGTGGAACCACCCAAGATACAGTTTCAAAAGAAGATGCACATGTGCCAAACTCCTGTAAATGCATCCTGCTGATATACAACTCTCACAAGAGGATCACTCATACCTTGGAAAGTTACATGAGTAGATGTACTTGCATGATCAAGCCATGGCATACCCTTTTGGTTTGCACATCTCATGAGCAACTGACATCAAGATGGTTGCTGATAGAGTTTGTCTATGTCTACTAGTTTGGGATGCTACCAAGAAAATGGGGTTTGAGCTGTACTACAAAGAAGAGATGCCTACAAGGAAGATGAAGGTGGAAATTGTGAGCATTCCTTGAAATTAGAGCTCTGTATTTCATGGAAAGCAACCGATACATATTCCGAACGTTCATAATGTGAGAACCTTCTAGATTTAGATCATGTGGATGGACTCTCAAAAAGCCTCCACCTCTGGCTATTATGGAAGTGATAATGTTGTTCACCGCGACATTGTTTTGATGTTACGTCCTGCTAGGAAATATCTCTTTGATGATGCATACATTAGCTTCACCAAAGATGATGACAGTTACTCCTTCATGCAACATCTTCTAAAACATCCGACCATTCAGTATGAGGGGACTTACAACTTGAAGAAGATGATAGAAGCCTAGATGGTAGCTCATGTGACTCAGCTCCATGAAGCTCATCAAAAGAAAAAAGTTGACAAAGATGATGTTGCTGCTATTTTTGAGAAATAAGCTACTGCCACTATCCAAGATGAAGAATATGCTAAAGCTGTGGGTGGCACCATTGTGCATGGGGTCATCATTGATCTTACAACCACTAGCATCATGGACGAGACTGGTGAAGCGTCCAATGCAACTATGGCTGATGAAGTTGATTCACATATCCAAGATCCTGCATCCAAGTAGTCTAAAACTTCAAATGAGGCCACTTCTTGAGATAAGGGTGAACATGATAATTCTAATGAAAAGGATAGTATAGAAGAGAATAGAATGCTTTCATGGAATATTCCCTTAAAGGTCACTTTCACTGTGGAAAAAAGCACATGGCGGTGTCTGTACTTTGGATAAAATCCTTGCCATTCAAAGCTTGACACGTTACCTTATTATTCTATGTGAGACAACAATCCTTTCATGATATCGATGTCGATCCCGTAATGGATACTTCACTGAAGTCTATAAAAGTATGTCTCCCTCAATGAAGCAACTGATGAAAAAGTGAAAAAGAAAGAACAAGAGTGCAAGAAAATACTTGAAGCAAAACATTGTTAAAAACACTAGACGATATACATTGTTTTCACTCGTTTATCCTTTGTGAGGAAAAGTTATTATGTATTTTGGCTTAAATATATATTCACTATGTGAGTGTTAAGGATACTTGTATTCATTCAAACATTTCTTTATGAAAGCCAGATGTGGCTTAGTGTTAAACTATAATTGGGTTCTTAGATTCTGGGGGAGTATAAGAAGCTACGAGAAGTGGTGTTAAGAATACATGTAAAGCCAGGAATGGTAGGTTAGAATACTTGTTTCGTAATAAGTTTTGATTAGTGGAACCCTTTACTAGTGAGTAAAGGAGAATTGGACATAGCTCAGGTTGAGCAAACCAGTATAAACCATGTGTTTCTACTTCTCTCCATAAAGGTTTATTGAGTATTCTTATTATATTTTCTATCACCATTTTACACCAAGTGTTTGTTTGAAAAACTATTTTAAGAACCTTTATCTATCGCTGGACGACCATATTGTTCTTTATTACATATTCCTTTTATCCTCATTCGATGATCAGTGTTTAACACAATATTATCTATATTATTCTTTACATTTAGAAAAGTTTATATCTTTGATATACACACTATTCAACCCCCATTTTATTGTGTTTCTTGTAGTTTCAGTTGGTATCAAAGCTTGGTCTTAATGATAGTGCTGCCTTAGAAATAGGAAGCAATTTCCATTTTATTTATTATTTGAAATGTAGATCAATTGGTTTATGGATAAGGAGAATGTGTCTAGAATATATGAGCAGTGATCAAAAGGTGGATCAATTACAATTTGCAATAGTAAGCCGAATTTCAGCAACTACCATCTAATTTCAACATCCAAAATCAATTAATTGAGTGTAAAATGAGTATATCGGTTGGTTTTTGGAACAAGATGGCGTCTCTAGAATATAGGATTGGTTATTAGAAGGTGGATCAGTTACAATCCACAACAATTAGTCGAATTTTTGCAGCTTTCAGCCATTTTTGGCATCCAAAATCAATCGAGTGACTCTAAAGCCATGTTCTAGGTAATTAGTAAGTGGGAAAACGTGGTTTAGTAGAGGATCTAAGTTCTTTGCCTATAAATAGGCATTGTACTTTAAATTTAAGAAGACAAACAATCTAAAGCACAAGCCTATTTTATCTTGCCTTTATTTTATCTATTTCCTTCACAACACTTCTTTCTGATTTTCATTTAAAACTTTCCTTTATAGCCTTTCCTTTCTTGATCTTTACCTCTTTCAACCTTTAGCTTTCATGCAAAATCCTATCTTCTCCATTCTTCTTTGTTCACTGTTAGTCGTCTTATATGACTAACTTTTGTATAGAAAACATTTTCTAAAACTTGTATAGTTTCCCAATTTATAGTTATTTTGTAGGAATTTGTATATAAATCTTGTTTTGTTTGAATAGTTGTCTTTAGAGTATCTCCCATGTGATTTAATGATAAAATTTGTACAATTTCAGGTCAAAAGAGGCTAAAGTCTTGAAGTGCTAAAAGGAGCAGTTGCGCTAAGCAGACCCTATGGGCTCAGCGCGCATCCACCGAAAAGCGCAGCTTCAGCGCACTTAGCGTGACAAGGGAATCTAGAAGAGCACAAGAATCAAGGTCATGCGCTAAGCGCGAGATCAGCTTGCTAAGCGAGATATTTGTCTCTTGCCAGGCTCAGCGCACGACTGGCGCCAAGCCCAAATCCACTTACTCGCGCTAAGCGCGACGTCGCGATTTTAGAGCCTATTTAAGCCTGAATTGTCAGAATTAGGGGGACGATTTTGAGAGACCAGAGCTGCATATTTTTGCACAGACTTCGAGAATAGTGCTCTGGAGGTAGCAAAGAGGAGCAGTTGTGCAGAGAAGCCTAGGGTTCTACATTTTTAGAGAGATTAGTGAGTGTTAGAGTGATTGTGAGGTTCCAAGAAGAGGAGGAGGGATCCCCTTTCTTGTGTAAGCAACAATTACTCTATACTCTTTATCTCATTTGTGTTAGGGTTTCCTTGTATGGCTGGCTAAAAACCCTAGTTGGGGATTTCTAATGAACAGTTGATGTAATTAATTTTCATATCTAATTAATTGTGTTTTGTGTGTTCAATGCTTCTTTCAATGCTTAATTATTGCATGCTCTTGGTCTGATCACCCACTTGTGTGTACTGCTAGGTAACTTTAGCATTGGGAAATGTACTGTTGCCTTAGAACTTGATAGAAGCAGGACTAAATAACTACATTACCAGGGATGGATTGTGGGGTTTTGGTTTTCTGAATATGCTGTGATGATAATGCTGTTTAAGTTAAGCCTAGTCTTACATGAGGGATCTATGGACGAAGCTTAGGTTAAATTACTCTAAACTTACGAGGGATTGAGGTTTAGTACTTTAGGCTACAACATAGAACACAAGAACATGATTAATTAGACAAATATCCTTATATGCATCTACTTGTTTGTTAGAAAGGCCCAACGCTTTTTACCTATTGTTGTCAACTTTTACTTACTTGCATTTACTGTTTTTACCATAGAATTAGTTTATTTCTATTTTTAACCATCAATTATCAATGTTTGTTCGAACAATGCCTTACTTTTGAATAAAACTCTATCTAATAAGCAAGTTCCCTAAGTTCGATACTTGGATCATTCCGTTTTAATTTTAAATACTTGACGACCCGGTGTGCTTTCTGGTATTTCATTTCCCTTGAGTATATTTGTTAAAAATTGGAGAAAAAGGAACCATATGGGAAAATGAACATTCACCTACACAAAGCGCTTTCCAGAGTAGCTCTAGAATCCATTATTAAGAAGCAGATTTCCCTTCTCAGGGCCAATCACTTGACATTATTTTGGAATCATGTTGAGGTAGTTAGCCCATCCAAATAGTTTATTTTCACGCGACAACACAAGAACATGGAGTGACGGATATCTTGGGGGCCAAGATCCATCTGAAATCCTCCATGGAGTACACTTGAAAGAATAAACCCCATTCTCCTCATACCTCACGTGAAGACCAAAGGGGCAAGGTAGTGTTGCTTATTCTTTTCCTCTCTTTCACAGAACCACCAATGGAGCAAGGCTTCCTCCAAGCTTCTCCTAACTCCTTTCTAGAACTCTCTTAGAACCTCAAAAACTTACTAACTCTCTCACTCAAGTAAAGCTTTGTTATTGGCGATTTGTGAATGAGCATTGTGGGAATCTCTATTTATAGATGTGTGAGCATCCAAGGATCTAGAGGAAAGTTGACTAAGCACAATTGCTCGAGGGTGGAAAGGGTGGTCAATAGAGAGGATGACTTGTGTAGGGTGAGTTTTTGATTAGGAAAAGGGTTATGTAAGGCTAGGGTGAGTATTTAGGGTCAAAAGGCATATAGGCAAAACATGAAAAATTTTCTTTCTCCCTTAATTTGGGTAAAAAAAAAACATGTGTGTTTGAGTGAGATAAGGCTTTTCGGTGAAAATATTGTATTTAAGATTGTTGGGCCGAAAAAAGTGACAGGCTATGGTTCGTAGTTGTACCCCTTTTCTATTAAATACAACCTTACTTGGCAGATCTTTTCATATCTAGATTATATGCCCATTTCTAATTATTTTACTACCCTTCCCTTGGGTCATCAACAAACACAACACGATAAATAATTAAATTATTTAGTCTTTTATTTAATAATTTCAAATAGGGATGTTCACGTGTACGGGTCACCTGCGAAAACGAATTGACCCAAACTGATTTGAACAGTTTGGATTGGGTCATTTATGTATTTGGGTCAAAACAAAAGTGAACCAATCAAAACTGTTCATTTATAGGTTGGGTTATGGGTTTAGATTTATAGATCTGATCAAAACCAAACTGAACCGATCAAAACCGATCAAATTGTTTAGATAATGCTAATATCGGAACTCCAAGTGTTGGAATTGCAAGTGTTGAGACTACTAGTTTTGGAACTTCTTAAGGTATTAGTTTCAGGTACATTGTCATTTTGTTTCACCTTTTTTCATATTCTTTTGTTTTGCCATGGTTATAATATTAATGGATCATATTTTGTTCATTTGTTTTAGCAAACTTGGTTGCAACAAATCTGATTGTAGCAAATATGGTTGCAGCCAAACTTATTGCTAGAAATTAGTTTGTAGGAAATAATTGTAATTCATACTATTATAGTAAATCTTGTTGAAGAATATTTTGTTTTAATTTGTATTAGTCTGTTTTAGAATATTATGTTGGTGATATTAAATGAATCAATTTTACTACTTTCATATATTTGATAATATTGTGTTAATTGTATTGGATATTTGGATGAATCGTGATATAAAATAATAGTTTTAGGAAGAGAAAAAAGATTAAATTTAAATTGGTAACCCGTTGGCCCAAACCAAACCAAACCATTTATGAATGGGTTGGGTTGGGTTTCAAAAAGAAATTGTGAAAATCAAACCGAACCAAACTGATCAAATTTGATTGGGTTGGATCCGGTATTTGACCAAAACCAACCCGAACCGGTCTGCGAACACCCCTAATTTCAAACATATCAAGTAATTCTAAAAATTTAATTTATCAACACCACAATTATAATTAAACAAACACTATAATAAATTAGATAATTCAATAAATCATGCAAATATAAAAAATTAATTCAATTACTAATTATCTCGAGTACTACAAATCCAACAAATAAAATATTTAAGGAAAGGGATAGTCTAACCTACCCAACTTAGAAATGAGATTAAATAACCTCATCCAAGGTAGTCCAATAAAAATAGAATATTATGAGTTGGACTCATTTATTTTGTTTTATTTTCAAATCATTAACTAATTATATATTTTTTCTAATTATATATTTTCCAATATATCTTTTACCATGATTCTACTGAGGTCAAATTACCTTCGGAAGAACAACAATTAATTGAACCGAAAAGAATTATACTTGTCAAGCTAGTTATAAAAAGGGAAGATAAACAATGAATACCAACTAATACATCATGACATAACCAGCGCATAACCCTTAAACCAAGTCAAAAATAAACCAAAACTCCAGCATACGCATCACGACCTTGTTGCCATATGTCGAGCACAACATACACAACAAAGAATCTCCCACGAGAAGAGAACCCAGAAGGCATCTAGGTGCAGGCATGACAGCTCCCATATTAAAATTTAGGGTTTACTGATTTAACTAAAACGATGTGTTTTATTTGCAGGAAAAAAAAACTGATGAGGACATCAAAGACCAGACCCAAGCCCAAAAGGAAGCCTAAGACCTAATACAAGGCATAGGAGGGCCCATGTCTGGGTTGCTAGTCACATGTATTCCTTGCTTGGAGTGAGAACATAATACAATTATTGACTAAGGCATTTAATAAATAAAAATAATAATAATAAAGTGCTTGTAGCTAGTTTTTAGACTTGGACCTCAAGCTTAATTATGCCTCATTTAACTACTAAGGCATTTAAGTTATGCTTACAATGTTGAGATTTTATGTTTCTTTTATTTTCTACCAAGTACATGAGAACTTATTTGTATAAATCAATTGTGAAGTGAATGGATAGGGGCTTTTTGCTGATTTTATCATTGAAGCGTGAGAATTGTCTCTATTAGGGTTCTTCCTTGAACCATTTGATCTTATCAAGAATTGGTCAATTCTTGTGGCGATCGTCAAGGCTTATCAGACATCATTGTTTGTGGTGCCTATCTTGTTCTTCCTTTCGCATTTTGTGTGTCCTTGTTAATTTTTGCAATGTTAATTCTATAATTTTGTTTGAATTTCTTATTTGCATATCTCTCATTTTACTTAACCTTTTTTCTGTGTTTTTTTTTGCCTAAATTGTGTTTCAAAATGTCCTCTTTCACCTCGATTTGGAATCGTCCCAATTTGAGTTCTGTACGTTGAGAAATGAATAAAAATTAAAATACGTTTTAGGTTCAATTGGTGTATGAACTCCATCCCAGGATTGATCCGAATTGAAGCAAGGCGAGCGGGATTCACATCATTTGGTATTCAGAGCAAGGTTCTAGGGTTGGAAATAAGGTTGAGTTCATCCATCATGTTCTGCATTTTTGGGTAACCCTAAACCCCTAAATTTTGTTTGTGCAATTTGAATTGTGCAATTTTGTTACAGTCTTTTGTTTGGTCATAATTTACTCTTTCAATTCTCCAGTGTCTTTTTCTTCAGTTCTTGTTCAGTCAATACAGTTCTGCATTTGTGTTCTTGGAGGTCCTCCCATGTTCATCATTGTTCATAAATTTTAATCCTTTCAATCCATGTGATTTGGGCTAAGTTATTGTTGAGTGTTAAATATGTGCTTGTTTTGTTGGGAATCTTAATTCATTTTCATTCTCAGTTGCTGCAACTTCAAAGTTTCATTCCAAAATTATATACTTCATTATTAGAAGCATTTCAAAAAAATAAATCTGCAGTAAAAGAAGTTAAAAAAAGTACATCAGCTATGTTCATTAAATTCATTGCACCCCACTTGTTTGATTAAATTCCTAAGTGTCAATTGTCTTCTCTAATAATTTCTTATCCATAAAATTAATGTTTGTTGGCTGTGAAATTGTTTTTTACTACTTCTTTGCATTTGTTGATGCTAGATTTTTGTTTAAGCTCTGTGATGGCTGCCTTTAAAAGTGCTTCTTGATTATATATTGTTGGTTCAAGTAAGAACTTTAAGTGACGGAAAGAGTGGTAAGAGACAAAGAGTGAAACATTAGAGAAAGAGCCATAAAAGAGAGCATTATACACATGTGATACATCTTTGAGTATAAACACATGAGAAGAGTGGTGAGGTCCTATTACTTCATTTTTTTTCTCTGGTCCTTTACTTGAATAATGCAGGCACAAGTGGTGATGGTACCCCTCCTCTAGGGGGAGACAATAGATTTTTGATTGAGGCCATTACAACCCAAATGCAAAGAATGTTGACAGAACATACCAAGGAGTTGTATGGGAGAATTGAACAACTAAAAAATCAAGGAAATGGTGATGATGGTGGAGGTAGAAGGAGGAGATGGAGAAATAATGAGGGTGATGCTAGAGAGGACAGAATTGAAGGAGTAAAGTTGAGCATACACCCTTTTCAAGGAAAGAGTGATCTAGAAGCATATTTGGAGTGGGAAATTAAAATTAAGCAACTATTTTCATGCCACAATTACACTGAGGATAAAAATATGAAGGTGGCAGCCATGGAATTCACTAACTAGGCTCTCATCTGGTGGAACCAATTACAAAGGGAGAGGGCAAGATATGAAGAACTATTGGTGGATAGTTGGGAAGAAATGAAGAGGTTGATGAGAAGAAGATTTGTTCCTTCTCATTATCAAAGAGACCTTCATAACAAGCTACAAAGACTCACACAAGGTAGTAGAAGTGTTGATGAGTATTACAAGGAGATGGAGGTTTCCATGATTAGAGCTAATGTTATGAAGGATCGAGAGGATACTATGGCTCATTTCCTACATGGGATACATAGTGATATAAGGGATGTTGTGGAGTTGCAAAATTATGTGGAGTTGGAAGACTTAGAACATCAAGCTTCTAAGGCGGAACAACAATTGAAGAGAAAGAGTGCCATGAGGAGGAGTTCATCTAATTTTCACTCTCCTGGTTGGAAGGACAAAAATAAGAAGGAAGGAGGGTCATCAACAAGAAATCCCAATGTACTACTAAAAAATCAAAATAAGTTCTATGAGGCACTTAAGAAAGCAAGGAGTAGTGAGATTAAGTGCTTCAAGTGTTTGGGAAGAGGTCATATAGCTTCTCAATGTCCAACTAAGAGGACTATGTTACTTAAGGAGGATGGAGAAATAATTAGTGAATCTTCTTCAGAATCTGCCCCATCTAGCGATGAAGAGGAAACAGAGTCAGAAGGAGAATTGTTCATGGTTAGAAGGATGTTGGGTAGCCAAGCAGTTGAATTGGATGACTGTCAAAGAGAAAATATTTTCCATGCGAGGTGCTTCATCCAAGGGAAGTTATGCTCTTTGATCATTGATAGTGGGAGTTGCACTAATGTGGCTAGTGCAAGGTTCGTTTCAAAAATGAATTTGGAGACTAAGCCACACCTGCGACCGTACAAACTTCAATGGCTTAGTGAAGATGGTGAGATGACTGTGAATAGGCAAGTTGAAGTGGGCTTCTCCATAGGGAAATATGAAGATTCTATTTTATGTGATGTGGCGCCTACGGAGGCTTGTCATTTGCTTCTTGGGATGCCTTGGCAGCATGATAGGAGAGTCATGCATGATGGTTTCACCAATAAGTTCACTTTTGTGCATAAAGATCGCAAAACTATTCTTGCACCATTGACTCCAAGAGAAGTTAGTGAGGATCAATTAAAAATGAGAAAGAAAAGAAAAGCAGAGAGAAAAGAAAAACAGAGTCAAAAGAAAAAGGAAAAAGAGGGTGGAAAAGAGAAAGAGAGAAAAGAATCAAATTTGTTTATAAAAGAAAAAGAAGTGAAAAGGGTTATGCAACTAAGATAGCCAATACTCTTACTTTTTGAGTAAAGAGTGTAATTCAAAGGGTGCATTCCTACTAACTCTTTTCCAAAAGAGGTTTCTTCTTTGTTGCAGGATTTTGAAGATGTCTTTCCCAAAGAAGTGCCTCAAGGCCTACCCCCTCTTAGGGGCATTGAGCATTAAATTGATCTCCTTTTAGGAGCTTCATTGCCTAATAGGCCAACCTATCATACCAATCCCCAAGAAACCAAGTGTCATACCCTATTTTCGTTCGGGGACAATTGTTTGTTAATATTTGGATTCTTGCCGGTCGAATTGAGCTGCTTAACACTAATCGTCGTGCAATCGGAAGGGTTTTGCAACGTTTTCGGAAGGAAATGAGCAAAATTCTCAAAATGGGGGCAAAATGATCAATTTAGGGGCATTCTTCAGCCCCTGGGCCCACCTAGGCCCATTAGAAAACTTCAAGGAGAAGCAACTAGCTCGCCTGGCAGAGCAAATTGCTTATGGAGAAAGCAACCAGCTCGCCTGGGCGAGCTGTGTTGCAACCTCCTTGATGTAGCTCCATGTGGAGCTTGTAGGCCTTGGATCTTCTTCATGAATGGAGTCCTTTTCTTCTTGAATGTTAATGGCAGCAGAATGGAGAAAAAGAAGAGTTAAGAGGAGATGCCACTTCAAGGAGAAGATGAGTCAAGAAGAAGCTCACCACCATAGGAAGCCATGGATAAGAGCTTGAAGGTAGAAGAAGATGAGTAGAGGGAGAAGGAGAGAAGGAGCACGAAATTTTGCGCCTCAAAAGAGGTCTGAACTTTGAAGTGTAATTCTCAAATGATCAAAGTTGAAAAAATGCACACACATGACCTCTATTTATACACTAAGTGTCACACAAAATTGGAGGGAAATTTGAATTTCTATTCAAATTTCACTTGAATTTGTGGAGCCAAATTTTGGAGCCAAAATTTCACTAATTATGATTAGTGAATTTTAGTTATGCTTCAGCCCACTAATCCAAGATCAAGTCCAAGATTTTCCACTAAGTGTGCTTGGGTGTCATGAGGCATGTAAAGCATGAAGGACATGCACAAAGTGTGACCATATGATGTGGCAATGGGGTGTAGCAAGCAAATGCTCACCTCCCCCTCTAAAATTTAATTGGATTGGGCTTCTCCTAATTCAATTAAATTTATTTCCCAACATACACATCAAATATTCACTCAATGCATGTGAAATTACAAAACTACCCATAATACAAAAACTAGTCAAGGTGCCCTAAAATACAAGGGCTGAAAAATCCTACATTTCAAGGGTACCCTACCTATATTATGGAGCCCTAAATACAAGGTCCAAAAATAATGGAAACTTAATCTAATATGTACAAAGATAAGTGGGCTCATACTTAGCCCATGGGCCCAAAATCCACCCTAAGGCTCATGAGAATCCTAGGGTCTTCTCTTGTATCTCTGGTTGAATCTACTTGGAGTCTTCTATCCAATGCCCTTGCGGGATAGGATTGCATCATTCTCTCCCCCTTGAAAAGGATTTGACCTCAAATCTGGAGGTTCTTGAAACTTTGGGATTTTTTCCTCAACACCTGTAAAAAGAACAAAAACATATATATTAGTGGTGTTTGGTATGTTGAAGTCAGGTAAGGTCTGAATACCCATTTCCTGGGCATCTTCCCATGAAGGAACTTGGTTCCTCACCAAATCAATGAGTGGTGCTACAAGTATAGAAATATATGGGACAAACCTTTTGTAAAAGTTTGTTACGTTATGGAAGCCCCAAATTTTTCTTATACTTGGTGGAGTGGGCCACTCAGGAATGACCTTTATTCTCTTAGGGTTCAGGGGAACCCCTTGATCACTATTTAAAAAATTAAGTAATGCAATAAAACATACCTTTTTCTGTATTTTCATGTTGATTATTCCTACCAAAAAGAATGAAAAACCAAAGGTGTCCCATATGAGTACCTAAGTTTGTATTGAAACTAAAAATAAGAACAAACCTACCTAATAAGTCCCTATGTACACAAATCATGAAGAAGTTGGGTGCACGAGTGATTTTACAAAATCATGAAGATGAGGGTTGCACCACTCAAAACATTCATCATACCACCTATTTTAGGGATTTGGTGCCTAATAATACCTATTTTGGGCACCAACAAAGCACAAGGATTTAAGCTCTTGCGAACCAAACCCTCATCCAACAACTCCTTTACTTGAGGAATAAACTTAAGCTCAAGAGGTGTGGCAATGCTAACAAGTGTCCTTTTACAAAGGAGAAAATGTGGAGGTTGTCTAAGTGGGGAAATTTCTTTAATATTTGTCTTTATTTCAAAATGTCTTTCCTTCTTAGCTAACCTCTTGGAGGAGACACTTACCTCCTTACACTCCTCCTTAATCATTTAAGGTTGTCCTTCTTCTCGGGGGTAGATTTCTTCACTAGATTCTTCCCATTTTGCTTCTTCACTTTCACTAGAGGAAGGTGAAGTAGTAGCCTCATCTTGGCTACTATAAATGTCTTAGCCCCTCATAATCATGGTTTTCTTGGGGGGCATTGAGAAGTAATGTGTCCTCTTCCAAGACATTTAAAGCACTTTATGGAGCTAGTCTTCTCTTGCATACTTTAAGGGGTTGCTTTTCTATTGTCTTCCCCTTATCATCTTTGGGCTTAGAAGGTGTCACCCCTAAGATGCCTTGACCTTGGTATTTCTTTGGATAAGAGTGAGAGCCATAAGATTTTGAAGTAGACTTCCTTTTAAGTTGTTGCTCTACCCATAATAGTCACGAAGTTCTTCACTTAGGCTCTTGCAAGAGTTATGACTACTATATGAGGCATGTTTTTCTTTTCTTAACTCTTTTAATATTTTCCTTCTTTCTTCTTCCCTTATTTGTTCCCTCTCATCTTGATTTATTTTTACCCTCTCTTTTCCTTTTTCTTTTCTTTCTAGTTTTTATTTCCATAACTTGAGGGAACTCAACTCATCTAAGATTCTAGATAGAGGGTCCTTATGACTAGTACCCTCGCCATTAACACTAGATGAATGATGGCTCATGTTGGCTCCTAAGTTGTGGTTCTTTCTTGTTGGGGGTTTGCAAAAAGGTAAAAGCTAAGGTTCCAAAAGAACTCAAGATAAGCATGATAAGAAAGAAGAAAGCACTATGGAAAAACAACATAAACTAGGTGTGGCTAGTAAGGAAAATAAGCTATGAAAGTAAGCAAGAAATTAAAGTGAAAGAAATGTAAACTAGGCGGATCCTAAGAGCGTTTGGATGACCTCATTTAAGGTTCCCAACAAAACACTCACTATCCTAAGGAAAAATTGCCTAAAATTATTGCACACAAATGGAAGTAGGGTGACCTATTGGAGGCTCCCAACTTACTTCCAATAAAAGGCCTTTTTGTTACAAAATTTGAAAGCAATGAAGGTAAGTAAATTCTCAATTAAAAAAATTACAAAAAGGTCCTCAATTTTTTATGTAAGCTCCATTGGAGCTTGTAGGCCTAGGATCTTCTTCATCAATGGATTCCTTTGCTTCTTGGAAGATGAATGGCAGCGGAATGGAGAAAGGAAGAGAGAGAGGAGACACCACTTCAAGGAGAAGATGAGTCTAGAAGAAGCTCACCACCATAGGAGGCCATGGATAAGAGCTTGGAGGAAGAAGGAGATGAATGAAGGGAGAGGAAGAGAAGAGCACGAAATTGTGTGCTCTAAATGAGCTTTGAAATCTGAAGTTTAATATTCAAATGATCAAAGTTGAAAAAAATGCACACACAGGACCTCTATTTATAGCCTCAGTGTCACACAAAATTGGAGGGAAATTCAAATTTCACTTGAATTTGAAATTGAATTTGTGGAGCCAAACTTTGGAGCCAAAATTTCACTAATTATGATTAGTGAATTTTAGTTATGGTTCAGCCCACTAATCCAAGATCAATTCCAAGATTCTCCACTAAGTGTGCTTAGGTGTCATGAGGCATGAAAAGCATGAAGGACATGCACAAAGTGTGACTATATGATGTGGCAACGGGGTGTAGTAAGCAAATGTTCACCTCCCCCTCTAAAATTTAATTGGATTGGGCTTCTACCAATTCAATTAAATTTATTTCCAACCACACACATCAAATATCCACTTAGTGCATGTGAAATTACAAAACTATCCCTAATACAAAAACTAGTCTAGGTGCCCTAAAATACAAGGGCTGAAAAATCCTATATTTCTAGGGTACCCTACCTACAATATGGAGCCCTAAATACAAGGACCAAATATAATGACATCCTAGTCTAATATGTACAAAGATAATTGGACCCAACCTTGGCCCATGGGCTCAGAAATCTACCCTATGGTTCGTGAGAACCCTAGGGCCTTCTTCAGCAGCTCTAGCCCAATCTTCTTGGAGCCTCTTGCTCATGGTTCTAGTGATTGGTCCCTTCCTAGGGAGGATTGCATCATCCCCTTCCCCTTGAAGAGGATTTGACGTCAAATCTGTTAGTTCATCCTCCTCAATATCAGCTCCACCTGCAAAAGGAATTAAATTAGAAATGTTAAAAGTGGTTCTAACTCCATACTCTTCTGGGAGGTCCAACCTATAGGCATTGTTATTGATCCTCTCCAAAACCTGAAAAGGTCCATCCCCTCTAGGGCTAAGCTTGGATTTCCTTTTAGTAGGGAATCTATCCTTTCTAAGATGGAGCCAAACCCAGTCACCCTTATTAAGAACTAGCTCTTTTCATCCTCTATTGCCTTTAGTTGAATACACCTTTGTTTGGTTCTCTATTTGGTTCTTAACCCTCTCATGCAACTTCTTTACAAATTCTGACCTAGATTCCCCTTCTTTATGTATAAAAGAAGTGTCCAATGGGAGGGGAATGAGGTCTAACGGTGTTAGGGGATTGAACCCATAGACAACCTCAAAAGGGGACTACTTGGTGGTTCTATGAACCCCCCTGTTGTAGGCAAATTCTACATGAGGAAGATACTCATCCCAAGACTTATGGTTGCCTTTCAGAAGAGCCCTTAAAAGGGTGGATAAAGACCTATTCACTACCTCTGTTTGCCCATCAGTTTGTGGATGACAAGTGGTAGAGAAAAGAAGTTTAGTTCCTAGCTTAGCCCATAAGGTTTTTCAGAAGTGGCTAAGGAACTTAGCATCTCTATCTGACACAATGGTCCTAGGCAAACCATGGAGTCTCACAACTTCCTTGAAAAAGAGTTTTGAGATGTGGGAAGCATCATCCACCTTGTGGCATGGTATAAAGTGTGCCATCTTGCTAAACCTATCCACCACCACAAAGATAGAGTCTACACCTCTTTGGGTTCTAGGAAGCCCAAGGAAAAAGTCCATACTAATGTCTACCCAAGGTGCAGATGGGATGGGTAAGGGTGTGTATAGCCTATGAGGCATCACCCTAGACTTGGCTTGTAAACAAGCCACGCACCTAGTGCAATGCTTATGGACATCTTTCTTCATATGGGACCAATAAAACTTTTCTTTGAGTAAGACAAGGGTCTTGTCTATCCCAAAGTGGCCCATGAGCCCACCCTCATGGCTCTCTTTCACAAGTAATTTCCTAATGGATCCTTGGGGTATGCAAAGCTTTCCCTCTTTGAACAAAAACCCCTCAGCCAAATAGAATCCATCTTGGGCCTTTTTCCCACAACTCTCATAAATGGGAGAGAAATGTTCATCTAAAGCATACAAGTCCCTAATATTATCAAATCCTAAAATTTGAGCTCCTAGGGAGCAAAACAATGTGTGTCTCCTAGAGAGGGCATCAGCTACCACATTTGTTTTTCCCTTTTTGTATTTGATAACATATGGAAATTGCTCTAGGTACTCTACCCATTTTGCATGCCTCTTGTTTAACTTGCTTTGCCCTCTAATGTACTTAAGTGATTGATGATCACTATGAATGACAAATTCCTTGGAAACAAGGTAATGTTCCCAAGTTTGGAGGGCTCTTATTAAGGCATAAAGCTCTTTATCATAGGTGGGGTAGTTGAGGGTGGCACTATGAAGTTTTTCACTAAAATAAGCAATAGGGTGCCCACCTTGTAACAATACAGCTCCAACTCCCACTCCAGAGGCATCACATTCTAGCTCAAAAGTTTTAGAAAAGTCAGGAAGAGCTAGAACAGGTGCCTTAGTAAGCTTTTCTATGACCAAAGCAAAGGCTTGCTCTTGTTTTTCACCCCAGGTAAATGCCACATTCTTCTTCACCAGCTCATTGAAAGGTGATGCAATTGTAGAGAAATTAGGAACGAACCTTTTATAGAAGCTTGCTAACCCATGGAAGCTCCTAATATCTCCCACACTTTTTGGGGTGGGCCATTCTTGGATGGCCTTGATTTTCTCAGGGTCCACTTGGACCCCATTTCTACAAACTACAAAACCTAAGAAAACTATATTATCTACACAAAAGGTACACTTCTCTATATTTTCATAGAGGGTGTTTTTCCTAAGGACTGAAAGAACTTGTCTGAGATGTCCTAAGTGATCATCTAGGCTCCTACTATACACTAAAATATCTTCAAAATAAACAACTACAAATCTACCTATGAAATCCCTTAAGACATGATGCATAAGCCTCATAAAGGTGCCTGGTGCATTAGTGAGCCCAAAAGGCATCACTAGCCATTCATACAAACCAAACTTGGTCTTGAAAGCAGTTTTCCACTCTTCACCCTTTTTCATCCTGATTTGGTGATAACCACTTTTAAGATCAATTTTTGAAAAGATATTGGCACCATGCAACTCATCAAGCAAATCATCAAGTCTAGGAATGGGGTGCCTATACTTTACAGTGATGTTGTTGATGGCCCTGCAATCTGTACACATTCTCCACGTACCATCCTTTTTGGGCACCAACAACACTGGCACAGCACATGGGCTTAGGCTCTCTTGGACCCAGCCCTTCTCCAACAATTCTTTAACCTGAGACTCGATCTTCTTAGTCTCCTGAGGGTTAGTCCTATAGGCTGGCCTATTAGGAAGGCTTGCTCCTGGGACTAAATCTATTTGGTGTTCTATTCCCCTTAAAGGAGGTAGCCCAGGGGGTATCTCTTTGGGAAATATATCACCAAATTCATGTAAGAGTTCTTGGACCTTTGGGGGTAAGGTCTCAAATGTAGGAATTGTGGCAGTGCTAAGGGATGTTTCCCTTGATAGGAGAAGGTAGAAAGATTGTTTAAGAAGGAGTGCTCTTTTAATATCACCTTTTGTTGCAAAATGATTTTCCTTCTTAACAATCTTCTTGGAGGAATCCTTTCCCTCTTTTTCATTCCCCCTGGCCTTTGAAGACAAGGCCTTACTATCCTTCTTTTTCTTTTGTTTTTCTAATTTTTCTTCCTCATCCCTCTTATCTTTCATAGTTAGTTGATCTTTGGCCACCTGTGAAGGTGTTTGAGGATGCAACACAAATTTAGTGCCAAGATGGGTGAGGGTAATCTCATTAGTTAGGCCATTATAAATGATCTTCCTATCAAATTGCCACGGCCTTCCTAAAAGAATATGTCCTGCCTCCATGGGAACTATATCACAATTAAATTCATCCTTATATGTCCCAATGGAGAAAGGTACCTTCACTTGTTGGTTAACTATCATTTCCCCTTGCTCATTGAGCCATTGAAGTTTATAAGGTTTTGGGTGGGGAATGATAGTGAGGTTCAACTTGGAAACTAATCTTGTGCTACAACAATTGCAACAAGATCCACTATCCACAATGAGAGAAAAAGTTTTATCTAAAATTTTTCATCTTGTATGAAAGATGTTCTCTCTTTGGGATTGAGATAGATCACAAGATTGACCTCCAAGGAGCCTTCTAACCATTAAGAGGTCACCTTCTTCATGGGGGTAGACTTCCTCACTAGACTCTTCACCCCTTACTTCATCTTCACTTCCACTAGAGGAAGGGTAAGAAGTAGTCTCCTCTTGACTACTATAAATGTCTTGACCCCTCATGATCATGGTTTTCTTTGTGGGGCATTGAGAGGCAATGTGACCTCTCCCAAGACATTTGAAGCATTTAATGTTGCTAGTCCTTTCTTGGGAACTAGTCTTAGGGGTGTATTTCTCTATGGTCTTACCCTTATCTTCCTTGGGTTTTGAAGGTGCAGCCCCTAAAATTCCATGGGCTTGGTCCTTCCTTGGATAAGAGTGAGAGCCATAAGATTTTGAAGAAGGCTTTCTTTTAAGTTGTTGCTCCACTCTTATACAAAGTTGGACTAGCTCATCTAGGTCCCTATATGGAAGGAGTTCAACCTTGTCCCTCACTTCCATATTAAGCCCACTAAGGAACCTAGCTATGCTTGTTCTTTCCTCCTCCCTAAGTCCAGCTCTTAAAAGGAGTAATTCCATTTGTTGTCTATATTCTTCAACACTCATACTCCCTTGTCTAAGCCTTTGGAGCTTGTCCATAAGCTCCCTCTCATAGTAGGAGGGAATGTGTCTCTTCCTAAGGGCACTCTTAAGATCATTCCAATACTCTACTGGAGGATCCCCACGAATCCTTCGTTCCCTAACAAGGGAAGTCCACCAATAGAGGGCATACCCTTGAAAGTTAAGGGTAGCCAATGGAACTTTTCTCTCTTCGCTAATATGATGGCAAGCAAAGAGTTGTTCAACCTTCATTTCCCAATCTAAGTAGGCCTCAACATTATATTTTCCATGGAAATATGGGAGGCTAATGTTAACCTCTTGAGGCCTTCTATCCTTTTCTCTTCTTTGGGAGTGATGTTTAGTATGTGAGCTATGGCGCCCTCTATAATAGTCACTAAGTTCTTCACTTAAACTCTTGCAAGAATCATGACTACTAAAGGAGGCATGTTTTTCTCTTTTCATTTCTTTCATTATTTTTCTTCTTTCTTCCTCTCTTATTTTCTCTCTTTCATCTTGACTTATTTCTTCCACTCTTTTTTTAGCTTTTTCTTTTCTCTCTTGTTTTTCTTTCCACAACTTAAGGGATCTCAACTCATCTAATATCTTATACAAGGGGTCCTTAGGAGTAGAACCCTCACCATTAACACTAGATGAAGAATGAAGACTCATGTTGGTTCCTAAGTTATGGTTCTTTCTTGTTGGGGGTTTGAAAACAAAAGGTAAAAGAAACTATGGTTGAAACTAGCCAAAATAAACACTAAAAGAGGTGTGAAAGATAAGGTAAAAACTAATTGGTAAAAGGCAAGCTATCTAGGCGGTTTGATAATGGAGGGTAAAGAAATAAGCTATGAAAGTAAGCAAGAAATTAAAGTGCAAGAAATGCAAACTAGGCGGATCCTAAGAGTGTTTGGATGACCTCATTTAAGGTTCCCAACAAAACACTCACTATCCTAAGGGAAAATTGCCTAAAATTATTACACACAAATGGAAGTAGGGTGACCTAGCGGAGGCTCCCAACTTACTTCCAATGAAAGCCCTTTTTGTTACAAAATTTGAAAGCAAAGCAAATTGCCAATTACAAAATTACAAAGAAAAAAAAAGTCCTCAATTGTGGTGGCTATTCTCTCTTTAATGTTTCACTCAATTTGGAGTGCTTCTTAGTCCAATAGCTCTTAAGGTTGTTGGCCCCTTTCTTCTTGACTCAAATTCTTCAAGATATGGCACCAATCCTCCTTTCCAATTCCCTATATGGAAACTCACAAACAAGGAAACAAAGAGACAAGCAATAACCAAAGACAAAAAAAAATGAAATGAAAGCTGAACCAATAGAGTTTAAACAAGACAAATTTTCAAGGATTATTCAACAATTAAAGCAATGAAAAGCAAAAAAAAGCAAGCTAGGACCCAAAGAGAAACCTAGAATGACTTTAGAGTAGAGTAGAAAAACTTAAAAAAAATAAGACTCAAGAAACCTCTAGTTTTGGCACTTGTTTTCACAATAATTTTCAATTTAAATTTCAGAACTAGGATTGGTATAAAATAGGCACCAATTATAGAACAAATTTTTTAGCCAAAACAACAAGCACACTTCCCTTTCACTTTTTTTTTCCTGGACACTGATTTTTCTGCCAACTTGTGTGATTTTTCTTATTTTTTCCTTTAATCCAAATCACTTGGTCTGTTTTTATAATTTTTTTTCCAGATGTCTAGAAAATTCAATAAAAATTTCAGCTCAAAACTCGTAGTGACCAATTCCCAGTAATTTATACAATTTTGTATGTTCAAGCTGCCAGCACCAGCGATTTCAACCTAGAAATCAAGAGTAGTGTTTATGTTGCTTAAGGCTTGGATAGTTACAATTTGTGTTTGCTTATGCTCAATTATCTTGAATAACACAATTCAAAAGAGCTTAAGACTTATTTGATTCACAAATCTAGCCCACAACTCAGCACCACAACTCAACTTCATCATAGGCATCATGTAGGAATCTTAGAAAACAAAAAAGAGTTCAACAACAAGACTACTTCTAGGAATTGATTTAGAACATGTTATGAACTAAATAAACATGCATGAATTAGACTCAAAATTCAAAAGATAGGCTAAGAATGACAAGAATACATGAACAAATGTATCTAGAATTCAATAAACAAAATAAAAATTCAACACAAACTTAGAGCATAATGTGACAATTACTATGACTAAACATGACTCTAAGACAACATGGATTAAGTGATTTACACTTAGATTTTTGTGTTTTTTTTTTCTAATCAATATTTTGGAACAAAATTTAGATCTAAAGGATAGCACAAGAATATTATGAATGAAAATTGATAGAACTAAAATCAACACAAAAACAAGATTCAAGAGTAGATCTACTAAATTTGAACCATAGAAATGCAAGAACAAGTGTAGATCTAAGATTTAATCAGTTTATTTTTTTTTTTTTTGAATTACTCTAAACAGCACCAAACCACAAGACAATGGAGGATATACATGGAGAATAAGATGAAGAACAAGGAATTAAAGAGAATTCACCAAACAAAAGATAGAGGAAGCAAAAGAACATCACCTAGATGAAAATGCTCTTGATACCACATGATGTAAGCTCCATTGGAGCTTGTAGGCCTAGGATCTTCTTCATCAATCTCTTTGGGACCCAGCCCTTCTCCAACAATTCTTTAACCTGAGACTCGATTTTCTTAGTTCTCCTGAGGGTTAGTTCCTATAGGCTGGCCTATTAGGAAGGCTTGCTCCTGGGACTAAATCTATTTGGTTTTCTATTCCCCTTAAAGGAGGTAGCCCAGGGGTATCTCTTTGGAAATATATCACCAAATTCATGTAAGAGTTCTTGGACCTTTGGGGTGAAGGTCTCAAATGTAGGAATTGTGGCAGTGCTAAGGGATGTTTCCCTTGATAGGAGAAGGTAGAAAGATTGTTAAGAAGGAGTGCTCTTTTAATATCACCTTTTGTTGCAAAATGATTTTCCTTCTTAACAATCTTCTTGGAGGAATCCTTTCCCTCTTTTTCATTCCCCCTGGCCTTTGAAGACAAGGCCTTACTATCCTTCTTTTCTTTTGTTTTCTAATTTTTTTTCCTCATCCCTTTATCTTTCATAGTTAGTTGATCTTTGGCCACCTGTGAAGGTGTTTGAGGATGCAACACAAATTTAGTGCCAAGATGGGTGAGGGTAATCTCATTAGTTAGGCCATATAAAATGATCTTCCTATCAAATTGCCACGGCCTTCCTAAAAGAATATGTCCTGCCTCCATGGGACTTATATCACAATTAAATTCATCCTTATATGTCCAATGGAGAAAGTACCTTCACTTGTGGTTAACTATCATTTCCCCTTGCTCATTGAGCCATTGAAGTTTATAAGGTTTTGGTGGGGAATGATAGGGAGGTTCAACTTGGAAACTAATCTTGTGCTACAACAATTGCAACAAGATCCACTATCCACAATGAGAGAAAAAGTTTTATCTAAAATTTTCATCTTGTATGAAAGATGTTCTCTCTTTGGATTGAGATAGATCACAAGATTGACCTCCAAGGAGCCTTCTAACCATTAAGAGGTCACCTTCTTCATGGGGTAGACTTCCTCACTAGACTCTTCACCCCTTACTTCATCTTCACTTCCACTAGAGAAGGGTAGAAGTAGTCTCCTCTTGACTACTATAAATGTCTTGACCCTCATGATCATGGTTTTCTTTGTGGGCATTGAGAGGCAATGTGACCTCTCCCAAGACATTTGAAGCATTTAATGTTGCTAGTCCTTTCTTGGGAACTAGTCTTAGGGGTGTATTTCTCTATGGTCTTACCCTTATCTTCCTTGGTTTTGAAGGTGCAAGCCCCTAAATTCCATGGGCTTGGTCCTTCCTTGGATAAGAGTGAGAGCCATAAGATTTTTGAAGAAGGCTTTCTTTTAAGGTTTGCTTCACTCTTATACAAAGTTGGACTAGCTCATCTAGGTCCCTATATGGAAGGAGTTCAACCTTGTCCCTCACTTCCATATTAAGCCACTAAGGACCTAGCTATGCTTGTTCTTTCCTCCTCCCCTAAGTCCAGCTCTTAAAAGGAGTAATTTCCATTTGTTGTCTATATTCTTCAACACTCATACTCCCTTGTCTAAGCCTTTGGAGCTTGTCCATAAGCTCCTCTCATAGTAGGAGGAATGTGTCTCTTCCTAAGGGCACTCTTAAGATCATTCAATACTCTACTGGAGGATCCCACGATCCTTCGTTCCGAGCCTCTTGCTCATGGTCTAGTGATTGGTCCCTTCCTAGGGAGGATTGCATCATCCCCTTCCCCTTGAAGAGGATTTGACGTCAAATCTGTTAGTTCATCCTCCTCAATATCAGCTCCACCTGCAAAAGGAATTAAATTAGAAATGTTAAAAGTGGTTCTAACTCCATACTCTTCTGGGAGTCCAACCTATAGGCATTGTTATTGATCCTCTCCAAACCTGAAAAGGTCCATCCCCTCTAGGGCTAAGCTTGGATTTCCTTTTAGTAGGAATCTATCCTTTCTAAGATGGAGCCAAACCCAGTCACCTTATTAAGAACTAGCTCTTTCATCCTCTATTGCCTTTAGTTGAATACACCTTTGTTTGGTTCTCTATTTGGTTCTTAACCCTCTCATGCAACTTCTTTACAAATTCTGACCTAGATTCCCCTTTTTATGTATAAAAGAAGTGTCCAATGGGAGGGGAATGAGGTCTAACGGTGTTAGGGGATTGAACCCATAGACAACCTCAAAAGGGGACTACTTGGTGGTTCTATGAACCCCCCTGTTGTAGGCAAATTCTACATGAGGAAGATACTCATCCCAAGACTTATGGTTGCCTTTCAGAAGAGCCCTTAAAAAGGGTGGATAAAGACCTATTCACTACCTCTGTTTGCCCATCAGTTTGTGGATGACAAGTGGTAGAGAAAAGAAGTTAGTTCCTAGCTTAGCCCATAAGGTTTTTCAGAAGTGGCTAAGGAACTTAGCATCTCTATCTGACACAATGGTCCTAGCAAACCATGGAGTCTCACAACTTCCTTGAAAAAGAGTTTTGAGATGTGGGAAGCATCATCCACTTGTGGCATGGTATAAGTGTGCATCTTGCTAAACCTATCCACCACACAAAGATAGAGTCTACACCTCTTTGGGTTCTAGGAAGCCCAAGGAAAAGTCCATACTAATGTCTACCCAAGGTGCAGATGGGATGGGTAAGGGTGTGTATAGCCTATGAGGCATCACCCTAGACTTGGCTTGTAAACAAGCCACGCACCTAGTGCATGCTTATGGACATCTTTCTTCATATGGGACCAATAAAACTTTTCTTTGAGTAAGACAAGGGTCTTGTCTATCCCAAGTGGCCCATGAGCCCACCCTCATGGCTCTCTTTCACAAGTAATTTCCTAATGGATCCTTGGGGTATGCAAAGCTTTCCTCTTTGAACAAAAACCCTCAGCCAAATAGAATCCATCTTGGGCCTTTTTCCCACAACTCTCATAAATGGGAGAGAAATGTTCATCTAAAGCATACAAGTCCCTAATATTATCAATCCTAAAATTTGAGCTCCTAGGGAGCAAACAATGTGTGTCTCCTAGAGAGGGCATCAGCTACCACATTTGTTTTTCCCTTTTTGTATTTGATAACATATGGAAATTGCTCTAGGTACTCTACCCATTTTGCATGCCTCTTGTTTAACTTGCTTTGCCCTCTAATGTACTTAAGTGATTGATGATCACTATGAATGACAAATTCCTTGGAAACAAGGTAATGTTCCCAAGTTTGGAGGGCTCTTATTAAGGCATAAAGCTCTTTATCATAGGTGGGGTAGTTGAGGGTGGCACTATGAAGTTTTTCACTAAAATAAGCAATAGGGTGCCCACCTTGTAACAATACAGCTCCAACTCCCACTCCAGAGGCATCACATTCTAGCTCAAAAGTTTTAGAAAAGTCAGGAAGAGCTAGAACAGGTGCCTTAGTAAGCTTTTCTATGACCAAAGCAAAGGCTTGCTCTTGTTTTTCACCCCAGGTAAATGCCACATTCTTCTTCACCAGCTCATTGAAAGGTGATGCAATTGTAGAGAAATTAGGAACGAACCTTTTATAGAAGCTTGCTAACCCATGGAAGCTCCTAATATCTCCCACACTTTTGGGGTGGGCCATTCTTGGATGGCCTTGATTTTCTCAGGGTCCACTTGGACCCCATTTCTACAAACTACAAAACCTAAGAAAACTATATTATCTACACAAAAGGTACACTTCTCTATATTTCATAGAGGGTGTTTTTCCTAAGGACTGAAAGAACTTGTCTGAGATGTCCTAAGTGATCATCTAGGCTCCTACTATACACTAAAATATCTTCAAAATAAACAACTACAAATCTACCTATGAAATCCCTTAAGACATGATGCATAAGCCTCATAAAGGTGCCTGGTGCATTAGTGAGCCCAAAAGGCATCACTAGCCATTCATACAAACCAAACTTGGTCTTGAAAGCAGTTTTCCACTCTTCACCCTTTTTCATCCTGATTTGGTGATAACCACTTTTAAGATCAATTTTTGAAAAGATATTGGCACCATGCAACTCATCAAGCAAATCATCAAGTCTAGGAATGGGGTGCCTATACTTTACAGTGATGTTGTTGATGGCCCTGCAATCTGTACACATTCTCCACGTACCATCCTTTTTGGGCACCAACAACACTGGCACAGCACATGGGCTTAGGCTCTCTTGGACCCAGCCCTTCTCCAACAATTCTTTAACCTGAGACTCGATCTTCTTAGTCTCCTGAGGGTTAGTCCTATAGGCTGGCCTATTAGGAAGGCTTGCTCCTGGGACTAAATCTATTTGGTGTTCTATTCCCCTTAAAGGAGGTAGCCCAGGGGGTATCTCTTTGGGAAATATATCACCAAATTCATGTAAGAGTTCTTGGACCTTTGGGGGTAAGGTCTCAAATGTAGGAATTGTGGCAGTGCTAAGGGATGTTTCCCTTGATAGGAGAAGGTAGAAAGATTGTTTAAGAAGGAGTGCTCTTTTAATATCACCTTTTGTTGCAAAATGATTTTCCTTCTTAACAATCTTCTTGGAGGAATCCTTTCCCTCTTTTTCATTCCCCCTGGCCTTTGAAGACAAGGCCTTACTATCCTTCTTTTTCTTTTGTTTTTCTAATTTTTCTTCCTCATCCCTCTTATCTTTCATAGTTAGTTGATCTTTGGCCACCTGTGAAGGTGTTTGAGGATGCAACACAAATTTAGTGCCAAGATGGGTGAGGGTAATCTCATTAGTTAGGCCATTATAAATGATCTTCCTATCAAATTGCCACGGCCTTCCTAAAAGAATATGTCCTGCCTCCATGGGAACTATATCACAATTAAATTCATCCTTATATGTCCCAATGGAGAAAGGTACCTTCACTTGTTGGTTAACTATCATTTCCCCTTGCTCATTGAGCCATTGAAGTTTATAAGGTTTTGGGTGGGGAATGATAGTGAGGTTCAACTTGGAAACTAATCTTGTGCTACAACAATTGCAACAAGATCCACTATCCACAATGAGAGAAAAAGTTTTATCTAAAATTTTTCATCTTGTATGAAAGATGTTCTCTCTTTGGGATTGAGATAGATCACAAGATTGACCTCCAAGGAGCCTTCTAACCATTAAGAGGTCACCTTCTTCATGGGGGTAGACTTCCTCACTAGACTCTTCACCCCTTACTTCATCTTCACTTCCACTAGAGGAAGGGTAAGAAGTAGTCTCCTCTTGACTACTATAAATGTCTTGACCCCTCATGATCATGGTTTTCTTTGTGGGGCATTGAGAGGCAATGTGACCTCTCCCAAGACATTTGAAGCATTTAATGTTGCTAGTCCTTTCTTGGGAACTAGTCTTAGGGGTGTATTTCTCTATGGTCTTACCCTTATCTTCCTTGGGTTTTGAAGGTGCAGCCCCTAAAATTCCATGGGCTTGGTCCTTCCTTGGATAAGAGTGAGAGCCATAAGATTTTGAAGAAGGCTTTCTTTTAAGTTGTTGCTCCACTCTTATACAAAGTTGGACTAGCTCATCTAGGTCCCTATATGGAAGGAGTTCAACCTTGTCCCTCACTTCCATATTAAGCCCACTAAGGAACCTAGCTATGCTTGTTCTTTCCTCCTCCCTAAGTCCAGCTCTTAAAAGGAGTAATTCCATTTGTTGTCTATATTCTTCAACACTCATACTCCCTTGTCTAAGCCTTTGGAGCTTGTCCATAAGCTCCCTCTCATAGTAGGAGGGAATGTGTCTCTTCCTAAGGGCACTCTTAAGATCATTCCAATACTCTACTGGAGGATCCCCACGAATCCTTCGTTCCCTAACAAGGGAAGTCCACCAATAGAGGGCATACCCTTGAAAGTTAAGGGTAGCCAATGGAACTTTTCTCTCTTCGCTAATATGATGGCAAGCAAAGAGTTGTTCAACCTTCATTTCCCAATCTAAGTAGGCCTCAACATTATATTTTCCATGGAAATATGGGAGGCTAATGTTAACCTCTTGAGGCCTTCTATCCTTTTCTCTTCTTTGGGAGTGATGTTTAGTATGTGAGCTATGGCGCCCTCTATAATAGTCACTAAGTTCTTCACTTAAACTCTTGCAAGAATCATGACTACTAAAGGAGGCATGTTTTTCTCTTTTCATTTCTTTCATTATTTTTCTTCTTTCTTCCTCTCTTATTTTCTCTCTTTCATCTTGACTTATTTCTTCCACTCTTTTTTTAGCTTTTTCTTTTCTCTCTTGTTTTTCTTTCCACAACTTAAGGGATCTCAACTCATCTAATATCTTATACAAGGGGTCCTTAGGAGTAGAACCCTCACCATTAACACTAGATGAAGAATGAAGACTCATGTTGGTTCCTAAGTTATGGTTCTTTCTTGTTGGGGGTTTGAAAACAAAAGGTAAAAGAAACTATGGTTGAAACTAGCCAAAATAAACACTAAAAGAGGTGTGAAAGATAAGGTAAAAACTAATTGGTAAAAGGCAAGCTATCTAGGCGGTTTGATAATGGAGGGTAAAAGAAATAAGCTATGAAAGTAAGCAAGAAATTAAAGTGCAAGAAATGCAAACTAGGCGGATCCTAAGAGTGTTTGGATGACCTCATTTAAGGTTCCCAACAAAACACTCACTATCCTAAGGGAAAATTGCCTAAAATTATTACACACAAATGGAAGTAGGGTGACCTAGCGGAGGCTCCCAACTTACTTCCAATGAAAGCCCTTTTTGTTACAAAATTTGAAAGCAAAGCAAATTGCCAATTACAAAATTACAAAGAAAAAAAAAGTCCTCAATTGTGGTGGCTATTCTCTCTTTAATGTTTCACTCAATTTGGAGTGCTTCTTAGTCCAATAGCTCTTAAGGTTGTTGGCCCCTTTCTTCTTGACTCAAATTCTTCAAGATATGGCACCAATCCTCCTTTCCAATTCCCTATATGGAAACTCACAAACAAGGAAACAAAGAGACAAGCAATAACCAAAGACAAAAAAAAATGAAATGAAAGCTGAACCAATAGAGTTTAAACAAGACAAATTTTCAAGGATTATTCAACAATTAAAGCAATGAAAAGCACAAAAAAGCAAGCTAGGACCCAAAGAGAAACCTAGAATGACTTTAGAGTAGAGTAGAAAAACTTAAAAAAAATAAGACTCAAGAAACCTCTAGTTTTGGCACTTGTTTTCACAATAATTTTCAATTTAAATTTCAGAACTAGGATTGGTATAAAATAGGCACCAATTATAGAACAAATTTTTTAGCCAAAACAACAAGCACACTTCCCTTTCACTTTTTTTTTCCTGGACACTGATTTTTCTGCCAACTTGTGTGATTTTTCTTATTTTTTCCTTTAATCCAAATCACTTGGTTCTGTTTTTATAATTTTTTTCCAGATGTCTAGAAAATTCAATAAAAATTTCAGCTCAAAACTCGTAGTGACCAATTCCCAGTAATTTATACAATTTTGTATGTTCAAGCTGCCAGCACCAGCGATTTCAACCTAGAAATCAAGAGTAGTGTTTATGTTGCTTAAGGCTTGGATAGTTACAATTTGTGTTTGCTTATGCTCAATTATCTTGAATAACACAATTCAAAAGAGCTTAAGACTTATTTGATTCACAAATCTAGCCACAACTCAGCACCACAACTCAACTTCATCATAGGCATCATGTAGGAATCTTAGAAAACAAAAAAGAGTTCAACAACAAGACTACTTCTAGGAATTGATTTAGAACATGTTATGAACTAAATAACATGCATGAATTAGACTCAAAATTCAAAAGATAGGCTAAGAATGACAAGAATACATGAACAAATGTATCTAGAATTCAATAAACAAAATAAAAATTCAACACAAACTTAGAGCATAATGTGACAATTACTATGACTAAACATGACTCTAAGACAACATGGATTAAGTGATTTACACTTAGATTTTTGTGTTTTTTTTTTCTAATCAATATTTTGGAACAAAATTTAGATCTAAAGGATCAGCACAAGAATATTATGAATGAAAATTGATAGAACCTAAAATCAACACAAAAACAAGATTCAAGAGTAGATCTACTAAATTTGAACCATAGAAATGCAAGAACAAGTGTAGATCTAAGATTTAATCAGTTTATTTTTTTTTTTTTGAATCTACTCTAAACAGCACCAAACCACAAGACAATGGAGGATATACATGGAGAATAAGATGAAGAACAAGGAATTAAAGAGAATTCACCAAACAAAAAGATAGAGGAAGCAAAAGAACATCACCTAGATGAAAATGCTCTTGATACCACATGATGTAAGCTCCATTGGAGCTTGTAGGCCTAGGATCTTCTTCATCAATGGATTCCTTTGCTTCTTGGAAGATGAATGGCAGCGGAATGGAGAAAGGAAGAGAGAGAGGAGACACCACTTCAAGGAGAAGATGAGTCTAGAAGAAGCTCACCACCATAGGAGGCCATGGATAAGAGCTTGGAGGAAGAAGGAGATGAATGAAGGGAGAGGAAGAGAAGAGCACGAAATTGTGTGCTCTAAATGAGCTTTGAAATCTGAAGTTTAATATTCAAATGATCAAAGTTGAAAAAAATGCACACACAGGACCTCTATTTATAGCCTAAGTGTCACACAAAATTGGAGGGAAATTCAAATTTCACTTGAATTTGAAATTGAATTTGTGGAGCCAAACTTTGGAGCCAAAATTTCACTAATTATGATTAGTGAATTTTAGTTATGGTTCAGCCCACTAATCCAAGATCAATTCCAAGATTCTCCACTAAGTGTGCTTAGGTGTCATGAGGCATGAAAAGCATGAAGGACATGCACAAAGTGTGACTATATGATGTGGCAACGGGGTGTAGTAAGCAAATGTTCACCTCCCCCTCTAAAATTTAATTGGATTGGGCTTCTACCAATTCAATTAAATTTATTTCCAACCACACACATCAAATATCCACTTAGTGCATGTGAAATTACAAAACTACCCCTAATACAAAAACTAGTCTAGGAGCCCTAAAATACAAGGGCTGAAAAATCCTATATTTCTAGGGTACCCTACCTACAATATGGAGCCCTAAATACAAGGACCAAATATAATGACATCCTAGTCTAATATGTACAAAGATAATTGGACCCAACCTTGGCCCATGGGCTCAGAAATCTACCCTAAGGTTCATGAGAACCCTAGGGCCTTCTTCAGCAGCTCTAGCCCAATCTTGTTGGAGCCTCTTGCTCATGGTTCTAGTGACTGGTCCCTTCCTAGGGTGGATTGCATCAATTTTGGTGGTTGTTCTTTCTTTGGTGATTCACTCAATTTGGAGTGCTTCTTAGTCCAATAGCTCCTAAGGTGGTTGGCCCCTTGCTTCATGACTCAAATTCTTAAAGGGATGACACCAATCCTCCTTTGCAATTCCCTATATGGAAACTCACAACAAAGAAACAAAGAGACAAGCAATAACCAAAGACAAAAAAATGAAATGAAAGCTAAACCAATATATTTTTAACAAGATAAATTTTCAAGGATTATTCAACAACTAAAGCAATGACAAGCACTTAAAAGCAAGCTAGGACTCAAAGAGAAACCTAGAATGGCTCTAGAGTAGAGTAGAAAAACTAAAAAAAAAAGACTCAAGAAAGCTCTAGTTTTGGCACCTGTTTTCACAATAATTTTCAATTGAAATTTGAGAACTAAGATTGTTATAAAATAGGCACCAATTATAGAACAAATTTCGAGCCAAAACAACAAACACACTTCCCTTTTCACTTTTTTTTCCTGGACACTGATTTTCTTGCCAACTTGTGTGATTTTTCGTATTTTTTCCTTTTATCCAAATCAGTTGGTTCTTTTTTTATAATTTTTTTCCAAATGTCTAGAAAATTCAGTAAAAATTTCAGTTATTTATAAGTACGTATGTTCAAGTTTCCAACACTAACGATTTCAACCTAGAAATCAAGAGTAGTGTTTATGTTGCTTAAGGCTTGGATAATTACAATTTGTGTTTGATTATGCTCAAATGTCTTGAATAACACAACTCAAGAGAGCTTAAGACTTATTTTGATTCACAAATCCAGCAGCAACTCAGCACCACAACTCAATTTCTTCATAGGCATCATATAGGAAACTTAGAAAACAAAACAAAGTTCAACAACAAGACTACTTCTAGGAATTGATTTAGAACATGTTATGAACTAAATAACATGCATGAATTAGACTCAAAATTCGAAATAAAGGCTAAGAATGAAAATAATACATGAACAAATGTATCTAAAATTGAACCTAAAATCAACACAAAAACATGATTCAAGAGTAAATCTATAAAATTTGAACCATAGAAATGCAAAAACAAGTGTAGATCTAAGATTTAATCTGTTTATTTTTTTGAATCTACTCTAAACAGAAGCAAACCACAAGAAAATGAAGGATATACATGGCAAATAAGATGAAGAACAAGGAATTAAAGTGAATTGACCGAACAAAAAGATAGAGGAAGCAAAAGAACATCACCTAGATGAAGATGCTCTTGATACCACATGATGTAGCTCCTATGTGGAGCTTGTAGGCCTTGGATATTCTTCATCAATGAAGTCCTTTGATTCTTGAATTTTAATGGCATCAGAATGGAGAAGAAGAAGAGTTGAGAGGAGACGCCACTTCAAGGAGAAGATGAGTCAAGAAGAAGCTCACCACCATAGGAAGCCATGGATAAGAGCTTGAAGGTAGAAAAAGATGAGTGGAGGGAGAAGGAGAGAATGAGCATTAAATTTTGCGCCTCAAAAGAGGTCTGAACTTTGAAGTGTAATTCTCAAATGATCAAAGTTGAAAAAATGCACACACATGACCTCTATTTATAGCCTAAGTGTCACACAAAATTGGAGGGAAATTTGAATTTCTATTCAAATTTCACTTGAATTTGTGGTACCAAATTTTGGAGCCAAAATTTCACTAATTATGTTTAGTGAATTTTAGCTATGCTTCAACCCACTAATCTAACATCAAGTCCAAGATTCTTCACTAATTGTGCTTAGGTGTCATGAGGCATGTAAAGCATGAATGACATGCACAAAGTGTGACTATATGATGTGGCAATAGGGTGTAGCAAGCAAATGCTCACCTCCCCCTCTAAAATTTAATTGGATTGGGCGTCTCCCAATTCAATTCAATTTATTTCCCAACACACACATCAAATATTCACTCAATGCATGTGAAATTACAAAACTACCCCTAATACAAAAACTAGTCTAGGTGTCTTAAAATACAAGGGCTGAAAAATCCTTCATTTCAAGGGTACCCTACCTACATTATGGAGCCCTAAATACATGGCCCAAAAATAATGAAACCTTAATCTAATATGTACAAAGATAAGTGAGCTCATACTTAGCCCATGGGTCCGCAATCTACCCTAAGGCTCATGAGAACCCTAGGGCCTTCTCTTGTATCTCTGGCTCAATCTACTTGGAGTCTTCTATCCAATGCCCTTTTATGTGCGCTCATGATAATTACTATAATGTTGGTTGAGTAGGTACGAATCCTGACCTTGGTTGTTGGTATAGAATAAAGAGATGAATACTCACTTTATGTGTGCTCAGTCTCTAATGAAGCATGACAAAAATTAGTCACTACTTATGGGTGAATATTTCATACATATATCATGGTAAAAAAAAAAATTATCATTTTTAGTCCATTATACTTTAGTGTTGTTCCATTTTGGTACATTAAGTTTTAAAAATTTTATTTATCATTTATGTTTTTGAAATATTCATTTTGATTTTGGTTATTTTTTCAATTTTTCGTTAACAACATTAAAATCTCGTTAACTTTTAAATTTTGAAATAACTAATTTAAAATAGTGACTACTAAACACCATCACTATTTTATTTTATTTTAAAAATTATAATCCACTGAATAATATAATTTTCCTTTCTCAAATGCTTTGTTGATGTCAACCTTTGTTCAAACCTCCTTTCTAGTCCCCTTTCGATTACCCTCCCCACCCTCGTTGGCACCCTCAACATATCCCACAACCACTTCATCGACAACATCCCGTTCTCCCTCAAAACCTTCTTAGTTACCATTAGCCTCAACCTCCACTACAACAATTTAACCAGAGAAATCCCTCAGGTCGAATTTCTCTGGAACCCAATGGCTCCAAAATCAAGTGCTTCGATTAATTACCAGATGCAATCCTACCCCCCAAGGGCATTGGATAGAAGACTCCAAGAAGATTTGGCCAAAGATGCAAGAGAAGGTCCTAGGATTCTCATGAGCCTTAGGGTAGATTTCGGGCCCATGGGCTAAGTATGAGCCCACTTATCTTTGTACATATTAGATTAAGGTTTCATTAATTTTGGTCCTTGTATTTAGGGCTCCATAATGTAGGTAGGGTACCCTAGAAATATAGGATTTTTCAGCCCTTGTATTTTAGGGCACCTAGACTAGTTTTGTATTAGGGGTAGTTTTGTAATTTCACATGCACTAAGTGAATATTTGATGTGTGTGGTTGTAAATAAATTTAATTGAATTGGTGGAAGCCCAATCCAATTAAATTTTAGAGGGGGATGAGAGCATTTGCTTACCACACCCCATTGCCACATCATATAGTCGCACTTTGTGCATGTCCTTCATGCTTTACATGCCTCATGACACCTAAGCACACTTAGTGGAGAATCTTGGAATTGATCTTGGATTAGTGGGCTGAACCATAACTAAAATTCACTAATCATAATTAGTGAAATTTTGGCTCCACAAATTCAATTTCAAATTCAAGTGAAATTTGAATTGAAATTCAAATTTTCCTCTAATTTTGTGTGACACTTAGGCTATAAATAGAGGTCATGTATGTGCATTTTTTTACTTTGATCATTTGAATATTAAACTTCAGATTTCAGAGCTCTTTTAGAGCACAAAATTTCGTGCTCTTCTCTTCCTCTCCCTTCATTCATCTCCTTCTTCCTCCAAGCTCTTATCCATGGCCTCCTATGGTGGTGAGCTTCTTCTAGACTCATATTCTCCTTGAAGTGGCGTCTCCTCTCTCTCTTCCTTCTCCATTCCGTTGACATTCATCTTCCAAGAAGCAAATGAATCCATTGATGAAGAAGATCCCAGACCTACAAGCTCCAATGGAGCTTACATCATTACCAAACCCACTTCTCCTCTTGGTGTTCAACAATATTGGTGACATTAGAGCCCTAAGTCACTGTTGCGTTGTTTTGTGCCACCTCCATTCCCTCATCCCGCAGGTCAAAACATGTTGTCGTTCGCGACATTAAACTCCTTTGCATCTTTGTCTTTGTCGTCATCTTCCTCGTCTTTGAGTTCATCCCCAATGCCAGCCTCGTCGATTGCCTTGGCAACTGCCATCTCCAACAATGTGATATCAGAGTTATGAAAAAATTTCTTGTGGGATTCTCTAGATCTGATTTTTCCCATGATGGCTTTAGGGCTTTTGATTGATCTCGGGTTGTAATGATTCCTTTTTGTGAAAATTAAGGATTTCTCGCTGTTTGATAACTTGGTGCTTGTAAATTTGGGTTTTGAATTGAAAGGTTTAATGTTGATTTTTTTTATGTAGTGGTTTATAATTTTTGAAATAAAAAATTAATGTCAATTTTTAGTCATTATTATTTTAAATTAATTATTTTAGAATTTAAAAATTTGTACAATATTAATGTTATTAACGAATTTTTTTTTTAAATAAATTTTTAAAAATATAAAAGATAAAAATAATTTTTTAAAAATTAATATATTAAAATGGATTAATACTAAAATTGACATTCAGGAAAAAAAGAATTATAATAACTATGACGGTGACGAAACGTGGGCTATTAATTACCCCAAACCAAACTTAAAGTGGTCACTTGTACTTGAACAGAAATAACACTAAAACCTCCCCGCTGTATAAAAAAACTAGTTCGTTCATTCGTCGCGTTTTGTCGTCTTTATTGTTTCGAGCGAAACCCATTCGTCATTTGAGCTTTTGATGGGTAAATGGGATCATCGTCCGTCGCGAAGGTTCTTCCGCCGTCGAAGATCTCCGGTGCGTCCCCCGACCTTCTACGATATCAATGCCCCTCTTCCTGGTATTCCCCGAAATTATTTCTTTTTTACATCCAATTAATTGCCTATCTTTCTGTTTTGCGAAAAGAAAAAATTTATGGATTAATTGTATTTGTATAGAACCGTTAATGTAGGGGAGGGGATGGATGCGTTGTTGAAATTTTGACGATGTTTTGTTCAAATCCCTTATTGTATTTGAACAATTATTACGGTTATGTTTGAAACTGAGATATTTGATACTGATACCATTGATTGAGTTTGAGATGAGTGTTGAAATCCCTTATTGTATTTGAACAATTATTACGGTTATTGGTAAATGTTTGTAGGGAAGAGGAGTGATAGTCTAACACACTCTTTTTAACACACTTTTTCACACACTATCTATCTATTGTTGGAAGGAGATATAAGCTTAGTCCATTGGTGAAGGGAGAAGGTAAGGGGGGAGACGCGGTGGGTTCGAATCCCTCAGCTAATAAAAACTAACAATACTAACAACTAACATTTGCTGATAAAAAAAATTCTATTTACTGTTGGATAAAATTTATTAAAAACTACCAAAAAGTGAGACTTGTTATACGAGGTAAGATTCAGAAAATCTTGTGATTTACAATAACTTTCAACCTCGATGGCAGAAAGTGTGTTGCTAGCATTTATCTCAGATTATCATAATTGTTATTATTATTTATATATGTTTGGGAATCTGTATAGGCAAAGTTGCAAGATTAACTCTTGGACTGTGAGTGGTGGCTAGGGAAAGCCCTCCCTAGAGTGGCAACTCGAGCATTCAAATCCTTGACGTTGCTACTTACTGATAGTTTTCCTGGGGTAGTAGTCCTCTTTCATGATGACCAACCATTGTTGAGTGCTAAATTTTGTCATTTTTAAAATATCCTCTTGAGGATACGTTTGATCCTTTGAAGCTGTTGCCATTTCTTTTTTTACCAAAATTTTGTTGAGAACCCTGGGGCATTGATCTTATCAAATTATTAAAATTTTGATTTCAACAGAAGAACCCAAAAAAGATTTAAAAGAAAATTTATAGTTTGATGAGAAGAAAATTTGATGTCTACATGTGTTTATATTTGTTGTTACAATTTTTTAAGCTGTGGCATGCTTTGTGACCAGAAAATAAGAGGCTTTATGAATTACCAAACATAATTTTTTTGGCTGCCAAGGAGGCATTGCCTGTGGATTATCCTTGGATGGATTATCAGTAACTAAATTCAGTCTTTACTGTTTAACATAACTCACGTTGATATTTTACATGTCATGTGATCGGAAATATTGTACAGCATCTAACGTAAACAAAATTAGATATCTGATGTGAAAAGGGGTATAGAATTATGAATTGAGTTGATCAATGATTCAATGTAGTATGCAGTGACTTGGAATTGTCTGTGTTCTTACCATGACAATATTCTCTTTGTGGATTTAATGATTTGTTATTTTAGAAAATTGCTTCACATTTAGAAATGATTTGTTAAAATTTATCTGTACATGAACATTGATTCAAACTTTTCGAGCAAACATTTTGCAGTCTATTACCCACTAGCAAATTTCTTCAATAAATTGTAGTTTTAGGTTTTTTTCTTTCTATTTATTCATCCTTATTTGGTGTGGTTTCTCCAATCTAGAATACTTTTGGCATTCAATTAACTGTTAAATAAAATTCTTTGTGGTTCTTGGACAGACTGACTGCGGCCTTACATGAATGTAGTAGTGTAGTCAAAGATGCCAAAAGGCAGGCCTAATGCAAAGTGTGATAGAAGGGATTCATGGTCTCTTGGTTGTTGAGGTGTTAATCCTCTAGGAAGCATGGATGGAACATGACACAAGCAACTACTGAAATTTATCTAATTCTTATGGCATTCCAATTTGTATTGGAATAAAAAATTTAAAAAATAAAAAGTAAAACATTATAAAATACAATTAGAAGTATTTGAAGTGTCCCTGCAACGTCTGTTGTGGATATATGTCTGACATGACTACAATTGACATGGGTCACATGGGCACAGCTTAAGCACCATATTGATTACTGTAAAAGTGCAAAATGCCTAGCCATCTAACTTGCTAAATGTAATGCTAAAAGGGGTAGAATAATCAATGTAACAAAAAACTAATTGTCAGTCTCTGGGATTCAGTAGCAAACAGCTAAGAGTCTGCAAATTGAACAAATATATTTGTTTTCTTATTTTTTTTCTTAGGTTGAACATCCTTCTTTAGGGAGGTGAGCACTCTTTTACAACTCTCACTTCAAACTATTAAGAGTTTCCTACACTGGTTTGATTATTTACCCCTCCATTGATTGTAGAGCCATTTCACTTGAACGTTTAAGAGAAGTTTCAAATGAAAATTGAAACTCCTCTTGCTTTGAAAAGTAGTGCCACCTTGACCACTGCAACTACTGTAAAAACTATTTTATATATTCAATATAATTCATATATATTGGTTGTTTTAGTCTTTTAGAAGTCCTTTGGTGGCTACCTTTTGTCATTGGTTTGGTTCTGTAGGTTACTGGTCGATAGAAATTTATAAAAGATTTCAGAAGTTTTTGTATTTTTTCATATAAGTAATCTGCATAGCTTTTGTGGTTGTTGAGTATTGATCTATCAACACAAGAGGCTTTAGCCATTTCTTTATGTCTGAGAAAGTAATTACTATGATGATATGATGATTTTATTATTCATTACAGTGCCCCTTGCCAATTTAACTTATATAGTCAATATACTGAATGTCTTGTTTTTCAATCTCGTAAGAGTATTGGCAGGACGGAATACCCTTATGGGAGAAGAAATACTGCACTATAGTTGGATTGGTACCGTGGCAGAAAATTGTTGATTCAAAGATGTTTGTATACTGCCACAGTAATGTGTTTGATTGGAATGATTCAGCCGCTGAAGAAGCTTTACAAAATGCCAAAAATCATTACTGGGCAAAGATCAACAGCCTTCCCTGTGATATTTCTCTGCCTGATCCAGATACTTATAATGATCAAATAGATTGGAATCCTTATATTGATCCGGATATGATTAAGGAAATAGATAAAGCATTCTTTACTCTGCCAGATGAGGAACAAGAAACTGCCATGAAAAACAAAAGAACAAAAACTTCAGTTAATGATGAAAATCCTTTGGAATGTTCTGATACACCTCTTAGCAGAGCTTTAGAAAATAATGAAGTGCAAAGATGGAACCAGGGAAACTCTGGAGATGTGGATAATACTGACAATCCATGGGAGTGTAGTGTTACTCATGGAAATGGAAGATTAACTGACAATGCTTGGGAAGGTGGTCCTGTTAAGTCTTGGGGTTGGAATGAAGGAAGGGATCACAACCAGTGTAAGGATTGGAATTCTGAAAACTTACAGGATAAAGGATGGGGTAAAGCCAGGGACAGTTCTTGGTGCCAGCAGCAGTCAAATAATTTGGCTAACTTTGGCAACTCTTCTTGGCAATGCAAATCCAGTCAACAGAATGTAACTCCATTGAAGACAGGATGGCGAAACAGTGGAGCAAATGGGTCAGGATGGAAGCAACAGGAAAAGGCTGATGTTTCTAGAAGGAATTATGGAGGTTGGACTGCTCAGAATAAGGGTAACCAGTGGAGGGAAGGCTCTCATTGGCATACATTAGGCTCCAATGGCTCTCAGTTCCAAAGGGATGGTTGTCAAACGGGTCATTACTGGGGTAAAGAGAAAAGTAAAAAGAGGGATTTTGTCCCTTGATAGTCATGAGAACAATACCTACTTTTTTTTCTTTTTTTTGCGGGCAACAGACTTTTTTGTTTATACTGGTCATTATTGATATATGCCAGAGTGGAACTGTTTATCTGGATTTTTGGGGGAAGTTGGTTTTGCTTTCAATAGTATATGGCATTTGCTTTATCCTTGAGGTTTAAAGGGTTGTCATATAGTAAAGGATTACAATACTTCAAGGTCCTCTTCCTAAGAAATAAATGCATCATGAAATGTGGCGTATTTCTTAATCCTTGGGGTGTAAAGTTTATTTATTTCACTGAACTGTATCATCTTTTGCCTTTCTTTTAGTCCTCTATAGACAAAAAAATGGATTGGTCTCCTGAATTTTGGGGTCAATGTTGAACATTTTTCAGTATCAGAGTTGGCACCAACACTCCAGGAAGTAGATCCTATCACAACTTTATTCCTCAGCAAAGTTGGGCAGAATTCAGGTGATTTGGAAAATGCTGTCTATCATTGGCGCTTGGAACCCTTGGCAGATCTTTGAGCAATGTTTCAGAAAGGCTTCCTGCAACTAAACATATTTTGTTCCATATAGTTTTGCCATCAAATTCTCAAATTTAACAATGACATGTGGATTTTTTTTTCTTATATTAAATAACCTACATTATGAATGTGTTAGGATTTCTTTAAAAAATGTCTACATGTTACTACTTTGTTTGAGAACTTGATGACAACGATATAAGGAACTTGAAATTAAATGTATATCATTGACTTTAAGTGGCAGTCAGAAAGAAAAAGCGGGATTCAAGCGATGGGGCCCTCCTCACCTCTCCCCACCCCTTTCTCATAGAAGCAACCAAAGTAAAGGTCTCGCTGTGAGAAAGGCCTTCCTTTAACCGCACGAAAGATTTTAAGTCTCTTTCACTGCGCTACGTTGGACCTTCTGAAGCCGAAACAAAAGCCATAGTAACTTAACTATGAACCCAGTATGAAAGATAGTTCACTATTCGTTTAGCTATGTTAGTATTTATGAAAAGTTTAAAGAATTGAAATTCATATCTGATGGCTTGATTTGTTTCTGTTAAATCAGGAATGTAATGAACTAAAAATACTAGCCCATACATTCAAAAATCTATTGAGCGGTAAAAGTCCCAGAGAAACAAATTGCGTATGATTTTTCTTCAACTTGTTTTTGCTAAGGTGGAATGTTAGCAATAAACTTTAACATATGAATATCATAAGTTTCACTATATTTAGTTCAACTGATACAAAAAATGTATTGTTAAAGCTAATATTATCTGTTATTGAGCTTCTTGAAAGCAGCATGTAAGTAGGAGTTGGACACGGCAAAATGGAATTTTAAGATTAATTGATGGAACCCTTGGGGATGATTTACAAAATGGGAAAGACACATAGTTCTGTAAAAGAAAACAATAAACAAAGATCCGATCCTATTTTCAAGAATGAGAATTTAAGTTTCGAACTTGCTTATAAATTATTGGCTAAATTGTACTAATGACGTGGGCACCTGTATTTAAAAGGATTAATATTTGTTAAATTGAATATTGGATTAAAAGTGTGGATTTAAAAAAATTTCGGGACGAAAATCGTAAAAATATGAAAGGATCAAGACTACAAATAATGAATTAAAGCGATACTGAAAGTATTTTAGCCTAAATTAGTTGGGTGAACACAAAAATCTAGTATTCTATTTACACAACTTAATTTTGTTTGAACTAAATAATGGGATATTTATCTCATTTCTTATTATGCAATGAAACCATTTTTTAGAAACATGAGGATATAGTAAAATTATTAAATTCATATTTTAAAATTTATAGAAGTAATTTTTATATTATTTGAATTTTAATATATTTTTAATTATTTAGTTTAAATTTTAATAAATATATATTAGTATATATGTCAATAAATATTTAAATATATTTTTATATATACACATATCTTAGAAAATTGTTATTATTGGACTGTTGTCTTGAGTAGCATCCCCTTAATGACGTCTTACATGCTCCTTTTTTACTTTCTTTTAAAAATTTAATTCTATTCATATTTTCATATTATTTTTGTTTGCATGATTGATTTGGGATAACAACAAATGAGTGAAATTATTTAATTATAATAAAATTTTGTGCCTTGTTACTTAAATATATGTACTATGATTTGCTCGCATGCTTATATATTTTACATTTGTATTGATTGCATAATTTCAACATTTTAAATATAGCACTGATATAACAGCAATCAAATTAGACCTGTATTAATAAAATATAATAATATTTTGGAAATAAAGACTTTTATCACCAATCAAAAACAGATACAACAATGTCTTCCACTGAGTAGAAAAACAAGTTTTGATAAATAAAAAAAAGCAAGGTTTAATCGTCCAACAATAATAAAATAGGATTTCCACAAAGGGTTTTTTAGGTAAACACTTGGTGAGCAAATATGTTAAGATAAGGTTAAGAGTGTGTTTCGATGAGTGAATTTAAAATTCTAAGAAATTTTAAATTTTAAGAATTTGAAATATTTCAATTGAAATTCTTTTATTTTTAAAATTTTGTATTTGGATAAAAAAATTATAATTATGAGGGCGAAAGAAAATGAGTTGCGAGTTCGAGAACGAGATTTCGAGAACTTTCAGGTGGAAGAGAGGATGAAAGTTATAAAGGAAATACACAAACATTTTGGGAGGTTCTTCTATCAAGAAAGAGAATTTCAATTTCTCACATTTTTTAAGGAAATTAAAATTCCACATTTTTAGTTGTTTAAAATTCTGTTTTAAAATTTCAAAAAATTAAATTTTTCATAAAAAACATCCAAACAATGAATTTTAAATTAAAGAAATTTAAATTCTCTAATAAATTACTTTTCTCAATTAAAATTCTCTATCCAAAACACACTCTAAAAGAATACTCAATTAAATAGTTTAAGAGAGAAGTAGAAACACTTGGTTTATACTAGTTCATTCAAATAAAACTATGTCCAATTCTCCTTTACATGACTGTAAAAGGTTTCACTAATCAAAACTTTGATTACAAATAAGTATTTTATCTTATCACTCTTGGCTATACAACTATTCTTTATGCCACTCCTGATACATTCTTAAACTCTCCGTAAATCTAAGAACACTCAAGTATTGTTAAACATAAGTCACTTATGACTTTCACAAAAGTTTGAATGAATACAATGATTCAACAACACTTAAAGACTAGATAAATAGTTAAGCTCAAATACAAATAACTTTGTTTAGCAAAGGATGAAAAAGATTAAGTGTTGAGTATGTCGTCTACTAATTTAGTAGAGTTTTGCTTCATAGAACTTGTGCTCATTTTTCACTTGATTATTTTTTGTTATTGATTTCTTGAACAAGAGACACCTTGTATAGACTTCAGTGAAGGATCCTTTACGGGATTAGTGTTGAGCGTTGATATGACCGTTGTCTCACAATTGGAGGTGAAAACACGTGGCATGCTCGAAAAGGCGAGGATAGAAAAAAAAGGTACAAACAATTGCATGTGCTCCTCTTATGCAATGAAAGCGACATTTGAAAGGAATATTCTACAAATACCTTTTATTCCCTTCTATTATGTCATTTTCTTAAATTTCAAATGTTAGCAATTCAATTAAAGAGATGCAAAATTGAAATTCAAAAGGCAAGAATGTGTATTTCCCATTATGGCTAACATTGCCCTTAGTACCTTGTTGAACGTCACTTATGAGGATATAAAATAAGTGTATAACTGATTTTAAAGTCCAGTGGACATAAGTAAGAACAGATCAGTGTGTAAACACTGATTTTCACAATAAGTGGACATGGTTGATTTAACAGCGTGTTGGATGCTGAATATATCTTAACAAAACTATTTTCCTCTTAAGAGTGGACATGTACTTACTAGAGCTGTAACACCCTAAGGTATTACCTTTTGATTCTAGAATATGAAAATTAAATATTTATATAGTGATCTCATGCGGAAGCTAACATAAACATTACAACTCGATTCCATATATATTATAAATACAACTTATTTCTCATAACATTCACATCATACAACATATAAGAAAATACACAGAAAAATAAAATAACTAAGCTACATGTTCCATGACAAGGCTCCGTGCTCCAACAACACACCCCATCACCTGTTTCCTGAAAAGGAAGGAACTTAAAGGGGTGAGACATAATGTCTAAGTGGTTGCTCCAGGGACTCTAAGGTTAGGTTATCCTCCTATACCAAAACAACCTAATCATTTGTCTCTCGTGGCTTTACTTTCTCTAGGTCTTTATCAAACCTAATTACTTCTAAGGTTGGGTCGACATCCATCAATTATAAAAATTTTACTCTAACTTATCCCTTGTAATTGTTTAATACACTAGTTCATCTTCGCTAATATCTTGAGGTTCATTCATTAAATAGTAAATTACTTAATTTTACAACTTTCTCTCTATCTCTCTCTCTTTTGCAGTAACTTTGCTTTCCTTACTCAAGTTTTACTCTCAAACACTCACCTTACATCAATATATGCTTAAAGGAAATATTTGTTATAGCCTGTACTCAATAGTGTCATTCTAGATATATCTCTCATCATGCCCTTAAAGAGCTACATCCCATCGCATTACAAGTCACCACAACAGTTTAACATATAGATACATATACACTATTAAAACTATGGATAGAATCATTCACACATGACATAAGTACAACACAAGCCACACATGACATCCACTTTATAAACAACATAAGTTAGATGATTCACAAAAATGCACATATGCAAAACGATGTTGCTTACTCTTTTCTCATATGGACGTGGTACCGGAAAAAATTTGTGAAAGAAGCTCGGGAGGACATGTAGTAATGAACTTAGTCTTGCAAGGAGACTCCAACCCATGTGATCAAAATGAGCTACATAGAGATTCCAAACTAGGCATCCCCCAAGGTCAACGTCATACTCCAACTCATTTATGCCTTCCCAAGTTAATCTCAACCACATCTCCGACCTAAAAACAATGCACTTTTATGATGCATGTTTCAAACATTCAGGCACAAGTGGTTCTATTGAACCTCATACCACACATAGTGATCCCATTCTTGTCCCACGTAGGCTAGGTAACTCACTTTCAAAATACCACACAAGCCCATTCTCACCCCACATAGGCTAGGTCACCTGTCTCAATGGCATTTAACCATAACTCATAATAACTTGGTGTTCCCTACTTCACATGAACTCGGGACACGTATAAATATTTTCAAGACATTAGCATGACATCACTTGATTCACCATGTACACATAGATATTGTACATTATAGTTCACACTTTAGAGATAAAGAAAAACATTCAATGATTCCATAACACTCATAAATCACCATTCAAGTTATAGCATCAACACATATATTCAATATCATCATTCAATCAAGCCATATACATCTTAACTATATGCCACACATGAATTATAGCATCTACCTATGTATTATGATTGGTATAACATCCTTTAAGTTTTCAATATTACTTCTATCATTTTTTGTTGCGTGACCATGAACTCTTGGAGTTATAACCACTCTTTCTATAGTTACACTAATTCTATAAAGTTGAATTTTATCTTGTTTTAAAGTTAAGGAAATTATCTACAACTTCTATGTTTACCTCGAAAGTCAGTTCAATCGTCTACTATGCCTAAAATTAGGAAGAACATGAACTAATTACACAATCCTAATAGCTTGACCTTTCCTTGCTAATTGTTCTATATATAGAGTTCTAGAAGTCCAAATTAGGTGAAACCAAAGCCATCAGTTAAATATAATCTAGGGCTACATTTCTTATGAAGACACCTAAGTATAATTCGGTTATATTCATATCTCTTATTTCATATTAAATTCACATTTTTGGTTACTCTACACACATCTCTTGGTTTTCATATCATTTTGCTAAACTAAGATAAGATATCTAGTTCTTGAGATAAGATAAAATAATTACACCAATAAATAAACAAATAGTTTAGGAAGGATAGGAGACTTGCTTGGAAAGCATGGAGACAAACTCTGACTAACTTGCACGAACTTGGTGGCATGATAACGATCGCTGAATCGTTCCAAAACAAATAAAACTAGGATTAATTCTGCAATACATGAATAACCTTGGTCGACTTAGAGATACAATCCCTTTTGGTTCCGACTTCAATCCACTTTATAAACAGCAAGTGATATTAACAAAAACTTTGCAAACAATTGAAGAAAATTGCAGAAACACAAAAAAAAAATGCAGAATTATCAGAGAAACAGAGAATATGAGATAAATTTAAGAGCATCAACCCAATTCACCAAATCCAAGCAATTTGAATTATCATAGTTTACTACAAATGATGATTATATTGTGAAAGTTCAGTCAATGTCATTAGAGGTAATTCCATTGAATTAATCCCTAAATTTATTGAGATCACAAATCAAATTGAAATATCATCCAATCAATTTAGGATCAGATTCGAATTAGGAAATTATTCAATAAACTAATTTGTTTCCAATCCTAAACACATTTAGAATCAAGAAAATCAAAAATAGAATTGGAGAAGAAGATGAACATTCACACAAAATTTGAAATACTTAACTAGAAATCAAATTCCTCATTGCTTGGACTGAATCCTTGGATTGATTAGTTATTTAGCCTTCCATAGTCATCACCAATAGAAGAACAACAAAAATTGAGCAAGAGAAGAGAAGAACAAAGTTGAAGAGATGAATAACAATTGAGAGAAAAAGAGAGAGAAGCGTTTGATGTCAAAACTTGCACTAGAAGTTTCCAAATTTTGTTTTGTACAAAAATGATTCTAACTAACTAACTCTGAAAATGCACTAAGTAGACTAATATATACTGTAACTAATCATAAGGAGAGGATGAGCCTTGATTAGGCCCAACTAATCTCTCTAATTAAGCTAATTACACAATGCAATGGCCCAATTTTGCAGCCCAAAATCCAAATGCAAAGGCTTTGACTTCCAAGCCTAAAATGACCTTCAAAACGGCAGAATTGACCAAGCTCATTTATGATAAAATTGTAGCTCTTGTCGCTAGCTTTCGAAGGACAACTCATATGATTTTTGGACAAGTGGCCTCAATAACTTAAGAGGGGGGTGAATTAAGTTTCAAAATTTTCCCACTAACAAATTTTAACCCCCTTTTAAATGATATATGATAGGCTCAAAATATAGAAAAAGAAGAAGCAGTCAATTTAATAATGTTCTTTTAAATGCGCAAGACAAAGTAAATTGCAATAAAATAAATGAGATAAGAGAAGAGAGAAATGCAAACTTGATTTATACTGGTTCGGCCACTTCCCGTGCCTACGTCCAGTCCTCAAGCAACCCACTTGAGATTTTTCACTATCTCTGTAAATCCTTTACAGTCTTTGAACACACTGTTGGATTTCCCCCGCGGTTTCTTTTTGTTCCACTTTTTCTTAGTTCAAATATATTCAAGGGAAATCCAGTTTTCCGGAAAGCGCACCGGATCATCAAGTATTTCAAAATAAAAACGGATGAATTCGAGTATCGAACACAGGGAACTAATGTTAGCCTGAATTAAGTTCAGAAATGAAGCATTGTTGAGAGAACATGTATGATTGATAATGTCAAACATAATTTAAACTAACTTTTACGCTAAAAAACTATAAAATGCAAAGTAAGTAAAAGTGACAGCAGTAAGTAGAAATGTTGGGTCTTTCTAACAAACAAGCTGATACATATAAATATATTTCTCTAATCAATCATGCTCTTGTGTTCTATGTTGTAGTCTAAATTACTAAACCTCGATCCCTTGTTAGACCGAATCAATCCAAGCTTCGTCCTTAGATCCCTCTTGTTGGACTAGGCCCAATTGAGACAGCCTTCTTAGGTTTAGACTAACTTAAACTGAGTTTCATCCGCAGATCCCTCTTGTAAGACTAGACTCAGCTCAAGCAGCTTACGAAAGTTTAGCCTAATTTAGCCTAAGCTTCGTCCGCAGATCCCTCTTGTAAGACTAGGCCTAGACTAAACAGTACATTTCTCAATGCTAAAGTCACCTAACTATGCACACAAATGGATGATCAGACCAAAAGCATACAAACATTAAGCATTGAAGGAAAAATTGAACACAAAAAACATAATCAATTAGATATTAGGTATTTACATTAGTTGTTCATTAGAAATCCCCAACTAGGGCGTTTAGCCAGCAATTACAGAAGAAACCCTAACAATAAAAAGCTTACAAAACCTAGGTATCTCTGCAAAAGCTGCTCCTCTTGCTGCCTCTAGAGCTATTTTCCTGAAATAGGCACTATGGTTTCTATGGAATTTTGTGCCCTGGGCATTGTACCCTAATTATGCACAAGACAGACTTTAAATAGGCTCTGAAGTCGCGACGTTGCGCTTAGCACCACCCTCACGCTTAGCGAGGATAAGTGGATTCGGGCTTAGTGCCAGTCGTGCATTTAACCTGGCTGAAGACACCTGCTGCGCTTAGCGCACTGATCTCACGCTTAGCGCGCGACCTTGATGCTGATGCCTTGCCAGATTTTTCTGTCGCTCTAAGTGCGATGAAGCTGCGCTTAGCGGTGGATGCGCACTTAGCCCACTGATGAGGTAAGCTCAACTGACACTTTTGGCACTTCATGACTTAGCCTCTTTTTCACCTGAAATTGCACATATTTCATCATTAAATCCAATGGACATATTCTAGAGACAGCTTTATCCATAAAACAAAATTTATTTACAAAAATCACTAAAAAATAACCATAAATTGGGGAACTATATAAGTTTTGGAAAATGTTTTCTATACAAAAGTTAGTCGTATAAGGCGACTAACAAACTCCCCCAAATTTACAGTTTTGCTTGTCCTCAAGCAAAGAAAGAATAGCTCACTTGTCCTCAAGTGACAAAGACAGTGGCCAATCAAAAGAAAATGGTGTCTGATTCATAAAGGAATTCAACCATATGAACTGAATATCATGGAATGCTTAAATCAATCACTTCTCACAAGCATGCAGCTTTTCAAAGATAGGAACATACGCATTAAAGTCACAACTGAAATAAGCTAGTAAGCATGACAAAAATCAAGGAAGGATCATCAACCAAAACCTCACAGTCATTGTTTCACTCAAGCTCAAGTGTTTAGGCTTACTCCATCATAAACAACCAACACAAGTTCCAACTTTTGCAACAATGAACACACAAAATTGAATCTGAAGGACTTTCTAGGCTTGTAATAGGGTTAGGCTGCCAACAAATCATGGTTTTTCTAGGATTCAAAAACTTAGGTTCAAGGAGAGCATTCCTCCTGTGACTGGTCAATCAAGCTTTTTGTACAAGCAAACAAACAACTACACTACTGAAATTTAAATGCTGAAATTTAAAGAGCTGAAACATAAAAGCTGAAATTTAAATGACATAAATCATAAAATAATTGAAAATAAACTAAAGTGTTCAAAATGCAAAAATTTAAACGTCCCGATCCTCCTGTGACTGGTCTTCATTAAGATCCAATGCTGATGGCTGAGTCTCCTCAGGAGCAGGTGCAGAGGATGGAGATGGCTATGGCATCTGGTCTAGAGTAGTCTAGTCCTCTGCTGGTGCTGGTGGCTCCTCAATATCAAGCTCCTGGGCTGCAGAGGCCCCACCCCTTCCAAAAGAAGAGGGCTGGTCTCCTGGCCAGACCACCTGAGTCTCAAACTCCTCCATGCTCATAATGGAGGGCAAGCTCAAGCCCTGAAGGCTCTGCATGATGATGGACTGCCCCCTGTGGATGCTTTGGAGCATGGAATGAAGCATCTGCGGTGTAAAAATAAAATCTTCTAGTCCTGCAGATAGAGGAGCTAGAAGTGGTGTATGTAGAGGTGCTGAAGGAATAACTGGAATCTGAGTGGATGAAGAGGGAGGTACTGTAGAAGAAGAAGGTGCTGGTGCCTCTGATGCTGAAGTGGAAGGGGCCTCAGATCTCTTACCCCTGACCTTCCTGGGTCCTCTGAAAGTTACTGTTGGATCATCAAGATTCCAACAGTTCTTCTTAATATATGCCAAATTAATGGCAGGACTCAGGCTCTCTAGGGACCTTGAATCTGACTAAACTCCCCTAGCCTTACATAAAGCTATGATCAAGGCAGGGAATCCTAGTCTGGATGTGTCTTGCTGTGCGATAAGGGAGATCTAGTGGGAGATAAGGTACCCCACATTCATATCCATCTTCATGATGATGCCATAAATGAGTTTGGCTCTGTCTAGGGTGACATCAGAAGTGTGAGAAGTGGGGATGAGGTTAGAAAAGGAAAGAACGCTCTAAGTCTGAGAAAGCGTGGTCATGTTCTTCCTCAGAATCTTCAAAGGTTGCCCATTAGCATTAAGCTTGAATCCCCTCCCTGGGATACACAGCTTAGCAGCCAACTCCTAAGGATCAGGCCCCAGGAGTGCAAATCTAGAATATGCACAAAGTGTTTCCCCTTCTTCCACAACAACAAGAGTCTTCAAATATGTGTTAAGCGTGTCCTCATCAAACTTAATCTGATGACCTCTCACCCTCACCTGCTTAGGTCATTTGTCCTTGGGGTCATAGAGGTTTGCATAGAATTCCTTTACAATGGCAACATCAATATTGCCGTCCACAAAGTCAATCAACTCCTCATCCCAATGGCATCTCTTGAGTTCCTCCTTGAACTCCTCAAATTCTATATAGCAAACTACCACTTTCCTCTCTGGTAAAAGCTTACGAGGCACCACAATGTCAGTGTATCTCTCCCAAGCCTCTTGGGAAGTGAATCTGGATATATCAAATCTGGCTTGGGTAGGTGTAGAGGGTGCCTTTCTTTTCCTAGAAGCCATCTGCAAAATATAAGACAAAACACAAGAGATTAGTACAAGTTTATCCTCAAGAAAATAGAAAAATTTAAACTCAAAACAGAGCTGGGTGCTTAGCGTAGCAAGCTGAGCTTAGTGCGCCTTATGAAATTAACACGAGCGCTAAGTGTTCGCAACCGGCAAGTGTACCAGATCACACAAGTAGTATAAAAAGGTAAGAACCGAGTATCGAACTATCGGGAAACTTGTGTTATTTGGCAAGCTATTTCGATAAATAGGCGTCTGGTATGAAAATATGACTATGGTTATGAACAGGTATTTAAACTATCTAGGAAAAAAGAAAGAAAATCATGCAATAGAAATACTGTGTAAAAACAAGTAGAGAATGCGTTGGTCTTCCTCATAGGTTCCTGATGCTAAAAAGGATGTTCTCTATTTAACAATGCTCATGCGTTCCTATGTTGTCTCCTGGACTACTAGACCCCGATTCCTCATGATAGCCTAGCCTAGTCCTGATTAAGCCTCGTCCGTAGATTCCTCTTGTAAGACTAAACTCAACCAAGACCGCATTAAGACACATATACACAACTAAGTTCTTGTACCCTAATTCCTCATGATAGCACAACAACTTAGTCCCGTACTATCAAGGGCTTTAGAATCAGACCAGTTCCCACTGTTGAATGACCCTAACAAAGCATGCATCTACGTGATCAAGGTAAAAACACACTGGAATGAAAAGCTGATAGCACAGAGAACACACAAAACATCATTACATAGATAGAAATATATTTACATCAGGTACCTACAGGGAAGATCCAAGAGAGGATTTAGCTTTCCATAGTCCGAAAATCTCCTTTACAACAAAGAGAAGAACAAGGTGAAAGACTGCAAAAACACAAGTGGTGAGGATGTCTCCTTCACCTCTAGGATCTCACAATCACTCACAAACTCATCTCAAGCTCTCAGAACGGCTTCCTCTTCGAACGAGCGTCTTTGCAGATCTTCACATAGCAAAATCTCTCAGAACTCTCTGGAACTTAGACCTTTCTCTCTCTAGAACTTCCTAAACATGCAAAAGTTTCAAGCCAAGGCCAGACTCTCATGCATGCAGAGGCTTCTTCAAGAAAAATGCCAAACTTCCTTTGCAAATCTGATTTCAGGCTTTCAGGCTTAAATAGGTGGCCTTGTTCGTGCTCGTGCGCTTAGTGCAGATCTGGATCGCTTAGCACGCATAAGTGGATTTTGGCTTAGTGCGCTTCTTTCACTTAGCGGATGAGCTAAAGCGGTGCGCTTGATGACCTGGAGTGGTGCGTTTAGAAAACTTGACAGCTCATCTTCTTCAGGATTCTTCCTCGCGCTTAGCCACTAAAGGTTGGCTTAGCGAATTCTCGCTAAGCCAGCAGCTTGGCTTAGCGAAAGAGTGAAAGACAACACTTTGCCAAAGTTACCTATTTAACCTGAAATTGAGAGAAATTGATTATTAAACAAACAAAACAAAAGTATAAATTATCTATTACCTATATTTAACAAAAAGTACTTATAGTATTACAAAACAACCATAAATTGGGAAAGTTTGATACAATATACACAGGTTTTATACACAAAATTTAGTCATATTCATCGACTAACAACTCCCCTAAATTTACAGTTTTGCTTGTCCTCAAGCAAAAAAGAATAGCTCACTTGTCCTCAAGTGGTAAAACATGCAGTGATTATGTATAGGGGTGTATGCATCAAAATTCATTGATTGCATGATGAGAAAGATGAAGCAGTGTGTACCTATCACTTGTTTTCACAAAATATGCAGCTAGACAAAGAGGAGAACAAAATGTGAACTATACAGTTATATGAAGTTAATCATAAGACAGATATCAAGGAAAGTAGCTCAAACCATAGTCTCACGACTATTGTTTCACTCAAGCACAAGTGTTTAAGCTATTCATTGATAACAACTAACAGGAGGTCCAATCTTTGCATTTCATCTCATGCCATCAAGTTAGAAATGTATAAACAGAATCAGAAGGACTTTCTCAGGCTTGTAGTGAGGTTTGGCTACAAAAATTCATTGGTTTTTCTAGGATTCAAAGGTTTAGATTCTAAGAGAGCACAAATCCTTGACTTATCCCAATGGTCTTGTATTATACCAGTAGCTTTCTCACTATCTTTTCCTCTCAAGTTGCTTTTGATCTTATTGTAACAACACAATTTATTCTTCTTTTGTTTTTCTTTTTTAACATACAACTTATTTGTTGTGTGTGTTGATGCTTAACCTTTTTCTTTTCATTCGAATTGACTTTCCTCCCCCAAATTTAGAGTAAATTTGCCTTGAACCATATGCTCTCCTAGAATCTAAACAAGGTATTAAGAGATAATCATTCAAAGTTTAGGGTTCAATTCATGACAAATCAATAAGTTTTATACAAGGGAGCAAAAGATACAAGTATCATTCAAGGTAAGCTATTTGGTCAAAAGAGCTTGTGTCTATACAATTCATGGCATTCATCATGTTCTGAATTATACAAATCATTCTAGAATTCAGAGATTTATGCAAAGATCATTATTCACAGTTAGTCGTTCAGTCACAGAGTAAGGTCACACTCTCGCCAGTTTTTGGTTCAAGCTTTTCTTTCACAATCAGTCTGTCTAGTGACTAATGTTGGACCTTGTGGCCTCAATAATCTTAAGAGGGATAGGCTTAGAATGCAGAAGAAGCAACAATAATCAATTTAACAATGTTCTTTAAACAAGCAAGACACAATTGATTGCAACAAAATAAATAAGATAAGGGAAGAGAGAATGCAAACACAATTTTATACTGGTTCGGCCACTTCCCGTGCCTACGTCCAGTACTCAAGCAACCTACTTGAGATTTCCACTATCTTTGTAAAATCCTTTACAAAGTCTGAACCACACAGGGACAACCCATCCCTTGTGTTCAGATGCTTTACAATAAGAGACTCACAGTCTCTTAGCCAATCTCATTGAATCAGAAGAATGGAAGAAGCATTCTCTCTTCAAGAGAAGAATATTACAATGAAGATCATGTAAGAATCCTTATAGATTTTGCAAGTGTTTGGCCAAGGATTTCTTTTTGAGAGAGCATTTGACAATGAAGTTCTTTTGGAATCTCTCTCATTGTCTTTTGAGAGGATAAGACATTTTTGCCAAGCAAAACTCTCTCTCTAATTCGTGCCCAAGTCACCTATTTATAGGCCTTTGATGGCCATTCACAAATCCAATGGAAAGATGTGACTGTTGACATATTTTCTGAAAACTCTCCACTGGTAATCGATTACAATGTTTGTGTAATCGATTACACAGTTATTATTTGAAAGGTTATGACTTTTGAATTTGAATTTCCAAAGTTCCGTTGCTGGTAATCGATTACAGACATATGGTAATCGATTACATGTTGAAAATTCAAATTCAAAACCTTTTTCAACAGCTATTTCTCAACCCTGTCTTTGGGTAATCGATTACCAGAGCCTTGAATGTCTTGAAAGCACTTTGTTTCAATGGCAAGGCTTGATCTTGAGTTAATCTTGAAGCAAGGCTTTGCTTGTTGAAGCAATCTTGTATTAATCTTGAAGCAAATGAGCCTTGTTTGATTCTTCTTTTGACATCATCAAAATCATCTATACATACATTTACAACTAACCATTCTATTATAAGTTCACACTCTTGTTCTTTCTTTGTTCAACATGCACATTTGCTCAAATTCATGAAAGGAAACACAAACTCCATCACAATCATGCATTCAATTCAAAAGGAAAGCATACATCCATTTTTCTCAGAGAGATAAAAGTGTTTCACTGCCATGTCATAAAAAATAAGTTAAATTGTTCAAAATGCTTCAGGATAAACATACTAACTATTCATAGATAAAACTAGCAGTATATATAGACATAAAGGAAATACTGTACAAAAACCAAAATTATAATAATAATAAATCAAAAAGCAAAAAGTGTCATCAGGAATTAAAATTCCTGTGACTGGTCCTGATTGTCCTATAACTGAATATTCTTCTCATCTGTTAGATGCCATACTGGAGTAGCTGGAGGAGAAGTGTCCAAAGGCAGAATTGGTATGGTCTGGCCCTCATGTATCTTTAAGACAGGAATGGAAGAGTCTGCTGCGTGCTGAGGTGAAGATGGATCCACTCTTGGAAATGGTGCATCAGCTGACGCTGGCATTGGTCCATGATGAGCAGCCTCATTGGATCACAGCTCCAGAGATGGTGGCTTCAGATGAGTTATCGTTTTCTGGTTCTGGCTCATGCTGTTGAGGTGCCTTGGCTGTAAAACTTTCATTATCCCCCACAAAAGAAGGTCGGGCTCCTTGCCAGGCCACCTTCTCAACGAACTGCTATATACTCATAATTGGTCTCTGCTGAACTAGTTCCTGCAAGCTTTGTATAATGAGAATTTTTCCTTCAAACAAGCTTTGAAATTTGGCATCTGATGTCTGAGAGCTCTGGGCAGATAAGTCTGCTAAAGCTAGAGGTGGGGCTGAAGTAGAAGATGCAGGGATGCCAGCTATTGGTGTAAAGGAAGAGGGAATATCAGCTGCTCTGAGCTTGGTCTTCCTTATCTCTGGAAAATTAACTGTTTGGTCATTCACATTCCAACAGTTGTTTATGATATAAGCTAAGTCAATGGCCGGTCTTAGGTTTTCATAGGAGGTAAGGGCATCAAATCCCACTCCCCTCGATCTACAAAAGGCTGTGATTAAAGCTAGAAAGCCTAATCTAGAAGAGTTAGACTGAGCGATCATGGTCATTTGTCCAGAGATCAAACCGCCAATGTTCATGTCCATCCTGGTGATTAAGCCATACACCAACCTAGCTCTGTCTGTGTTCAAATCTGAAGTGCGGCAGGTAGGAGCTAGGTTTGAGTATGAGAAAACGTTCCATGTCTGAGCCAGAGTTGTAAGAACTTTTCTAAGGAGCTTCCATGGTTGGCCCTCTGTGTTTAGAATAAAGCCCTTTCCCGGAATGCACAGTCTAGCCTCCGTCTCTCTGGGGTCAGACCTTAGTCTGCAAAATCTAGAATAAGTGGGTAAAGATTCCCCCTCCTCTAATAACATTGGAGTCTGGAGGAACTCATTTAAGTTGTCTGCATCTATCTTGATTAAATGGCCTCTTATTTTAGCACATTTAGGAGCTTGATCTGCTAGGCTATAGAAATTGGCATAAAATTCCTTAACCATTGCCACATCTATGCTTCCTTCCTGAAGGTTGGCGAGACATTTGTGCAGGTTTCGCCTCTCCAATTCTATTTTAAACTCATCAAATTCAGAATGATAAAGTTACACATTCCTTTCCGGAAGGATCCTTCGGTCTAAAAGATTATCGATATATCGGTTTTAGGCTTCCTCTGAGTGAAATCTCCTGTTATCATTTTGATCCTGTGGTCTAGAATCACCATTCTTTTGTTTCTTAGAGGCCATCTGCATATAGACAAACCAAACAATTAATCAGGACACAGTTATTCAAAATTTAAAAAAAACTGAAAAAGACACTGGCCGCTTAGCGGGACAAAATTCTCTTAGCGGGCCTTCATAAAAGACACACACCCGCTTAGCGAGACATGGGTCTCTTAGCGGGCTTCACAAAAAATGAAACTGGGCTTAGCGACACAGGAGTGCCGCTTAGCGGAAAATGCTAAGTTACAGTGTCTGCAAAGTTGGCTTAGCTGGAAAGGAGCCCACTAAGCCTAAGGTTAGCCGCATGGATTTGCGCTTAGCCAAGGATAAGCTGCGCTTAGCGGCATTAAACTGAGCAAAAATTTCACTAAGTTATGGGAGAGTAGCGAGTGAAGCTCGCTTAGCTCAGCTGATGCCGCAACCAATTGCGCTTGGCTCAGGAATGCTTGGCTTAGCGCGCGGCTATCACAAAAAAAAATGGTTAAGTTACCTGGGCTTAGCGATTCAGCCTCGCTTAGCCACAGGTAGTTCAGCAAGAGGATGAGTGTTCATCCTCAAAAGATGAACTTGCTTAGCGCGGTACGTGTGCTTAGCGAGTTCTTCAGATAATGCTTATATACAATGTGTATTGATGAACTCGCTTAGCGCAACATGCTTGCTTAGCGAGTTCATCGCATTTTCCATAAAATGCAAAAAACATAGCTCGTTTTCTTGCACTTTTCAAGCCTCTAAAAGGCATATCAGACATGCAATGCGTGCGCCATACTCAATTCAGTATACAAGCGTACATAGCCCTAATCTTAAACTAATTCTAGCAAAACATAAAAACCCTAAAAAATCTATAGCTACAGTTAAAGTCTTCTACCCTAGAGTTAAGACATGCAAAAGAGAAAAAGGATCAAGGAACTTACTTGGATGGTGTATGATTGATGCTTCAAAGTCGAAAATGCACAAAGAGAGTACAAATGCAAAATGTGCAAATTTTTGGAGAGAGAGAATGCAAATGCGAGGTTTCTGTAATCTGGAAAATGTGAGTGTAACTGCTGTTACACTCACTTAAGCAATTTTTCGATACTTTCGCTTAGCGGACCGTTGCGCTAAGCGAGCAAGAGAGACGTTTGGTTTCTCAACTAGGCTCGCTTAGTGAACACGTGCGCTTAGCCGACGTTTCAAACTTGAAAACAATTTTTTTTTTGAACAGAAACTCGACTTAGCGTGAGAGGATGTCTGCTTAGTGAGACCTGCAGATTAGAAAAGCTGCAACTCTCGCTAAGCCTGGCCCTGGCCAGCTTAGCTAAAATGATGCATCTTAAGTATAGAGGAGCACACGCTTAGCTGAGAGGTACTCGCTTAGCACTCATATTGCTGCAATGAATCTTGCTTAGCTGCCATGACTGGCGCTTAGCTTCATCGACCTTAGTTATGGCCGTAAGGAATTGCGCTTGGCGACAATAGGCCCCGCTTAGCCACGGATAAGTTGTCGCTTAGCGATCAGGTTGAAGCTTAGCTGAATTCAGATCAAATTGAAGCTAGCTTAGCTCAACCTTGGCCAGCTTAGCAAACCAAATCAGCCTCAGATGCAAGGGTTGGGTGCTAAGCGCGTGAGACTCGCAGCTTAATGCATGAATAGAGATGTGTTTAGCGTGAGGCTTGCACTTAGCGAAAGGAATATTTTTTTAGAAAATGTTTTCTAAGTTGTTTTTCAATCCTTTTTCCAAGAAATTGAAACCCTTATGTTAAACCTTCAAAGGTTGGCTGATATACTCCTATGTACAGATTATATAGCAAGTTCCAATTGATTAAATGCAGGAAAAACAAAGATAACAAAAATTAAAACTGGGTTGCCTCCCAGGAAGCGCTTCTTTAACGTCATTAGCTTGACGCATAGCTTACTACCTTTAAGGTGGCATGAAAGTCACAAAGAACACATCTTCCATGAAGTTTCGCCTTTTAGCTAGAAATTTCATGAACTTCATATAATCTGGAAGGAAATTCCAAATCATTTCAAGAAAGGTGTTAGTTATTAAAGAAAGAATGGCACTTAAGGTTTCCTCATGCTCTCCTTGCCTTCCCTTCTTGTCAATCAGCTGATGAGGAAGGTTATTGCTTTGGAGAATATTTTCTTGTTGGTTTTCTGCCGTTGAGTACTTCTCCCATTGTTGTTGTGCTTGTTCCTCATCTTTCTCCTCATCTTTTTCTCTTGACTCATGCTCTTGTACAAGGCTTTTCTTTTGAGCTTCAACCTCTACAAAGGATTTTTCTTGTCTGACCATAAATTGAGTCACTACTTCTACCAGCTCACCAACTTGGATTTCTACACTTTGGAGTGCTCGTTGAGTTGATTTAGTTGTTTCCATGAATTGCATCAACAATTTATCCAGATTGGATCCTCTTTTTGCTTCATTTTGATGGTAAGGTTGTAACTTTGGTCCCCCGTGAAAGTTTTCTATTGAGTAGCTCTTACCAAAATGAATTTCATGATTTTTCATTGAATTTTTATTAGCTTTTGAGCTAGCATGGTATGCCATGAATTCTTCAAACACACTTTCAAGATTAGGAGTTCTTTCTTCTTCATATTGATTGTAAGGACTTAACTCCTGTTCCCACTCTTGATCGTGTGCCATCAAGATATTCATTTCACCCCTTAAAAAGCTCCAAATCTCATGGAACTAAATCATCTGCAAAAGATTTGCTATGTATACAAAGCACTCACAAGAGTAGCAGTCATCAAGTCAAGAGAAAAACAAACATAAACAAAAACAAAAATTCACAAAAAGAATAACAAATAAAGACTAGACACCTAAAAACGAGCTAGCTTCCCAAATAAAAAGAAGTTCCCCAGCAACGGCGCCAAAAACTTGTTCACAACCAGCAAGTGTACCGGATCGTACAAGTAGTATAAAATGGTAAGAACCAAGTATCGAACTCTTGGGAAACTTGTGTTATCTGGGAAGCTATTTCGATAAATAGGCGTCTGGTATGAAAATATGACTGTGGTTATGAACAGGTTTTTAAACTATCTAGGCAAAAAGAAAGAAAATCACGCAAGAAAAATATTGTGTAAAAACAAGTAGAGAATGCATTGGTCTTCCTCATAGGTTCTTGATGATAAAAAGGATGTTCTCTATTTAACAATGCTCATGCGTTCCTATGTTGTCTCCTGGACTGCTAGACCCCGATTCCTCATGATAGCCTAGCCTAGTCCTGATCAAGCCTCGTCCACAGATTCCTCTTGTAAGACTAAACTCAACCAAGACCGCATTAAGACACCCATACACAACTAAGTTCTTGTACCCCGATTCCTCGTGATAGCACAACAACTTTGTCCCGTACTATCAAGGACTTTAGAATCAGACCAGTTACCACTATTAAATGACCCTAACAAAGCATGCATCTACGTGATCAATGTAAAAGCACACTGGAATGAAAAGCAGATACCACGGAGAACACACAAAACATCATTACATAGATAGAAATATATTTACATCAGGTACCTACAGGGAAGATCCAACAGAGGATTTAGCTTTCCATAGTCCAGAAACCTCCTTTACAACAAAGAGAAGAACAAGATGAAAGACTGCAAAAACACAAGTGGTGAGGATGTCTCCTTCACCTCTAGGATCTCACAATCACTCACAAACTCATCTCAAGCTCTCAGAACGGCTTCCGCTTCGAACGAGCGTCTTTGCAGATCTTCACTCAGCAAAATCTCTTAGAACTCTCTGGAACTTGGACCTTTCTTTCTCTAGAACTTTCTAAACATGCAAAAGCTTCCAAGGCCAGACTCTCGTGCATGCAGAGGCTTCTTCAAGAAAAATGCCAAACTCCCTTTGCAAATCTGTTTTCAGGCTTAAATAGGTGGCCTTGTTTGTGCTCGTGGGCTTAGTGCAGATCTGGATCGCTTAGCGCCCATATGTGGATTTTGGCTTAGCGCGCTTCTTTCGCTTAGCGGGTGAGCTGAAGCGGTGCGCTTGATGACCTGGAACGGTGCGCTTTGCGAACTTGACAACTCATCTTCTTCTGGATTCTTCCTTGTGCTTAGCCACTGAAGGTTGCGCTTAGCGAATTCTCGCTAAGCTAGCAGCTTTGCTTAGCGAAAGAGTGAAAAACAACACTTTGCCAAAGTTTCCTATTTAACCTGAAATTGAGAGAAATTGATTATTAAACACACAAAATATAAGTATAAATTATCTATTACCTATATTTAACAAAAATTAATTATAGTATTACTAAACAACCATAAATTGGGAAAGTTTGATACAATATACACAGGTTTTATACACAAAAGTTAGTCGTATTCATCGACTAACACTAAGCGCAGCAAGCTGGCGCTTAGCTCGAAGACACATAAAACATTTTTTTCTGCAGAATAGGCTTAGCGCACAGCTACACTTAGCCTAAGTCTACAATTTTAGAAACAGTAGAGGACTGGAGCTTAGCGTTGCATGTTGGCACTTAGCTCAGCCTCGACAGAGAAACACTTAGGCTTAGCGCACAGGCGCACTTAGCCTTATTACAAAGGGAAAGAAACAGAACCTAAGTGGTGCTTAGCTCAGCAAGCTGGGCTTAGCACCTGAACTACTCTGAGTATCTCAGTATACTATTGACGCTTAGCGCACAGGCGCGCTTAGCGTCTGCATCATTTTGGTTCAACAGCCACGATGAACACGCTTAGCGCGACATGGTCCGCTTAGCGCGATCATCAAAAATCCTAAAATAATTTAACAGTTGCGATGAACAGGCTAAGCGCAGCAGGAATGCTTAGCACATTCATTGCAATTCCCCGAAATACACATAGCGGTTTTCACCCCTTTCAGCCACATTGCCCCTAATGGGCTTCTACACTACCTAAAGTTCTAAAATACTTAACCCTAATACTAAGTAACCTAACCTAACAACAATACTAGTCACTATAACTATGATTCAACTATCCTAAGGTTTGAAGCATGAAAAGTAAAAATAGAAATGTGCTAACTTACTTGGATTGTCTTTGAAATGAAGCAAGAATGATGCAGAGAAGCAGTACACAAGCAACAAAATGCAAAAGAAATGCTCAAAGATGAGAGGTTGCAGAGGTTTAGGTGCAAAGGTAGCAACCCAAGTGCCTCTACCTTTTCTTTTAAAAAAATTGAATTTCGTATGGCACGCTTAGTGTGCAGCTACGCTTAGCGTGCCAACGTGACGTTTGAGTTTAAAATACTAGCGCTTAGCCTAGCCTTGTGCTAATCCCAACTTGAAGTTGTATAGTCCTGTAAGCATTTGGGGTTTAGTGCGACAGGCGGCGCTTAGCGTCTTTTGCAACACCAAAAATCTTTCTGCAATATGCGCTTAGCATAACATCAAGCTTCAACTTATAGTGAGTGATTCAGGCTTAGCGCCACTACCTGCGCTAAGCACACTTCCAATGATTTCAAAACAGAACGATGTTGGCGCTTAGCGCATCCTTTCTCGCTAAGCTCAGCTTGAAAGGTCAGCTTACAGAATGAATCTGGGGCTTAGCGTAGGATGGCACACTTAGCGCAGCTAAAATAAACTTTCACAGAGAGGAAGTGGCGCTTAGCACATCATCCACTCTAAGCCCACTGCTTAAGGTGCAACTTACAGTGAAGATGTTGGGCTTAGCACAGCGATGTGCGCTTAGCTGAACCATTGAGCCAATCAATCAGGGGCCTTTGTGCTTAGCGTGTGTCGCAACCTACCCTTCGGCGGGAGGGCGACGCGTGACTCGCGGGATGCGTGTTCCATGAAAGGAATACGCGCGGAGTCGCCACCAACGTTTATTTGAGGAAAACGTCGGAAAAAACGGAAAAGACACGATATACGAACTTTTAAGTGAAAGGCTCGGGAGTTGTATTTACGCACGGGGAAGGTATTAGCACCCCACACGTCCGTCCCAAGGGACGGCAGCCTTTAATCGAATGTGCAAACATGACTTTGATTTTTTATGTTCCCTTTTTATATTTTTATATCCTTTATACCCTTTTTATATTTTTTTCTCTTTTTGTGGTCGACAAGGGTGTTTCCCTTTGCTCCTACGTATTCCTCAATTGCGATGAGGAAATCAGACCTACGTAGTTCTTTCTTATCAAGTGATTCTTTTTTACTTAAAAGGTGATCATTTTAAGGCGTTGGACCTTGAAAATGATCCATTTTACTTAGTAAGAAATTGAAATGATAAACTTCAAAAACCTATTTTTATGGACGAGCTTGACTAGGCGAGTTGATTTTAGCCTTAATTTCACTTTAGTCATTAGTCAATTCAATTAAGAATGAGAAATCCCAAAGAGAAAACGTCCGATTGATTTTCCGCTTTATTTTACTAAAAGATATTTTTTGATTATTATATTATTATATTACCTTTTTTTTATTTCCAACGTGGTTACGGCACGACCGAACGGTCGGAATTCATTTTAACTGAAGTTAACGGATAATACAATTCAAACGATCGGTGGAAATTTATTTTATTTTTAGGTTAAGCGAGAAATGACTTAAGTAAAATGGCTTAAGCACGTCAAGAGGGGGTATAGAAAGTAAATGAAAACGAGAAGGAAAATACACGAAACACAATGTGGACCACCACGGGTACATAGAATGAATTGAAAAGCTTGGTTCGAGGTACTTACCCGTTGAAGATCGAAGAACGATGAAGAATGTCGAAGAACGGTCGAAAACCTTCGCGAAATCACTCACGGAAACGTTACGAAAACGTTACGGAAGCGCCTCAGCTTGGATTTTCTTCACGAAAACAATTTTTCTAAGCAAATTCGAAAGAGAGAGAAGTGCCTAAGGGGCTGAACCCTTTTCCTTCTCACTTCCTCCCCTATTTATAGCAAAATAGGGGAGATGCTTGCCGCCCAGCTCGCCCAGGCGAGCAGGGTTGCTTCCTCCAGAAGCAACAACCTTCTGGAGGAATATTCTGGAGGGCCCAAGTGGGCTTGGTTGCTATTTGAACCCCCATTTTTACTAAGTACACCCCCCTCTGCTTTTTTTTGGTGATTCTTTTTTCGTAAAGTTACAGAAACTTACGAATTTCGTAACGATACTTGTTTTCTTTCCGTAATGTTACGGAACCTTGCGGATTACATAATCATCCCCTTTTTGACTTACGAAATGTTACGGAACCTCACTAATTATGCAACGATGCTTCCATTTGATTTCCGGTGTGTCACGGAACCTTTACGGATTGTGCATCAATATTTTCTTTTGTTTTTCGGCACGTCCCGGAATTTCACAAATTGCCTAATGATGGGTGCCAAGCACCTTACAAGGACCAAACAAAAGTCGCATGTCATCAAGCAAAGGTCCCCGGACGAAATTAGGGTATGACAGTTGCCCCTTTTTACTTGTCTTTTATTGGAGATAAAAGGAAAGTAAAGATAAGACACTAATTTCGTTCCTCTCGGTTGACGAGAGTCGCGGGTGACCATAAAATTCCCACATGCAAATGACTTGTTGTTCCCGGGGGAACAAAAGGTGCAGAAGACGATGTTAGTCTCTGCCTGCTACCAAGCGTTCTGTCTTACAGATAGCAAAAGAATGTTTATACGGATAACCACTCGGGTATTTCCGCCCGTCAGCGTGACTCAAAAGTCAGTATGACAGATCTTGTGAGTGCGGAAGATGATGTAAATCTCCGCGTGTCAACGAGCTTGTCGGCCGCGATTGACGAAGGGTGCAGAATGACCATAATTTGTCTCTGCGTGCCATCGGACACGACTGTGTCTGAATGGCAAAGGGGTGCGGAATGACCAAATTTTGTCTCCGCATGTCATCGGGCCTGCCGCCTCTGGATGACAAAAGGGTTGCAGAATGACCATAATTTGTCTCTGCGTGCCATCGGACACGACTGTGTCTGAATGGCAAAGGGGTGCGGAATGACCAAATTTTGTCTTCGCATGTCATCGGGCCCGCCGCCTCTGGATGACAAAAGGGTGCAGAATGACCAAATTTTGTCTCTGCGTGCCATCGGACACGACTGTGTCTGAATGGCAAAGGGGTGCGGAATGACCAAATTTTGTCTCCGCATGTCACATGACCTCAGGGTTAGTATGACAGAGATTGTAGGGCGGCTGACAAAAGCAAGGCTCTTGCTCCTACGTATCCTCCAATGAGGAACTCAGACCTACGTAGTTCTAGATAACTTGTGAGACTTGAAAAAGTCTCCACCGGAAGATGCTGACATCTCCGGAAAGGGCGCAGATGACCACATTGGCCTCTGCTCATCAATCACACTTGGGGTCACTAAATGACGAGGTGCGGATAACCGTAAGGTGTCTCCGCGGGCTACCAACTCTTGGGTCATGACAACAAAAGGTGGTGTGGTTGACAAAAGCAAGGCTCTTGCTCCTACGCATCCTCCAATGAGGAACTCAGACCTACGTAGTTCTGGATAACTTGTGAGACTTGAAAAAGTCTCGGTGTCTTCTCCACTAAAATGAAAACATGCTTTAGCAAAGAGACAAATATTCCAACTGATTAGAGCAACATATGCCTTTTTGAGTGAAAAACAATGCGTCTACTGAGGAAGGAGAGTATGCTGATGAAATTTTCTCATAACCATAAATGAGATTTTGGATGTTTAGCATTTCATTTCTAAATGACCATTTAGAGGAAACACTAGGTTTGACAAAAATAGAAGAAATCCACTCAAAGTGTATCAATCTCGCACAGGTAAGTGTTTTATCCTAATTCCGAACCATAGATATGTCATGACTTGATTTTACAAATCATTTCCTATCAAATCAAAGATTACATGCGTGATCATGGATCAATAGGACTTCCCTTGGAAACGGGTTCTTTTGGTGGGTTTTTCGGCTTTTGAACTCTTCTTTTTTCTTGGCCCTTTTTTGGCTTTTTTCCTTTTCTGTCTTGGTTTAGTGCGGGGCGAAAAAGTCGCTAGCACACAAGATTTTGGTTGGCAATCAAAGGGAGAAGACCACTTTAGGTCATGGTTTCCTTTTCTTCCTTTTGTTCATTTGGTGAAAATTCTGTATAGTTCATATATTGTCTGGTCAGAAGACCTTTCTGCACATTTCTTCTAGTTTCTTTGATCAAGAACTTTCTTTCCTTCCCTTTTTTACTTTCTCCCATTCTTTGGTTGGGAATTTTCTTTCTTTTCTTTTGGCTTTCTTCCACTCTTTGATTGAGAATTTTCCTTCTTTCTTTTTGCTTCCGAGGGTAAGGATTGTAGCGAGTCAGGGGTAGCAAAGTGCCCCAACATACGTTTTTAAGAAGGCGACACGGACCCTCCGTTGGTTTGTTTACAGAGGGGATCAAGACAGAACCCATATGCGATGCATATGCAAAAGATGCAATGCGGGAATGTACATAGTATGACAATATTCACTGAACATAAGCAAAAGGGTATATGATACTTATGCATGGCAGTGTGAAAAATGGCACGCAGCGTGTTTGCTCTGTGCCCCTATTTAAGGGACCTATAAGGGAGAGAACTAACTAGGCATTTAGCGATAACCCCCAAGGTAGTCATATCTCTCTTGATGGTTTCTAGAGGTATTATCCTCTTCGAAGAACATATTGCAGCAGTAGGGACTACTAGCAACAATAAGTTTTCAAAGAGAAAAGCTCTAGATGAGGGTTCACTGTAATCAAGCAAGTCGGAGACCTAGCATGATCACAGATTCACCTCCGCTCCTTATGTTCCCACGAACCCGAGTATAGGGCCCTTTTTCTACTCACAGTGTGTGCAAATAGTGTTGGTGTTTGTGTGCATCAAATGAATAAGTATTTACCTCATGCATACATTTTAAAATGCACTAAAAGCAACAAAGAGTTTATATACACAAGAACATAAAAAACAAAGGGAAACCAACAAAGGAGAAAGTCATGATAAAAACATTTGCACAAGATTTAAATGGCCTAACTCTCAAAAAACAGTCCCCAGTGGAGTCGCCAACTGTCGCAACCTACCCTTCGGTGGGAGGGCGACGCGTGACTCGCGGGATGCGTGTTCCACGAAAGGAATACGCGCGGAGTCGCCACCAACGTTTATTTGAGGAAAACGTCGGAAAAACCAGAAAAGACGGGATCTACGAACTTTTAAGTGAAAGGCTCGGGAGTTGTATTTACGCACGAGGAAGGTATTAGCACCCCACACGTCCGTCCCAAGGGACGACAGCCTTTAATCGAATGTGCAAACATGACTTTGATTTTTTATGTTCCCTTTTTATGTTTTTATATCCTTTATACCCTTTTTATATTTTTTCTCTTTTTGTGGTCGACAAGGGTGTTTCCCTTTGCTCCTACGTATTCCTCAATTGCGATGAGGAAATCAGACCTACGTAGTTCTTTCTTATCAAGTGATTCTTTTTTACTTAAAAGGTGATCATTTTAAGGCGTTGGACCTTGAAAATGATCCATTTTACTTAGTAAGAAATTGAAATGATAAACTTCAAAAACCTATTTTTATGGACGAGCTTGACTAGGCGAGTTGATTTTAGCCTTAATTTCACTTTAGTTATTAGTCAATTCAATTAAGAATGTGAAATCCCAAAGAGAAAACGTCCGATTGATTTTCCGCTTTATTTTACTAAAAGACATTTTTTGATTATTATATTATTATTTTACCTTTTTTTTTATTTCCAACGTGGTTACGGCACGACCGAACGGTCGGAATTCATTTTAACCGAAGTTAACGGATAATACAATTCAAACGATCGGTGGAAATTTATTTTATTTTTAGGTTAAGCGAGAAATGACTTAAGTAAAATGGCTTAAGCACGTCAAGAGGGGGTATAGAAAGTAAATGAAAATGAGAAGGAAAATACACGAAACACAATGTGGACCACCACGGGTACATAGAATGAATCGAAAATCTTGGTTCGAGGTACTTACCCGTTGAAGATCGAAGAACGATGAAGAACGAATGAAGAACGTCGAAGAACGGTCGAAAACCTTCGCGAAATCACTCACGGAAACGTTACGGAAGCGCCTCGGCTTGGATTTTCTTCACGGAAACAATTTTTCTAAGCAAATTCAAAAGAGAGAGAAGTGCCTAAGGGGCTGAACCCTTTTCCTTCTCACTTCCTCCCCTATTTATAGCAAAATAGGGGAGATGCTTGCCACCCAGCTCGCCCAGGCGAGCAGGGTTGCTTCCTCCAGAAGCAACAACCTTCTGGAGGAATATTCTGGAGGGCCCAAGTGGGCCTGGTTGCTATTTACACTCCCATTTTTACTAAGTACACCCCCCTCTGCTTTTTTTTGGTGATTCATTTTTCGTAAAGTTACGGAAACTTACGAATTTCGTAACGATACTTGTTTTCTTTCCGTAATGTTACGGAACCTTGCGAATTACATAATCATCCCCTTTTTGACTTACGGAATGTTACGGAACCTCACTAATTATGCAACGATGCTTCTATTTGATTTCCGGTGTGTCACGGAACCTTTACGGATTGTGCATCAATATTTTCTTTTGTTTTTCGGCACGTCCCGGAATTTCACAAATTGCCTAATGATGGGTGCCAAGCACCTTACAAGGACCAAACAAAAGTCGCATGTCATCAAGCAAAGGTCCCCGGACGAAATTAGGGTATGACAGCGTGTGAAGAAATGCCTTTTAGGGCAAGGTCTGTGCTTAGCAGATAAGCAATCTAAAAATTTTTCTGAGTTATTTTTTGCTTATCTCTTCACACATAATTCAAAAACCCTTTTTTCTCATTACTAAGCAAGCTGAAATAAATCACAATCACAAGCAAGATTTATTAACTACATGCAAGAAATAAAAATGGAGATAGAGAAGGGAAAGAAAATCTAGGTTGCCTCCCAGTAAGCGCTTCTTTAACGTCACTAGCTTGATGCATCATCCTGTTATCCAGGATCCAATAAAGTTCCCACTTCAAGGACCTTCTTCTCAGGTCATCTTTCCTCTATCACATGAACTTTAAAACAAACATTCCGGTCAAGTGGCTCTTTATCTTCATGAAATAGATCAAAGCTGATTTTTTGATCTTCTATACCCATTTGCAACATCTTCTTTCCCATATCTACTACACAGCTTGCAGTAGACATGAATGGGCGGCCAAGAATGAGAGGAATATCAACATCCTCTTCCATGTCTATCACCACAAAATCAGCTGGAAATATAAGGTGCTTCACCTTCAGCAAAACATCTTCAATTACTCCATACGGTCTTGTGATGGAGCGATCAGCTAACTGGAGGGTCATTTATGTAGGTATTATCTCTATCTCTCCAAGTCGTCGGAACATGGAGAGAGGCATTAAGTTGATACTAGCTCCCAAGTCTATGAGAGCTTTTCCTACAGCAACCTCACCATTGGAGCACAGTATCATGACAACTCCCGGATCTTTGTGCTTAGGTGGAAAAATGCATTGAATCACAACACTACAATTGCCTTCCACCACAATTCTATCACTATGAATGTACCGGTTCTTCTTTGTCAGCATATCTTTTAAAAATTTGGCATAGAGGGGCATTTGTTGAAGTGCTTCTCCAAAGGGTAAAGTAATTTCCAATTTCTTGAAGATATCAAGAAATCTGGCCAAATGTCTTTCTTTCTTTTTCCGGGAAGGTACCAAAGGATAAGGTACTTCCTAGCCTTCATTTGGAGTAGTATCCTTCTTCTTTTCAGTGTTTGCCTCACTCTTGCCTATCCTCATCTCATCATCAACAAGTTTCTCTTTTTGTTTTTCATTTTTCAACTTTTTTTCCTTTTCTTTATCTTCTTCTTTTATTCTTTCTTTTTCTTTCTCTTTTATTGGCGTCTCTTCTTCCTTATCATCTTCAACCTCCTCATTAATCTCTTCAAGTTCTACAAAATCAGAAACGAGTTCAAGTGCTGGCTTAGGTGCCAATTGTTGTTTATGTTCCTCCATCTTCTTCTCAGCTTCACTCTCATCCACATGGATTGCCCTTTTGCTGCTAGTCATCACAGCTTTACACTCCTCCTTGGGATTTTTCTCTATATTAGTTGTAAAACTGCTTGATGATTTATCCGCCAATTGTTTTGCAAGCTGTCCCACTTGGACCTCCAGATTCTTTATGGCAGACTTTGTGCTCTTCTGGTTGGACATAGAAACCTGCATGAACTAAGCTAGAGTCTCTTCCAGCTTCGTTGTGCCATCATAGAGACTAGGCCTTGGTGGATGGTCCACCTTGATCTCTATTGAATTGATTTCTTGTTGGTTCCACCATTGTCCCCGCTGTTGATTGTATTGCTGGCCATGTTGGAATCTAGAAAATCCTCCTGAATTAAAATTGTTTCTGGGCTGATTTCCCATGTAATTGACTTCATGAGTGGTTTGTTCTTCAATAAGGATACAACATCCAGATTCATGAGCTCCCCCACAGATGGTACATCCTACAACCTACAAAACAGAAGCATGTGAAGTATGTGCAAAATGAATTTGAGTTGGCAACTTACTTAATGTTTCAGTCAATGCCTCAAGTTGCTTAGACAACAATTTATTTTGTGCCAACAATGCATCTTGGGAAGTTAGCTCCAATAAACTCTTTTTAGTAGGAGTGTGAGCTCTATCTCTCAAAATAGCAATGTCACTTGCAGCCATATTTTCAATGAGATCCATGGCTTCTTCAGGGGTCTTCAATTATATTTTCCCACATGCAGAAGCATCCAATAGCTGCTTGGACTGCGGTCTTAACCCATCTATAAAAATGTTGAGCTGTATCGGTTCTGTGAATCCATGAGTGGGAGTCTTTCTCAATAAACCACAGAATCTTTCCAAGGCCTCACTCAAAGATTCATCGGGAAATTGATGAAAAGAAGAGATGGCGGCTTTTCCTTCTGCAGTCTTAGACTCAGGAAAATATTTCTTGAGAAATTTCTCCACAACCTCATCCCATGTCTTAAGACTATTGCCTTTAAATGAATGAAGCCATCTCTTAGCTTCTCCCGATAAAGAAAATGAAAACAAGCTCAATCGGATTGCATCTTCAGGCACTCCAGCCAACTTGATAGTATTGCATATTTCTATGTAGGTGGCTAAGTGTGCATATGGGTCTTCATTTGGTAAACCATGAAGCAAATTATTTTGAATTAGCTGAATCAATGATGGTGGATATGTAATGGTTTGTGCTTGAACTTCTGGTTGAGCAATGCTAGTGAAAAATTGTGGCACATTAGAACTTGAATAATCTTCCAGTGTGACTCTTCTTGGCTCTTCAGCCATGATGTGGTCTTTGATATGATCTAAATGAGAATGTCCCGCAATAGGAAAACTAGAAGATGCCTCAGAAGATTGAGGTTCTTCCTTTGGAATTGCTACTGCTTCTGAATCCTGCAAAAAATTTCTAATTCTCTCTTGATTATGCCTTCTACAAGTGGCGTTAATCTCCAAATCAATGGGGATAAAATCACCTGCAGTAGATCTTCTTCGCATACAAGAAAATAGAACAACACTTATCCAGTTCAAAAGAACAATGAATGTGCTATAACTACTATGTTAGTCAAAAGAATCAATAAATCAAAGAAAGCAAAAATAAAGCAATGTTGCACAACTAAACTAAACTCTACTAACAGCTTAGTTCCCCGGCAACAGCGCCATAAATACTTTGTTGGATTTCCCCTGCGGTTGCTTTTTGTTCCACTTTTTTTAGTTCAAATATATTCAAGGGAAATCCAGTTTGTCGGAAAGTGCACTGGATCGTCAAGTATTTAAAAATTAAAATGGATGAATTCGAGTATCGAACACAGGGAACTAATGTTAGCCTAAATTAAGTTCAGAAATGAAGCATTGTTGAGAGAACATGTATGATTGATAATTTCAAACAAAATTTAAACTAACTTTTACGCTAAGAAACTATAAAATGCAAAGTAAGTAAAAGTGACAGCTGTAGGTAGAAATGTTGGGTCTTTCTAACAAACAAGTTGATGCATATAAATATATTTCTCTAATCAATCATGCTCTTGTGTTTTATGCTATAGTCCAAATTACTAAACCTCGATCCCTCGTCAGACCGAATGAATCCAAGCTTCATCCTCAGATCCCTCTTATTGGACTAGGCCCAATTGAGATAGCCCTCTTAGGTTTAGACTAACTCAAACTGAGTTTTATCCATTGATCCCTCTTGTAAGACTAGACTCAGCTCAAGCAGCTTACAAAAGTTTAGCCTAATTTAGCCTAAGCTTCGTCCGCAGATCCCTCTTGTAAGACTAGGCCTATACTAAACCGCAATATTGTAACAACATAATTAAAACCAAAACTCAATCCGTAGATCCCTCTTGTAAGACTCAATTTCAATCTTGCTTCAATCAAGTTCTAAGGCAACAGTACATTTCCCAATGCTAAAGTCACCTAACTATGCACACAAATGGATGATTAGACCAAAAGCATACAAACATTAAGCATTGAACACAAAAAACATAATGAATTAGATATTAGGTATTTACATCAGCTGCTCATTAGAAATCCCCAACTAGGGTGTTTAGCCAGCCATTACAGAAGAAACCCTAACAATAATAAGCTTACAAAACCTAGGTATCTCTGCAAAAGCTACTCCTCTTACTGCCTCCAGAGCTCTTTTCCCGAAATAGGCACTGTGGTGTCTATGGAATTTTGTGCCTTGGGCATTGTACCATAATTCTACACAAGACAGGCTTTAAATAGGCTCTGAATTCACGACGTTGCGCTTAGCGCCACCCTCACGCTTAGCGCGAATAAGTGGGTTCGGGCTTAGCTCCAGTCGTGTGCTGAGCCTTGCTGAAGACACCTGCTGCGCTTAGCGCATTGATCTCGTGCTTTGCGCGTGGCCTTGATGCTGATGCCCTACCAGATTCTTCTGTCGCACTAAGCACGATGAAGCTGCGCTTAGCGATGGATGCACGCTTAGCCCACTAATGAGCTAAACTCAACTAACACTTTTGGCACTTCATGACTTAGCCTCTTTTTCACCTAAAATTGCACATATTTCATCATTAAATCCAATGGACATATTCTAGAGACAACTTTATCCATAAAACAAAATTTATTTACAAAAATCACTAAAAATAACCATAAATTGGGGAACTATACAAGTTTTGGAAAATGTTTTCTATACAAAAGTTAGTCGTATAAGACAACTAACACACACCTTGGGATCCCTCACCCTTGTGTTCAAGATTCTCACAAGCCAAGAGACAAACAGTCTCTTGATTACAACTGAGTTTATTAGATGTACAAAATGATTTCTCTCCTTTAGAGTAGATAATACAAATTGAAGTTCCTAGAAGAATTCTCAATAGATTTGCAAGTGTTTGGCCAATAGTTATTTAGAAAGCATTTGACAATTAAGTTCTCTTAGAAAAATATTTTTTTTTTGAAGTCAAACATATATATATATATATATATATATATATATATATATATATATATATATATATATATATATATAGGCCCATTGTGCCTTTTCAAAATAGTTTGAAGAGATGTGTCTTTTCAAAACGTTTTTCTGAAATTTTCTCACTGGTAATCGATTATAGATTTCTGGTAATCGATTAGAAGATTTAAATTTCAAATTTCAAAAACCCTTTTTGAAAAGCTCATTTATAATCTATTTTTGGTAATCGATTACAATACCTGGTAATTGATTACCAACACCTTTGAGCTATTGAAAATAATTGTTGAGGCCAAAACTTATCAACCAGTGTGAGATTCTTTTAACAAATAAACTAAGGCTTTATCTTTTTATTGATCTTGTTTGCTTGACCTTGAATTAATCTTGAAGCAATCTCTGTTTGCATAACCTTGAATGTTTCTTGAAGCAATCTTGTTTGCTTAACCTTGAATGTTTCTTGAAGCAATCTTGTTTGCTTATACTTTGGCATCATCAAAAACCTGTATACATACATTCACAATGCTTCATTTGGAGTTCTGTAGCATCCTATAGTGTTGCACAAGGAAGATAGGTCAAGTATGCACAAAATCCGAAAATAAGCAACAATTACCAATGAAGTCCAGTTATTTGCCTAAGACCAAAACTGAGTTAAGGTGAGAAAATAAGAGTCAAATTAGAGGTCAAATAAGCTAAGAAGAATAGGAAAATACTAAACTATAAATTCTCAATTGTTAGACTATTGGCAAGCGTACCAATGTCGTTGCAGGTTACAAATTATATAAAAGAGATAGTCTCCATAGGGACTTGAGTTACTCAATGTATCAAGATAAAAGTAAATAGATCAATGGATATATATACAACAGATTTGATCGAAGTTTCATGGGTTTAACAAAAGAACAGTATATAGCATAAAAGTCGTAAACATGTAAAATTATGAAAATAGAATAAAATGAATTTAATTAATTCAAGAGAAGTGTAGGATTGGAGTTCATCATTTATATCTTTAGTATCTAAATAAAATTAATACATATGAATCATTTTCCAACATATCTAAAGCACACGTTAGATGACCTCGAATCAATTCCTCGCATATGAGAATCCTAAGAATATTCCAGCATTAGAATCATAATCTCGTGTGATTCATAATCAAAATGTGATGCTCTATTTCTAGCAATGTAACGTAAAGAGTGAATTCGTTCAGTTCAAATTCTATGAGTTCTTTCCAACCAAACTTAAAATCCAATTTCATGAAACTAATGATCAAATAGAATCAAGCATTAAGAACATAATGAAATCACCAATAATGAGTAGAAAAGATTCATATATATAAAATATCAAAATAGATACATCAGGGTATAAAGAGTACATCCAATCCTATGAAGAAACTTTTTTCCAGCTCCAGCTGGATCTTTTTCTCTCTTCTTTCTCTTCCTCATGCTATTCTTGCTCTTGTTTTGTATGGTTTTTCTGCTGTTTTTGCTCTAGTTTTAACTTCTACTCGAGCTTTTGATCCAAGCGGTGATAGTAAAACTCTCCCAAGCGAGTAGATAACTTCATGCTGAAGGAATGTCAGTCGCCCAGGCAAGTGATGGCTAGCCCAGGCAAGTTCTCCCTAAAACTCCCCTGTTATGCATGCAGGCTCGCCCAGGTGAGCTCTGATTAGCCCAAGCGAGCAACAGAGGACTTCACCTCTTCATAATGACCCTCAACACTCTTCAGCTTGGCTCTATTTCTAGTTTGAACAAATGAACAACAGAACATAAGAGAGGCATGGATAAATCTTCCATATTGTAAACAAAAACACTTATAAATATACAATATATAAAACAACTAGAATTAAAGGATTTTTATAAGAAAACTATAAAAATCAAAAGCTATGGGCTAACATTCTAATCCCCAAAATAACTAAAACATGACACTTATCAACTCCCCTCAACTTAGAATATTTCTTGTCCTTAAGCAAAGTATAGAAAGAAAACTACGAATAACAATAGTATAAGTATAATATAAAAATGCTTCAATATTTCTACACCAAAAACTATGAATATGATTTGCAAAGAATCAACCTCCAAAGTGACCAAAACAACATTTTTCAAACACTCAACAATGAGAAATAAAAGCACAAAGATAAAATTCAGAAAACCAAATGAGATCAAGATCAATTTGCATTTTGTTTATAAAGAAAATTAGAGAAAACACCTGATTTACTCAAATCGAGGGAAACTTTTCAAAAATGTATAATTCTCACACAGACAAGTGTTTCATCTCAATTCCAACACTGATACATCATAAATCAATTTTGCAATTCATTTCTCATCAAATCAAATATAAAATACATAATCATCATGGATCATTAGGACTTTTAGGGTTGGGCCTGTCTTGAAAGAAATCTTGGTTTTTCTGGATATTCAAAAATACCTTGAGAATAGGAAAGCAAAAATAAAAACAAACTAGCAACTCAAATGAATCATCACTTCCTATCTCTTCCTTTTTCAACTTAGTCATCAATACTTCCTATACCAACATCCCAACTTATAAAATTTACAACAACTGTATAGTTTAGAACATAATGTACACAATTCATACATTTATTTATATACGAAGAACTTCTTTCCTTTTTCTTTTTCTTCTTTTTATATACTATAATTAAATATTTAATCTATATGAATAACAACATTTAAATAAAAAGTATTTACATCACATTAGCCACCAAATGATAAAAATCCCCAACAACACATCTTTGCTCTCCTAACCTAAGGTAAGGTAGGAAACTTTTATCCTAGGTTAGTGTTCCAACAAAATATCAAGTATTTGGCTTGAAGGGTTTGCAAATGGTAAAACAAATTACATTGGGATAGCTTTTTGGCCAATGGCTTCAAATGTATAAGAAAGAAAGAATGCCTAAATCATATCCATGCATCATATGTTATGACAATTAGAAATTCATGCAAAATCAACTATAAAAAATATCAATGAGGACACTCAATGTAAAATTTGTGGTTGCACACAGTCACTATGGCTTAAGGCTTGTTTCCAAGTTCAAATCAAATTGGTGTTTTGAAAGTTGTTCTTCATCAAGTCCATGCAAAAAGATCTAAATTCATTTGGTATTTGGGAAATCCATTCATTTTTTTTTCATTCTCAATGTTTCCAAAAATCACTTTGTTGTGTTCTGATTCAATTCAAAAACAAGTTTCAAAATCACTAGCTGCTGATTCTTTCCAAAACATGTTATGTCCAAAAATTTTTTTTGTTTAAGTCCCAGAAAGAGTTATATATATATATATATGTGTGTGTGTGTGTGTGTGTGTGTGTGTGTGTGTATATATATATATATATATATATATATATATATATATATATATATATATATATTCTACAACTACACTAATAGAACAAAATTACAAACACATTAAAAAATAGATAACATAAAAAACATGACGCAAACACTAGAATATTTAAAACACAATTTCACACCAAACATAGACATATTTAAAACTATAACTCAACCTACAAATTGAAACATATACATTCAAAAGCATAATTTTCCAATAAAGACTCATAAGTAAAGTCAAAAAATATAATTCAGAAACATAAGACATAAGATTCAGGTGACACAATTTAAGACAAAGTTTAGAAACACTGGGTTGCCTCCTAGAAATGATTCTTTAACGTCTTTTTAGCTAGATGCCCTTGTTATGGCTTAGGCTTCCTGCAATTGGACAATAGTGGTGAGCCTCTTAACATCACTACTCAAGTAGTGTTTGATTCTGCTGCCATTCACAATCCATGTCCTTTTTGTGCCTGGATCCTCCAATACAACAACTCCATGTGGCATGACTTCATTGATGATGAATGGTCTAGACCACTTAGATTTCATCTTACCTAGAAACAATCTAAATCTATAATTAAATAACAAAACCTATTGTCCATGCTAAAAATTCCTTTTCAAAAGCTTTTTATCATGATAAACTTTAGCTCTTTGCTTATAAAGCTTGGAATTTTCATAAGCTTGAAACCTTAATTCCTCCAATTGATGAAGTTGTAGCTTCCTATGTTCACCTGCTGCATTTAGATCAAAATTCAAAATCTTCAATGCTCAATAGGCTTTGTGCCCCAACTCAATAGGTAAGTGACAAGTTTTGCCATAGATAAATTGGAAGGGAGTCAGTCCTATAGGAGTATTGTATGCACACGTAGCTTTATCTAATTTTTGAGACTAGTCCTTCCTTGACTGAGCAACTATTTTCTCCAGAATCTTCTTGACTTACCTATTAGAAACTTTAGCTTGCCCAATGGTCTAGGGATGGTAAGGTGAGGCTACCTTGTGTCTGACACTATAGTGTTGGAGAACTTTCTTGAGTTGGATGTTATAGATATGAGATCCTCTATCACTTATAAAGTACCCTAGGTGTCCCAAACCTTGAAAAGATATTTTTATTCAGGAAGCGAATAATGGTCTTTACATTTGCATGTTGAACAACTATTGCTTCCTCCCATTTGGTTACATAGTCCACAACCAATAGAATGTATTCATTTGAGTAAGATGATGGCAATGGACCAATGAAATATATCCTCCAGTAGTCAAAAGCTTCAACCTCTAGAATGTTCTTTGACAATTATGACACCTGTGGACATATTCATAAGCGTCCTTCCACAATGTAGGCCAATAGAAACCAGATTGAAGGACCTTGCAATGCTTGCTTCATCCTCTTAGTCTTGGACCTTGTCATAGGACCTCCAATTCCATGTAAAGGATCATTAGACGGGCTGGTTGCACCTCTATCATTGTTGTTGTTGTTGTGGACCCCTATTTGAAGGACCTCCATAAGAGTTGTTAGAAGGACCTGCAAAAGAAGGGTTAGTGGGACCAGAATATGAATTGTTATTTTGCTTCCTCCAGCCATAAGGCTGATTTGAACCTGGGCCACCTGTGTAGCCTTGATAATTTCCTTGAAAGTTTTGCTGAGGTCTACCTTGATTCTACAAGTAATGGGGCTCTTCTTCTTGTTGGCAATCACCAGGTACTGAATAATGACCATTCTGATAGTCACCACCACAAAAATCACATCTCCTAAATCGTTGAACTTGATGAGCTTGGTGTGTTTTCTGTGATCCACCTTGTTGAAATTGTTATAGAAGTTGGCCTATCTGTTTTCTTAAGGCCTCTATTACTGAGTCAAGATTTATTCTGAGCTAGAATTGCATTTTGAGTATCCAAATCCATTATACCTTTCCTTTGAACTGGAGCCCTACCATGGTGACTCTAATAACCACTTGTTGCAATGGAGTCAATGGTTACAATTCCTTCCTTAGGGCTCTAGGACATCATAGAACCTCTAGTTGAGGCATCAAGAATCATGTTTGTCAGAAGTCTCAAACCATGGTAGAAAATATGTAATTGTATAGCATCATCAAAACCATGGTTTGTGATGCAATCCTACCCCCCAAGGGCATTGGATAGAAGATTCCCATAAGATTGGGCCAGAGCTGCTAAAGCCCTAGGGTTCTCATGAACCTCAGGGTAGATTTTTCAGCCCATGGGCCAAGGTTGGGTCCACTTGTCTTTGTAAATATTAGAATAGGTTTTCCTTCTTTTGGGCCTTGTATTTTGGCCATTCTAGTAGTATAGTGATGTAGCTCCATGTGGAGCTTGTAGGTTTTGGATCTTCTTCATCAATGGATTCCTTTGCTTCTTGAGGTCTGATTGCAGCGGAATGGAGAAGGAGAAAGATGAATGGACACGCCACTTCAAGTAGAAGATGAGTCAAGAAGAAGCTCACCACCATAGGAAGCCATGGATAAGAGCTTGAAGGTAGAAGAAGATGAATGAAGGGAGAGCAAGAGAAGAGCACGAAATTTAGTGCGTCTAAAGAAGTCTGAACTTTGAAGTTTAATTCTCAAATGATAAAAGTTGAAAAAATGCACACACATGACCTCTATTAATAGCCTAAGTGTCACACAAAATTGGAGGGAAATTTGAATTTCAAATTTCACTTGAACTTGAAATTGAATTTCTGGAGCCAAATTTTGGAGCCAAAACTTCACTAATTATGATTAGTGAATTTCAGTTATGGTTCAACCCACTAATCCGAGATCAATTCCAAGATTCTCCACTAAGTGTGCTTAGGTGTCATGAGGCATGTAAAGCATGAAGGACATGCACAAAGTGTGACTATATGATGTGACAATGGAGTGTAGTAAGCAAATGCTCACCTCCCCCTCTAAAATTAAATTGGATTGGGCTTCTACCAATTCAATTAAATTTATTTCCCAACACACACATCAAATATTCACTTAGTGCATGTGAAATTACAAAACTACCCCTAATACAAAAACTAGTGTAGGTGCCCTAAAATACAAGGGCTGAAAAATCCTATATTTCTAGGGTGCCCTACGTACATTATAGAGCCCTAAATACAAAGACAAAAAAATAATAAAATCCTAATCTAATATGTACAAAGATAAGTGGACCCAACCTTGGCCCATGGGCTCAAAAATCTACCCTGAGGTTCATGAGAACCCTTGGGCCTTCTTCAACAGCTCTAGCCCAATCCTCTTGAAGCCTTTTGCTCATGGCTCTGGTAACTGGTCCCTTCCTAGGGAGGATTGCATCATCCCCTCCCCCTTGAATAGGATTTGACCTCAAATCTGTCGGTTCCTCCTCCTCAATATCAACCCCACCTGCAAAAGGAATTAAATTAGAAATATTAAAAGTGGTACTAACTCCATACTTTTCTGGGAGGTCCAACCTATAGGCATTGTTATTGATCCTCTCCATGACCTGAAAAGGTCTATTCCCTCTAGGGCTAAGCTTGGATTTCCTTTTAGTAGGGAATCTATCCTTCCTAAGATGGAGCCAAACCCAACCCCCCTCATTAAGAACTAGCTCATTTCTTCCTCTATTACCTTTAGTTGAATACACTTTTGTTTGGTTCTCTATTTGGTTCTTAACCTTCTCATGCAACATCATTACAAACTCTGACCTAGATTCCCCTTCTTTATGTATAAAGGAAGTGTCAAGTGGGAGGGGAATGAGGTCTAAGGGTGTTAGGGGATTGAACCCATTGACAACCTCAAAAGGTGATTGCTTGGTGGTTCTATGAACCCCCCTATTGTAGGCAAATTCTATATAAGGAAGATACTCATCCCAAGACTTATGGTTGCCTTTCAGAAGAGCCCTTAAAAGGGTGGATAAAGACCTATTCACTACCTCTGTTTTCCCATCAGTTTGTGGATGACAAGTGGTAGAGAAAAGAAGTTTGGTTCCTAGCTTAGCCCATAAGGTTTTCCAGAAGTGGCTAAGGAACTTAGCATCTCTATCTGACATAATGGTCCTAGGCAAACCATGGAGTCTCACAACCTCCCTGAAAAAGAGTTTTGAGATGTGGGAAGCATCATCTACCTTGTGGCATGGTATAAAGTGTGCCATCTTGCTAAACCTATCCACCACCACAAAGATAGAGTCTACACCTCTTTGGGTTCTAGGAAGCCCAAGGACAAAGTCCATACTAATGTCTACCCAAGGTGCATATGGGATGGGTAAGGGTGTGTATAGCCCATGAGGCATCACCCTAGACTTGGCTTGTAAACAAGCCACACACCTAGTGCAATGCTTATGGACATCTTTCTTCATATAGGGCCAATAAAACTTTTCTTTGAGTAAGACAAGGGTCTTGTCTATCCTAAAGTGGCCCATGAGCCCACCCTCATGGCTCTCTTTCACAAGTAATTTCCTAATGGATCCTTGGGGTATGCAAAGCTTTCCCTCTTTGAACAAATACCCCTCAGCCAAATAGAATCCATCTTGGGCTTTTTTCCCACAACTCTCGTAAATGGGAGAGAAATATTCATCTAAAGCATACAAGTCCCTAATGTTGTCAAATCCTAAAATTTGAGCTCCTAGGGAGCAAAACAATGTGTGTCTCCTAGAGAGGGCATCAGCTACCACATTTGTTTTTCCCTTTTTGTATTTGATAACATATGGAAATTGCTCTAGGTACTCTACCCATTTTGCATGCCTTTTGTTTAACTTTCTTGGCCCTCTAATGTACTTAAGTGATTGATGATCACTATGAATGACATATTCCTTGGAAACAAGGTAATGTTCCCAAGTTTGGAGGGCTCTTATTAAGGCATAAAGCTCTTTATCATATGTGGGGTAGTTGAGGGTGGCACTATGAAGTTTTTCACTAAAATAAGCAATAGGGTGCCCACCTTGTAACAATACAGCTCCAACTCCCACTCCAGAGGCTTCACATTCTAGCTCAAAAGTTTTAGAAAAGTCAGAAAGAGCTAGAACAAGTGCCTTAGTAAGCTTTTCTTTGAGAAAAGCAAAGGCTTGCTCTTGTTTTTCACCCTAGGTAAATGCCACATTCTTCTTCACCAACTCATTGAGAGGTGATGCAATTGTAGAGAAATTAGGAACGAACCTTCTATAGAAGCTTGCTAACCCATGGAAGCTCATAATATCTCCCACACTTTTTGGGGTGGGCCATTCTTGGATCGCCTTGATTTTCTCAGGGTCCACTTGGACCCCATTTCTACCAACTACAAACCCTAAGAAAACTATATTATCTACACAAAAGGTACACTTACAGTACACTAAAATATCATCAAAATAAAAAACTACAAATCTACCAATAAAATCACTTAAGACATGATGCATAAGCCTCATAAAGGTGCTTGGTGCATTAGTGAGCCCCAAAGGCATCACTAGCCATTCATACAAACCAAACTTGGTCTTGAAAGCGGTTTGCCACTCATCACCCTTTTTCATTCTGATTTGGTGATAACCACTTTTAAGATCAATTTTTGAAAAGATATTGGCACCATGCAACTCATCAAGCAAATCATCAAGTCTAGGAATGGGGTGCCTATACTTTACAGTGATGTTGTTGATGGCCCTGCAATCTATACACATTCTCCAAGTACGATCCTTTTTGGGCACTAACAACACTGGCACAACACATGGGCTTAGGCTCTCTTGGACCCAGTCCTTCGCCAACAATTCTTTAACCTGAGACTCTATCTCCTTAGTCTCCTGAGGGTTAATCCTATAGGCTGGCCTATTAGGAAGGCTTGCTCCTGGGACTAAATCTATTTGGTGTTCTATTCCCCTTAAAGGAGGTAGCCCAGGGGGTATCTCTTTGGGAAATATATCACCAAATTCATGTAAGAGTTCTTGGAGCTTTGGGGGTAAGGTAACAAATGTAGAAATTGTGGCAGTGCTAAGGGATGTTTCCCTTGATAGGAGAATGTAGAAAGATTGTTTAAGAAGGAGCTCTTTTAATATCACCTTTTTTTGCAAAATGATTTTCCTTCTTAACAATCTTCTTGGAGGAATCATTTTTCTCTTTTTTCTTCCCCTTGGCCTTTGAAAACAAGGCCTTACTATCCTTCTTTTTCTTTTGTTTTTCAAGTTTTCCTTCCTCACCCTTCTTATCTTTCATAGTTAGTTGATCTTTGGCCACCTGTGAAGGTGTTTAAGGATGCAACACAAATTTAGTGCCAAGATGGGTGAGGGTAATCTAATTAGTTAGGCCATTGTAAATGATCTTCCTATCAAATTGCCACAGCCTTCCTAAAAGAATATGTCCTGCCTCCATGGGAACTATATCACAATTAACTTCATCCTTATATGTGCCAATGGAGAAAGGTACCTTCACTTGTTGGTTAACTATCATTTCCCCTTGCTCATTGAGCCATTGAAGTTTATAAGGTTTTGGGTGGGGAATGATAGTGAGGTTCAATTTGGAAACCAATCTTGTGCTACAACAATTGCAACAGGATCCACTATCCACAATGAGAGAACAAGTTTTATCTAAAATTTTGCATCTTGTATGAATGATGTTCTCTCTTTGGGATTGAGATAGATCACAAGATTGACCTCCAAGGAGCCTTCTAACCATTAAGAGGTCACCTTTTTCATGGGGGTAGACTTCCTCACTAGACTCTTCACCCCTTACTTCCTTTTCACTTCCACTTGAGGAAGGGCAAGAAATAGTCTCCTCTTAACTACTATAAATGTCTTGACCCCTCATGATCATGGTTTTCTTTGTGGGGCATTGAGAGGCAATGTGACCTCTCCCAAGACATTTGAAGCATTTAATGTTGCTAGTCGTTTCTTAGGAACTAGTCTTAGGGGTGTATTTCTCTATGGTCTTACCCTTATCTTCCTTGGGTTTTGAAGGTGCAGCCCCTAAAATTCCATGGGCTTGGTCCTTCCTTGGATAAGAGTGAGAGCCATAAGATTTTGAAGAAGGCTTTCTTTTAAGTTGTTGCTCCACTCTTATACAAAGTTGGACTAGCTCATCTAGGTCCCTATATGGAAGGAGTTCAACCTTGTCCCTCACTTCCATATTAAGCCCACTAAGGAACTTAGCTATGCTTGTTCTTTCCTCCTCCCTAAGTCCAGGTCTTAAAAGGAGTAGTTCCATTTGTTGTCTATATTCTTCAACACACAAACTCCCTTGTCTAAGCCTTTGGAGCTTGTCCATAAGCTCCTTTTCCTAGTAGGAGGGAATGTGCCTCTTCCTAAGGGCACTCTTAAGATCATTCCAATACTCTACTGGAGGATCCCCATGAATCCTTCATTCCCCAACAAGGGAAGTCCACCAATAGAGGGCATACCCTTGAAAGCTAAGAGTAGCCAATGGAACTTTTCTCTCTTCGCTAATATGATGGCAAGCAAAGAGTTGTTCAACCTTCATTTCCTAATCTAAGTAGGCCTCAACATTATCTTTTCCATGAAAATATCGGAGGCTAATGTTAACCTCTTGAGGCCTTCTATCCTTTTCTCTTCTTTGGGAGTGATGTTTAGTATGTGAACTATGGCACCCTCTATAATAGTTGTTAGACAAGTGGCCTCAGATATCTTAAGAAGGGGGGTTGAATTAAGATATTACAAACTATTTCCCCTTAACAATGAACTTCTTAAATAATGATTCAAATAGAACAATCTGAATATAAATATAAAACAATAATAAATAAAAGAGTTTAAGGGAAGAGAAAGTGCAAACTCGGATTTATACTGGTTCGGCCACACCCTTGTGCCTACGTCCAGTCCCCAAGCAACCTGCTTGAGAATTCCACTATCTTGTAAAATCCTTTTACAAGTTCTGAACACACAAGGACAATCCTTCCTTTGTGTTCAGAATTCTTTTACAACAAGAGACCCTCGGTCTCTTAATCCCTTAGAGAATTAGAAAGAAGAGAAGAATGAATCTCTCTTGAAAGAGATAGATCTGACAATCTGAGCACTCAAATGATTCCTTATTGAATTTCAAGTGTATTGGCCAAGGAATTCTTAAGAGGATAAAATGATTTTGCTCTTTGAGAGAATAAACACTTGTTGTTCTGAAAAACTATGAGCAAATTCGTGTTCTAAGTCACATATATTTAGACCTTTGGTGGTCATGTAAAACCATTTGAGAAGATGTGACTCTTAGAAATAATTTTCTGAAAATCTTCTCTGGTAATCAATTACAGGATTTATGTAATCAATTATAGCTTTTAAAATTTGAATTAAAACATTTATTAACTACTGGTAATCGATTACAATCTAAAATTTGAATTCAAAATATTTAGTAGCTGTTGTAAATCATTTTTGGCCACTGGTAATCGATTACATCCTCTGGTAATCGATTACCAGAGAGTAAATCTCTTGAAAAACACTTTTTAACTTAAATTACTTGGCCAAACCTTTTGCTATATAAATTAGGAATTCCCTTCCTAAAATACTAGTGATCATCTTGATGTTGTGGCTTGTATTCTTGAATCATTGTCTTGAATTTAAACTTGAAAAGCCCATTTGCATCATTTGCATCAAATCATCATGATCATCATCAAAACACCAAAGTCATTTGCTTCTACAATAGTCGCTAAGTTCTTCACTTAAACTCTTCAAGAGTCATGACTACTATAGGAGACATGTTTTTTTCTTTTCATTATTTTTCTTCTTTCTTCCTCTCTTATTTTCTCTCTTTCATCTTGACTTATTTCTTCCACTCTTTTTTTACCTTTTTCTTTTCTCTCTTGTTTTTCTTTACACAACTTAAGGGATCTCAACTCATCTAATATCTTATACAAGGGGTCCTTAGGAGTAGAACCCTCACCATTAACACTAGATGAAGAATGAAGACTCATGTTGGTTCCTAAGTTGTGGTTCTTTCTTGTTGGGGGTTTGAAAACAAAAGGTAAAAGAAACTATGGTTGAAACTAGCCAAAATAAACACTAAAAGAGGTGTGAAAGATAAGGTAAAAACTAATTGGTAAAAGGCAAACTATCTAGGTGGCTTGACTATGGACGGTAAAGGAAATAAGCTATGAAAGTAAGCAAGAAATGTAAACTAGGCAAATCCTAAGAGTGTTTGGATGACCACATTTAAGGTTTCCAACAAAACACTCACAATCCTAAGGGAAAATTGCCTAAAATTATTACACACAAATGGAAGTAGGGTGACCTATTGGAGGCTCCCAACTTACTTCCAATGAAAGGCCTTTTTGTTTCAAAATTTGAAAGCAATGAAAGTAAGTAAATTGTTAATTACAAAATTACAACAAGGTCCTCAATTGTGGTGGTTGTTCTCTCTTTGGTGATTGGTCGAGCTCGACAAGAGTACCAGATCATGCAAGTAGTATAAAACGGTAAGAATCAAGTATCGAACTCTCGGGGAACTTGTGTTACTTGATAATGCTATATTCAGTGAATAGGTGTCTAGTATGAAAAGATATGTGTGGACTATGAATAGGTATGTAAACTAACTATTAAAAAGGAAAATCACGTGAGTAATGATGTGTAAAGACAAGTAGACAACGTGTTGGTATTCCTATTAGGTACCCGATGTTATAAGGATATTCTCTACTTAACAATGCTCATGAGTTCTATGGTGTCTCCTGAAATGCTAAACCGTGATCCCTCGTGATGGTCTAGTCTAATCTTGATCAAGTATCTTCCTCAGATCCCTCTTGTTGGACTAAACTTGAAATTTGAAATCTAACATTTTAAAACATTGGTAATCGATTACATGATTATGGTAATCGATTACAACTTTGTAAATCAGTTTTGAAAACAATGCTGGCTACTGGTAATCGATTACTACCTTCTGGTAATCAATTACCAGAGAGTAAAACTCTTTGGTAATGATTTTGTGAAAACTTCTTGTGCTACTCAATGTTTTGAAAAAACTTTTTTAGTACTTATCTTGATTGAGTCTTCTCATGATTCTTGAATCTTGAACTTGATTGTTCTTGAATCTTGAATCTTGATCTTGAAACTTGATTCTTGAATCTTTTGGAATTTGCTTAACTTTTGATTCTTTGGCATCATCAAAATAACCTTGGAAGATATTTCTTCAACAACCTTCACCTTCCCTATCAAGAGAAGGTTGGGCCCCAGGCCAGGCTACCCTTTCTAAGAACTGCTACACTGATAGGATGGATCCTGGAGTAGCTACCACTTGTAGACTATGTAGCAAAAGAATCTATCCCTGATGAATACTTTGAAGCATGGCTTTAAAGCGCTGAGTGACAACATGAGCTGAGACTGAAGGAGCTACAGAAGTAGATGCTGGAGTAGGTACTGAAGCTGCAGAAGTAGATGGAATATCAGCTGGCCTCGCCCTCGCCCTCCTAGTCCCCCGGAAAGCAACTGTTAGATCATCAACGTTCCAACAATTCTTCCTAATGTAGGCCAAATTAATGGCCGGGGTCAGGCGCTCAAATGTGAGGTTGTCAGAGACAACCCCTCGAGCTCAACATAAGGCAGTAATCAAAGCAGGAAACCCAAGTCTGCAAGAGTTAGACTGGGCAATGGAAGTCATCTGTCCTGAAATGAGAGCGTTGATGTTCATGTCCATATGAGAGACCAGACCAAAGATCAACCTGGCTCTGTCCACAGTAAGATCTTATGTATGAGATGTAGGGGCTAGGTTGGAGTAAGAGAGAACACTCCACACCTGGGCCAATGTAATCAGATCCTTCCTGAGAATCCTTCCCGGATGGCCCTCAGCATTCAAAATGAACCCCCTCCCTGGAATGCAAAGAGTAGCCTCAATCTCTCTATGGTCTGTTGGTAACCTTTAGTACCTAGAGTAGATGGGTAATGCCTCCCCCTCCTCTAGGACTACAAGAGTCTCTAGAAATGTGTTGAGGTTGTCGGCATCTATCTTCACCAAGTGGCCTCTAACTCTGGCTTGCTTTGGTGAAGGATCCTCAGAGCTGTAGAGATTTGCATAAAATTCTTTCACCAAAGAAACATCAATAGTCCCATCAGCCAAGTTGGTGAGGCGTTTGTGAAGATTACGCCTCTCCAACTCTGTCTTGAAGTCATCAAACTCTATGTGGTATATCTCAACCTTTCTCTCTGGCAAAATGCTCCTTCCCAAAATGTTATCTGTATAACGGTTCCAAGCATCAAGCGAATGGAACCGTCTAGTATCATACTAAGTAGTTGGCCTTGCCCCAATGCTCTTACGCTTCCTGGAGGCCATCTGCAACACAAAGGAACCCAAAAAGTTAGTTAGACCACAAGTTATTCAAATTGAAAAATAGAAAAATAAGACAGGCGGCTTAGCGGATCGTGGTCCGCTCAACGCACCTTCACAAAGTAAACACTGATGGAAGCTTGCTTGTGGGGCTTCAATAGAGGCTGGATCTTTGAGCTTCAATGAGGTCCTTTAATGGTGATTTTCCACCATGGAGATGCAGCGGAAGACAAAGGAGAAGAGGTGAGAGGAGGCGCCATCCACTAGGGAATAAGCCATGGAAGAAGGAGCTTCACCACCAAGATGAGCCTTGGATAAGAAGCTTGGAGAGGATGCTTCAATGGAGGAAAAGAAAGAGGGAGAGAAAGAGAGAGGGGGGAGCACGAAATTGAAGGAAGAAAAAGGGAGAGAAGTTGAACTTTGAGTTGTGTGTCACAAGACTCTCATTCATCAAAGTTACAACAAGTGTTACACATACTTCTATTTATAGACTAGGTAGCTTGCTTGAGAAGCTTTCTTGAGAAAAATTCCTTGCGAAGCTTCTTTGAGAAAACTTCCTTGAGAAGCTAGAGCTTAGCTACACACACCCCTCTCATAACTAAGCTCACCTTCTTGAGAAGCTTCCTTAAGAAGATTCCTAAAGAAGCTAGAGCTTAGCTACACACCCCCTATAATAGCTAAGCTCACCCCCATGACAAAATACATAAAAATACAAAAAAAAAATTCCCTACTACAAAGACTAGTCAAACTGCCTCGAAATACAAGGCTAAAACCCTATACTATGAGAATGGCCAAAATACAAGGCCCAAATAAAGGAAAAACCTATTCTAATATTTACAAAGATAAGTGGGCTCATACTTAGCCCCTGGGCTCGAAATCTACCCTAAGGCTCATGAGAACCCTAGGGCCTTCCCTTGGATCTCTGGCCCAATCTACTTGGAGTCTTCTATCCAATGCCCTTGCGGGGTAGGATTGCATCATTCCCTCCACCTTGGAAAGGATTTGACCTCAAATCTTGAGGTTCTTCATACTCTGGGCTCCTTCCCTCAACACCTGTAAAAAGAACAAAAACATATGTATTAGTGGTGTTTGGTATGTTGAAGTAAGGTAAGGTCTGAAAACCCATTTCCTGGGCATCTTCCCATGAAGGAACATGGTTTCTCACCAACTCAATGAGTGGTGCTACAAGTATAGAAAAATATGGGACAAACCTTTTGTAAAAGTTTGTTAAGTCATGGAAGCCCCAAATTTTTCTTATACTTGGTGGAGTGAGCCACTCAGGAATGATCTTTATTCTCTTAGGGTTCATGGGAACCCCTTGATTACTATTTGAAAAATTAAGAAAAGTAACGCAATAAAACATACCTTTCTGTATTTTCATATTGATTATTCCTACCAAAAAGTATAACAAACCTAAGGTGTCCCATATGAGTACCTAAGTTTGTATTGAAACTAAAAATAAGAACAAACCCACCTAATGGGTCCCTATGTACACACACCATGAAGATGTTAGGTGCACGAGTGATTTTACAAAAAGGGTTGCACCACTCAAAACATTCATCATACCACCTATTTTAGGGACTTGGTGCCTAATAATACCTATTTTGGGCACCAACAAAGCACAAGGATTTAAGCTCTTGCGAACCAAACCCTCATCCAGCAACTTCTTTACTTGAGGAATAAACTCAAGCCCAAGAGGTGTGGCAATGCTAGCAAGTGTCTTTTTACAAAAGAGAAAATGTGGAGGTTGCCTAAGAGGGAAAGTTTCTTTAATGTTTATCTTTATTGTAAAATGAGTTTCCTTCTTAGCTAACCTCTTGGAAGAGACACTTACCTCCTTACACTTCTCTTTAACCAATAATGGTTGTCCTTCTTCTTGGGGGTAGATTTTTTCACTAGATTCTTCCCCTTTTGCTTTTTCACTTTCACTAGAGGAAGGTGAAGTAGTAGCCTTATCTTGGCTACTATAAATGTCTTGGCCCCTCAAAATCATGGTTTTGTGGTGGGGCATTGAGAATTAATGTGTCCTCTTCCAAGACATTTAAAACACTTTATAGAGCTAGTTTTCTCTTGCATACTAGCCTTAGGGGCTTGCTTTTCTATTGTCTTCCCCTTATCATCTTTGGGCTTAGAAGGTGTCACCCCTAAGATTCCTTGACCTTGGTCTTTCTTTGGATAAGAGTGAGAGCCATAAGATTTTGATGTAGACTTCTTTTTAAGTTGTTGCTCTACCCTTATTTCCCAAACTAAGTTAGCCTCTACATTGTCCTTCCCATGGAAGTATGGGAGGTCAATATTAGCCTCTTGAGGCTTTCTTTCCTCTTTTCTTCTATGGGAGTGAGGTCTAAGATGTGGCCTATTCTTTCCTTCGTAATAGTCACAAAGTTCTTCACTTAGGCTCTTGCAAGAGTTATGACTACTATAGAAGGCAACCCACAAGGGATGGCACCAATCCTCCTTCCAATTCCCTATATGGCAACCCACAAACAAGGAAACAAAGAGACAAGCAATAACCAAAGACCAAAAAAATGAAATGAAAGCTAAACCAATGGAGTTTTAACAAGACAATTTTTCAAGGATTACTCAACAATTAAAGCAATGAAAAGGACTTAGAAGCAAGCTAGGACTCAAAGAGAAACTTAGAATGGCTCTAGAGTAGAGTAAAAAAAACTAAAAAAAAAGACTCAACAAACCTCTAGCTTTGGCACTTGTCTTCACACTAATTTTCAATTGAAATTTCCAATTATAGAATAATTTTTGAGCCAAAACAACAAGCACACTTCCCTTTCACCTTTTTTTTTTCTGGATACTGATTTTCCTGCCAAATTGTGTGATTTTTCGTATTTTTTCCTTTTATCCAAATCACTTGTCTCTTTTTTTATAATTTGTTTCCAAATGTCTAGAAAATTCAGTAAAAATTTTAGCTCAAAATTCGAAGTAACCAATTCTGAGTAATGTTTACAAATTTGTATGTTGAAGCTGCCAGCACCAGCGATTTTTTTTAAGCATGATATATTGATTGCCTTGGGCTTACTTTCAACCTTCCTATGTATGTTGAACTCACTAGGATTGCTTACCACAGTTTTAGGAGTTCAATATTCACTTAGGATCAACATTTCAGCCAGCAATTCAATCACCAAAACTCAAATTCACAATAGACACAATCATAAGGAAACCTAAAAGTTCAAGAAAAGGTTCACAATCAAAGACTCTCTAAGAATTTTGCATGAACATGTTGAGGACTAATTAACATGCCTATACTACGAGAATGGCCAAAATACAAGGCTAAAACCCTATACTACAAGAATGGCCAAAATACAAGGCCCAAACGAAGGAAAAACCTATTCTAATATTTACAAAGATAAGCGGGCTCATACTTAGCCCATGGGCTCAAAATCTACCCAAAGGCTCATGAGAACCCTAGGGCCTTCCCTTGGATCTCTGGCCCAATCTACTTGGAGTCTTCTATCCAATGCCCTTGCGGGGTAGGATTGCATCAACTACTTAGTGGATATTTTAGAAAATTCTGCTTCTGCATAATCGGCTTAGCAAGTGGCTGCCCGCTAAGCCTAATGATTACCGCAATAGATGTGCGCTAAGTTCCGCAGGGCTGCGCTTAGCGGCACCATGAATTTCAGAAAATTCACTAAGTACGTTGGCTTAGCGAGCTAGGCTCGCTTAGCCCAATGGTTGCCGCAACGAAATGAGCTTAGCCCAGATAGGCTGGGCTTAGTGTGCGACTTTCAACAAAAAATTGACTAAGTTACCCAGGCTTAGCGAATCAGCCCCGCTTAGCCACAGGTATCTCCTCAGGAAGATGAATGCTCATCCCCAAAAGATGAACTCACTTAGCGCGGTAGGCGCGCTTAGCGAGTTCGTCTGAAAATGCATATATTCAAGCAATATTGATGAACTCGCTTAGTGCAGCATGCGCACTTAGCGAATTCATCGCATTTTCCAGAAAAATGCAGAAAATGAAGTTCATTTTCTTCTCTATTTTGAGCCTCTCAAAGGCATATCAAACATGCAAACCAGTCAAAACTTTCTACACAGTACAATCATTCACAATGTCCTAATTTTTAACTAATCTAATATCATTAAAACCCTAAAAATTAAAAGCTAAATTCTATGGTTCTCTACCCTATGGTTCGCCAAAATAAAAGAGTAAAGGGAATGAGGAACTTACTTGAATTGTTGATTGCTGAAGATGCGTAGAGATGCAAAAAGAAAGCAAAAATGCACAGTGCATGAATTTGGGTGAGGGAGAGAATGTAGGAAGTGCTTTGAAATTTCAGGAAAAAGTGAGTGTAACTGATGTTACACACACTTAAGCAATTTTCGACCCTCTCGCTTAGCGAACCACAACGCTAAGCGAGCCAGAGAGACGTTTGGTTTCTCAAAGCAGTTCGCTGAGCGTAACTGTGCGCTTAGCCCAAGTTTGAAATTCAAAACCTGATTTTTTTTTCATAAAGCTGGGCTTAGCGCACAGAAAGGGCGCTTAGCGAATTCTGCAAATCATAATACCTGCAACTTTCACAAAGCCTGGCTCTGGGTCAGCTTAGCTGATATAATGCATCTTGAATACAGAGGGGTAGGCGCTTAGCGAATGATAGACCGCATAGCGCTGCTATGGCCGCAAGGAATTGGGCTTAGCTGGCATAAGTAACGCTTAGCTCAATGAACCCCAATTTAGGCCGCATCGAAATGGGCTTAGCGGCGACATCTCGCGCTTAGCCAATGAATACGATGCGCTTAGTGAGTAGGCCATCACTTAGCCGAATTCAGATCGAATTGAATTGGGCTTAGCTCAGCCTTGGCCAGCTTAGCGGACCAAATCAGCTTGAGATGCAAGGGTTGAGCGCTAAGCGCTAGAGACTCTGCACTTAGCGAAAGGATTGATTTTCAGAAAAAAAAAAATTTATGAGTTCTATTTCAGTCCTTTTCTCAAGAATTTGAAACCCTTATATCTATCATTCAAAAACAAGCTGATATACCCCAATGTAATGATTATGAAGCAAGTTCCACGTTATGCAATGCATAAAAAAACAGAATAGCAGAAATTAGAATTGGGTTGCCTCCCAGGAAGCACTTCTTTAACGTCATTAGCTTGACGCTTTTACCTCAATGGGCGATAAAATGTACGGTGATGTGTGCCCGTGTAAATTCTTCACCATGGTACAGTTTCAACCTCTGGCCATTTACTACCCATGTTCTGTCAAGATTCTGAGATTGTGGGTCGTATAGCTCTATTGCACCGTAAGATTGAACTTTCTTGATAACAAAGGGTCCAGACCATTTGGATTTTAGCTTACCAGGAAATAATTTCAATCTTGAATTAAAAAGTATTACCTGTTGTCCCGGTTTAAAGTCTTTCTTCAATAGCTTTTTATCATGATAGCTCTTGACTTTTTCTTTGTAAAGTCTTGAAGATTCATAAGCTATTAATTGCATTTCTTCCAGCTCCAACAATTGGATCTTTCTGTGCTCCCTGGATTCCTTCTATTCAAAATTCAAAAATTTCAAAGCCCAATATGCCTTGTGTTCCATTTCAACTGGTAAATGACATGATTTGCCATACACCAATTGAAAAGGAGACAAACCAATTGGAGTTTTGTATGCAGTTCTGTAAGCCCACAATGCATCTTCCAATTTGGCTGACCAATCTTTTTTGGTTGATGCCACTGTTTTTTCTAGTATTTTCTTTAATTCTCTGTTGGATACTTCGACTTGCCCATTAGTTTGAGGGTGGTAGGGGGATGCCACTCTATGATTCACATGATATAGACTCAACACCTTTTGAAGTTGAGTATTACAAAAATGCGAACCACCATCACTGATTAAGATTCGAGGTACCCCAAATCGAGCAAAAATATTCTTCTTGATAAACTTCACCATAGTTTTAGCATCATTTCTTGAAGTGACCATAGCTTCCACCCATTTAGACACGTAATCAACAACTACCAAAATGTATTCATTTCCTGTAGATGAAGGAAATGGACCCATGAAATCAATACCCCTGCAATAAAAAACTTCAAGTTCCATAATGTTTTGCAAAGGCATCTCATTCCTTCGGGAAATTCCCCTCATTCTTTGACATTGGTCACACTTTAAGACATGGTGTCATATCCTAATTTCGTCCGGGGACCACTGTTTGCGAGGATGCGAACCTCATTTGACCACATCATAACACTTGAGACCTGCCCCCATGGAATCCGTGAAGTTCCGAGGCGTTCCAGAAAAGGAACGGTAAAGAATGCAAAAAAATGAGGGTATATTTAGCAAAGTGGGGGGGGGGGGGTGGGTGTAAATGGACTGTAACTTTGTTCGGGAACCATTGTTCATCACTTCGAAACACTTAACACCCATCGCCGTGGAATCTGTAAAGTTTTGGGAGTTTACGGAAAGAAAGCATCAGAAAAGCACAAAAGAGGTGTGTATTTAGTAAAATTGGGGGTGCAAATAGAAATTTTCAAATCTGGGCTCTTCCAAAACATTTTGGAAGTTGGGTTGCTTCCCGAGGATGCAACTTGCTCGTCTGGGCGAGCAATGCAGTAAGCTCATCTCCCATTTTGTGAAAAAATGGCTTCCAGGGCTTCCATAATGCTTCCGTAAAATTCCCATAACCGTAAATAAGCATATTTCACTTAAAATGGGTAAGAAGGAAGAGAAAAAAAGAAGGAAATCAAGTCTTATAGGCTTCCGTAACTTCTCCGTAAATTACAAGAAAAGGGGGGCGAACTTAGTAAAAGGGAGTTTGCCTTAGGAAACTTCTTGAGGAAGCTACTTGCTCGCCGGGGCGAGCAGGGTGGCAAGCACCACCCCTTTTTTCCCTATAAATAAGGGAAGGGGGCTGTTTCAAAAGGGTTCATGACCCCTAGGCTATGCATTTCAGCTATTTTGGATGGAAAAACACGTTTTCATGAAGAAAAATTGAGTCGAAGTGCTTCCGCAATGCTGCCGTAACACTTCCGTGGGGTGATTTCGTGAAGATTTTCCGCCATTCTTTGTCCGTTCTTCGTTCTTCAATTGGTAAGTTTTTGAATCCGAGACTTTCAATTCATTTCTTGTTTTGTTGGCTTTCTTCTTCATTTCGTTCACTTTCAATTTTCTTTTCTTTCATTTTTAACGAGCTTTAATCGATCGTTGAAGCCGTTATCTCACATAATAAATGGTAAAACGAATTTCAACCAATCATTTGTGTTGTAATGTCGTTTAATCACTGTTAAAGCAAAATCTAACCGATTGTTCGCTCTGTAATCATAATATCTTGAAAAAAATAATAATAAAATAATCAAAATATCTTTGAAAAAAATAATCAAAAAAATCAATCGGACGTTTTCCTTTGAAAGTTTCCTTGAATGAATTGACTAAAAATCAAAGTGAAACTAAGGCTAAAATCAACTCATAAACCAAGCTTTGTCCGCAAAAGTCACTCAAAATCGTTTTCAGGGTCCAACGCCCTAAAATGGTCCTCTTTGCTTTTATTGGTTAAAATGAACCATTCAAAGCATAAAATCAACACATAACTTTATCGCTTTTGCAAAAACTACGCAGGTCTGAGTTCCTGATCGCAATTAAGGATACGTAGGAGCAAAAGGCCTGCTTTTGTCGACCACCCCCAAGAGATTGTTAATGGTCCAACGCCTTAACGTTTCTCACCTTTCAAAACCAAGAAATCATTAATGGTCCAATGCCTTAACATTTCTCTCCTTTTCAAAAATAAAAAGACATGATATTGCACACTTGATTGAAGGCTGCTATCCCTTGTCACGGACGCGTAGGGTTCTAATACCTTCCCCGTGCGTAAAAACAACTCCCAAACCTTTCACGATTAAATTTCATAGACCACACGTTCCAGTTTTTCCAACATTTTTCGCAAATAAACGTTGGTGGCGACTCTGCGCGCCTTCCTCTCTTGGAAGACGCACCCGCGAGCCTTCGCGTCACCCTCCCGTTGAAGGGTAGGTTGCGACACATGGTGATGGGCATCTTTAAAGAGTGTTGGCCAAAAAAATCCTGACTGTAAAACCTTAGCTGCTATTTTGTCTCCGCCATAATGCCCTCCACGTGGTGAATTGTGACAATGCCATAATATGCCCTTGGCCTCCTCACTTGTCACACATTTTCTAAGAAGATTATCTGCACCTACTTTGAACAAGTGTGGATCATCCCATATGCCATACCCTAATTTCGTCTGGGGATTATTATTTGATGATATACAACCTTTGATTGGCCGCTTCGAGATACTGGGCACCCTTTGTTGCACAATATGTGAAGTCCCGAGACATGTCGAAAAATCAAAAGGAAGCAGGCTTATGCGATCCGTGAAAATTCCGTAATGTGACGGAAATCGAAAGGAGGTGTTTTTTGCAATCCGTGAGTTTTCGTAACTTCTTCGAAAGCTAAAAAAGAGTAAATACATAATCCGTGAAGATTCGTAACCTTGCGGAAGGAAAATAAGTATTGTTACGAAATTCGTAAAGTTTCGTAACGTTACGGAAAAATAATTACCAAAAAAGGTAAAGGGGGTGCATTTAGTAAAAAGGGGGGTACAAATAGCAATCAGGCCCACTTGGGCCTTCCAGATTCTTCCTCCAGAAGGCTGGTGCTTCTGAAGGAAGCAACCTTGCTCGCCTGGGCGAGCTGGGTTGCAAGCTCCTCCCCTATTTTGCTATAAATAGGGGGAGGAGTGAAGGGAGAAGGGGTTCAGCCTTCTTGGCACTTCTTATTCTCTTGAAATTGCTGAGGAAAATTATTTCCGTGAAGAAAATCCAAGCCGAAGCGCTTCCGTAACATTTCCGTGAGTAATTACGCGAAGATTCTCGACCGTTCTTCAACATTCATCGTTCGTTCTTCGTTTTCTTGAGTCTTCAACGGGTAAGTACCTCAAACCGAGCTTTTCAATTCATTCTATGTACCCGCGGTGGTCCACATTTTGTTTCATGTATTTTTATTCTCGTTTTCATTCGCTTTCTATACCCCCTTTTGACGTGCTTCAGTCATTTATTTAAGTCATTTCTCGCCTAATCTAAAAATAAAATAAATTTCCACCGATTATTTGAATTGTATCATCCATTAATTTTTGTTAAAATGAATTCCGACCGTTTGGTCGTGCCGTAACCATGTTGGAAATCAAAAAAGAGGTAAAATAATAATATAATAATAAAAAAATACCTTTTAGTAAAATAAAGCGAAAAATCAATCGGACGTTTTCTCTTTGGGATTTCTCATTCTTAATTGAATTGACTAATAACTAAAGTGAAACTAAGGCTAAAATCAACTCGCCTAGTCAAGCTCCTCCATAAAAAATAGGGTTTTGAAAGTTTATCATTTCAGTTTCTTACCAAGTAAAATGGATCATTTTTAAGGTCCAACGCCTTAAAATGATCACCTTTCAAGTAAAAAGAATCACTTGATTCACGCATAAGGAAGAACTACGTGGGTCTGATTTCCTCTTTGATGGAGGGTACGTAGGAGCAAGAGCCCCGATTTTGTCGACCTCGAAAAATAAAAAGAAATAAAAGGCAAGATAACACAATTTCCACAATTCTAAAAAATAGGTTGTTGTCCTTTGAGACAAACGTGAGAGGTGCTAATACCTTCCTCAAGCGTAAATACAACTCCCGAACTTAGAATTTTCATTTTGACCAGTTTCCTTTGGTTTTCCCGACGTTTTCCACAAATAAACGTTGGTGGCGACTTCGCGCATCTTTCCTCCTTTGGAAAGCGCACCCGTGAGCCTCGCCTTTGTCACCCGCAAAGGGCACGTTGCGACAGTTGGCGACTCCACTGGGGACCTTTATGTGAGTTAGGCCTATTTTAAAGAATTGTGGAATTGTGAAACTTTGTGTGTGCATTTTGTTGAACTGTGTAAAATGTAAATAACTGTTGTCTATTTCGCATTCTTTACACTGCATTGTAAGCACCCACGGGTTTGAGTAAAAAAGGGGCCCTATACCCGGGTTCATGGGAATTTAAGGAGTGGAGGTGAATCTATTATCATGCTAGGTCTCCGACTTGCTTGATAATAGTGAAACCTCGTCTAGAGCTTTCTCTCTTTATAATGTGTTGTCACTGGTATTCCATACCGCCACAATATTGTTATCTTGAGTGATGATACCTCTAGAAAATAGCCGTGTGAGTTATGAATTGTTGGGGAGTAGTTATTAGAGACCCCTAGATATTGTCCTATAGGTTCCCAAATAGGGGCAAAAGAGCAAACACGCTCCGTGCCATTCGTTCTCATGCATTTTTTTGGTAAATAGCACCAATTTATAATTTTGCTAGTGATGTTTGGTTTCTTTAGGGTAATACGTGACCTTTTTAATACTACGTTGAGGCGCCATCATGCCTAAAACGTAGCATTAAAATTGGATCCCTGCAGTCTCGTATGTGTGAATTATCCCTTTGTGTTGTTTTCTTTCCATTTCATGCATACGCATTGCATCATTCATGTCGGAGTCTTGATCCACCCCTTTTTTAGGTAAATGATGGGGACAAATCAAAACGGCAAAAGGTTTTATCAAGTCAAGGTTAAAAGTCTAGATGTCACCAGCCTCAAGGAATTGGACGATTGATGGGACCTCTCCAAAGGCAAGCCTTTCGCAAAGTGTACGGAAAGATTCTAGATTTGACCATGGTGGAGGTATTTACGGAGGCTGTCATATCCCTCGCCCAATACTATGACCAGCCGTTGAGGTGCTTCACGTTTGGGGACTTCCAAATGGTACCGACTATTGAAGAGTTTGAGGAGATACTAGGATGCCCTCTTGGGGGGAGAAAACCGTATCTTTTCTCCGGGTTTCTTCCCTCCTTGAGCAAGATTGCAGCTGTGGTCGGGGATTCGGCAAGAGAGTTGGATCGCATGAAGAAAACTCGCAATGGCGTAGTGGGCCTGCCACAGAAATACTTGGAAGGCAAGGCAAGGGATATGGCGAGCCAAGAGAAGTGGGGCCCGTTTGCGGATATACTAGCTTTGTTGATTTTTGGAGTTGTCCTCTTTCCGAACGTGGACTGTTTGGTGGACTTAGCCGCCATTGACGCCTTCCTCGCGTATCACCACAGCAAGGAGAGTCTAGTGGTGGCTATCTTGGCAGATTTGTTTGATACCTTTGACCGGAGATGTGAGAAAAACAGTGCACGGATTGTCTGTTGTTTACTCGCTCTCTGTGTGTGGTTGGTTTCACACCTATTCCAACAAGACACAAGACACCCGTGTCCACTTCAAAGCTATCGCTCATGCGCCGAAAAAGGAAGAGTCGATTGGGACCAACATTTGGTTGGGATAGGGGGCAGCGCAATCAATTGGTTTCCTCGATGGAAGGAAGGCAAGGAGGGAGTCCTTTTCTCATGTGGGGACTACCCTAATGTTCCGTTGTTAGGGACAAGGGGTTGCATCAACTATAATCCCGCACTTGCCATAAGACAGCTAGGGTACCCCGTGAGGGGAGCGCCAACCAAAGAAAGTCTCTCGCCTTTCCTTGTGAGGGATCTAGGCGCGAAAAGTCTCAAGGTGATACAAAGAGTCCATAAGGCGTGGAGAATTCCGTTGAAGAAAGACAAGGAGCTTAGAGGCATCCGAAACGGCGTCATCGGTGGTTATCATGGATGGCTAAGAGTTCACACGCGAGGGTTAGATTGGCTCTCCAAATTGAAAGTTATCAATGAGGAGAACTTCGAAGCTCCGGAGGAAGATGAAGAAATCCAAGCTATCAAATTAGAGCTAGGGAAGGCGAGACTCGCCAAGGAGAAGTTCATATCAGCCGCTACACACATCCGAAAAGAGTGCACCGAGTTACAAGAGGAAAACACGGCCACTACAAGAGCCCTTGAACAAGAAACTAAAAGGGCCCGCAAGGTGGAATATGGCCGAGAGAAATTCCGAGGAGCATTGTGGGGTAGCAACAGTGAGCTCAAGCTCCGAAGAGAGGAAAGAGACCGGTCACGGGTGCATGGCATGATCTTAAAAGAAGAGTTAGCTGCGTGCGCAAGATCCAAGAGGAGTTTGGCTCAACACTTGGAAGCCACGGAGCAAAGCATGCTAGCTATTATAGGGCAATACAAGGAAGAGTTGAACCAGTCTGTGGCCCATGAACAAAAGCTAGTGGAGGATTTTGCACAAGTGTACGCCGAAAAAGAAGCAAGAGGGAGGGTGATTGATGCATTGCATCAAGAAGCGACTATGTGGATGGATAGGTTCGCCTTGACCTTGAATAGAAGTCAAGACCTCCCGCATCTATTAGCCAAAGCAAAAGCCATGGCCGAAGTGTGTAAGGCCCCCGAGGAGATTCATGGGCTAATCAATTACTGTCAACACATGATAGATTTGATGGCCCACATAATTAGAAACCGTTAGGTTCTCTTGTAACACCTTTGTATAATCTTGGCTAGATGAAAGCTTTGTTCTTTTTATAAAATGGGAAGTTCTGAACTCATCATGTTATCTAAAAAACCCTTGTGGTGGATCCCAGTGCTCCGATCATTCATTTGCATATTCATGTTTTGGTGGCATACTCATCGTTGTTTATTTCTTTAGGAATTTCATCATAACTAAGAAAACACCAAGGCACCCCTATAACACTCGATCCAGAAAAATGGATAATGAAGAGGGCGTGCAGGAACAGATGAAGGCCGATCTATCGGCCTTAAAAGATCAAATGGCTTCCATCTCAGAGGTCATGTTAAAACTCCAGAAAAATATAGAGGATAAAGCCACGGCAACCGCCTCCAGTACAGTTAGGGAAGCGGAGCCAGTGCTGCAGCCCGCCTTAAATTCGGGCCGAGACAGAAACACGGTAGTGTTTGGTCGAAGGTATAGCCCGCAAGCTTATCCTTATGGCTTGCCTTCGGACTTCACTCCCCGTACCACCCTGGAAGATTTAAGCCAAGCCCCTACTTTCGAGGGGCAGCTCCCACCTTATGACGACTATCCCGGGCAAGACGATGAGGAAGGAGATACCCATCTCGGTCCCCTGCTCCACCTCAAAGATCTGTCCCCCCATGAACTACCCCAACCAAACATAGTCCGCCATATCCCGACTTCACCCACACCCGTAAAAGAATTTGTTCCCTTCGTGGAAGATAAGGGAAAGATTGAGGCGCTTGAAGAGAGGTTGAGAGCAGTCGAAGGCCTCGGAAATTACCCATTCTCGGATCTAGCGGACTTATGTCTCGTACCCAATATCGTCATTCCTCCCAAGTTCAAAGTACCGGACTTTGATAAGTACAAAGGGACAACATGTCCGAAAGGGCATCTTCGGATGTATTGCCGAAAAATGGGGGCGTATTCTGCGGACGAAAAGTTGTTGGTCCATTTCTTTCAAGACAGCTTGGCCGGAGCAGCTGTAGCATGGTATACCAATCTGGAAGCTTCCCAGATCCGATCATGGAAGGACTTGGCAACTGCCTTCATTAGGCAGTACCAGTACAATACAGATATGGCTCCCGATCGGAACCAGCTTCAGAGTATGACTAAGCGAGAGCATGAGTCCATTAAGGAATATGCCCAAAGATGGAGAGATCTCGCAGCCCAAGTCATACCGCCCATGACGGAAAGGGAGATGATCACAATTATGGAAGATACGTTACCCACGTTCTACTATGAAAAGCTGATAGGCTACATGCCAGCTAACTTTGCGGATCTTGTCTTCGCTGGAGAAAGGATTGAATCTGGACTACGAAAAGGCAAGTTCGAATATGCTTCCAATGTAGCCCCCTACAACAACAGAAGAGCCCCAGTAGTTGGCGCGAGGAAAAAGGAAGGAGACGCCCACGCGGTCACCCCCGCCCTGACGTGGATGAAAGCACCCCAAAATATCCAAAGCTCATACCAGCCCAATCCCCCAAATTTTTTAATCCGAGCCGGGAATTCCCTCCCGACTCAAGTAAAAGGACTACCCGCAGCAGAAAGAGCGCCGGCCCAACGCACAACTCCAGCCGCTCCCCGGCCAGTTAATAATACAGCCCCCGGCGCGAGCTATAAATATGCACAGCACCCGCCCCTGAAAGATAATTTCTCTCCTATTCCCATGGCATACTCCGAGTTATGGCCTTCATTATTGGAGAATCACTTGGTGGTGGCCATACCCGGGAAGGTCCTCCAGCCACCCTACCCCAAGTGGTATGACTCGGGTGCCAAGTGTGCGTACCATAGTGGAGTTCCCGGACACAACATTGACTCCTGCATCTCGTTCAAGTATAAGGTGCAGCACCTGATTAGTGCCGGCTGACTATCATTTCAGGAGGAAGGCCCAAATGTTAAAACCAACCCGTTAGCTAGTCATGGAGAGGCTAGCGTGAACGCCACCGAAGAGGATGGGCCATTGCGGGCAAAGAGATTAAGAGAGGTGGCTACTTCTAGACGCTTCATCTATCAATCACTGCAAGCGGCGTGCATGGTCTCCCGTGGTGGAGACGAAAGGGATGAATGTTTGTTTCACCTCGGGGAGTCACATGACATGGAAACCTGCCCCGCGGTGGAAGAATTGCTTCAGCGGTTCATGGATTGCGGGCAGCTTGAAGTGTCCATAGGAGGGAGGGAAGAACCACAAATTTGCATGCAGTCGGAAGAGAAGAAGGTTCCTCTAACCCCCAAGGCCCTAGTGATATGTTTTACTAGGAAAGGGACCGGCTCCACACCCATGTATCCCCGGACAGCGCCCAAGCCAACGCCATTTGCATATCAAAGTAATAAGGCCGTTCCGTGGAAGTATACCCCTCCCGCGTTCAGTGAAAGAGTTGCGACTGAAGTTGACTCCCTGCCAGCTAAGGTGACCAACATCACCGGCCTCAGTGGCATAACCCGCAGTGATCGGGTGTTCGCTTCCCCTCACCCGACGGAGTTGCCCTCCAAGGGAAAAGCGCCCATGGTCCAAGAGCCCACAGACGTAGCCACCCCCTCGAAAGAAGTAGACCCTCAAGTGGTAAAAGGGGCTGAAAAGAAAGAAGGTCTTCAAGGTAAGACAGTGACTTTGGAAGAGGCCCATGAGTTCCTTCGCCTCATCCAACAAAGCAAGTTTAAGATAGTCGAGCAACTGAATAAAACTCCAGCAAGGATCTCTTTGCTTGAACTGCTTATAAATTCCGAGCCTCATCGCGCGCTGTTGATAAAGGTCCTTAACGATGCCCATGTAGCACATGATATCTCAGTGGAGGGTTTCGAAGGCATCGTTAATCATATAACCACCAACAATTATATCGCGTTTGCAGAAGCAGAGATTCCCGTTGAGGGGAGAGGACACAACAAGGCTCTACATGTGTCGGTGAGATGTATGGACCATGTTGTCGCAAAGGTACTTATCGACAATTGATCAAGTTTGAATGTGATGCCGAAAACCACTTTGGAAAAGCTTCCTTTTAGTGCGTCACGTTTAAAACCGAGCTCGATGGTAGTGCGAGCCTTTGATGGTACTCGGCGGGAATTGATGGGGGAAATCGACATTCCCATACAGATAGGCCCCCACACTTGCAACGTGGTGTTTCAAGTAATGGATATAAATCCCGCCTATAGCTGCCTCTTGGGAAGACCTTGGATTCATGCGCTGGGAGTGGTCCCTTCAATGCTTCATCAGAAATTGAAGTTCGTAGTGGGTGGACTTTTAGTGATAGTGTCGGGTGAAGAGGATATGTTAGTGAGCTGCCCCTCCTCCGCCCCATACGTAGAAGCGGCAGAAGAATCATTGGAAACGGCTTTCCAATCCTTCGAGGTGGTGAGCTGCGCTTCTGTGGAACCAAGTCCGTTGCTGCCTTCTCTCTCCAACGCGGCCATAATGGTGGCGCGTGTTATGCTTAGGAACGGATTTGAGCCCAGAATGGGTCTAGGCAAGGACGGCCTCGGAAATGCCGACGTGGTCGATATCAAGGGAAATCCATACAAATATGGATTAGGGTATGAACCCGGGATGCCGAGGAGGAGGAATGTGCCGTCAAGACTTCGGGCGGATAGGGTATGGCCCGGCCGTATTAGCCAGTGTTTCACCAGCGCTGGAATGGTGTCCGAGGAAGAGGTGGCCGCAATAGAAGAGGAGTTCCCTCAAGACCCACCAAGTTTTGTGCAACCATGCCACCCCGATTCCCAAGTGGGGAACTGGCGCGTGATAAGCCAGTCAGAAGTCTATACCGCTGATTCAATGTAATTAGAGCTTATAGATTTCCTTTCTCTTTTGTTTTGTGAAACCTACCTTATTAAATAAACAAAGAGATCTTGTTTCATCTGTTCTTGCAGTTCCACCTTTTCTCATATCATTTTGCATGTTTTTTCTTTTGTCTTGTTTGGTATAGATATGAGGGTCGATTCTTTGAGGATCCTAACAACGAGGGTTTGACAATCGATTTCGATCGAGATATAAGCCAAACGATAAACGAGGAAGAAGAAGAGGACGTCCTTTCACCAGAGTTGGAGAGGTTGGTCGCTCAGGAAGAACGTGAAATGAAGCCTCACCAAGAAGAAACCGGTATGACCACGCCTATCCGCCAAGGCTTGATAACCCTTCTTGAAGAGTATCAAGATGTCTTTGCATGGTCATATCAAGACATGCCCGGTCTGGATTCCGACATTGTGCAACATAAGTTGCCTTTGAATCCTGGGTCTTCCCCGGTTAAGCAAAAGTTACAAAGAATGAGACCCGAGATGTCTTTAAAAATTAAAGAAGAAGTAAGGAAGCAGTTTGATGCGGGTTTCTTAGCTGTGGCGTGTGACATCCTGGAAATTTCTACCCGGAATTTTTGTAAACGGTGCATTTTGAATGACTATATATATATAAGTATTATTCAGTGTATGTACATATGTATATATTCCTGGTAGAAGTAAGTATTTTGGTGGAAAGATACGCGGGTTAGGCTAATTAAGGAAGAGAAATCCATAACTGGAAGGTTATAGGTTAATTCTTAATTAATTAGTCTAAAAATCATCGTTTTGCGTGCAACTTAAAATTTAACAAAACCAACCTCTGAACCACGCTCGGGATTTTATTCTGAGCGTTTTGATATATATATATATATTGCCTACTTTCGAAAACTGGCCCCGACGGGCGCAGAGAAACGCGATGAACTGGAACCAGAGAAACGGCATGCAAACCTAGGCAGGATTTTAGCGTTTCAAAAAGGTCAGATTTTTCACACTTCCTGTGGCTGTGTATGGGTCACATCAAAAGAGAAAGTGGGCCCTTTTTGCTCCACTTAAATGGAGACATTTGGATAACTTAAAATAAAATAATAGGAAAAGAGAAAAGCATTTCTTTTAAACTAAAAAGCTGTATTCTCTCTCCTCACTCAGCCCACATTTCAGAAGCTTTCTTCCTCTCCCTCACGTTGCTTTTTCTTTCTCCTTCATCCTCCATTGAAACTCCATTAAAGCTCCAACCTTTGCACACCATTTCTGCCCCAAATCGCGAAAGGAAGGCATTTTCGGAGTCGTGAAGCACATCTCTACGTGTGGGACCTTGAAATTTCAGGTTTGGGTAGACTTCTTTCTGACTTGATTTTCGTGGGTATGGGGCTTTGGGAGATATGATGGGCAGTTTTGCTTGGTTAATGCTTTGTGATAGTTATTTGTGAAGAGAATTGACGAAAGCATGCTAAACTTGTTATGTTTGAGTGAGTTAAGCTTACCCATTCATTTTTAGGGTTTTATGATGATGCTTTTGATGTTGGTGTGCTGAAATTGCTTATGGAAAACTGCTAGGGATGAAGGGTAGAGTTAACCTAGGGTTAGAAAGTGAGAATATGGTGTTCTGAGTGGAAAAAGAGTGAGTTTTTGAGAGTTGGAAGGCCAAATCTGGATTTAGTGGTATTTGGCGGTTAAAGTGAGTTAATCCTAGCTTGAAATGTCATTTAGGACTTATGAGAAAGTTTGGGCTGTGCTAGAGAGAAAGACAAATGACCAAAGTGAACAAAGAGCCATTTCTAGGGTAAAATTGGGTGTTGAGGAGTCAAATTTTGATTCGGGGGAATTTTAGGTGTAAATCCAGTTTGAGCAAGTTTAAATTGATGTTATAGACTTGTGTGAAGTGAGAGTTTGCTCCAAATTTACCCCATTCTCAATTTCACTTCTCAAACCTTGAAAATCCATTAAATTGAGGGGTTTTAGATACCTAGATTTTGAGTTGCTTTGGTCTGAAGCTTGTCCTTGGTTTAGACATGATTGATATATGATTTATGACTTGTGGGATTTAATTTGGGCAAAATTGGATGAAGGCAAGAGTGGTTTTCGAAATCTGCACTTTATGCAGAATTTTGCTGTGGAAATGTGCAGCAGAATTTTGCATAAGTGCAGAAAAATGCTTGTGTATGGTTGGCTGTGGAAAGGGTAGTGCACATGGGGTTCTGGAAATTTTATAGTAGATCCCAACGGTCAAAATGTAGGCTTATGTACTAGAGACTTCCAGTAAAATTTTCGAGTCGATCCAACGGTTAACGACTTGGAACGAAGAAAAAGGTTACTGGGATATTTGTATGTGAAAAGCTGTGATTTTGGGTTGTGTTTTGGGCAGAGTTTTCTGCCTTTGCCTTGTTTTGCTTGGTTTTGTTAGTCCATGATGATTGGATGTGGAATTACTTGGATGTTGTGGGAGCTTGGGAGGATTGATAGGGACTCGGCGTCGAGAGGAACGAGGATAAGGGCTACGTGGGAGTACGTGAGCTCAGTTGGAGGTGGGCAACAGGGGATGGTGGGTTTGTACGTGATTTGTGGATGTGGAGAATCGTTATGCACCATCGCCCGACCGCCACCTAGTACCACATGTGATGGGTACCCCATAATCCTACAAGCTTGAAATGAGGAAGTGTAGAAGGGTGAAACTTCCTGCTTTTATTCGTTGACCACAGAGTGGTACCTGGAGATATGTCGCGGGGGTCAGGAGACCTTGGGGACGTCAGGTGGGGTGCTATTGCCCAAAACCAAGTTTGACCAATCCCGACCCAACCCGGGCATAGTCAGTCAGTGAGAACCTGTGATGTACCTAAGTAGGCGAGCTCCTGGCAGTCAACAGATAAAAGGAACAAAGACCACAAAGCGAGGAGGCTTGTGTGGTGGCTGGCCAGCTGTGAACTTTGATTGATATATGGGATATGGCCTCTGGTAATCGATTACCAAGGGTGGGTAATCGATTACAAGGCTTAAAAATGAAGACAAGAGGCTAAGATGGTCTCTGGTAATCGATTACCAAGGGGTGTAATCGATTACCAGGCTTGAAAACGAGGTCAGAAAGCTAGGAGGGCTTCTGGTAATCGATTACCAAGGGGGTGTAATCGATTACCAGGCTTAGAAATGAAGGCAGCATGTTGTGGAGGCCTCTGGTAATCGATTACCAGGCTATGTAATCGATTACACAGGGGAACATGCCACTGGTAATCGATTACCAGGTATGTGTAATCGATTACACAGTGCCTTTTTCAGGTTTTCATGTCCTGAACCTATGTAATTCGAGTCTGGCCTCTAGTAATCGATTACCAAGGCTGTGTAATCGATTACCAGAGATGAAAAGCCTAAAGATACCCCTTTTACTTGCGTGTAGTGGTTATGAGACGCATTGTGTTGCGGCGTAGTTAGATTTTCGTGAAAGAGTCTACCCCTTTCTTTTCTTTCTTGTAGATCGTGATGGCGGCGCAGCTAATCCATGACCGAGTGGAGATGGAGTGCCTAGAGGGAGCTTGGGAGACCCTCGAAGGCAACACGAGGTGCCGATTTCGGGGCACGATTCGATTTACGGCTACTTCATTGGTGCATCCAGATGAACCCGCGCGCACGCTTCAGCGTACTGTGGAGTGGATGCTACCCACGCCTACACCATACCGTCTAGTGGAGCCAGTCCAAGTGATTGAGGTAACGTCATCCGAGGAAGACCCTGAGGAGGATCTCAACGAGCTACCTCCTGAGCCTGCTGTGGATGCTCTTGACTTTCTAGAGGGTGATGAGGACCCACTCCCTGAGGTGGATTCTCCCGAGGACGCCATGTCGGCATCCAAGGCAGACTCTACGGAGGATAGTGGCCCTGGAGAGATGGCAATCAGTGGAGGCTCTTCATCATAGTAGATAGTTCTATGGACTAGTTTTATATACTTTTTGAGGGTGGGTGTATCTAGGACTGACTGTTAGGTTTACTCTTTTGTTTTTTTTTGTATGGGTAGACCTATTATATAGGAATTTGATGATTGTATACATGTGGCTGAAGCCACCACAGTGGACACCTTTGCTCTGGATGACACTATGTATTTTGCAAAACTCCCATATTTTGGACAGCTTTAAATGATGAATGCACTTATGTTTAATCTTGTTATTTGAAAAGAAAGCATTAGCAAACTTTATTTGCAAAAGAGTTTAATGACCGTATTTTATTTTATTATTTTCACGTGACGACCTAAAGTAATGATTGCCAAGTCTCGGACTGAGGACGAACACCTTGTCAATCTGCGTAAGCTGTTTAGAAGGTTGCGGAAATACCAATTAAAACTAAACCCAACCAAATGCACCTTTGGGGTAAAGTCGGGGAAGTTCCTAGGATTTATCGTAAGCCAGAAAGGGATAGAGATAGATCCCGAGAAAGTGAAGGCCATCCTTGAAATGCCGGAATCACGCACGGAGAAGCAGGTTCGGGGGTTTTTGGGCAGGCTGAATTATATCGCGAGATTTATCTCGCAACTCACCCCTACCTGTGAGCCCATTTTTAAGCTATTACGTAAGAACCAGGCGGTCCTGTGGAATAGTGACTACCAAGAGGCCTTCGAGAAGATCAAACAGAGTCTCGCAAATCCCCCGGTGCTCATGCCACCTGTAACAGGAAGACCTATTTTCCTGTATATGACCGTGTTGGACGAGTCTATGGGGTGCGTGTTGGGTCAGCATGATGATTCTGGGAAAAAGGAGCAAGCCATCTACTATCTGAGCAAGAAGTTTACCGCATGTGAGATGAATTACTCAATGCTGGAAAGGACGTGTTGTGCTTTGGTATGGGCATCACATCGGCTTAGGCAGTACATGCTCAGCCATACCACGTGGCTTATTTCCAAAATGGATCCCGTGAAATACATCTTTGAGAAACCGGCCCTCACGGGACGAATCGCTAGGTGGCAGGTACTATTATCTGAATTCGATATCGTTTACGTCACCCAAAAGGCGGTAAAGGGAAGTGCCTTAGCGGATTATTTGGCCTAGCAACCCCTCCAGGATTATCGGCCGATGCACCTCGAGTTCCCAGATGAAGATATCATGGCCCTGTTTGAAGAGAAGCGGACGCACGAGGACATAGACAAATGGATTGTTTGCTTCGATGGGGCATCGAACGCTTTGGGCCACGGAGTAGGGGCAGTCCTTGTATCCCCGGATGATCAGTGTATTCCTTTCACGGCTAGCTAGGTTTTGATTGTACCAACAATATGGCCGAGTACGAAGCATGCGCCCTCGGGGTTCAGGCGGCCATTGATTTTGATGTAAAACTACTCAAGGTGTATGGACACTCAGCTTTGGTGATACGCCAATTGAAAGTAGAATGGGAAACTAGGGTTCCGAAGTTGATACCCTATCAAACTCACATTTTGAGGTTAGCCAAGTACTTTGATGACATTTCCTTCCACCACATACCTCAGGAAGAGAATCAAATGGCTGATGCATTAGCCACCCTGGCATCCATGTTTCAACTTGCCCCACACGGGGATCTGCCGTACATCGAATTCAAATCTCAAGGCAGGCCGACATATTGTTATGCAATAGAGGAAGAGCGGGATGGGAAACCGTGGTATTTCGACATCAAACAGTATGTCGAGAACAAAGAATACCCACCAGGGATTTCTGACAATGACAAGAGGACGTTGAGGAGATTGGCTACTGGTTTCTTTGTAAGTGGTACCATCCTGTACAAACGAAACCACGACATGACCCTCCTACGATGCGTAGATGCCAAAGAGGCGAACTTCATGATTAAGGAGATCCACGAGGGTTCCTTTGGGACATATGCCAATTTGCATGCTATGGCCAGAAAAATCCTTAGGGCCGGTTATTATTGGCTCACCATGGAAAGCGATTGTTGCGCTCATGTAAGGAAGTGTCATAAATGTCAGGCATACGCGGACAATGTCAATGTTCCGCCACATCCTCTAAATGTTATGTCCGCCCCTTGGACTTTTTCAATGTGGGGGATAGATGTTATTGGGGCCATCGAACCCAAGGCTTCGAATGGTCACCGCTTCATTCTTGTGGCGATAGACTACTTCACCAAATGGGTCGAAGCAGCTTCTTATACTATTGTCACGAGAAATGTGGTGGTCAGATTCATAAAGAGGGAGTTGATTTGTCGATACGGACTCCCTAGGAAGATCATCACTGACAATGGAACCAATCTGAACAATAAGATGATGCAGGAAATGTGCAAAGATTTCAAGATCCAGCATCATAACTCCACCCCTTATCGGCCAAAGATGAATGGGGCTGTAGAGGCTGCAAATAAAAATATTTAGAAGATTGTTCAGAAGATGACCGTGTCATACAAAGATTGGCATGAGATGTTGCCTTTTGCCCTGCATGGATATAGAACCTCAGTACGAACTTCTACTGGGGCAACGCCATATTCCTTGGTTTATGGGATGGAAGCAGTACTCCCATTTGAGGTAGAGGTTCCTTCTCAGAGGATAATAGCAGAGTCAGGCCTAGAAGAGTCAGAATGGGCTCAGGCACGCTACAACCAACTCAACCTTGTTGAAGGTAAGGGTTTGGCCGCCATGAGCCATGGGCGTTTGTATCAACGAAGGATAAAGAACACATTCTACAAGAAGGTACGCCCGCGCAAGTTCAATGAGGGGGACCTCGTGCTGAAGAAAATGTCCCATGCTGTTAAAGATAATCGAGGCAAGTGGGCCCCGAATTATGAAGGACCTTTCGTGGTGAAAAGAGCTTTTTCTGGGGGTGCTCTGATACTCACCCACATGGATGGCGAGGAGCTTCCCTCGCCCGTGAACTCCGATGTAATTAAACGATATTACACTTGAAGTCTGGGGCAATCGAGAGGGCTGTTGCATGTTTTTATTTCTGAGTTTTTTCTCGTTCTTCTTGGTTTCCTCTAGGGATTCCTATTCACTGTATTTGTCTCGTTTCTTTGAAAAGAAAAGATGGGCGAGGTTTCAGTCCTCCCTTTGGTTTCAAACCTTGTGTTTTAGATTTGTTATAGCTTGAGCCCTCTTCGCTCAATGTATGGGGTGCCCCAAATGCTTATTTAAAATTGAATCTAACCAGTCTTCACTAAAATAAAATCATCGCATTAGGAACATTCATACATGCACATGCACATGCATATCTTGTGATAGCAAGGAGCAGAATCGTCTCAGGCCACGGTCAGAAGTCAAGACAAGTCAATGGCAGAAATCAACCAAGGTAAGACGATGACCGGTCACGATTGGCCGCATATTGTTTGTCTCCTACTTGCAGGTACTTAGGGAGAGAGGCGAATGGAGGATAGGATCACGACCGACCAATCGTCACCCCTTCCCGGCGCTGGGCCAGCCGAGAACATCGCTGCAAGGCAGCCCAGTATCCTTTGAATTCGTAGTATTTTACTACTATTGTTTGTTTTTTAAGTAATCGACGCCTAATTCTAACTTAAGTAGGTTCAAGTAGGCAAAAAGCTAACCCATAAGAGTAGGGGGAGGCATGGTTGATGCACCCTTTTTTTAAAAAAAAAAATTGCAGGTTAGCTCACCTAGGCGAGCAACCCCTGCATTCAAAATATAAAAACGAGGGAGGGGAACGTTTTTGTATCCAAAAACTCCCCCCCCCCCCCTCATTCAAAAGAGAGGACTCACAAAGGCTTGCGGTTTTTGCTCCCCTAAGCCACTTTTGGTTGCATTTTGCTTTCATTTTTGGTGTTTCTACTCACTCCAACAAGTAAGTATTCAATCCTTAAGTTTTTAGCTTCCCATTGATGTGTTTTCTTCATCTTTTGATGCTCTAAATTGTGAGAACGTGCTTATATTTGTGAGGCAGTTTTGGGTTGCTTTGATGCTTGATTTGTTGAATTGAGGATTTGTGTGAGAAGGCCTTAGGCCTGTGTTGTTTTCTGAAGCAATGGGGCATGCCATATTGCCCCCATTCTCTTCAATTTATGTCCAAACATGCGCCCACCAAGTGCTCGGTGAAATGCCCCAATGATATATGAATATGATTTTGTAAAATTGGGAGAGTGGGACTGTTTCTTATATGTAGGTACAACATAGGAGATTCAAAATAGGTGCCCAAATGCAATTCCAAGCTTAGGAACCCAAACTTGTAGCTTCAATGCAAGGAAACATGCTTATGGCTAGGAATCCAAAATTTGGTTTTAGAATTAGAAAAGCATGAAAATTAGGACTTGCTTGTGAGAGTTTTTGCTCGAATTTGGGCTGCCCCATGTTTGATACTTTACATAGAGGTAGCGTGGAAAACACCTTGCAATAGTGTGTACACATAGGTAAATATAAGGGGCATGAAATTCTTTGCAAAGGGTGAAGGAATATTGAGGTCGCTTCCTAAATGAATGTATGATAGCACGGGATTCTCTTTTGAATGCAAGTATGTGCATAATGTAAATAGCTTGCCAATATGCATAAGTGTGAGTGAAACAATGAAAGTTTGTATGGTATATATATTTCGAGTGTGTGTAGGTAGTTTGTGATAGCAAATGTTTAGGACATAGTTAAGTGTAAATTTTGACGCAATGCCTTGAGCGTGAGAATGTGTGTTCTTTTCAAATACATATATATGTAGGACAATTAGAATGTGTTGGATGGCCTCTATGTTGATATAAATAGTAGGATATTCTACACATACGAATGTGCATAAATGTGATACTTTAAACGTGCGCCTGAGTTCGTTCTAAACCGGAGGGATTAGCATGACATTTTTTGCGTTAAGATAAACACTATCTTGTAAAACTAACTTCTAAATGTTTGTTCTCGCAGGAAATGGCCCCGAGGAAGCTTGCCTCAAAGAGATCTAGGAAGGATAAAGCAGCTGAAGGAACCAGTTCCGCTCCCGAATATGACAGCCACCGTTTTAGGAGTGCTGAGCACCAGTAGTGCTTCGAGGCCATCAAGGGGTGGTCATTTCTCTGGGAGCGACGCGTCCAGCTCAGGGACGACGAGTATACCGACTTCCAGGAGGAGATAGTTCGCCGGCGGTGGGCATCACTGGTTACCCCCATGGCCAAGTTCGACCCAGACATAGTCCTCGAATTTTATGCTAATGCTTGGCCTACAGAGGAGGGCGTGCGACATATGAGATCCTGGGTGAGGGGTCAGTGGATCCCGTTCGATGCGGATGCTCTCAGCCAGTGCCTGGGATACCCTTTAGTGCTGGAGGAGGGCCAGGAAAGCGAGTATGGCCAGAGGAGGAACCGGTCTGATGGGTTTGATGTGGAGGCCATCGCCCAGTTGCTATGTATACCAGGGCAGGATTTTTCCCGGACTGCTGCTGGAAGACGGGTGCGGATCATGCGCACCAACATGACCACCCTGACTCAAATCTGGATGACTTTGCTGCTCAGCAACATCCAGCCCAGCGATCATAATTCCGACCTCCCCCTTCTGAAGTGTCAGCTGGTGTACGCCATCCTGACACGGATGAGCATTCACGTGGCTCAGTTAATCGCTGATGCCATCTATCTATTTGCAGGTATGGCGCCTACCAGGCACCCTCTGGACCCGGATAAGTCCAACAGGGCCCTGGGATTTCCTGCTTTGATCACAGGACTCTGCCAGTCGTTCGGAGTCCCCGTCGCACCTAGCAAGGTGATTCGGCCGCCCATCACCCAAGCTTTCATTGAGAAGTATTGCACACAGAGACAGGCCCAGGGGGATGCTCCGTAGGCTGCAGACGCACCGCCACCTCATCAGGCTGGCCCAGCTGGATCGTTTGATACGGAGTAGTATTTGCGGCATTTGGTTCGCCAGCAGGCGGCCAACCACCGGGCGCATGTACAGACCCATGATTGTCTTTACCAGTTGAGCCTCAGCCTGTAGAGCCAGGGTTTTACTTCTTTTCTGTGCCCTACTCCGGACCAGTTCAGGGCAGAGGTCGCATGGCCTGGAGATTGGCCTGAGGCCCGGGCAGGAGAGGCACCAGCAGAGGCTCCAGACGAGGGAGATGAGGCCCGCGAGGACGAGGAGATGACCGATTTACTTGATTTCTTAGGAGGGAGCGGGGCCACATGATTGGGAGATCCCTTGATCCATATTTCTTTTTGTTTCCATTTTTTTCTGTTACATATCTTATTTTCGTTTGACTAAGGGACTAACGTTTGTTTCGTGTTGATTGACTTTTGTTTTGTACACACATATCGTTTGAGTTGTTACGTCGGTACTTGTTTCGTTGTTGTCAATAATGTTTGTTGAAATTCCGGAACCGTGTAGAGTTTTCATTTAGGAACGTCGTCCTAAAAAATAAAATGAACCAAAAATCCTAATAAAAAGAAAGAAGCGTTGTGAATAAAAGTCATGTTCGTAAAGAAAAGAAAAAGGTTTTTTTTTTACATATATGTAAAAGGAAAATGTGTATAAAAGGATTTTTTTGTGTAAATGATGTGTGGAAAGGAATTCTTGTGTGTGTGAGCAACGAGTGTATATGAAGAAACTTTTGTATGAACCATAAGTGTGTGATGGGAAAAATGAAAAAATCTTTGAACGTAAATAGGGTTTGTATATAGACCGTGTGACGTAAAGAGAAAGAGTTCCAATGCGTGTACAGAAAAAGTTTGTCATGTATAAGAATGTAGATGTACAAAGAAAAGTTTTCCTCATAAAGGACCACGGGTGTATAATTTTGTGAATGAAACAAAAAGGAAAAAGAAAGAAAGACCGCGAAGGTCGACATGTTATAGTTAAGAAGTATAAATCATTCGTAAAGAGCAAACGTATCTTCTGGAAACAAAGGACTGATGCTAAGAGTTTATTTTCCAGAATAACCGAGATAAGAATGGATGAATTCATTGAACTTATAAAAGAACATAATTTGGAAACATTGGGTTTGTTTGTGTAAATTCCCAACCGTAGTATCACAATGCCATAAACAGGATGCTTGAGTGCCCACTTGACTGTAGCCATGACTAATTTTGCACGTTGTTTTCAAATCATCATTGTCACGCGTACCTTATGGAACAATATGGAAGTTCAGCCCGAAATCGACACCTTGACACCCAAATTTGTTTCGCCCCAGATATCAAGATTGGGTTCACACGATAAAAGACCCCATTGAAACACAACCTTAGACCTTTTTGAACCTTGGCCTGTAAAAAAAAAAAAAGAATCCTCATTCCTTCCTCGAAGCAAAGGACAGTGGAATCTCCTCAAGGGAGAGCGAATAGAATGCTAAAACCCGATTTCCCAAAGAAAGGGATGGGGAAGGAGAAGTGAAAAGAAAGAAAAAGAAGAAATGGAAAGAAAGAAAAAGAGAAAGATGAAAATAAAGAAAAGAACAAAAGAAAGGAAAGAAGGATTCCCGATCAAAGGTCAAAGGAAAGTGAAAACAGAAAAGAGCAGAGGCAAACAAAATAATTCTCGATCAATGAAAGAAAAAGATCAGAGAACCTTCCGACCAGATAAATTTTCGGCAAGGTAAGTGACCGCCGGCAAAAGGAAAGCCCATTTTTGGTGTCTCTTCCCTTCAGATTGCCATTCTCGACTGGCGATATCCCACCCCACCTGAACAAAGAGGAAAAGACCGAAACACCCAGCTTCCTCTCCAAAAAACACTACCCTCGAGAAAATCCTATCGGTCCGTGATCGTACGTTTGATCTTTGATTCGATAGGAAGTCGTGTGCAAAATAGAGTCATGGTGCAGTTATGGTTTGGGAATAGGATAAAACACTTGCCTTGTGAGTTTTATACACTATGAGTGATTTATTTTCAGCTTAGCCCGATGTTTCCCCTGCATGTTCATTTAAAAGCTAAAAGTTGACATCCTGCCCTTCATTCTCGGTTACAAGGAAGATTACCCTTGGCACAAGTATATTGTTTCTCTAAGATATGGTGCTCTCGCGAATGATTTATTTTTCTTTACAAAAAGCATGTTTGCCTTTCAGGTGGAAAAACCCGGTGGACCGTTCGGTCCTCCCAACCCCCCCTTTTTCGGAACCCCAGGAATGTCATTGCCTAGCACTGTTCATGTGTCCTCCACTTTCGAGTTTGGATCTATGCTTCATGATTGCCTAAGTGTGGACCCTCAAGTGCAATCCTCCATTCTCCCCTTTTTTCGGAGCCCCATGAATCTCATTGCCTAGCGCTGTTCATGTGTCCTCCACCTTCGAGTTTGGAGCTATGCTTCATGATTGCCTAAGTGTGGACCCTCAAGTGCAATCCTCCATTCTCCCCTTTTTTCGGAGCCCCATGAATGTCATTGCCTAGCGCTGTTCATGTGTGCTCCACTTTCGAGTTTGGAGCTATGCTTCATGATTGCCTAAGTGTGGACCCTTAAGTGCAATCCTCCATTCTCCCTTTTTTTTCGGAGCCCCATGAATGTCATTGCCTAGCGCTGTTCATGTGTCCTCCACCTTCGAGTTTGGAGCTATGCTTCATGATTGCCTAAGTGTGGACCCTCAAGTGTAATCCTCCATTCTCCCCTTTTTTTTCGGAGCCCCATGAATGTCATTGCCTAGTGCTATTCATGTGTCCTCCACCTTCGAGTTTGGAGCTATGCTTCATGATTTCCTAAGTGTGGACCCTCAAGTGCAATCCTCCATTCTCCCCTTTTTTCGGAGCCCCATGAATGTCATTGCCTAGCGCTGTTCATGTGTCCTCCACCTTCGAGTTTGGAGCTATGCTTCATGATTGCCTAAGTGTGGACCCTCAAGTGCAATCCTCCATTCTCCACCTTTTTTCGGAGCCCCATTAATGTCATTGCCTAGCGCTGTTCATGTGTCCTCCATTATCTAGCGCGGAGCCTCTGGTGACTGGGAAATATGTTTTTCTGTTATTTTCCGGATCGGTACCTTCGCCAAATATGTGTATATGTATATTATATTCGTTGTTCTTCTTGTTGTTGTTTGTATTTTGTGTTGTGCAGAAGAAAAAGAAGGAGTAGAGATGAGAGTTGTCATCACGGAAAGGGCAGAACGAACGAAATCAGTGTCTTATCTTTCCTTTCCTCTTATCTCCGATGAGAGGTAAGTAAAGAGGGGCAACTGTCATACCCTAATTTCGTCCGGGGATTATTATTTGATGATATACAACCTTTGATTGGCTGCTTCGAGATACTGGGCACCCTTTGTTGATCAATATGTGAAGTCCCAAGACGTGCCGAAAAATCAAAAGGAAGCAGGCTTACGCGATCCGTGAAAATTCTGTAATGTGACGGAAATCGAAAGGAGGTGTTTTTCGCAATCCGTGAGTTTTCGTAACTTCTTCGAAAGCTAAAAAAGAGTAAATACATAATCCGTGAATTTTCGTAACCTTGCGGAAGGAAAATAAGTATCGTTACGAAATTCGTAAAGTTTCGTAACGTTACGGAAAAAGAATTACCAAAAAAGGTAAAGGGGGGTGCATTTAGTAAAAAGGGGGTACAAATAGCAATCAGGCCCACATGGGCCTGCCAGATTCTTCCTCCAGAAGGTTGTTGCTTCTGGAGGAAGCAACCTTGCTCGCCTGGGCGAGCTGGGTGGCCAGCTCCTCCCCTATTTTGCTATAAATAGGGGGAGGAGTGAAGGGAGAAGAGGTTCAGCCTTTTTGGCACTTCTTATTCTCTCGAAATTGCTGAGGAAAATTATTTCCGTGAAGAAAATCCAAGCCGCTTCCGTAACGTTTCCGTGAGTAATTACGCGAAGATTCTCGACTGTTCTTCAACATTCATCGTTCGTTCTTCGTTTTCTTCAGTCTTCAACGGGTAAGTACCTCAAACCGAGCTTTTCAATTCATTCTATGTACCCGCGGTGGTCCACATTTTGTTTCATGTTTTTTTATTCTCGTTTTCATTCGCTTTCTATACCCCCTTTTGACGTGCTTCAGTCATTTATTTAAGTTATTTCTCGCCTAATCTAAAAATAAAATAAATTTCCACTGATTATTTGAATTGTATCATCTGTTAATTTCTGTTAAAATGAATTCCAACCGTTCGGTCGTGCCGTAACCACGTTGGAAATCAAAAAAGAGGTAAAATAATAATATAATAATCAAAAAATACCTTTTTGTAAAATAAAGCGAAAAATCAATCGGACGTTTTCTCTTTGGGATTTCTCATTCTTAATTGAATTGACTAATAACTAAAGTGAAACTAAGGCTAAAATCAACTCGCCTAGTCAAGCTTGTCCACAAAAAATAGGGTTTTGAAAGTTTATCATTTCAGTTTCTTACCAAGTAAAATGGATCATTTTTAAGGTCCAACGCCTTAAAATGATCACCTTTCAAGTAAAAAGAATCACTTGATTCACGCATAAGGAAGAACTACGTGGGTCTGATTTCCTCTTTGATGGAGGGTACGTAGGAGCAAGAGCCCCGCTTTTGTCGACCTCGAAAAATAAAAAGAAATAAAAGGTAAGATAACACAATTTCCACAATTCTAAAAAATAGGTTGTTGTCCTTTGAGACAAACGTGAGAGGTGCTAATACCTTCCTCAAGCGTAAATACAACTCCTGAACTTAGAATTTTCATTTTGACCAGTTTCCTTCGGTTTTCCCGACGTTTTCCACAAATAAACGTTGGTGGCAACTCCGTGCATCTTTCCTCCTTTGGAAAGCGCACCCGTGAGCCTCGCCTCGCTCGCCCGCGAAGGGCACGTTGCGACACCATATATAATGCCGGGCATCATGGAAGAATTTCTTTCTCTGCTGCCAATTGAGGTCTTTGGGAATGACACCTGCTGCCTTGAAATTAGCCATATAAGCAAACCAGGGTCTCCCTGCAATCAAAAACAAAGATTCATCAGGAAATTTATCTTTTATTTCAGCCTCCTTTAAAGTGACCTCTTCATTCACTAATCTGGATACGTGGTCTGCTACCACTTTTTCAGAACTTTTCTTGTCCCTGATGACTAAATCAAATTCTTGAAGCAGTAGTATCCATCTGATCAATCGTGGCTTGGAATCAGCTTTGCGCAAAAAATATTTAATTGCTGCATGATGAGTGTAAATCACTATCTTTGATCCCACCAGATAAGATCGAAATTTCTCAAGTGCATAAACGATTGCCAGCAATTCTTTCTCAGTGGTGGCATAGTTAATCTGAGCATCATTGAAAACTTTGCTTGCATAATAGATAGTATGAAACATTCTGCCCTTCCGCTGTCCGAGCACATCACCTACTGCATAATCACTTGCATCACACATCAATTCAAACTCTTGTCCCCAGCCTGGTGTTGTAATCACAGGAGCAGAGACCAACTTGGCTTTGAGGGTGTTAAAGGCTTCTAAACATTTTTCATTAAACACAAACACAACATCCTTGTTCAGCAGATTACTTAGTGGTTTAGCAATTTTGGAAAAGTCTTTAATGAATCGTCGATAGAATCCAACATGACCCAAAAAACTCTGTGTGCCTTTCACATTAACTGGAGGTGGAAGTTTATCAATAACATCAAGTTTTGCTTTATCCACCTCAATTCCTCTTTTAGAAATCTTGTGTCCTAGCACGATACCTTCTTGAACCATAAAGTGCCATTTCTCCTAGTTGAGCACCAAATTAGATTCTTCACAGTGCTGTAACACTTTCTCTAAATTTGCTAGGAAATTTCCAAAAGATGTACCAAAGGCTGAAAAATCGTCCATAAAGACTTCAATACATTTCTCTACCATGTCGGCAAAAATTGTCATCATACATCTCAGGAAAGTAGCTAGGGCATTACATAAACCGAATGACATACAGCGATAAGCAAATACACCGAAGGGGCATGTGAAAATTGTCTTTTCTTGGTCATGAGGATCTACTGCAATTTGATTGCAGCCCGAGTATCCATCCAAGAAACAATAGAAAGATTGCCCTGCAAGTCTCTCAAGCATTTGATCTATGAAGGGAAGCGGGTAATGATCTTTCCTTGTGGCTTTATTTAGCTTCCTGTAATCAAAACATATTCTCTAGAAGTGATCAAGAACACTTTAATCGATTACATCAAGAATCTAATCGATTACATTGTTCTTGAAAGTTTTCCAGCTAATGGGAAGAACACTTTAATCAATTGAAATGATAATATAATCGATTACTTAAGCTATAAATAGAGGCCATGTGTGTGCATTTTTGGAACTTTGATCATTTGAGAATTACACTTCAAAGTTCAGACCTCATATGAGGCACAAAATTTCGTGCTACTTCTTTCCCTCTCCCTCCACTCATCTTCTCCTACCTTCAAGCTCTTATCCATGGCTTCCTATGGTGGTGAGCTTCTTCTTGACTCATCTTCTCCTTGAAGTGACGTCTCCTATCATCTTTCTTCCATCTCCATTCTGCTGCCATTGAACTTCAAGAAGAAAAGGACTCCATTGATGAAGAAGATCCAAGGCCTACAAGCTCCACAAGGAGCTACATCATCTGGTATCAAGAGCATCTTCGTCTAGGTGATGTTCTTTTGCTTCCTCTATCTTTTTGTTCGGTCAATTTACTTTAATTCATTGTTATTCATATTATTCTCCATGTATATCCTCCATTGTCTTATGGTTTGTTTTTTTTAGAGATGATTCAAAAAAATAAATCGATTAAATCTTATATCTACACTTGTTCTTGCATTTCTATGGTTCAAATTTTATAGATTTACTCTTGAATCATGTTTTTGTGTTGATTTTAGGTTCTATCATTTTTCAGTCATAATCTTCTTGTGCTGAACCTTTAGATCTAAATTTTCTTCCAAAATATTGATTAGAAAAAAAAAACACAAAAATCTAAGTGTAAATCACATAATCCATGTTGTCTTAGAGTCATCTTTAGTCATAATAATTGTCACATTATGTTCTAAGTTTGTGTTGAATTTTTATATTGTTGATTGAATTCTAGATACATTTGTTCATGTATTCTTGTCATTCTTAGCCTATCTTTGAATTTTGAGTCTAATTCATGCAAGTAATTTAGTTCATAACATGTCGTAAATCAATTCCTAGAAGTAGTCTTGTTGTTGAACCTTTTATTTTTGTTTTCTAAGTTTCCTACATGATGCCTATGAAGAAGTTGAGTTGTGGTGCTGAGTTGTGGCTGGTTTTGTGAATCAAAATAAGTCTTAAGCTCTTTTGAATTGTGCTATTCAAGATATTTGAGCATAATCAAACACATATTGTAACTATCCAAGCCTTAAGCGACATAAACACTACTTTTGATTTCTAGGTTGAAATCGCTGGTGCTGGCAGCTTGAACATATGAACGTGTATAAATTACTGGGAATTTTTCACTACGAATTTTGAGGTGAATGTTTTATTGAATTTTCTATAAATCTGGACCAAAGCTACAAAAAAAGAACCAAGTGATTTGGATAAAAGAAAAAAATACGAAAAATCACACAAGTTGGCAGAAAAATCATTGTCCAAGAAAAAAAAGTGAAAGGGAAGTGTGCTTGTTGGTTTGGCTCGAAATTTACTCAATAATTGGTTCCTATTTTATACCAATCTTAGTTCTGAAATTTCAATTTAAAATTAGTGTGAAAAAAGTGCCAAAACTAGAGGTTTCTTGAGTCCAAGAAAAAAAAGAACCAAGTGATTTGGATAAAAGGAAAAAATACGAAAAATCACACAAGTTGGCAGAAAAATCAGTGTCCAAGAAAAAAAAGTGAAAGGGAAGTGTGCTTGTTGGTTTGGCTCAAAATTTACTCAATAATTGGTTCCAATTTTATACCAATCTTAGTTCTGAAATTTCAATTTAAAATTAGTGTGAAAAAAGTGCCAAAACTACAGGTTTCTTGAGTCTTTTTTTTTTAGTTTTTCTACTCAACTCTAGAGCCATTCTAGGTTTCTCTTTGAGTCCTAGCTTGCTTTTATGTGCTTTTCATTGCTTTAATTGTTGAATAATCCTTGAAAATTTGTCTTGATAAAATTCTATTGGTTTAACTTTCATTTCATTTTTTTTGGTCTTTGGTTATTGCTTGTCTCTTTGTTTCCTTGTTTGTGAGTTGCCATATAAGGAATTGCAAAGGAGGATTGGTGCCATCCCTTTAAGAATTTGAGTCAAGAAACAAGGGGCCAACTACCTTAAGAGCTATTGGACTAAGAAGCACTCCAAATTGAGTGAATCATGAAAGAGAGAACAACCACCAAAATTGAGGACCTTTTTGTAATTTTGTAATTGACAATTTACTTAACTTTATTGCTTTCAAATTTTGTAACAAAAGGCCTTTCATTGGAAGTAAGTTGGGAGCCTCCAATAGGTCACCCTTCTTTCATTTGTGTGTAATAATTTTAGGCAATTTTTCCTTAGGATAGTGAGTGTTTTGTTGGGAACCTTAAATGAGGTCATCCAAACACTCTTAGGAACCACCAAGTTTACATTTCTTTCACTTAAATTTCTTGCTTACTTTTATAGCTTATTTTCTTTACTAGTCACACCTAGTTTATCTTGTTATTGCATAATACTTTCTTCTTGCTCATCACGCTTATCTCAAGTTCTTTTGGAACCATAGTGTCATACCCTAATTTCGTCTGGGGACGATCGTTTGCCAACATTTCGATTCTTGCCAGCCAAATTGAGCTGCTTAACACTAATTGCCGCTCAATCTGTAGGGTTTTGTGACGTTTCAGAAGGAAATGTGCAAAATATTTAAAATAAGGGCAAAAGGGTCATTTGGGGCATTTTTTAGCCCCTGGGCCCACTAGGAAGCTTAGGGCTGAAGTAACCAGCTCACCTGGGCGAGGAAGGTTACCTTTGGAGGAAGCAAGCAGGTCACCTGGGCGAGCTTCTGTGTAACCTCCACCCCTCATTTCCTATTAATAGGCGTGAGGGGGGATAACGAGAAGGGTCCAACACTTGAAATTGAGAGGTTTTCACTGAAATTAGTGAGAAGAAGAGAAAATAAGGCCGAGGCGCTTTCATAACGTTTTCGTTATCGTTCTTCGTCCGTTCTTCATCATTCTTCATTCATCGACCGGTTAGTTTTTACTTTTGAAGTTGTGAATTCATTTTATGAACCCTTTGGGGTCCACTCTTGCTTTTCGCATCTTCATCTTCATTCTTCTACAATCAGTGATCTCATTTCATTGTAAAGCGAGTTTTGACCGATTAAGTGTGTCGTAATCTCATTTTTATCATTGTAAAGCCAGTTTCCACTGATTAATTATGTCGTAATCTCACTTAATCACCGTAAAATAAAAATTTAACCGATCATTTATGTTGTAACCTTGATTAATCATTGAAAAAATAAAGTTTCAACCGGTCATTACTTTGCAAGTTCTCTTTTAATGAGTTTGAAAGTAACCAAGTGAAACCAAATCTAAAATCAACACATAAATCAAGCTTTTTACCCACGAAAATCGTTGAAACTATTCAAGGTCCAATGCCTTAACAGTCTCTTTTACTTTGTCGGTTAAAAATGAACCTTTCAAAAGTCTAAAATCAACCCTCCATGTAACTTTCTTGCTTCAAAGAACTACATAGGTCTGAGTTCCTCATCGCAATTGAGGATACGTAGGAGCAAGAGCTACGCTCTTGTCGACCCCAAAAAGATAAAATAAACATAAAAAGGGAAAATAAACTAAAATTTGAAGTCATGATTTTGCTCGTTTGATTAAAGGCCGTCGTCCCTTGTGACGGACGCGTGGGGTGCTAATACCTTCCCCGCACATAAACAACACCCGAACCTTTTGTTCTTAAAATTCGTAGACCCATTTTTGGTTTTTTCTAATGTATTCCTCAAATAAACGTTGATGGAGAATCCCACATGTTTTCCTTTTTTGGAAGGCGCACCCTTGAGTCTTGCGTCGCCCCCCGCCGAAGGGTAGGTTGCGACAGTTGGTGACTCCACTGGGGACTTGTTAGAGAGTTAGGTCATTCGATCAGTGTGCAATGTTTTTATCATGACTTTCCCTTTGTTTTTTTCCCTTTTCTTCTTTTATGTTCTTGTATTCATGCAACTCTCTTGATGTTTCTATGCTTTGTGCAGTTGTGTGTTTAATATATGCATTGATAAATATTTTTTATTTGATGCACACACGACACCTATACTGTTAGACAAGTGGCTCTCAGTTATCTTAAGAAGAGGGGTTGAATTAAGATACAAAGAATATTCCCCAATTAAAATTTCACTCTCTCTTTTTAGATTAACAATGCACCCTTAACATGAATTACTCAAAAGACAATTCAAAATAAACTTCTTTCAAGCCAAAGATAAATAACAACAAATAAAAGAAGTTTAAGGGAAGAGAGAAATGCAAATTGATTTATACTGGTTCGGCCACTGCCCGTGCCTACGTCCAGTCCTCAAGCAACCCACTTGAGATTTTCCATTCTCTTTGTAAAACTCCTTTTACAAAGTCTGAACCACACAGGGACAACCCTTCCCTTGTGTTCAGGAATCCTTTACAACAAGAGACCCTCGGTCTCTTAATCCCTTTTTGAGAATTAAGAAGAAGAGAAGAAGAAATCTCTCTTGAAAGAGATAGATTGTACAATGAAGATCAATCAAAATTCTTTATTGAATATGCAAGTGTTTGACCAAGGAATCTTTTTGAGAGGATTAGACATTTCAGTTCAGAAAAACTCTCTTTTTTTAGAGGATAAAACTTTTTGGGCAATGGAAACTCTCTTACAATTCGTGTTTGCAAGTCACATATAAATAGACCTTTGATGGCCATTCATAAACCATTACAAGACTTGTGTAATCGATTACAAGCTTTAAAATTTGAATCATAACGTTTAGTAACTGCTGGTAATCGATTACAGATATTGTGTAATCGATTACACAATGTAAAATTTGAATTAAAATGTTTATTAACTGCTGGTAATCGATTACCAATATTGTGAAATCGATTACACAGTGTAAAATTTGAATTCAAATTTCTAATAGTTGTTGTAAACCATTTTGGCCACTGGTAATCGATTACATCCTCTGGTAATCGATTACCAGAGAGTAAATCTCTTGAAAAATACTTTTTAACTTAAATTTCTTGGCCAAACCTTTTGATATTTCAATTAGGAATTCCCTTCCTAAAATACTAGAGATCTTCTTGATGTTGTATCTTGTATTCTTGGATCGTTGTCTTGAATTAAACTTGAGAAGCGCATTTTCATCAAATCATCACGATCATATGGCATCATCAAAACATCAAAGACAAAGTCTTTGCTTCTACAATCTCCCCCTTTTTGATGATGACAATTTAATTCTTGAAATCAAGATACAATTAATGTATATGCATGATATATTGCATTCACTCATTTCATACTCCCCCTATGTTTTGGAATTGATGATCACTTGATTTCTAAGCTTCTATACCACCCCATTTCTCTCCCCCTTTGGCAACATCAAAAAGCCAAAGTTCGTGGTAATCAATACAAGATAATATAATGAAGTGGACAAAATCAATCATAAGTCATAACCAAACATAAGCGAAACATAAATGAGTCATAACCAAAATAATTCAAGCATTCGGAAGTGAAAAATATAATCCAAACAGTCATAATTCAAAACCACATAGAATCCAATCATAAAAGACTAAAGTTCAAATACCAAAAGATACCTAAAGTGCAGAAAATGATAGCCTAAAGATCATAGCCAAATACACGACTTACAAGAAAAGAGAATTATAATCTAAACACTAAGAAGATGGTGGTGGTGGCGGAAGATCGAAGCTCTGACAAATATAACCCACATCTTTTTCAAGCTGTGTAAGACGGATATCCATTCTTGCAAAGCGATTATCCAAAGAATCAAAATGTTCACCAACATAAGTGCGAAGACCCCGTAACTATGAAAGAACATCAGTCATAAGGGCTGAATCATTTCGCTGAGGAGGAGGAGAAGGAGTACACTCATCTTGTGGAGGAAGTGCATCTTTCTTCAGCCATTGACCATTACGATCCTTACGGTAACCAAATGAAGTGACTGCACCAGCACCTATAGCGATGGAATGTTTGACTTAAACAAAAGGTTCATCATCAAGAGGAATTTGAAAATGACGGTGAAAGAGGGTGACCGATTGAGGATATGGAAGAGGTGCATTGGCCCGTAATGCCTTATGCATTCGGTACCGAACCAAGTGAGCCCAGTCGATCTAACGACCGGTAAGGAAAGCCCATATCAAAATCAAGTCCTCCATAGAGGCTTGAGCCAAATTTGAAGACCGGGGAAGCAAAATTCTAACAATAATATAGTGCATCATGCGATTATCAAAGGTCAATGATCCGGCCAGCAATCTACCGGTCATTTCAGCCTGGTCATTACAAACCATACGGCGAGCATCATGACTAGAATAATCAAATTTCCAGTCATCAACAATGGTGCCCTCAAAAGGTGCACCTTGACTAGGTAACTTTGTCAATGAAAAGAACAAAGATTGATCAATGATCATGGAAATACCATGCACCTCAGAAGAAATAATACCATATTGAATTTTTAAATTGCTGTAAAAGACTTTGACAAGTTCAGGATAGTAAGGCAATTTTAAAGACATAAAATCAATCAATCCAGAGTTTTGAAACACTTGATAACAATCAAATGTTTCATCATTAAAGAAATCTGTGTCTAGGTACTTAGGGTCTAGAATGATCCTAGAAGAAAATTGAGAAATGTACCGTAGACGTTGATCATCTGAAGAAAACAGAGTGGATGATCTTGGAGATGATAAGGAAGGATGAATAGGTGTTGTGGGTGCTTTAGATGGTCCGTGGCAGCGATGGCCAGCAGCAGCGGTGGTGGAGGATGATCCCTTTCGCTTCTTCGACGATTCTTCCATTTGATGAAGTTTTAGCGAATTTTAATCGGTGGAAACGAAAAAAGAGTGAAAAAGATGAAGATTAGGTTTTACGGGACATGTTTTGGTTAAGAATTGAGAAAGATATGAGAGTTTGAAGATTAGGGATGAAAGAGGCACGAAGAAGAGAGGTTGGCTGCGTAGCGTGACTGGTTTTCGTAAGTATTTATAGAGGAGGACGTGATGTAATCGATTACAAGGTGTGGTAATCGATTACAGGAGTAGTAAGCCTTCTGGTAATCGATTACAGAATGTTGTAATCGATTACAGGCTATCTGTTCTTGTGTAATCGATTACACCTGATGGTAATCGATTACCAGAACACAAACTAGGCTAATTCCTCTAAAAATTATCTATCTATATGCTAAAAACATCTATCAATATCAATCATCAATACTAATATTTATTTATTTCAATCAAACAAGTATTAATCACACAATTAACACACACCAATGAAACATAATCAAATACTTACAATTAAACACAATCAAACAAAAGCAATCATCAAAACATAATAAAAAAATTATCAAAGACAATCAACATAACTATCAATCAAAATCATCAATGACAATCAAATATTTAAGCAGAAAACAAGCATCAAAACTCAATCAAAAGTTAACAATCATAGACAAAAATCATCAAAAAGTAATCAATCAAAGACAAGTGACCTGTTGGTATCATTTGATATTACTTGTTGGGCTTGTTGATCAAGTGGCCTTTTTTTGTTGTCTCCATAAATCACATATCCATTTATCTTGGGGAGAAATATGAATGAACTTTGATGCATGCCATGTGTTTGGAGAAATTGCTACCAATGTATCAACTTTGCTCTTCTCCGTTTTCATAATCTTTCATCATGATACCTAGATTTATGATTTTATTTTTCTAAATCACTTAAAGAACTTTTTTCATTATCTTCCCAAGTGATTTATGCTTTCTTTTCTTTCTTTTCTTAGAGATTCCTCTTGTCGGATTTTTCAATTCTTCTTTTAAAGACAAGACAATCGAATCTCGTGTGCCCAGATTGATTGCTTTCATAGCATGTTGGGGCTAAGGAGGAATCTTCTTCTTTCTTCTTTGTATTGATGTTTGATTCCCTTTCATTTCTTTTGTTTCTCAGAAATTTATTGAACCTTTTCACAAAGAATCTGAAATCATCATCATCTTCTTCTATTTCAGTCAAGTCCTCTTTGTCACTTTCTTCTTGAATAAAAGATGATGAGGCTCTGAGTGCTATTCCTTTTCTCTTTATATCATTCTCTTCATGTTGATGGAGTCTCATAAGTTTCATTTCATGTTCTTGAAGTTTTCCAAAGAGAGTGGCAAGAGACATATTAGTGAGATCTCTTGATTCTGCAATTGCTGTTACTTTTGGTTGCCATTGCCTGCTTAAACATCTCAACACTTTGTTAATAAGATCTTCATTAGGAAATATTTTTCCCAATGATGCAAGATGATTAACTATACGAGTAAATCTCTTATGCATATCTTCTATGGTCTCATATTGAAACATTCTGAACAGTTCATATTCATGTGTGAGAGTGTTTATTCTAGATCTCTTGACATCAGTTGTGCCTTCATAGGTTACTTGCAATGTATCCCACATTTCTTTTGCATTTTTAAAATTTGAGACTCTAAAATATTCATCCATGCCTAATGCAGAAGTGATTATATTTTTGGCCTTTAAATTGTATTGAACCTTTCTTTTTTCATCATCATTCCATTCTTCTCTTGGTTTTTCTATAGTTGCATTTTCCCACTACCTTTGTAGGAATAAAGGGACCAACTTCAATGGCTTCCCATATATTTAAATCTATGGCTTCAATAAGGATCTACATTCGGGTTTTCCAATAGTGATAACCCTCGCCATTAAACATAAGAGGCTTATTAATAGATCTTCCCTCAGGAAATGGAAAGTTGGATGAGGCCATATCAATTCTTGAAGTTTTTAAACTTTATACAAGAATCCTGCTTTGATACCACTTGTTAGACAAGTGGCCTCAGTTATCTTAAGAAGGGGGATTGAATTAAGATACAAAGACTGTTCCTCAAATAAAATTTCACTCTCTCTTTTTAGATTAACAATGCACCCTTAACATGAATTACTCAAAAGACAATTCCAAATAAACTTCTTTGTAGCCAAAGATAAATAGCAATAAATAAAAAAAAGTTTAAGGGAAGAGAGAAATGCAAACTTGATTTATACTGGTTCGGCCACTTCCCGTGCCTACATCCAGTCCTCAAGCAACCCACTTGAGATTTTCCACTCTCTTTGTAAAACTCCTTTTACAAAGTCTGAACCACACAGGGACAACCCTTCCCTTGTGTTCAGGAATCCTTTACAACAAGAGACCCTCGGTCTCTTAATCCCTTTTTGAGAATTAAGAAGAAGAGAAGAAGAAATCTCTCTTGAAAGAGATAGATTGTACAATGAAGATCAATCAAAATTCCTTATTGAATATGCAAGTGTTTGACCAAGGAATCTTTTTGAGAGGATGAGACATTTGAGTTCAGAAAAACTCTCTTGATCTTTTGAGAGGATAAAACTTTTTGGGAAATGGAAACTCTATTACAATTCGTGTTTCCAAGTCACATATAAATAGACCTTTGATGGCCATTCATAAACCATTTGAATAGATGTGACTCTTGGAAGTTATTTTCTGAAAATCTCCTCTGGTAATCGATTACAAGACTTGTGTAATCGATTACAGGCTTTAAAATTTGAATCATAGCATTTAGTAACTACTGGTAATCGATTACCAATATTGTGTAATCGATTACACAGTGTAAAATTTGAATTAAAACATTTATTAACTGTTGGTAATCGATTACCAATATTGTGTAATCGATTACACAATGTAAAATTTGAATTCATATTTCTAATAGCTGCTGTAAACCATTTTGGCCATTGGTAATCGATTACCAGAGAGTAAATCTCTTGAAAAAGACTTTTTAACTTAAATTTCTTGGCCAAACCTTTTGCTATTTCAATTTGGAATTCCCTTCCTAAAATACTAGAGATCTTCTTGATGTTGTATCTTGTATTATTGGATTGTTGTCTTGAATTAAACTTGAGAAGCGCATTTTCATCAAATCTGCACGATCATATGGCATCATCAAAACATCCAAGACAAAGTCTTTGCTTCTACATATACTTTTTGCACACATGGTGAGTTATAAAGGGCCCTATACTCGAGTCCATGGTAATATAGGAAGTGGAGGTGAATCTGTGGTCATGCTAAGTCTCCGACTTGCTTGATGACAGTGAAACCTCATCTAGAATTTTTCTCTTTGATGATACGTTGTCGCTGGTAGTCCCTATCGCCACAATGTTTGATATCAAAGGGAATGATATCTCTACAAACCTTTGAAAGTTAGGTGCAACCACCTTGGGAATTATCACTAAATAGCGAGATTTTAGTTCCCCCCATTAGGTTCCTGAAATAGGGGCACGGAGCAAACACGCTACGTGTTGTTTCCTTGACATTACCATTCTCTTTGATTTTCTTTTTGTATTTTTTAATATTTTTTTATCTTTTTGCAATCGACGAGGGAGTTTCCCTTGCTCCTGCGTATTCCTTAATTGCGATAAGAAAATCAAACCTACGTAGTTCTTTTGTGAACAAAGCGTTTTGGTTAAGTTATTTTTTTATCCTTTTTTGCAAGATATGTTTTTATTGAATGAAAGGTCATTTAAGGCGTTGGACCATTAGACAATCTTTCGATTCTTTTGAAAAGTGAGAAAACATTAAGGCATTGTACCATTAATGATTTCTTTATTTTTGAAAGAGGTAACAAAGTTACATATTGATTTTAGGCTTTTTAGAAATCTACATTTAACCAATAAAAGCGGAAAAGACCATTTCAAGGCGTTGGACCTTTGAAAATGGCTTTTTTAGGCGATGACAAAAGTTTGGTTTATGAATTGATTTTAGCCTTAGTTTCACTTTGGTTATTAGTCGATTCGATTTAAGAAAGAGAAATCCCAAAGAAAAAAAACGTCCGATTGATTTTTTTGATTTATTTTACTAAAAGATATTTTTTATTATTATATTATTATTTTACCTCTTTTTGGTTTCCAACGTGGTTACGGCATGACCGAACGGTCGGATTTCATTTTAACAGAAATTAACAAATGTTACAATTCAAATGATCGGTGGAAATTTATTTTATTTTTCGATTAGACGAGAAAATGACTTAAGTGAATGACTAAAGCACGTCAAAAGGGGGGTACGGAAAGTAAATGAAACAAAAATAAAAGCACGTGAAATAAATGAGGACCACTAAGGGTACATAGAATGAATTGAAAAGTTCGATTTCGGGAACTTACCGGTTGAAGACCGAAGAACGTCGAAGAACGGTTGAAAATCTTCGCGAAATCACCCACAAAAACATTACGGAAACGTTACGGAAGCGCCTTGGCTTGGATTTTCTTCACGGAACCAATTTATTTTCACTAATTTCAAGTGATCTTGAATTACCAGGAGTGCTGAACATTTTTTCCTTTCACTTCTCCCCCTATTCTGGAAGGCCCAAGTGGGCCTGATTGCTATTTGCACCCCCATTTTTACTAAATACACCCCTTGCTCTTTTTTTGGTGATTATTTCCGTAACGTTACAAAACTTTACGAATGTCGTAACGATGTTTGTTTTCTTTCTGTAATGTTAAAAAACCTTACGAATTACGTAATCATGCATTTTTTGCCTTCCGGAACGTTACGAAACTTTACGGATTGCGCACTAACACTTCCTTTTAATTTCCGGCATGTCACGGAACTTCACGGGTTGTGCTACAATGCTTTCTTTTGACTTTCGGCATGTCACGGAACTTCATGAATTGCCTATCGATGGGTGCCAAGTACCTCGAAGTGGTCAAACGAGGGTCGCATCCCAACAATGGATGGTCCTCGGACGAAATTAGGGTATGACAGTTGCCCCTCTTTACTTGTCTTTTATTGGAGATAAAAGGGAAGTAAAGATAAGACACTAATTTCGTTCGAGCGAAACACCATTCAGCCAGTGAACCTCCCTGTCAGCAGATCCTGCAAAAATTTGAAAATGATCAGTACCGACATATCATCCTGATACTGTCGAATTTGTTCCTCTCGGTTGATACAAGATGCAGAATGACCATAATTTGTCTCTGCATGCCACCGGACACGGTCGCCTTTGGAGGGCGAAAAGGTACGTAGAATGACCATAATTTGTCTCTGCCCACCTCTCGACTTGCTGTTTTTGAATGACAAAGGGCACAGAATCTGTCTCTGCGTGTTTATCACCCGCCTCGCTGCTCTTGAATGATAAAGGGCACGAAATCTGTCTCTGCGCGTTTACCCACTCAGCTTGTTGTTCCTAAATGATAAAGGGCACAGAATCTATCTCTGTGCGTTTACCCACTCAGCTTGTTGTTACTGAATGATAAAGGGCGCATAATCTATCTCTGCGCGTTTACCCACTCAGCTTGTTGTTCCCAAATGATAAAGGGTGCAAAATCTGTCTCTACGCATTTACCCACTCAGGTTATTGTTCCTAAATGATAAAGGGCGCAGAATCTGTCTCTGCACGTTTAGCCACTCAGGTTATTGTTCCTGAATGATAAAGGGCGCATAATTCGTCTATGCGCGTTGACCACCCAACTTGCTATCATGCTTTGAGTCTTATAGATAGCAAAGGAAAGTTTTAAATGGATAACCACTTGGGTATCTCCGCATGTCAAGTGTCTCCAGTGTCAGTATTGTCTGCGCGGAAGACGCCGTAAATCTCCACGTGTCAACGGGCTCGTTGGCCGCGATTGACAAAGGGTGCAGAAGACGACGTTAGTCTCTGCGTGCTATCATGCTTTGAGTCTTAGACATAGCAAAAGAAAGTTTAAACGGATAACCACTCGGGTATCTCCACATGTCAAGTGACTCCAGTGTCAGTATGACAGAAATTGTCTGTGCGGAAGACGACGTAAATCTCCGCGTGTCAACGGGCTTGTTGGCCGCGATTGACAAAGGGTGCAGAAGACGACGTTAGTCTCCGCGTGCTATCATGCTTTGAGTCTTAGACATAGCAAAAGAAAGTTTAAACAGATAACCACTCGGGTATCTCCGCATGTCAAGTGACTCCAATGTCAGTATGACAGAAATTGTCTGCACGGAAGACGACGTAAATCTTCGCGTGTCAAGGGGCTTGTTGGCCGCGATTGACAAAGGGTGCAGAAGACGACGTTAGTCTCTATGTGCTATCATGCTTTGAGTCTTAGAGATAGCAAAAGAAAGTTTAAATGGATAACCACTCTGGTATCTCCGCATGTCAATTGAATCCAGTGTCAGTATGACAGAAATTGTGGGGGCGGCCGACAAAAGTGAGGCTCTTGCTCCTACGTATCCTCAATGAGTAACTCAGACCTACGTAGTTTTGGATAACTTGTGAGACTAAAAATATTCTCAGTGTTTTCTTCACTAAAATGCGAACATGCTTTAGTAAAGAGAGAAAACTTCCAACTAATCAGAGCAACATATGCTTTTCGGATGAAAAACAATGTGTCTACCGGGGAAGGGGAGTATGCTGATGAAATCTTCGCATAACCACAAATGAGATTTTGGATGTTAGCATTTAATTTCTAAATGACCATTTAGAGGAAACACTGGGTTCAGCAAAAATAGAAGAAAATCACTCAAAGTGTATCAAACTCACACAGGTAAGTGTTTCATCCTAATTCCGAACCATAGGTATGTCATGACTTGATTTTGCAAATCATTTCCTATCAAATCAAAGATTACATGCGTGATCAGTAGGACTCTTTCTTGGGAATAAGGTTTTTCTTGGTGGGAAATTTGGCTTTGAGTGTTTTTGGCCTTTTTCTTTTCTGTTTTTGTTTAGCGCGAGGCGAACAAGTCACCGACGCATAGGATTTTGGTTGGTAATCAAAGGGAGAGGACCACTTTAGGTCGTGGTTTCCTTTCTTTTCATATTTACTTTGGTGACAATTCTGTATTGTTCAGATATTGTTTGGTCCAAAGACCTTTCTGCATGTTTCTTCTGTTTTCTTCCGATCTTTGATCGGGGTTTTTCTTTCTTCTTTTTTTTTTTTGCTTTCTCTCCCTCTTTTAATTGGGAATTTTCTTTCCTCTTTTTTTTTTTTGCTTTCTCCCTTTCTTTGATTGGGGATTTTCCTTCTTTTTGTGTTTTCTTCCGAGGGCAAGGATTGATATTCTTACCCTGGTTCAAGGTTTATGGTAAGTTGGAATTTTGGCTCAAGGCCTGTAGCACGGCTGGACATGATATATGTCAGGGTTTTGGTCTGGTTCAGGGATAAAAGGGAATGTCTCACATTATTTCCATGATACACATGCAACAATGATGATTTGGAAGTTTTATGCAAAACTAGTCATGCATGCACCTATGTGGACACTCAAGTGTCGAAAAATTTTTTTGGTCATGTGATGCTAGGGCTCATAATTCATTTTCTCTATTTTAGTCAACCCAGTGCTTCCAAAATATGTTCTTTTATCAATTTGTTCATTCACCCGAGTCTATCTTGGGTGTTCGGAAAAACATTCACAGCATTTACCCTTCAAATGTGTACACACATTTTTTTCAAAAACTGGTTATGATCAGTGAATTTTTTTCAAAGAAAAGTTGGAAGTTATCTCTTTTAAAAAGCATGTTGTTTTTTAGCTAGACAACTTTTTATTTTTCTTTTTTCCTTTTTATCATTTTTTTATCTCTTTTTCTTGTTTGTTTTTGTTTTTTTCCTTTTCATGAGGTCTTTTGCTACCTAAACATATGTATATTTTTGTGAGGTATTTTTGCTATATACATGCATATCCAACGTATCTTGCTACCTAAACATACATATATATATATATATATATATATATATATATATATATATATATATATATAGTGTGAGGTATCTTTTTGCTACATACATGCATATCTAAGGTATCTTGCTACCTAAACATACATATATATCTTTTGTGAGGTATTTTTGTTACATACATGCATATCTAAGGTATCTTGCTACCTAAACATACATATATATCTTTTGTGAGGTATTTTTTGCTACATACGTGCATACCCAAGGTATCTTTCTACCTAAACATACATATATATATTTTGTGAAGCATTTTTTGTTTACATACATGCATATCTAAGGTATCTTGCTACCTAAACATACATATATATCTTTTGTGAGGTATTTTTTGCTACATACATGCATATCCAAGGTGTCTTTCTACCTAAACATACATATATATATTTTGTGAAGTATTTTTTTTTTACATACATGCATATCTAAGGTATCTTTCTACCTAAACATACATACATATACATATATATATATATATATATATATATATTTTTTTTTTGTTACATACATTCATATCCAAGGTATCTTTCTACTTAAACATACATATATATATTTTGTGAGGTATGACTACCTTCCGAGCTTGTGCTTGTTTTATTTAAATTCCAAGGATCCTGAGCAACTAGGTGTGTCCTACTATGACTTGAGAAACAAAGGTGATCAAATAACAAGCAGAGATTTAAAAAGTACTAGGTTGCCTCCTAGTAGCGCTTCTTTAACGTCTTGAGTTGGACGCCTGATGACTTGTCGGTCACGGACCTAGTACTTTTCTTACCTTTGGCTTTGGACTTGGTCGCCTATTGGTCGGCCATGTGTCGTAGGCAATGCTCTAACCTTTTTGTGGATGAGCTGAGGGGCTCTGGAGGTGGCGGCGGTGCATTTGTTGCCTGTTGCTAGCCATCCCTCTGCCTGCCTGGGGGGCGCAATACTTCTTGATGAAAACCCGATTAATGCGGGGCCTAATGACCTTGTTGGGGGTGACAGGCACTCCGTAAAACTGACAGAGGCCCGTAATCAGAGCTGGCAACTCCAAGACCCTATTGGACTTCTTCGGGTCCACTGGATGTCTTGCGGGCGTGATCCCTGCAGACAATAGATGACATCAGAAATTAGTTGAGAGAAGTGCATACTTACCTATGTCACGATGGTATGACCTTGCTGGGTGGAACGGGCACCCCAGCGCCCTGTTGGACTTCCTTGAGTCCACTGGGTGTCTTGTGGGCGCGACCCCTGCAAATAATAGATGGCATTAGAAATCAGTTGGAAATAATGCATACCTACCTATGTCGGGACAACACAGACCAACTGATACTTCCGCAGGGGGAGATCGGCATTACGGTCGTTGGGCAGAATGTTGCTAAGTAGCAACGTCATACATATCTGTGTAAGAGTGGTCATGTTGGTGCGCATGATCCACACTCGTCTCTTTGCAGCGGCACGGGTGAAATCCCGCCTCAGTATGCATAGTAGCTGCGTGATAGCCTCCCTCTCTGGTTGTGCTTGCATAGTTGGCCCTCCTCCGGGATCAGGGGGTGGCCCCAGAGTTGATAAGAGGAAACTACTGGCCCCTTAACCGGGAGCGCAAGTATCGGTTAAGCATTAAGGGCAGAGGACCTTAAATTCTCTTAAGGTGAGTATGTGGAGCCCTCTGAAAGCGAGGATGTGTAGTCCTCTGAAGATGAGGGTGTGTAACCCTCTGAAGGTGAGCACGTGAAGTCCTCAGAAGGCGGGGACGTGTAGTCCTCTGATGGCGAGGACGTGTAGTCCTCTGAAGGTGAGGACGTGCAGTCCTCTGAAGGTGAGGGCGTGCAGCCCTCTGATGGCGAGGACGTGTAGTCCTCTAAAGGTGAGGACATGCAGTCCTCTGAAGGTGAGGACGTGTCGCCCTTTGAAGGTGAGGGCGTGCAGCCCTCTGATGGCGAGGATGTGTAGTCCTCTAAAGGCGAGGATGTGCAGTCCTCTAATGGCAAGGACATGTAGTCCTCTAATGGTGAGGACGTGCAGTCCTCTGAAGGTGAGGACGTGTCGCCCTTTGAAGGTGAGGGCGTGCAGCCCTCTGATGGCGAGGACGTGTACTCCTCTAAAGGCGAGGACGTGTAGTCCTCTGATGGCGAGGACGTGTAGCCCTCTGATGGCGAGGACGTGTAGCCCTCTGAAGGAGAGGGTACTAGTACCTAAGGGTCCACCCTTATGAGAAAACATGATATTGACTCATTTGAGAGGGCCGATCATCCCAAATTCAAAAGATTGGACATAGATGTTGGAAATCTATGCAGTTAACATGATTTTTAGGGATGCAGATGTATGCAACCTTTGAAATTTGGTAAATGTGGACTTCATATGAAACAATGCAATGCAACAGAAAGTTGTACAATGTTCATGACATTCTTTCCCTATTTTGTGATTCTGATTCTGATTTAAATTTTTTGGAAAACACAGATTGACTGTCCTTTTGAAAAAGGAGATAATTCATGCAACCTTATCCTATCTTTTGCAAATCTCTCCAGGAACTCCCTCAGAGTGTATGCTCTATTTGATTTAGTCACTTGACCATTTTGGAGTGATGACAATGGAGTCGTTTGACGTTTAATCAATCCATTGAAATTCCACAGTTAGTCCCCCCCCCTTTTTTTTGTTTAAAAACATGGACGGGTGAGAACTTTTGATCTGCCCCTATGTTTACTTGAGGCTCATGCACGGTGCCCCTCATTGCCCCAGTGTAAGGCTTTGAGATACCAATCGTTATCTTTCCTCATGACCTTGTAGTTGGGAACCTATTGGGTAAGAACTTCTAATCTACCCCTAGGTTCACTTGAGGTTCATGCACGATGCCCCTCATTGCCCCAATGTAGGGCTTTGAGGTACCAATCGTTATCTTTCGTCATGACCTTGTAGCTGGGAACCTATTGGGTAAGAACTTATAATCTACCCCTAGGTTCACTTGAGGTTCATGCACGATGCCCCTCATTGCCCCAGTGTAGGGCTCTGAGGTATCCATCTTTGTTTTCACAACCTAGTAGCAAGGAAGAATGAAAGAAGCAGTTGATTCTTGCAAAAAGAATTTTCCAAGGACGAGAAATAGTTGAAGGATTTTTTTAGTTGACGGGTTAAGTCAAATGACTCCTATTCTTGATAACTAACTTCTCTCTAAGAAAAGACAAACTTTTCGGAATGATAAAATGAGGTCACATGAACGTCTATATTTTTATTTGAAAACACAGTCAGTCAAATGCTTTTTTTTTCTTTTTCTTTTTGAACCTTTTTTTTTATTTTGAAATTTATTTGTTTTGAACTTTACTCGGTGTTTTACGGCACCCCCACCAATGTGCAAGATGAGTAATTTCTGATTGAACGGTCTTGGAAGTCAGCACTCAGGAGAGCATGTTGCTCGAGCAAACAAACCAATGGCTTGCACCCAGTGGAAGCAAAATGTAATTACGAGAGGATGAGGGACAAAGATGTCAAATTTATCCATTTTATTTAGCATTGTAACTATGGTTTACAATAATGGCATAAACTTGAAGATCCTGATGAGTCATTAGAGACATCTAACAACAGCTTTCAAAATTGCCCCATGTGTGGTGTCGCTTGTCAGTGTTAGGATTCAACAAGCGATTCTCCTCAAATTCCAGCCAGCCCACATCAATTAGACTTTGCACCTTATGCTTCAGGGTCATACAGTGCTCAATGGAATGCCCCAGGGCTCCTCCATGATATGCACATGTTGCGTTCAAGTCGTATCCTCGGGAAAATGGAGGTTGAGGAAACCTAGCAGGGATTATGGCTACCATTGCAGTATCAAGTAGATAATGGAGCAAGTTAGCATAGGACACCGAAATTGGGGTGAATTCTAAGGCTTTTTTGCTGCAAAATTCATTTCTTGGTTGGTGTTTTGGTTTGTGCTCAAGGTGGTGTTTAGCATTGGTTGTGTGGAAGGTGGGTTTTGTGGTTGATTTAGGGATGGCCTTTGTGGATAACTGGGTGGTGGGTAAGGAGAGGGTTTGTTATTGGCTGAGTAATGACATTGTTGGGTTGGTGGGAAACTTGGCTGTATAGGAATGGCAGTCACGACATGGGTTTCTCCCTCATTCTCACCCTCTTCACTTGCCCCAGTTTCCTCATTCATCAAAGCAGGATGATTAAATTTGCCTATTTTCTGACTCACTTCGATCCTTTCGATGGCGAAGACCAAATCTGCAAAACTTGAAGGTGTGTAACGCACCATTTTTCATAGTAGAACACCGGTAACGTGTCTACTATCATTGTGATAATCTCTTTCTCTATTATTGGGGGCGCTACTTGAGCTGCTAGGTCTCTTCACCTTTGGGCGTATTCTTTCAAAGATTTGTGCCCTTTTTTGCACATGTTTTGTAGTTACATCCTATCCGAAGCCATTATACTGACACTGCCTAACGAAGGCAACCATTAGGTCTTTCCAAGAATGGACTCGGGAAGGTTCCAAGTTAGTGTACCAGATAACAGCTACCCCAGTGAGACTTTCTTGGAAGGAATGCATCAACAATTCCTCATATTTTGCGTATGCCCCCATCTTCCGACAATACATCTTTAGATGGTTCTTGGGGCAAGTAGTCCCCTTGTACTTGTCAAAGTCCAGCACCTTAAACTTGGGAATGACCTTGTTTGGGTATTAGGAACAACTCTTCTAGGTTAGCAAAGGCATAATCTTCACCTCCTTCAATGGCCCTGAACCTTTCCTTTAGATGATCCAACTTTCCCATTTCTGCCAAAGCATGAGGGTTTTTACTTGTTGTGGAATGCAAGAGGTGTGGTTGTGGGTGATACTGAGGGCCCTCCAAAGTGTTTAGCAGGGGTATATCACCAACTGCTTGCCCTTCAGCGGCATATCTAAGGCAAGGCTCGAAGTCGGCTAGATTGTGGTGGGGCATTTTATGTGCCTCCCCCATGGGTCAAGAGACATGGGCATGATTAGAATGGGGTTGTTGGCTCTCAATGGGTATAGGAGTGGAGTTATTGACATCCTCACTGGGAGTGTATGCCACATTGGGTGGTGTATAGTTGGGAGGCAAGCCATATGGCGAGAAGGCGTGCTCATTTTGAATTTGCACATCATGGGGCCGTCCATGCTTCCCAAATCTTTTCCTACCATATCTGAGGTTGGATGATTCATTTGGTTGAGGCCAGATGGGGCATCGGGTTTACCTTAGCAACAGCCCTGGTGGCGGCAACTGCAACCGCATTGGCTTCCATTATCTTCCTCATGCTCATCATGGCTTCCATCATCGTGGCCATTTGCTCTTTCATGGCCTCCATGTCGGCTTTCATCTTCTCTTGTACCTCCTCCGCTTTACCCATTACTCTAGCTCTAGCACGGGTTCGGTAAGGGGGCCGTAAAGTGTGTTCTTTTCTTTTTGATAACAATGATTAAGTTCATTTTTATTTTATTTTATTTTATTTTTTATTATTATTTTTCAAGGAAAGAATGCAATGAGAAATGCAACCAATGAAAAGCATGGATGTATGTGAATGATACATAGTTGAAGTATTGCGAATTTTTATGCAGGACATGGGGTTGAATCAATTTCGATTTTTCAACATGGTTCATGACATCTTGGTCAAGGTGAAACTGGAAGTAACAAGGACATCAACAGTCCTAAATGTGTTTGGCAGTAGATGAAGCAGTGATGTAACTCGATTCATCTTTTGCCCCAATTTTTGCAAGATGGTTACTTCCATACTTTAACTTGAATTGATCAACTTTTTTCGAAAAAGCATGAGCTTAGTTCAACCCTATAATCCAAGGAATGGCAATTCTGATCGCCAATACTTCAACAACCTTTCATAGGGATGAATGACTCGGGCATACTTTAAGCTATGCATGGAAAATGTAATTATGAAATTGAGATGCCCGAAGAAACATCATTTCCTAGATAACCATGCATTAGGTACCATGTTCACTCATTTTGCTTTTAAGTGAAACAGGTTTATGATCCCAACATGGGTGGCTCATGGTACCGAATATATGCAACCAAGAATGCTTCATGAATTTTCATGCTTCCCTTTTTGTTTTTGTTTTGTAGAGGAAAATGCAAGGATCATGCATGAGCGAACATGAAAACAAAAGGTATGCAGTCTGTAGAACAAAAAGTATGTTGAACGCGTATGCATGATGATGCAATGCAAAAATGTGATGCTGGAATATGATAACGGGAAAATGCCAGAATGATATGTTCATTATGATGCCATGAAGAGATGCTTATGCATGCTAGAGATAAAATGCGGGAGTGATTTGATTCGCACTGATCTTTGGAGTAAAAACGCGGGAAAAACTCATTTTATTCAGAAAGTTTATAACTAGTCAAGATCTGAGCGACAATACAAACTTCATAGCGGTTTCTAATTATATGGGTCATTAAGTCTATCATATGCTAACAATAGCTGAGAAGTCCATGGATCTCCTCGGGGGCGGAGTAGGTGTTTGCCATCGCTTAGCCTTGGCTAGTAATCGGGGAAGTTCTTGACTCCCGTTCAAGGTAAGAGCAAATCGGTCCATCCACATTGTTGCCTCTTAATGTAGCGAGTCGATCACCCTTCCTCTAGCCTCCTTTTCCGCGTACACTTGGGCATACTCGTCCGCCACTCTATGCTCATGGGCCGTGACTAGATTTAGTTCTTCTTGGTAGTTGCTGATGATGGCTAACATGTTGGTCTCTGTCTCGCATAACCGCTGAGACAAACTTCTCTTGGACCTCGAGCAAGCCTTCAACTCATCCTTCATGATCAAACTGTCTACTCACGATTGGTCCCTTTCCTCTCTCCGGAGCTTAAGCTCGCTGTTGCTGCCCCACAGTGCCCCTCGGAACTTGTTCCGGCCGTGCTCTTCCCTATGAGCCCTCTTGGTCTCTTGTTCCAAGGCTTTGGTGGTAGCTGTATTTATATCTCTTAGTTCGGCATTCTACTTTCGGATCTTTAGAGCCGCTAAGTTGAACCTTTCTTTAACTGTTTGGGCTTGCTCGAGTTCCGCCCTAAGGGCTTGCACCTCTTCGTCTTCCTCCGGTGCCTCAACTTCCTCTCTTTTAGCGGTTCTCAAACTTGGAAGCCAATCCAAACCTTGCACGTGGGCTTTTAACCACTTACGATAGCCATCGATGGGCCCATTGTTACTGCCCCTGAGTTCCTTGTCCTTTTTTTGCACAACCTCCCATGCCTTGCGGACCTTCTAAAGTTTCTCCACGTTGGTCTTATTGAAACCTCGTGAAATGACATGCATGAGCTCATCCTCTAGTGGCACCCCTCTCATAGGGTAGGCAAGTTGTCTTATAGCAAGAATGGGATTGTAGCTGATGCAACCCCTCGTCCCCATCAAGGGAACATTTGGAAATCCTCCGCATGAAATAAGAACTCCGGTTCTTCCTTCTTTCCATCGAGGGAACCAGTTGATAGACGCTCCTTCTTTGTTTGCTAAGTGTTGGTCCCAATTTGCGCCTCCTTTCTCTATGCATGAGCGGTGACTTTCTAGCGGGCAAGCATGCCTTACCTTTTGGTGAAAAAGGTGTGAAACTAACCATACATAAAGAGCTGGAGTACAACAAACAATCCTTCTATTGCACTTTTCACATCTTCGGTCGAAGGTGTCATATAGATCGGCTAGCATAGCGACAACCGGGCTTTCCTTGTGGTTATGATAGGCGAGAAAAGCGTCAATCGCTGCCAGGTCCACCAACCCCTCCATATTCGGAAAGAGGACTCCTCCGAAAATCAACAGTGCGAGAATATCTATGAACGGGGCCCAGTCGCCTTTACCTGCCAAGATTCTTGCTTTTGCCTCTAAATATTTTCTTGGTATTCCAACCACCCCATTTTTGACTTGCTTCCTGTGGTCTAATTCCTGCGCCGAGATTTGGACTATCTTAGAAATTCTAGCTAATGAGGGATAGAACCCTGAGAAGAGGTATGGTCTCCTTCCCCCTAGAGGGCATCCTAGGATCTCTTCAAATTCTTCCACCATGGGTGATAGCTGGAAGTCCCTAAAGGTGAAACACCTCAACGGCTGATCATAATACTGGGCGAGGGAGGCAATGGCCTCTGTGGAGACTTCTACCATGGCTAGGTCCCAGATTTTACCGTAAGCTTTGCAAAAAGCTTGCTGCTAGAGCAGACCCATCAACTGCCCTAACTCTTTTAGACTGGTGATCCCTAGGCTCTTGACCTTGACTTGATAGAACCTCTTTTTAAGGGAAGGCATTTGACTTGATCCCATGTTTTACTAAAGTGAACAAAAATCGGTGCGAATCAAAACTCTGACATTGATCATGGGTGGAATGGATGAATGCATGAAGAAATGCATATGACACAGATGCAATTTTATGAATACGGGAGCCTGGGAAATTGTCTCCTTCTCAGATACAACGTCTTGGGGTAGCAAAGTGCCCAACGTATGTATTTAAGAAGGTGACACGGACCCTCCGTTGGTTTGTTAAAGAGAGGGGATCAAGACAGAACCCATGCATGAAGCATATGCGAAAGGCACAACACGGGAATGTACATAGTATGCAATATTCACAAAATATAAGCAAAAGGTACATGACACTTATGCATGGCAGTGTGAAAAAATGGCACGCAGCGTGTTCGCTTCGTTCCCCTATTCAAGGGACCTATATGGGAGGGAGCTAACTAGGCTTTTAGTGATAATTCCCAAGGTGGTCATATCTCTCTTGATGGTCTCTAGAGGTATCATCCCCTTCGAAGAACATATTGCAGTAGTAGGGACTACAAGCAACAATATGTTATCAAAGAGAAAAACTCTAGATGAGGGTTCACTGTAACCAAGCAAGTCGGAGACCTAGCATGATCACAGATTCACCTCCACTCCTTATGTTCCCACGAGCCCGGGTATGGGGCCCCTTTTTTAAACTCACCGTGTGTGCAAATAGTGTTGGTGTTTGTGTGCATCAAATGAATAAATATTTACCTCATGCATACATTTTAAAATGCACTAAAAGCATTAAAGAGTTATATATACAAGAACATAAGAAAAATAAAGGGAAGCCAACAAAGGAGAATGTCATGGTAAAACATTTGCACAAGATTAAATGGCCTAACTCTGTAAAAACAGTCCCCAGTGGAGTCGCCAACTGTCGCAACCTACCCTTCGGTGGGAGGGCGACACGTGACTCGCGGGTGGCGCGTTCCAGGAAAGGAATACGCGCGAAGTCGCCACCAACGTTTATTTGAGGAAAACATCGGAAAAACCGGAAAAGACGTGATCTACGAACTTTTAAGTGAAAGGTTCAGGAGTTGTATTTACGCACGGGGAAGGTATTAGCACCCCACGCGTCCGTTACAAGAGACGACAGCCTTTAATCGAATTTGCAAACATGACTTCAATTTTTATGTTCCCTTTTACGTCTTTATTTCTTTTTGTATTTTTTTATATTTTTTTTATCTTTTTGCGGTCGACAAGGGTGTTTCGCTTGCTCCTACATATTCCTTAATTGCGATAAGGAAATCAGACCTACGTAGTTCTTTTGTGAACAAAGCGTTTTGGTTAAGTTATTTTTTTATCCTTTTTTGCAAGATATGTTTTTATTGAATGAAAGGTCATTTAAGGCGTTGGACCATTAGACAATCTTTCGATTCTTTTGAAAAGTGAGAAAACATTAAGGCATTAGACCATTAATGATTTCTTTATTTTTGAAAGAGGTAACAAAGTTACATATTGATTTTAGGCTTTTTAGAAATCTACATTTAACCAATAAAAGCGGAAAAGACCATTTCAATGAACCTTTGAAAATGGCTTTTTTAGGCGATGACAAAAGTTTGGTTTATGAATTGATTTTAGCCTTAGTTTCACTTTGGTTATTAGTCGATTAGATTTAAGAAAGAGAAATCCCAAAGAAAAAAAACGTCCGATTGATTTTTTTGATTTATTTTACTAAAAGATATTTTTTATTATTATATTATTACTTTACCTCTTTTTGGTTTCCAACGTGGTTATGGCATGACCGAACGGTCGAATTTCATTTTAACAGAAATTAACGAATGTTACAATTCAAATGATCGGTGGAAATTTATTTTATTTTTCGATTAGGCGAGAAAATGACTTAAGTAAATGACTAAAGCACGTCAAAAGGGGGGTACGGAAAGTAAATGAAATAAAAATAAAAGCACGTGAAACAAATGAGGACCACTAAGGGTACATAGAATGAATTGAAAAGTTCGATTTCGGGAACTTACCGGTTGAAGACCGCAGAACGAACGAAGAACGTCGAAGAACGGTTGAAAATCTTCGCGAAATCACCCACGGAAACGTTACGGAAGCGCCTCGGCTTGGATTTTCTTCACGGAACCAATTTTTTTTCACTAATTTCAAGTGATCTCGAATTACCAGGAGGGCTGAACATTTTTTCCTTTCACTTCTCCCCCTATTTATAGGAAAATAGGGTATGACAATGACCATAATTTGTTTCCGCATGTCATCGAACATGATTGTCTCTAGAGAGCAAAAAGGTTGCGGATGACCATAATTTGTCTTCCCGTGCCATCGAACTTGATTGTTTCTGGATAGCCTAAATGGGTGCGGATGACCATAATTTGTGTCCATGTGCCATCAGACTTGATTGTCTCTGGATAGAAAAAAGGGTGCGGATGACCATAATTTATCTCTGCATGCCATCGGACTTGATTATCTTCGGAAAGCAAAAAGGGTGCGGATGACCATAATTTATCTCGACATGCCATCGGACTTGATTGTCTCCGGATAGCAAAAAGGGTGCGGATGCCCTAATTTGTCTCTGCATGCCATCATACTTGATTGTCTCTGGATAGCAAAAAGTGTGCGGATGACCGTATTTTGTCTTCCCGTGCCATCGGACTTGATTGTCTCTGGATGGCATAAAAGAGTGCGGATGACCATCATTTGTCTCTGCGTGCCGTTAGACTTGATTGTCTCTGGATAGCAAAATGGATGCAGATGACCATAATTTATCTCCACATGCCATCAGACTTCATTGTTTCCGGAAAGCAAAAAGGGTGCAGCTGACCATAATTTGTCTCCACGTGCCATCATACTTGATTGTCTCTGGATAGCAAAAAAGGTGCGGATGACCATAACTTGTCTCCGCGTGCCATCAGACGTAATTGTCTCTGGATAACAAAAAGTGTGCAGATGACCATAATTTTTCTCCGCGTGCCATCAGACCCGATTGTCTCTGCATAGCAAAAAGGGTGCGGATAACCATAATTTATCTCTCTACCTGCCATCGGACTTGATTGTCTTCGGATAGCGAAAAGGGTGCGGATGACCATAATTTGTCTCTGCATTCCATCGGACTTGATTGTCTCTGGATAGCGAAAAGGGTGCAGATGATCATAATTTGTCTCCGCAAGTCATCAGACCTTATTGTCTTTGGATAGCTAAAAGGGTGCGGATGATCGTAATTTGTCTCCACATGCCATCAGACTTGGTTGTCTTTGGATAGTGAAAAGGGTGCGGATGACCATAATTTGTCTCCACATGCCATCGGACTTTATTGCCTCTGGATAGCAAAAATGATGCGGATGACCATAATTTGTCTCCACATGCCATCAGACTTGATTGTCTCTAGATAGCAAAAAGGGTGCGGATGGCCATAATTTGTCTCCGCGTGCCATCGGACTTAATTGTCTCTGGATAGCAAATGGAGACTAAATAGTCTCGGTCAAAAGACATTTGAGTCTTCGACAAAAGGTGTAGATGACCATATTTGTGTCTGCGTGCCATCAGACTTGATTGTCTCTGGATAGCAATGGGAGACTAAAATAGTCTCGGTCGAAAGAAATTTGAGTCTTCGACAAAAGGGAAGATGACCTTATTTGTCTCTGCGTGCCATCGGACTTGATTGTCTCTAGATAGCAAAGGGAAACTAAAATAGTCTCGGTCGAAAGACGTTTGAGTCTTTGACAAAAGGGCAAATGACCATATTTGTCTCTGCGTGCCATCGGACTTGATTGTCTCTGGATAGCAAAGGGAGACTAAAATAGTCTCGGTCGAAATACATTTGAGTCTTCGACAAAAGGGCAGATGACCATAATTTGTCTCTGCGTACCAACGGACTCGCTTGTCTCTGGAAGGCAAGAGACTATGATAGTCTTTGAAAAGTAAATGACAAAGGACTTTGAGTCCTATGCCAGGACTTTGAGTCTTGTGAAAGATAAAAGCGAGGATTTTGAGTCCTATGAAAGATAAAGGTGAGGACTTTGAGTCCTATAAGGGTGAGGACTTTGAGTCCTATGAAACGAGCCAATAGGTACAAGTACCAAAGGGCTTTAACCCTATGAGAAAGCAAGATGTTGACTCTTTAAGAGGGCCTCCCATCTATGCACTTATTGCCTAACATGAACATGATTTTTTTTTTGGGATGCAGATGTACGCAACCTTCATGCAAAAGGTTTTGAAATCATGAAAATTGTGTAATGCTCATGACATTCTTTCCTATTTTTGTGATTTTGATTTGATTTTTTTTCTTTTTGTGGAAACCACAGACTGGTTGTTTTTTTTTTAAAGATGTGATAACTCATTCGTGCCTACAAGAAACTAAGTGGACAGGTGAAAAAGCGAAAGAATTAGACAACTCGGGATTTAAGCTGTGGTATACGGGCAAAATCAGATTAAGAAATGGGGTAGGGATTATTGTGGACAAGGAGTGGAAGAAGGATGTCGTCGATGTAAGAAGAGTAGGAGATCGTATCATAGCCTTAAAATTGGTAGTGGGACAGGACACCTTTAATGTTATTAGTGGGTACGCACCTCAGGTTGGGTTAGCAGAACACTTTAAGGTAAAATTTTGGGAGGATCTAGAAGGGGTACTTCAGGATATACCCCAAGGAGAGAAAGTTTTCCTAGGAGGGGATCTCAATGGACATGTAGGTAGCGTGGCTAGAGGTTTTGAGGGGGTGCATGGGGGTTTTGGCCTAGGGGAGATGAATGGGGAGGGTAAATCCATCTTGGAGTTTTCGGAGGCTTTGGATCTTTCTATAGCCAATACATGGTTTAAGAAAAGAGCGGAACATCTTATCACTTACAAAAGTGGAGGGACATGTTCTCAGATAGATTTCTTCCTTATCAGGAAGTCTGATAGGAAGTATTGCTTGAACTGTAAAGTTATCCCGAGAGAGAGCTTGACTACCCAACATAGAGTTTTGGTCATGGATGTAAGAATTAGAGATAGGGCAAAGAGAAGAAGTCCTATGGTAGCACCAAGGATCAAATGGTGGCACTTGAAGGGTGAGAAACAAGGAATCTTCCAACAAAAGATATGGGAGGGATGGTGTGGACAATCACAAGGAAGTGCAAATGATATGTGGAACAAGATGTCCCAAGAGATTATTAAAGTGGCTAAAGAGACGTTGGGTGAATCTAGAGGTTTTGGACCTAGGGGTAAAGAATCGTGGTGGTGGAAAGAAAGTGTTCAGAGCAAAGTTAGAGTAAAAAAGGAGTGTTTCAAGGAGTGGTCTAGGTGTAGAAATTCTGAAACTTGGGATAAGTATAAGATAGCTAGAAATGAAACCAAAAAGGCGGTGAGTGAGGCAAGAGCCCAAGCTTTTGACGGACTATACCAAGCTCTAGGAACCAGGGACGGAGAAAGATCTATATATAGGCTTGCTAAGGGTAGAGAGAGGAAGACTAGAGATTTGGATCAAGTAAAGTGTGTTAAGGATGAAGAAGGCAAAGTCTTAGTGCATGAAAAAGATATCAAGGAAAGGTGGAAGGCGTATTTCCACAACTTATTTAATGATGGATATGGATATGACTCTAGCAGTCTAGACACAAGAGAAGAGGACCGGAACTATAAGTACTATCGGCGGATTCAGAAACAAGAAGTAAAGGAAGCGTTGAAAAGAATGAGTAACGGTAAGGCGGTGGGGCCAGACAACATACCTATTGAAGTGTGGAAAACTCTTGGAGATAGAGGTCTTGAGTGGCTCACCAAACTCTTTAATTAAATTATGAGATCAAAACGCATGCCGGAGGAATGGAGGAGAAGCACGTTAGTGCCAATCTATAAGAACAAGGGGGATATACAAAATTGTGCAAATTATAGGGGAATCAAGCTCATGAGTCATAATATGAAATTATGGGAAAGAGTGATCGAGCGGAGATTAAGAAAGGAGACTCAAGTTACTGAGAATCAATTTGGTTTCATGCCGGGAAGGTCGACCATGGAAGCGATCTATTTATTACAGCGGGTGATGGAGCAATATCGCATGGACCAACAAGACTTGCACTTGATTTTTATTGACTTGGAGAAAGCGTATGATAGAGTGCCTAGAGAGATTTTGTGGAAAGCTCTAGAGAAGAAAGGGGTTAGGGTTGCATATATTCGAGCTATCCAAGATATGTATGATAGGGTATCGACTAGTGTTAGGACACAGGGTGGAGAGTCAGACGATTTTCCCATCACAATTGGTTTGCATCAAGGGTCAACCCTTAGCCCCTACCTTTTTTCCTTAATTCTGGATGTCCTCACGGAACAAATCCAAGAGATAGCGCCGAGATGCATGCTTTTTGCAGATGACATAGTCCTCCTTGGAGAGTCGAGGGAGGAGTTGAATGAGAGGTTGGAAACTTGGAGACGAGCTCTAGAAACACATGGTTTTCACCTAAGCAGAAGCAAATCGGAGTATATGGAATGTAAGTTCAACAAAAGAAGGAGGGTTTCTAACTCAGAGGTGAAAATAGGAGACCATATTATCCCTCAAGTCACACGGTTTAAATATCTTGGGTCTGTAATACAGGATGATGGAGAAATTGAAGGGGATGTGAATCATCGCATTCAAGCAGGATGGATGAAATGGAAAAAAGCATCGGGGGTGTTATGTGATGCAAAGGTACCGATCAAGCTAAAGGGAAAGTTTTATCGGATTGCGGTAAGACCGGCGATTTTGTATGGAACAGAATGTTGGGCGGTCAAGAGCCAACATGAGAATAAAGTAGGTGTAGCGAAGATGAGGATGTTGCGGTGGATGTGTGGTAAGACTCGACAGGATAAAATTAGAAACGAAGCTATTAGAGAGAGGGTTGGAGTAGCGCCTATTGTAGAGAAGATGGTGGAAAATAGACTTAGGTGGTTTGGGCACGTAGAGAGAAGACCGGTAGACTTTGTAGTGAGGAGAGTAGACCAGATGGAGAGAAGGCAAACAATTCGAGGCAGAGAAAGACCCAAAAAGACTATAAGAGAGGTTATCAAAAAGGATCTCGAACTTAATGATTTGGATAGAAGTATGGTACTCGATAGAACATTATGGCGGAAGTTGATCCATGTAGCCGACCCCACCTAGTGGGATAAGGCGTTGTTGATGATTGATGTGATAACTCATTCAACCCCATCCTATCTTTTGCAAACCTCTTCGGGGACTCCCTCAGAGTGTATATTTTGTTTGATTCACTCACTTGACAATTTTGGATGACGGCAGTGGAGCCGTTTGACACTTAATCAATCAACTGAAATAAGGGTCCTAGGGTTTTCCCCCCATTTTTTTTGTTTAAAACATCGATTACTCTACATAGCAACAAAAATATAAGGCCTTGGGATCAATCGCATGCACCATTGAAGGATGGCAATGGATCGTTGCACTTTGGTATATGACCAAGTGAAACTTTCTTGAATTAAGGTCATAGAGTGATGCCATGAGTCTGTTGATCCCGCTAGGAGTTTGATGACATGGGCTGATCACGAAAGAATTTATACGACGAAGCTACCCCTTGGATTCGAAAAGAATCCCAAAGAGCTTGCATGAGAGACTAACGTCAGATGTACCCTACTATCACTATTGGCTTCGGGCATTTTCTGTGAGCTCCTGGTTGTATGAGGTTTCTTCTCAAATGTGCAAGTGTGAACCTCATGGGTTTCTCTTTTTTTTTTTTGTTTTAGATAAATATATATAATTTTTAACAATCACAAGCGTGTGCGGGTTTCATTCCAGAATCCCAACTTAAAAGCAAATTAGTCATTCCTTGATCCACATGGGCTTTATTAGGCTTGTAATGTGGTCAGGGGTAAAAGGGCTTATGAAAGAAAGGATTAGATACACTCAAAGAGTGTTTGAAGGTTATATTGAGTAAGAACCTCAAGAGCGTCTTGCTTGTACCTTTTGTTCACTTCAACTTTTGAGTTGGGCTCTACTCCTTTTGTCTTGTACATTAATCTTTCATTACACTTTTGTGCCTTTCTTGCAGAATTTGGAGATCTTTTGTCTCTCTCTTTTTTCTTTTTTTTTCACTCACCTTTGGCGAATTTATTTTCCTTTTTCATTGTTGCCCAACTTCATGCATGTGTAGTTTGCATTGCTCTTCCAGCTAGTTTAGCAGTGGTTTCCACTCAGGGTTTCTATTTTTCTTTTGCTATTTTTTCTTTGTTGTTGTTTTTAGAAAACAACATGCTTTGGCTCGGAGGGGGTAGCAAAGGCTAGACTAGTGTTTGGGATATTGAAACATGGCAATGTGTCATTTCAAATCTTGACTAGATCCTTTTTGTAGTTTGGATTTTGGGACAAAACCTTAATAACACGCCCCCGATTGTCATTATTATTTGTTTTCTTTTTTCAACCCTAATTTTTGCTTAGGCCGCCCTTTCAAGTTTTCAACCTACTGGGTGAGAAATTTTTATTTTCCCCTAGGTTCACTTGAGGCTCATGCATGGTGCCTCTCATTGCCCTAGTGTAAGGCTCTGAGGTGTCTATCGTTGCCTTTCATCGTGACCTTGTAGTAAGGAAGAAAAGAAAGAAATTATGCAGGTTCTCGAAAATGAATTTTCAAGGACGAGAAATATATAAAGGTTTTTCAATTGAAAGATTAAGTCAAATGACTCCTGTTTCTTGATGACTCACCTTTCTCTCAAAAAGACAAACTCTTAGGAATGATAAAATGAGACCATATGAATGTTTGTACTTTTTATTTGAAACACAGTCAATCAAACGTCTTTTTTTTTACTTCTTTATTTTTGTTTTTATTTTTACTTTTTGTCTTGAACTTTACTCGTCATTTTGTGGCACTCTCACCAAACGAGCAATTTCTGATTGAATAGTCTTGGAAGTCAAAACTCAGGAGCGCAGGTCGCTTGAGCAAACAAACCAACGGCTTACACTCACGTTCCAGTGGAAGTTAAATAAGCAAAGATGTAATTGTGAGAGGATGAGAGTCAAGGATGTCAAATTTATCCATATTATTAGCATTACAATTGTTGTTTATAGTAATGGCTTAATCTTGAAAATCCTAATGAGCCATTGGAGACATCTAACAACAACCTTCAAAATTGCCCCATGTATAGTGTCGCTTGCCAACGTCAGAATTCACAAGCGATTCTCTCAGCCAGCCCGCATCAATTAGACCTTGCACCTTATGTTTCAGGGTCCTACAATGCTCAATGGAATGCCCTCGAACTCCTCTATGGTAAGCACATGTTGCATTCGAGTCGTATCCTAGGAAAAAGGGACATTGAGGAACTTTGGCTGGGGTTATGGATACCATTGAATTATCAAGTAGATATAGGACCAAGTTAGCATAGGACACCGAAATTGGAGTGAGTTCTATAGGCTTTTTCGATAGAAAACTCCCTCCCTGGTTGGTGTTTTGGTTTGTGTTAGGGGTAGTGTTTGGAATTTGGTGAGCGCCAGGAAAGCTTTGTGGCTGATTTAGGGATGTCCTTTGTGGATGACTGGGTGGTGGGTAATGAGTGATGTGAACCTTACGGGGCGGATCACTTGATACAGGCTGTAGAGTTTTTGGATGACGCCACTTCCAGTGAAGGAAGATAAGTCAGGGTAGACGCCACTTCCGGTGAAGGAAGATAAGTCTGGGTAGACGCCACTTCCGGTGAAGGAAGATAAGTCTGGGTAGACGCCACTTCCGGTGAAGGAAGATAAGTCCGGGTAGACGCCACTTCCAGTGAAGGAAGATAAGTCAAGGTAGACGCCACAAGGATTACCTTGATAAGTCTGATAATTGGTTCAACAAGGAACCCAGAGAGAAACTCTCACCAAATTTTATCAAATGGCAAAAGTTTTTTTATTCAAAACAAAAACCCATACTTATAGTGTAGCTGAACAAAAAGATAAAAATAGACATGGGCCTTCTAAACAGTTTGGGCCAAAATTACAATAAAAATAAATTATAACTAAAAACATATTTAACTTGGGCCTTCAGCAACAATTAATAGTCTTGATAGTGTCTCTACCTCTGGGCCTTCATCCTTCTCCACTTGGGCCTTCATCCTTCTCCACTCGGGGGCTTTGTCCTTCTCCACTTGGGCCTTCGTCCTTCTCCACTTGGGCCTTTAGCCTGTATTTGGCCAGTTTCATGATTCTCATCATTCCCTCCTTCTTGGAAAACATTTGTCCTCAAATGTCCAGGATCATCATCGGGTTCAAGTACCACTTCCTTCCTTTTCTTGTTGGCTTGCTTGGCATAGTTTTCATTCTTCTTTGCAATTTGCACCTTCACTTGGTCATACAATCTTTTCACATACTCAACTTTGGCATGTGCATCCTTACGTTGAGTCTCTTGGGGATTGCTTTTGTAAGTTGGCCTGTTAGGCAATGAAGCTCCGGGGAGGAGATCAACTTGATGTTCTATGCCTCTTGAAGGTGGCAGTCCATGAGGAATCTCCTTAGGAAAGACATTTTTAAATTCCTGCAATAAGGGTTGAACACTAGGAGAAATAGAACTAGTAAACTCATTAGAATTATCAGTAGAAATTTTACTGTCTCTGCAATACTGTAGATTGAGTGGTTCATGAGCAGGTAACACTTTCCTCACTTCAGTCGCCTCTGCAAAATAATTAAATTTTCTCTCATGTGTATCACTCTCTCTCTTATGTGTATCACTCTTTTCCTCGGGTGTATCACTCTTCTTTTTTATATTCCTTTGTGGTGCCTCACTATTTTCTTTCTCTTGTTCTCTCTTTTCTCTCATTCTGATTTGGTCATCACACACTTCTCTAGGGGATAGAGGTTTAAGAGTAAACGAGGAAGATTTGGCTATTCGTTTGTAGGGCTCTTCTTTGTTATGGTTCAACAAACGTTGCATTTGTGTAGTCCATGCGTCCAGAAATAAGCGTTGAGATTCGTCCAGTTGATGATATACACCACCATTGTCACCAGCTCTTGCCATGATTAAGGAACAAAGAATGTTGCAGTAAATTAAAAAAAAAAAATCAGGACCTCACCACACTCTACTCACGTGTTTCTCTCTTTAATGGTAGTTCACTCGTGTTTAATGCTCTCAATATAGGCTTTTGTGTGATGTTTTCACTCTTGCCTTTTACCACTCACTCCCTCTTAAGTTCCTGGATAGACCGAATTAGACACACAAGGTAATATAAAATAAAAGGAAAGACAATAGAATTATCAGAGTAACAAATTTGATTTGGGATAACAACTTGGACTTGATTTGGATAGCAGATTGGATTTGATTTGGATAACAGATTAGATTTGGATAACAAATCTGATTTGGATAAATTTTTTTGATTTGATTTGATTTGGATAATAGATCAGATTTGGGATAACAAATTAGATTTAATTTGGATAACAGATATGATAACAAATAAGATAACAGATAAGATAACAGATATGACAACTAAACTTCAAATGCTCATAACTTTTGCTACGGTTGTCTGTTTGAGGCCCACTATATATCAAAACGCTCAGAATTCAGAGGAGAATCTAGATAAGGGGATTTGTTCCACGATTTTCTTTCAAAAAAAACACCTCTAAATGCCTCAATTTCGTGTTCAAAGATCAAACACCCACTTTTTTTTTCAAATTTTTTTTGCAATTTTTTTTTGACACAGTGTGAAAGACACAAGAAACAAGAACAAGGATGTGACAAGAACAAGAACGCAAATAACAGAACACAAGACGCAAACAAAAACGAAACAAGATGTAAACAAGAACGCAAATAACAGAACAAGGACAAAAACACGAACCTAGACAAATTACAAAGAAAAAAAAATAGGATAGGATAGGATAGAACCCGTATCAAGATCCGAAGCTCTGATACCAGATGATGCAAACCTGAGTAGGAGCGGATCACTTGATACAGGCTGTAGAGTTTTTGGATGACGCCACTTCCAGTGAAGGAAGATAAGTCAGGGTAGACGCCACTTCCGGTGAAGGAAGATAAGTCTGGGTAGACGCCACTTCCGGTGAAGGAAGATAAGTCTGGGTAGACGCCACTTCCGGTGAAGGAAGATAAGTCCGGGTAGACGCCACTTCCAGTGAAGGAAGATAAGTCAAGGTAGACGCCACAAGGATTACCTTGATAAGTCTGATAATTGGTTCAACAAGGAACCCAGAGAGAAACTCTCACCAAATTTTATCAAATGGCAAAAGTTTTTTTATTCAAAACAAAAACCCATACTTATAGTGTAGCTGAACAAAAAGATAAAAATAGACATGGGCCTTCTAAACAGTTTGGGCCAAAATTACAATAAAAATAAATTATAACTAAAAACTTGTTTAACTTGGGCCTTCAGCAACAATTAATAGTCTTGATAGTGTCTCTACCTCTGGGCCTTCATCCTTCTCCACTTGGGCCTTCATCCTTCTCCACTCGGGGGCTTTGTCCTTCTCCACTTGGGCCTTCGTCCTTCTCCACTTGGGCCTTTAGCCTGTATTTGGCCAGTTTCATGATTCTCATCAATGAGAAGGGTTGATACTGGCTGAGTAATGACATTGTTGGGCTGGTGGGAAATTCGGCCATGTAGGAACAACAGTCACGGCATGGGTTCCTCTCTCCTTCTCATTCTTTTCATTTGCCCCATCTTTCTCATCCATCAAAGCAGGATAATCAAATTTGCCTCTTCTCAGACCCACTTCAATCCTTTCACCGGTGAAAACCAAATTGGCAAAGTTTGAAGGCGTGTAACCCACCATTTTCTCATAATAGAACACTGGTAACATGTCTATTATCATTGTGATCATCTCTTTCTCCATCATTGGGGGTGTTACTTGAGTTGCCATATCCCTCCACCTTTGAAAGATTCGTGTTCCTTTTTGCACATGTTTTGTAGCTGCATTCTATCTGCAGCCATATCAGAATTGTACTGATATTGCTTAACGAAGGCAACCATTAGGTCCTTCCAAGAATGGACTCGGGAAGGTTCCAGATTAGTGTACCAGGTGACGGCTGCCCCAGTAAGACTTTCTTGGAAGAAATGCATCAACAATTTTTCATTTTTCACATAGGCTCCCATTTTCCTGCAGTACACCTTTAGGTGATTCTAGGGGTAAGTTGTCCCCTTGTACTTATCGAAGTCTAGCACCTTGAACTTCGAAGGAATGACCATGTCGGGTACTAGGCACAAATCTTCCATGTTAGCAAAGGCATAATATTCGCCTCATTCAATGGCCCTTAGCCTTTCCTCTATATGATCTAACTTTTCCTTTTCCACCATAGCAGGAGGGACTCTCCCTATCGCAAAATGCAAGGGTTGTGGTTGTGGGCGAAACTGAGGGCCCTCCAAAGTGTTTGGCAAGGGTAGACCACCAATAGCTTGTCCCTCAGTGACGTATCAGAGGCGAGGCTCGAAGTCGGCTAGGTTGTGGTGGGGTATTTCAAGTGTCTCCCCCATGGGTTGAGAGACATGTGCATGATCATATTGAGGTTGTTGGCTCTCAATGAGTATGGGAGTGGAGTTATTGACATTCTCATCAGGAGTGTGCGCCACAATGGATGGTGTATAATTGGGAGGCAAGCCATATGGCAGGAAAGAATGCTTGTTTTGAACTTGCACAAAATGAGGGATGCTCGTACTTCCCAATTCTTTGCCCCCTGACCTACCCTATCCAAGGTTGGATTATTTATTTGGTTAAGGCCAGACGGGGGAATCGAGTCCACCTCAGCAACGGCACTGGTAGCAGCAACTGCAGCCGCATTGACCTCCATCATCTTCTTCATGCTCATCATGATCTCCATCATTGTGGCCATTTGCTCTTTCAGAGCCTCTATGTCGGCCTTTATCCACTCTTGCACCTTATCTACTTCACCCATTATTCTAGCTCTAGTTGGCGTTTGGTAAGGGTTCCATAAAGCGCATTCTTTCCTTTTGATAACAATGATTACAGTTCTGATTTCAAGGAATGAATGCAATGAGCAATGCAACCAATGAAAAGCATGGATGTATGCGAATAATACATTGCTGAAGTATTGCAAATTTTACACAGGACATAGGGCAGAATCAATTTAGATTTTCATTAAAAACAACATGGTCCATCACATCTTGTCAAAGTGAAACTGGAAATAAAACATGGACGTCGGCAGTCCTCAACTTTTTTGTAAATTGGCACAATTATGTGTTGGCAGTAGACAAAGAAACGGTGTAACTCAATCTATCTTTTGCCCCAACTTTTGCAAGCTGGTTACTTTCAGACTTGACCTTGACTTGATGAACCTTGATGCAATCCTACCCCGCAAGGGTATTGGATAGAATACTCCAAGAGGATTGGGCTAGAGCTGCTAAAGAAGGCCTTGGGGGACCCAGGGTAGATTTATGAGCCCATGGACCAAGGTTGGGTCCTCTCTTCTTTGTAAATATTAGAATAGATTTTTCCTTCTTTTGGGCCTTGTATTTTGGCCATTCTATTAGTATAGGGTTTTAGCCTTGTATTTCAGGGCATTTTGAGTAGTCTTTGTAGTAGGGACTTTTTTTTTGTATTTTTATGTATTTTGTCAAGGAGGTGAGCTTAGTTTTTAGATTAGTGTGTGTAGCTAAGCTCTAGCTTCCCAAGGAAGCTTCTCAAGGAGGTGAGCTTAGTTTTTAGATGGGTGTGTGTAGCTAAGCTCTAGCTTCTCAAGGAAGTTTTCTCAAAGAAGCTTCTCAAGGAAGTTTTCTTAAGAAAGCTTCTCAAGGAAGCTACCTAGTCTATAAATAGAAGCATGTGTAACACTTGTTGTAACTTTGATGAATGAGAGTCTTGTGAGACACAACTCAAAGTTCAACTTCTCTCCCTTTTTCTTCCTTAAATTTCGTGCTCCCCCCTCTCTCTTTCTCTCCCTCTTTCTTTTCCTCCATTGAAGCATCCTCTCCAAGCTTCTTATCTAAGGCTCATCTTGGTGGTGAAGCTCCTTCTTCCATGGCTTATTCCCTAGTGGATGGCGCCTCCTCTCACCTCTTCTCCTTTGTCTTCCGCTGCATCTCCATAGTGGAAAATCACCATTAAAGGACCTCATTGAAGCTCAAAGATCCAGCCTCCATAGAAGCTCCACAAGCAAGCTTCCATCAAGTGGTAATCAGAGCACAAGAGCTTCAAGTAGGTGCTCCTTAAACCTCCATTAAATTTTTTGCTTTACCTTCTCTTCCATTGTTGTTTCTTCATTTTTTTTCTCCATGTATCTCCTCACATGCCTTTTGCTAAATGTTTTTAACATGATTCTTTAGAGTTTCCACCGATTAAACTTGCTATAGAAGCTAGATTTGATTTTCTATGGTTCAAATTTCTTGTTCTTGTTCTTGAACCATGAATTATGTTGAGTTTAGGTTCCTTTGAGTTTTGTCTTGTTATTTTTTTTTGGCTGAAACCTAAACCATAAAATTCTTACAAAAATATTAAAGTAGAAGAAAACCTCAAAAATCTAGAGTGACTTGTTCACCTATTGTAGTTTTGTCATAGAAGTCATGTTTAGTCATGAAACTTGTCACATAAGATTTCTTATGTTGTGCTGAATTTTATTTTCTTGTTTCTTTGTCTAACTCATTTGTTCATGAGTGTATGAAATTCTTTTAGCCTATTATTTTATTTGAATCAAATCTTGCATGTTAATTAGTCCTTAACATGTTCATGCAAAATTCTTAGAGAGTCTTTGATTGTGAACCTTTTCTTGAACTTTTAGGTTTCCTTATGATTGTGTCTATTGTGAATTTGAGTTTTGGTGATTGAATTTCTGGCTGAAATTTTGATCCTAAGTGAATATTGAACTCCTAAAATTGTGGTAAACAAGATTAGTGAGTTCAACATACATAGTAAGGTTGAAAGTAAGCCCAAGGCAATCAATATACCATGCTTAAAAAGAAAAAATCGCTGGTGCTGGCAGCTTGGACATACAAACTTGTAAAAATTACTGAGAATTTTTTACTTCGATTTTGAGCTGAAATTTTTACTGAATTTTCTAGACATCTGGAAAAAAGTTATACAAAAAGAAACAAGTGATTTGGATAAAGGGAAAAAATACTAAAAATCACACAGATTGGAAGAAAAATCAGTATCCAGGAAAAAAAAAAAGTGAAAGGGAAGTGTGCTTGTTGTTTTGGCTCAAAATTTATTCTATAATTGGTGCCTATGTTATGCCAATCTTAGTTCCGAAATTTCAATAGAAAATTAGTGTGAAACAAGTGCCAAAGCTAGAGGTTTGTTGAGTCTTTTTTTAGTTTTTTTTTAACTCTACTCTAGAGTCATTCTAAGTTTCTCTTTGAGTCCTAACTGGCTTCTATGTCCTTTTCATTGCTTTAATTGTTGAATAATCCTTGAAAAAAATGTCTTGCTAAAATTCCATTGGTTTAACTTTCATTTCATTTTTTGGTCTTTGGTTATTTCTTGTCTCTTTGTTTCCTTGTTTGTGAGTTGCCATATAGGGAATTGGAAAGGAGGATTTGTGCCATCCCTTGAAGAATTTGAGTCAAGAAGCAAGGGGCCAACCACCTTATGAGCTATTGGACTAAAAAGCACTCCAAATTGAGTGAATCACCAAAGAGAGAAAAACCACAAAAATTGAAGACCTTTTTGCAATTTTGTAATTGACAATTTACTTTACTTTCATTGCTTTCAAATTTTGTAACAAAAAGGCCTTTCGTTGGAAGTAAGTTGGGAGCCTCCAATAGGTCACCCTACTTCCCTTTGTGTGTAATAATTTTAGGCAATTTTCCCTTAGGATTGTGAGTGTTTTGTTGGGAACCTTAAATGTGGTCATCCAAACACTCTTAGGATTCGCGTAATTTACATTTCTTGCTTACTTTCGTAGCTTATTTCTTTTACCTTTCATTGTCAAACCGCCTAGATAGCTTGCATTTGACCAATTAGTTTTTACCTTATCTTTCACACCTCTTTTAGTGTTTATTTTGGCTAGTTTCAACCATAGTTTCTTTTACCTTTTGTTTTCAAACCTCCAACAAGAAAGAACCACAACTTAGGAACCAACATGAGTCATCATTCATCTAGTGTTAATGGCATGGGTACTAGTCATAAAGACCCTTTATCTAGAATCTTAGATGAGTTGAGTTCCCTCAAGTTATGGAAAGAAAAACAAGAGAGAAAAGAAAAAGGAAAAAAAAAGAGTGGAAGAAATAAGTCAAGATGAAAGAAAGAAAATAAGAGAGGAAGAAAGAAGAAAAATAATGAAAGAAATGAAAAGAGAAAAACATGCCTCCTATAGTAGTCATAACTCTTGCAAGAGCCTAAGTGAAGAACTTCGCGACTATTATGAAGGAAGGCATAGGTCACATCATAGACCTCACTCCCATAGGAGAGAAAAGGAAAGAAAGCCTCAAGAGGCTAACATTAACCTCCCATACTTCTATAAGAAGGACAATGTAGAGGCTAACTTAGATTGTGAAATAAGGGTAGAGCAACAACTTAAAGAGAAGTCTACTTCAAAATCTTATGGCTCTCACTCTTATCCAAAGATAGACCAAGGTCAAGGAATCTTAGGGGTGATACCTTCTAAGCCCAAAGATGATAAGGGGGAGATAATAGAAAAGCAAGCCCCTAAGGCTAGTATGCAAGAGAAGAGTAGCTCTATAAAGTGCTTTAAATGTCTTGGAAGAGGACACATTACTTCTCAATGCCCCACCACGAAAACCATGATTATGAGGGGCCAAGACATTTATAGTAGCCAAGATGAGGCTACTACTTCACCTTCCTCTAATGAAAATGAAGAAGCAATAGGGGAAGAATCTAGGGAAGAAATCTATCCCCAAGAAGAAGGACAACCTTTAATGGTTAAGGAGGAGTGTAAGGAGGTAAGTGTCTCCTCCAAGAGGTTAGCTAAGAAGGAAAGTCATTTTGAAATAAAGACAAATATTAAAGAAACTTCCCCTCTTAGACAACCTCCACATCTTCTCCTTTGTAAAAAGACACTTGTTAGCACTGCCACACCTCTTGGGCTTGAGGTTATTCCCCAAGTAAAGGAGTTGTTGGATGAGGGTTTGGTTCGCAAGAGCTTAAATCCTTATGCTTTGTTGGTGCCCAAAATAGGTATTATTAGGCACCAAATCCCTAAAATAAGTGATATGATGAATGTGTTGAGTGTTGCAACCTTCTTTTGTAAAATCAGTCATGCACACAACATCTTCATGATTCATGTACATAGGGACTCATTAGGTAGGTTTGTTCTTATTTTTGGTTTCAATACAAACTTAGGTGCTCATATGGGACACCTTAGGTTTGTAGTATTCTTATGTAGGAATAATCAACACGAAAATATAGAAAAAGGTACGCTTTATTGCATTACTTTCCTTAATTTTTTAAATAGTGGTCAAGGGGTTCCCACAGACCCTAAGAGAATAAAGGTCATTCCCGATTGGCCCACTCCACCAAGTATAAGGGAAATCTGGGGCTGCCATGACTTAACAAACTGTTACAAAAGGTTTGTCCCATATTTTTCTATACTTGTAGCGCCACTCATTGAGTTGGTGAGGAACAATGTTCCCTCATGGGAAGATGTCCATGAAAGGGGTTTTCAGACCTTACCCTACTCTAACATACCCAACACCACTAATACATATGTTTTTATTCTCTTTACAGGTGTCGAGGGAAGGAGCCCAGAATATGAAGAACCTCGGGATTTGAGGTCAAATCCTTTCCAAGCTAGAGCTGCTAAAGAAGGCCTTGGGGTTCTCATGAATCCCAGGGTAGATTTCTGAGCCCATGGACCAAGGTTGGGTCCTCTCTTCTTTGTAAATATTAGAATAGATTTTTCCTTCTTTTGGGCCTTGTATTTTGGCCATTCTATTAGTATAGGGTTTTAGCCTTGTATTTCAGGGCATTTTGAGTAGTCTTTGTAGTAGGGACTTTTTTTTTGTATTTTCATGTATTTTGTCAAGGAGGTGAGCTTAGTTTTTAGATTGGTGTGTGTAGCTAAGCTCTAGCTTCCCAAGGAAGCTTCTCAAGGAGGTGAGCTTAGTCTTTAGACGGGTGTGTGTAGCTAAGCTCTAGCTTCTCAAGGAAGTTTTCTCAAAGAAGCTTCTCAAGGAAGTTTTCTTAAGAAAGCTTCTCAAGGAAGCTACCTAGTCTATAAATAGAAGCATGCGTAACACTTGTTGTAACTTTGATGAATGAGAGTCTTGTGAGACACAACTCAAAGTTCAACTTCTCTCCCTTTTTCTTCCTTCAATTTCGTGCTCCCCCCTCTCTCTTTCTCTCCCTCTTTCTTTTCCTCAATTGAAGCATCCTCTCCAAGCTTCTTATCCAAGGCTCATCTTGGTGGTGAAGCTCCTTCTTCCATGGCTTATTCCCTAGTGGATGGCGCCTCCTCTCACCTCTTCTCCTTTGTCTTCCGCTGCATCTCCATAGTGGAAAATCACCATTAAAGGACCTCATTGAAGCTCAAAGATCCAGCCTCCATAGAAGCTCCACAAGCAAGCTTCCATCAAACCTTTCCTTAAAATGTGTGCTTGCTTCAACCCCATAATCCGAGGAAAAGAAATTTTGGTTGGCAATACTTTAGCAGCCTATCATAGAGATGAATGACTCAGGCATACTTATGTTGTGCATGGCAAATGCAATTATGGGATTGACATGAGATGCCTTAGGAACCACCATTTTCCTAGTTAACCACGTTCACATGATTTTCAATCATTTTATCTTTCTCCTCCTTTTTTTTAGGAGAGATGGGTGTATAATACCAACAAGGTTGGTCTATAGCCATTATCATGGTACCCAACACATGTAACTAAGAATGTGGCATATATATAGACCATTGGTGGTCATGAAAAAGCCCTTTGAGAAGTTGTGACTCTTAGAAAGATTTTTCTGAAAATCTTGTCTGGTAATCGATTACAGCTTTTAAAATTTGAATTAAAACATTTATTAACTACTGGTAATCGATTACCAAAATTGTGTAATCGATTACACAGTCTAAAATTTAAATTCAAATTTTAGTAGCTGTTGTAAAACATATTTGGCCACTGGTAATCGATTACATCCTCTGGTAATCGATTACCAGAGAGTAAATCCTTTGAAAAACACTTTTTAATTTAAATTAGTTGGCCAAACCTTTTGCTAATTCAATTAGGAATTCCCTTCCTAATATATTAGTGATCATCTTGATGTTGTGACTTGTAATCTTGAAGTATTGTCTTGAATTTAATCTTGAAAAGCCCATTTGCATCAATTGCATCATATCATCATGATCATCATCAAAACACCAAAGGCAATTGCATCTACAGGAGTCGCCACCAACGTTTATTTGAGGAAAACGTCGGGAAAACCAAAAATGGAAAAGGTCGAGGGTCTGCATATTTTGAAAATGAGGGTTCGGGAGTCATTTACGCATGGGGAAGGTATTAGCACCCCATGCGCCCGTGACAAGGGATGGTAGCCTCTAATCGAGTGTGCAAATCATGACTTCAATATTATTTATTTTCCCTTTTATCTTTATTTTCCTTTTTTATATTTTTTACTTTTTTGGGGTCGACAAGGGTGTTTCCCTCGCTCCTACGTATCCTCAAGTGCGATGAGGAAATCAGACCTACGTAGTTCTTTAAGAACTGAACATTGGTTAAATTGTTACGATCTTTTGATTTTTGAAAAAAAAGAATCATTACGGCGCTGGACCTTTGAACGATCTCTTGATTTTTGAAAGGAGGAGAGAACCGTTAAGGCGTTGAACCTTTGAACGATCTCTTGATTTTTGAAAAGAGGAGAAAGAGTCGTTTACGCATTGGACCTTGAAACGATCATCTCAAGTTTGAAAGGCAAGAATCGTTAAGGCGTTGGACGTTTAAATGATCTCTTGATTTTTTGATGAAATGAAGAAGTTTATGAGTTGGTTTTATTTGGTTTTGGCTCATTAATCTTCAATCCTTTTTTAGAGATAACTTGTGGTGCTAATGACCGGTTAAAACTTTTTTTACATTGATGAAAAGAGTTTACGTAACAAACGATCGATCGAAACTTATTTAAATAGTGATTAAGTGAGATTACAACACAAACGATCGGTTGAAATTCATTTAAACAATGATTAAGTGAGATTACAGCACAAACGATCAGTCAAATTTTATTTTAATGGTGATTAAAACGAGATTACGGTATGAACGATCGGTTGAAACTGCTTTAAACAAAGAAAAAGATCATCGATGATCAAAGAAGGAGATGAAGATGCACAAACAATAAAGGGGACCCCTAAGGGTCCATAAATCAAATTCAAATCCTTAAAGCAAGCACTAACCGGATGAAGAACGAAAAATGAATGATGAACGAATGAAGAACGAACAAAGAACGAATGAAGAAAGACCGAAGAACGAATGATGAATCGATCACAGATGCGATTCGAAAGCGTTTTGGCCTTGTTTTCTCTTCTTTCTTGTTCCTTTCTCTTCTCTTTGGACCTCTGGACCTTGTGGAACCTTTGGGACCCTTTTCCTTCAGCCCCTCACGCCTATTTATAGCAAAATGAGGCATTTGGGCTGAAGGTAGCTCGCCCAGGCGAGCAGATGACTTAATTCTGAAGTAACTTGCTCGCCCAGGCGAGCTGGTTACTTCACCTTTAATTTTTCTAATGGGCCCAGGGGCTAGAAAATGTCCTTAAAATGACCATTTTGCCCCTCTTTTGAATATTTTGCACATTTCCTTCTGAAACGTTGCAAAACCCTATGGATTGCATGGCAATTGGTGTTAAGCAACTCAATTCGGCTGACAAGAATCCAAATGTTAGCAAATGAAGGTTCTTGGAGGAAATTAGGGTATGACAGGGCTGAAACAAGTTCCGAGGGGCTTTGTGGGGTAGCAACAGCCAGCTCAAGCTTCAAATGGCTGAGAGAGACCAGTCGAGATTCAAAGGTATGATATTAGAGGGCAAGTTGAAGGCTTGTCAAAGGTTAAAGAGGAGTTTGTTCGAACAATTGAGTAGGACAGAAGAAAACATGTGGGCCATCATTGACCAATATAAAGAGAAGCTAAATCTATCAACAACCCATGAGCAAAGGCTAAAGGTAAAGTATGCGAAGGTATCAGTCCTACAAGCAGAAAGGGGCAAGGGAGATGATTGTTTGATACACTCGGGAGCATCACACGATGTAGAGGCATGCTCAGTGGCGGAGGACCTGCAACAAGGGTGGATGGACAAAGGCCTATTTGAGGTTTGTGGCGCAAGGAAGGAGGAGCAAGATGTGTGCATGTAATCGGCTGACAAGAGGCAGAGCAAACCCAAGCCCTTGGTGATCCACTTCACCAGAGATGTTACCACGCACAAGCCCCGAGGCTTCCAACCTATCCTGGTTAAGAAGCTTGCCCCTTTCCCTTACAAGAGTGACAAGGCGGTCCCATGGAGGTATACCCCACAAAGGCCCGATGGAATAAAGGACGCATCTGTCAGAGGTGATCAACCCACCACCTAGGTCACTAACATCTCTCACACAAGCGGTGTGATCTGTAGCGGGCAGATCTTTGTGGAGCCCTAGTCGCTGGTGCTGTCCAAGGACCTGAAGGGAAAGGCGAAGGCGGATGTGGAAGGGAGCAACAAGGAAAGCCTGATTTTGGATGAGGAGGTCTCAGCTGGAAGGTTTGCTAAGGAAGAAGAGGACTTCAGCAAAAAAAGGAATGTCCGTTGAAGAAGTGAGTAAGTTCCTACGCATCATCCATCAGAGTGAGTTCAAGGTAATTGAACAACTCAATAAAACCCCTGCTAGGATCTCCCTGTTGGGACTACTCATGAACTATGAGCATCATCAGGCGCTGTTGGTCAAGATCTTGAACGGAGCCCACGTCGCCCAGGACATATCTATGGAGGGCTTCGAGGGCATCATCAACAATATTACAACCAACAATTACCTCACATTCACCGCTAAGGAGATACCTGTCGAGGGCCGAGGACATAATAGGGCCTTACATGTATTCGTCAAGTGTTTGGACCACATCGTGGCTAAGGTGCTTATTAACAACGGCTCGTCACTTAATGTCATGCCCAAGGCTACCTTGGTCAAATTGCCTTTCAATGCGTCACACCTAAGGCCGAGCTCCATGGTCGTGCGAGCTTTTGACAGCAGCCGCCAGGACGTAAAGGGGGAGATTGATCTCCAAATTCAGATTGCACCCCGCGTCTGCCAGATCACTTTCCAAGTGATGAATATCAACCCGACCTATAGTTGCTGCCGAAACCTACCCTTCGGCGGGAGGGCGACGCGTGACTCACGGGATGCGTGTTCCACGAAAGGAATACGTGCGGAGTCGCCACCAACGTTTATTTGGGGAAAACGTCGGAAAAACCGGAAAAGACGCGATCTACGAACCTTTAAGTGAAAGGCTCGGGAGTTGTATTTACGCACGGGGAAGGTATTAGCACCCCACACGTCCGTCACAAGGGACGGCAACCTTTAATCGAATGTGCAAACATGAATTTGATTTTTATGTTCCCTTTTATGTCTTTATATCCTTTATACCCTTTTTATATTTTTTCTCTTTTTGTGGTCGACAAGGGTGTTTCCCTTTGCTCCTACGTATTCCTCAATTGCGATGAGGAAATCAGACCTACGTAGTTCTTTCGGAACAAAGTGTTTGGTTAAATTGTTTTTTATCTTTTTGCAAGATATATTTTGATTGAACAAAAAGGTCATTTAAGGTGTTGGACCATTAAACGGTCTTTTGATTTTGAAAGGAGAGAAACGTTAAGGCGTTGGACCATTAACGATCTCTTGTTTTTGAAAGGAGAGAAACGTTAAGGCACTTGGACCATTAACGATCTCTTGGGGTGGTCGACAAAAGCGGGGCTTTTGCTCCTACGTATCCTCAATTGCGATGAGGAAATCAGACCTACGTAGTTCTTGCAAAAGCGGTAAAGTTACATGTTGATTTTATGCTTTTGAACGGTCCATGTTAACCGATAAAAGCAAAGAGGACCGTTTAAGGCGTTGGACCTTAAAACGGTTTTTAGTGATTTTTCGGACAAAACTTGATTTGTGAGTCTATTTTAGTCTTAGTTTCACTTTGGTTATTAATCAATTCATTCAAGGAAACTTCCAAAGAAAAACGTCCGATTGATTTTTTTGGTTATTTTATTCAAAGATATTTTGATTATTTTATTATTATTTTTCAAGATATTTTGATTATTTTACTTTTTTTGGTTTAACCGAGGTTATAGCGTGAACGATCGGTTAGATTTCGTTTTAAAAGTGATTAAATGAGATTACAACACAAATGATCGGTTGAAATTCATTTTATCATTTATTAGGTGAGAAAACGGCTTAAATAAACGGTAAAAGCGCGTTAAAGACGGAAGAAAAGAAATCGAAAATGAACGAAATAAAGATGAAAGCTTAAAAAAACAAGAAATGAATTGAAAGTCTCGGATTCGAAAACTTACCCGTTGAAGAACGAAGAACGGATGAAAACCTTCGCGAAATCACTCATGGAAACGTTGCGGAAGCACCTCGGCTTGGATTTTCTTCACGGAAACAATTTTCCTAAGCAAATTCGAAAGAGAGAGAAGTGCTTAAGGGGCTGAACCCTTTTCAACTTCACTTCTCCCCCTATTTATAGAAAATTGGGGGAGAAGCTTGCCACCCAGCTCGCCCAGGCGAGTTCAGCTCGCCCAGGTGAGCAGGGTTGCTTCCTCCAGAAGCAACAGCCTTCTGGAGGGCCCAAGTGGGCCTGGTTGCTATTTGCACCCTCATTTTTACTAAATACACCCCCTGCTTTTTTTTTGTGATTCTTTTTTCGTAAAGTTACGGAAACTTACGAATTTCGTAACGATACTTGTTTTCTTTCCGTAATGTTGCGGAACCTTGCGGATCACATAATCATCCCCTTTTTGACTTACGGAATGTTACGGAACCTCACTAATTATGCAATGATGCTTCCATTTGATCTCCGGTGTGTCACGGAACCTTACGGATTGTGCATCAATATTTTCTTTTGTTTTCCGGCATGTCCCGGAATTTCACAAATTGCCTAATGATGGGTGCCAAGCACCTCACAAGGACCAAACAAAAGTTGCATATCATCAAGCAAAGGTCCCCAGATGAAATTAGGGTATGACAGTTGCCTATTAGGCCGACCTTGGATTCACTCAATTGGGGTAGTCCCTTCAATGCTCCACCAAAAGTTGAAATTTGTGGTGGAAGGGCAATTGATCATAGTCTCGGGGGAGGAAGACATTCTTGTAAGTTGTCCTTCGTCTACACCGTATGTGGAGGCCGCGTAGGAGTCCTTGGAGACTTCCTTTCAAGCATTCAAAGTGGTGAGCAATGCTTATGTGGAGTCTCCCCGGTACAACCGCGCTCATCTAGAGCCGCATTGATGGTAGCCCATGTGACGTTGGGGCATGGATACGAGCCTGACATGGGCTTGGGCCGGAATGGCGATGGCGTGGCGAGCTTGATAGAGTTCATAGGCAACCGCGGAAGGTTCAAGATAGGATATGAACCTACACACACCAACGTGAGGAGGTTTTCCCTAGAAAGTAGGGGAAGGAGCATGAGCAATTCGCAAGGACCACAAATGAAAGGGTTCCCTTGTGTCACATCAACAAGAGCTTTGTCAGTGCGGGTTGGATGTGCGAAGGGTAGGTTGCCATGATACATGAAGAGACCCCCCCCAGAGCAACCAAATTGGGGAACTGGCGGATTGTCAAACAACCCGGAATTTCAGTGGCAAGCACAATGTAATTCATTAGTCCTAACCCTATAGCTAGGCCTAGGCTTTAGGGTTTTCTCCCTGTTTGGGCATGTCTTTTGTTACCACAAATATAAATATACAATCTTTCTTTGTTTGTTCTTGGACTTTCATCCATTCTCATTCGTCTGCATGTTTATTTTTGTTGTGATCGAATGGTACAGATCTGACAATGAGTTCTGTGAGGTAATGATATCGAGGACCCAGATGTCGATTTTGAGCAGCTGGTAAACCAAGCTAAGGATGAGGAAGATGAGGATTGGGGGCTTCCCGCATAGCTAAAAAGGATGGTCGAACAAGAAGATAGGGAAATGCAGCCAGACCAAGAAGAATTGGTAGCTCTGCTATGAGGCTACCAAGACATTTTCGCTTGGTCATACCAAGATATGCCAAGCTTAAGTCCTGACATCGTGCAACATCGATTACCTCTAAATCCCGAGTGTTCCCCGGTCAAGCAAAAGCTAAGGAGGATGAATCCCAAGATGTCCTTAAAAATAAAAGAAGAGGTCAAAAAGCAATTTGACGACGGCTTCTTGGTTGTGGCGCAATACCCAGAGTGGGTCGCCAACATTGTGCCAGTCCCTAAGAAAGATGGGAAGGTATAAATATGTGTGGACTATCGGGATCTAAACCCAGCCAGTCCAAAGGACAATTTTCCATTACCACGCATCGATATCCTTGTAGATAATACAACCAATTTTGCTTTGTTTTCTTTCATGGACGGGTTCTCGGGCTACAACCAAATAAAGATGGCACCAGAAGACATGGAAAAGACGACGTTCGTCACCCTGTGGGGAATGTTCTACTACAAGGTGATGTCCTTTGGGCTTAAGAATGCTAAGGCAACCTACCAACGGGCTATAGTAGCATTATTCCACGACATGATGCACAAAGAAATTAAGGTCTACGTGGATGATATGATTGCCAAGTTGAGGACTGAGGAAGAACACCTTGTCAGTTTACGGAAGTTGTTCGAGAGGTTGCGTAAGTACTGATTAAGGTTGAATCCCGCTAAGTACACTTTTGGGGTCAAGTCGGGAAAATTGATCGGTTTTATCGTAAGTCAAAAAGGGATAGAGGTAGACCCGGACAAAGTGAAGGTCATCCTTGAAATGCCTGAGCCACACACCGAAAAGCAAGTCCGAGGTTTCTTGGGATGCCTGAATTAGATAGCGAGGTTCATATAGCAGCTCACCACCACCTGTGAGCCTCTCTTCAAGCTTTTGCGTAAGAACCAATTTATCCAATGGAACAACGACTGTCAAGTGTCATTCGGAAGGATCAAATGATGCCTTATGAATCCTCCTGTGCTTACGCCACTAGTGCCTAGAAGGCCCATTATCCTATACATGACTATGTTGGATGAGTCAATGGGGTGTATGTTGGGGCAACATGACGAGTCTGGAAAGAGGGAACAGGCCATCTATTACCTAAGCAAGAAGTTCACATCATGTGAAATGAACTACTCTTTGCTTGAAAGGACATGTTGTGCCTTGGTATGGGCAGCCCACCGTCTAAGGCAGTACATGTTGAGCTACACCACTTTGTTGGTGTCAAAAATGGACCCAGTCAAGTACATATTTGAGAAGCCCGCTCTTACCGTACGGATCGCTCGGTGGCAGGTTCTGCTGTCAAAATTTGACATCGTTTATGTCACTCAAAAGACAATAAAGGGAAGTGCCTTGGCAAATTACCTGGCTCAGCAACCCATCAACGAGTACCAACCTATGCATCCAGAATTCCCGAATGAGGACATCATGACCTTGTTCGAAGAGGAGGTTGAGGATGAAGATAGGGACAAATGGATAGTGTGGTTCGACGACATGTCCAATGCACTAGGCCATAGAGTTGGGGCAGTTTTGGTTACCCCTGACTGATGCAAGCTCCATTGGAGCTTGTAGGCCAAGGATCTTCTTCATCAATGGATTCCTTTGCTTCTTGGAAGATGAATGGCAGTGGAATGGAGAAGGAAGAGAGAGAGGAGACGCCACTTCAAGGAGAAGATGAGTCTAGAAGAAGAAGATGAATGAAGGGAGAAGAAGAGAAGAGCACAAAATTTTGTGCTCTAAAAGAGCTCTGAAATCTGAAGTTAAATTTTCAAATGATCAAAGTTGGAAATTTTGTGCCTCTATTTATAGCCTAAGTGTCACACAAAATTGGAGGGAAATTTGAATTTCTATTCAAATTTCACTTGAATTTGATATTGAATTTGTGGAGCCAAAATTTCACTAATTATGATTAGTGAATTTCAGATATGGTTCAGCCCACTAATCCAAGATCAAGTCCAATATTCTCCACTAAGTGTGCTTAGGTGTCATGAGGCATGTAAAGCATGAAGGACATGCACAAAGTGTGACTATATGATGTGGTAATGGGATTGGGCTTCTCCCAATTCAATTAAATTTATTTCTCAACACACACATCAAATATTCACTTAATGCATGTGAAACTACAAAACTATCCCTTATACAAAAACTAGTCTAGGTGCCCTAATATACAAGGGCTGAAAAATCCTACATTTCTAGGGTACCCTACCTACATTATGGAGCCCTAAATACAATGCCCAAAATTAATGAAACCTTAATCTAGTACGTACAAAGAAAAGTGGGCTCATACTTAGCCCATGGGCCTAAAATCTACCCTAAGGCTCATGAGAACCCTAGGGCCAACTCTTGCATCTCTGACCCAATCTTCTTGGAGTCTTCTATCCAATGCCCTTAGGGGGTAGGATTGCATCGCTGACGATCAATGCATACCTTTCATGGCTAGGTTGGGCTTTGACTGCACAAATGACATGGCTGAGTATGAGTTTTGCGCCCTTGGGATCCAAGCAGCAATTGACTTCAAGGTCAAATTGCTCAAAGTATATGGAAACTCAGCCTTGGTAATCCACTAGTTGAGAGGAGAGTGGGAGACTAGGGATCATAAGTTGATACCCTACCAAGCCTACATCAAGAAACTAAAAGAGTTCTTCGATGACGTATCCTTCCACCATATTCCCAGAGAGGAGAACCAAATGGTCGATGCGCTTGCCACTCTGGCATCCATGTTCCAATTGACCCCACACGGGGATTTGCCATACATCGAGTTTAGATGTCGCAGCAAGCCTGCACACTGCTGCTTGATAAAAGAAAAGCAAGATGGCAAACCTTGGTAATTCAACATCAATCGATATATCGAAGACAAGGAATACCCACAGGAGGCCTCTGACAATGACAAAAGGATGTTGCGAAGGTTAGCAGCTGGCTTCTTCCTGAGTGGAAATATCATGTACAATAGGAACCATGATATGGTTTTGTTCCGATGTGTGGATGCCAGAGAGGCTGAGTAGATGCTAGTAGAAGTTCCCGAGGGGTCCTTTGGAAGACATGCCATGGTCTAGAAGATTCTGAGGGCAGGGTATTATTGGCTCACTATGGAAAATGATTGTTATATCCATGTAAGAAAGTGCCACAAGTGCCAAGCATTCGCCGATAATGTCAATGCTTTGCTCGTACCTTTGAATGCCTTGATAGTGCCTTGGTCGTTCTCTATGTGGGGAATAGATGTGATTAGGGCTATTAAGCCCAAAGCTTCGAATGGGCATCACTTCATTTCAGTCGCCATTGACTACTTCACTAAATGGGTTATAGCAGCTTCGTACGCCAGTGTGACAAGGAGTGTGGTGGTCAAGTTCATCAAGAAAGAGATAATCTGCTGATATGGATTGCCCAGGAAGATTATCACTGATAATGCCACCAATCTGAACAATAAAATGATGAAGGAAATGTGTGAGGATTTCAGAATCCAACATCACAATTCTATGCCTTACAGACCAAAATGAATTGAGCAGTTGAGGTCGCAAATAAGAACATCAAGAAGATAGTTCAGAAAATGATCGTGTCATACAAGGATTGGCACGAGATGCTCTTTTTCGTGCTGCATGGTTATTGAACTTCAGTGCGCACATCAACTGGGGAAACTCCATTCTCTTTCGTATACGGGATGGAGGTTGTGCTGCCATTTGAAGTAGAGGTTCCCTCTTTGAGAATTCTAGCCGAGTCAGGGTTGGAGGAGTCAGAATGAGCTCAAACGCGCTTTACTCAATTGAACCTTATAGAAGGTAAGAGGTTGGCTGCCCTAGTAATGTAGGATTTTTCAGCCCTTGCATTTTAGGGCACCTAGACTAGTTTTTGTATTAGAGGTAGTTTTGTAATTTCACATGCATTAAGTGCACTATTTGATGTGTATGTGTTGGGAGAGAAATTTAATTTAATTGGGAGAAGCCCAATCCAATTAAATTTTGGACCTTTCTAAGGGGCAGGTGAACATTTGCTTACTACACCTCATTGGCACATCATATAGTCACACATTGTGCATGTTCTTCGTGCTTTACATGCCTCATGACACCTAAGAACACTTAGCAGAGAATCTTGGACTTCGTCTTGGATTAGTAGACTGAACCATAGCTAAAATTCATTAATCATGATTAGTGAAATTTTGGTTCCAAATATGGCTCCACAAATTCAAATTCAAAAGTGAAATTCAAATTTTCCTCCAATTTTGTGTGACACTTAGGTTATAAATAGAGGCCTTATGTGTGACGACCCACCTCGTCACTACGGTATCACCACTCTAAACCTCGAGAATTTCAATTTTTAAATGAAAACTCCATTAATTTGCTCATTAAAAATGAAAGCAATTTTTTTCTCGATATACATTCACCAAACAACGCACCATTACTTATGTGAATACATATATATATATAGGTATAGTAACTCAGTACACGTCATTCACATAATGGAAAGTAAATTTGTTCATACATATAGTTAAATATGCGATTTACATCCTCAATTCAACAAAAAGAATTATGGAACCAGTTATGGAGGAGTTGATTAACAAAACACACCTCTCTCCCAAAATAATTCCAACGTCATCACGTCGGCTCAGCGGCTCCACAAAAGAATCTCACTTCTCGTACTCTACTGTTGTCATTCTGCTTCCACGAACAAAGGTTCGCGATCATCACAGGTACCAACCACATGATACAAAAATTGTGAGGGGTGAGTTTATTATAAAAGAAGTTAATACAAAACTCAAATAATTAGTAAGAAAACATTATCAGATACCATAAACATACGCAAACATCCATTAGTCCAACATACACTCAACAAGTAGTCATCATTCGTCCATAGTTTCAATCAATCATGCTTAGTATGATATATGTACCTGACCTCAACTCTCAAATGCAATGTGGTACTGTTCGCCTCCCCACACAGTTCCTTTTTCTTAAATTTACAAAGACTTACATCAAAGCGGAAGTGATATACCGGCAAGCGCATCGGGTCGCCAAGTATTTAAAATTAAAATGGAATGATCTGAGTATCAAACACAGAGAACTTGTTTATTTGGCCAAGCTTTGTTCAATAATCAAGCATTTTGTTGACAGAAAATAATAATTGTGAATTGAAGTAAAAGTATGATATATCCTAATTAAAAAAACAGTAAACGCAAGCAATTAAAAGTGACAGCAGTGGTTTCAAAGCGTTGGGTCTTTTTAATAAACGAGTTGATGCATATAAAGATATTTCTCTAATTAAGAATGTTCTTGTGTTCTATGCTGAAGACTAAAGTACTAAACCTCGATCCCTCGTAAGTTTTGACTAATTTAAACCAAGCTTCGTCCTCCGATCCCTCTTGTTCGACTAGGCTTAATTTAAACAGTATTATAATCACAACATAATTAAAAACTAAAAAAACTGCAATCTATCCCTAGCAATGCAGTTATCTAGCCCTGCTCTATCACGTTCTAAGGAAACAGTACATTTCCCAGTGCTAAAGTTCCTAACAGTACACACCAATGAGTGATCAGACCAAAAGCATGCAACAATGAAGCATCGATAGAACACACTTAATTAGATATGAAAAGTGTTTACATCAATTGTTCATTAGAAATCCCCAACTAGGGTTTTAGCAAGCCATAACAAGGAGGCCTTTTCTACAATTAGACAGAGAATACATAGAAATTGTTGCTTACACAGGAAGGGGGATCCCTCCTCCTCTTCTTGGCACCTCACAATCACTCAAACACTCTCTAATCTTGCTCAAAGATGAACCCTAGGCTCCTTGTTGTGCTGCCTCACCTCTACTATCTTCAGAGCTCACTCTCCAAAGTCTATGTGTAAAATTCTGTGCAAGAGCGTAATAATTTCGTTTCCCTAATTCTGACAGTTCACGCTTTAAATAGGCTCTAAAATCGCATGGATTTGGGCTTGGCGCCAATGCTACGCTGAGCTTGGCAAAAGACGAACGACTTGCTTAGCAAGCTGATCTATCGCTTAGCGTGCTGTTTCAATTCAGGTGCTCTTCCAGATTCCTTCTTCACGGTAAGCGCGCTGAAGCCACGCTTAGCGATGGATACGCGTTAAGCCCACTGAGTTCGCTTAGCACGACAACCACTTTGGCACTTCAAGAAATTAGCTCCTTTTTACCTAAAATTATATAGATTTTAATATTAATTCCAATAAAAGAGACCCTAATGACAGAGATCAAAACACATCAAAGTTTATTTACAATTTCTACAAAAGAACTATAAATTGGGGAAAACTATACATATTTTGCAAAAGTTTTTCTATACAAAGTTAGTCATATAAGACGACTAACAAACTCCCCCAAATTTACAATTTTGCTTGTCCTCAAGCAAAGAAGGAACAACTCTCTTGTCCTCAAGTGACAATATCTACAGTGGTTATACAAAACTTGTGTTTGTTTCAAGAGAATTAGATCACATGAAATGAGTGTCATAAAATGCTTCAATCAATCAAACATACTTTCAGCTCAAACTGGGTGCAAAGGATAATTCATTCATACACATGGTAAGCTTTTTGGCTAAGTGGGTATTTACAATCAAAACATGGCCTTCATCATCCTCAGATTCATGCATTCATTCCATAATTCAGAGATTCTTGCAAAAGTCATTACCCAATGTTAGTTTTTTATCTCACAATTAAGATCACACTCTCACTAGGTTACGGTTAACGCATTCCTTCACAATCAATTTGACAAACCGACTAACATTTTTAGTCATAATCCTAATTTCATGTTCTTTCTCTTCTAATGACTGCATGCTTGTTCAAGACAAAAGATCTATGCATTCCACTTCACTCAATTCATAAATTGCTCCATTCAATTCAATCAAAAACACTTAATTTCACATCAAAAGTCAAACCATTGAATAACATTCGATTCACTGTTCAATCATGCTTTTCACAAGATACAAACAACTACAAACATACTGAAGTTCAAAATTGACTGAAATTTAAAACCTGAAATAGAAACATAAACTAAACTAAAGACATAATAAAGATAAATTTTTCAAAAGATGCAGAAATTAAAAATTCCTAGGAATGATCCTGTGCATGCTCATTAAGATCCAACACCGGTGCAACTGGTGGATCCTGAACAATGGGCTGATCAGGCACCAATGCTGGTGGAAATGGCTATGGATCATCAAGAACTGGAGCTGGAGATGACTCAGGAATGGGCTCTGGTGATGCTACCTCCTCCTGAGCACTAGCTGGATCAGTCTCATAAACAAATGGCTCAGGAGGGATGGGCTCGTCCTCCTCTGGCACAGGCTCCTGGGCTGCAGAGGCCTCACCCCCTCCCAAAGTAGAAGGCTGGACTCCTAGCTAGGCCACCTGACTAAGGAACTCCTCCATGCTCAGCACTGGCTACTGCTGGCCTAAGCTCTGCAAGCTCTGCATGATTATAATCTGGCCTTTATGCAGGCTCTGCAGCATGGCAAATAAAGTCTCAGAGCTGAATGTGGAGGGTCCGGAAGAAACTGTGGGTTGAAGCTGGAGCTGGTAAAGATGAAGCTAGAGTAGATGGAGCTGTAGTATAAGTAGAAGGAGTTGAGGTAGGGAAAGCAGAAGATGGTGGAGTCTCAAACCTCTTGCTTTTAGCCTTGCGGGGCCCCGGAAAAGTGACCGTGGGTTCATCGAGGTTCTAGCAATTCTTCTTCACATAAGCCAAATTAATGGCTAGGCTGAGGCTCTCAAAAGATAACGAATCAGAAGTGACTCCTCTGGTCTTGCACAGGGCAGTGATGAGGGCAGGAAAACCAAGCCGTGAGGAGTCATGTTGTGCGATCATAGAAATCTGACTTGAGATAATGCACCCCAAGTTCATATCCATCTTCTGAATTATGCCATATATCAGCCTGGCCCTATCCAATGTAATATCAAAAGTGTAGGAAGTAGGGGCCAAGTTAGAGAATGACAAAATGCTCCAAGTCTGAGCCAGTGTGGTCAAATTCTTCTGCAAAATCTTCAAAGGCAGCCCATCTATATTTAGCTCAAATCCCCTCCCAGGGATGCATAATCTGTTAGACAAGTGGCCTCAGATATCTTAAGAAGGGGGGTTGAATTAAGATATTGCAAACTATTTCCCCAATTAAAATTCTATGCAAGTTACAAATTCCCTTAAAAATGAACTCTTAAATAATGATTCAAATATAACAATCTGAATATAAATATAAAGCAATAATAAATAAAAGAGTTTAAGGGAAGAGAAAGTGCAAACTCAGATTTATACTGGTTCGGCCACACCTTTGTGCCTACGTCCAGTCCCCAAGCAACCCGCTTGAGAGTTCCACTATCTTGTAAAATCCTTTTACAAGTTCTGAAAACACAAGGACAATCCTTCCTTTGTGTTCAGAATTCTTTTACAACAAGAGACCCTCGGTCTCTTAATCCCATTTGAGAATTTTGAAAGAAGAGAAGAATGAATCTCTCTTGAAAGAGATAGATTGTACAATCTGAGCACTCAATTAATTCCTTATTGAATTGCAAGTGTATTGGCCAAGGAATTCTTAAGAGGATAAAATGTTTTTTCTCTTTGAGAGAATAAGACTTGTTAAAATCTCTGAGCAAATTCGTGTTTCAAGTCACATATATATAGACCATTGGTGGTCATGTAAAAACCATTCGAAAAGATGTGACTCTTAGAAATAATTTTCTGAAAATCTCCTCTGGTAATCGATTACAGGTTTTGTGTAATCAATTATAGGTTTTAAAATTTGAATTAAAACGTTTATTAACTGCTAGTAATCGATTACCAATATTGTGTAATTGACTACACAGTCTAAAATTTGAATTCAAATTTTTAATAGCTGTTCTAAACCATTTTTGACCACTGGTAATCGATTACATCCTCTGGTAATCGATTACCAGAGAGTAAATCTCTTGAAAAACACTTTTTAACTTAAATTACTTGGCCAAACCTTTTGCTATATCAATTAGGAATTCCCTTCCTAAAATACTAGTGATCATCTTGATGTTGTGTCTTGTATTCTTGAATCATTGTCTTGAATTTAAACTTGAAAAATGCATTTGCATCATTTGCATCAAATCATCATAATCATCATCAAAACATCAAAGTCATTTGCTTCTACAATCTCCCCCTTTTTGATGATGACAATATAAGTCCTGAAATCAAGATACAAGCAAGCAATGTATATGCATAATATATTGCACGTTCACTCCCCCCTATGTTTTGGAATTGATGATCACTTGATTTCTAAGCTTCTCTACCACCCCATTTTTTGGTATCATCACAATGTATATGCATAATATATTGCGCGTTCACTCCCCCTATGTTTTGGAATTGATGATCACTTGATTTCTAAGCTTTTTCTAAGCTTCTCTACCACCCCATTTTTCTCCCCCTTTGGCAACATCAAAAAGCCAAAGTTTGTGGGAATCCATACAGATAAAATAATGAATTGGACAAAGATCAATTATAAGTCATAACCAACCAAAATCATAAATAAGTCATAACCAAAATATAATCCAAACAGTCATAATTCAAAACCACATAGAATCTAAACATGAAAGACTAAAGTTCAAATACTAAAAGATAAATAGAGTGCAGAAAATGATAACTTAAATAGCATAGCCAAAATACAAGGCTTAAAAGAAAATTAGAAACTAAACGCTAAGAAGGTGGAGGTGGTGGTGGAAGGTTGAAGCTCTGACGAATATAACCCACATCTTCTTCAAGCTGTGTGAGACGGATATCCATGCCGGCAAAGCGAGTATCCAGAGAATCAAAACGTTCGCCAACATAAGTACGAAGACCCTATAACTCGGAAAGAACTTCACTCATGAGGGCTGAATCATCTCGCTGAGGAGGATGAGAAGGAGTACGCTCATCTTGAGGAGGAAGTGCATCTTTCTTTAGCCATTGACCATTCCGATCCTTACGGTATCCAAAAGAAGTCATTGCACCAGCACCAATAGCTAAGGAACGCTTGACTTGAACAAATGGTTCATCATCAAGTGGAATTTGAAAATGACGGAGAAATAGAGTGACCAATTGAGGGTAAGGGAGAGGTGCATTGGCCCGTAATGCCTTATGCATTCGGTACCGAACCAAGTGAGCCCAGTCGATCTGACGACCAGTAAGGAAAGCCCACATCAAAATCAAGTCCTCCTGAGAGGCTTGAGCCAAATTTGAAGACCGGGGAAGCAATATTTTAACAATAATGTAGTGCGTGATGCGATTATCAAAAGTTAATGATCCGACCAGCAATCTACCGGTCATTTCAGCCTGGTCATTGCAAACCATACGGTGAGCTTCATGACTAGAATAATCAAATTTCCAGTCTTCAACAATGGTGCTCTTAAAAGGTGCACTTTGACTGGGTAGTTTAGTCAAAGAAAAGAACAATGATTGATCAATGATCAAGGGAATACCATGCACCTCAGAAGAAAGAATGCCATCCTGAATTTTTAAATTGTAGTAAAAGACTTTGACAATTTCAGGATAATAAGGCAATTTTAAAGACATGAAATCAACCAAGCCAGAATTTTGAAACACTTGATAACAATCAAATGTCTCATCATTGAAGAAATCTATGTCTAGGTACTTAGGGTCTAAAATTATCCAAGAAGAAAATTGAGAAAGGTACCGTAGACGCTGATCATCGGAAGAAAATAGAGTGGATGATCTTGGAGATGACAAGGAAGGATGGATAGGTACTATGGGTGCTTTGGATGGTCCGTGGCGGCGATAGGCAGCAGCAGTGGCGGTGGAGGATGATCCCTTTCTCTTCTTTGACGATTCTTCCATTTGATGAAGTTTTAGTGAATTTCAATCGGTGGAATCGAAAGAGGAGTGAAAAAAACAAAGATTGGGCTTTACGGGACGTGTTTTGGTGATGAAATGAGGAAGATATGAGAATTTGAAGATTAGGGATGAAGGAGGCTCGAGAACGAGGGTAAGGCTGCGCAGCGTGACTAGTTTCGTGGGTATTTATAGAGGTGGACGAAGTGTAATCGATTACAAGGTATGGTAATCAATTACAAGAGTAGTAAGCCTTCTGGTAATCAATTACAGGGTGTTGTAATCGATTACAGGCTGCCTGTTCTTGTGTAATCGATTACACTAAATGGTAATCGATTACCAGAGCGTAAACTAGGCTAGTTTCTCTAAAAACTACCCATGTCTATGCTAAATACATCTAATACTATCAATCATCACTACTAATGCATTTAATTCAATCATTCAAACATCAAACACATAATAATTCATAAATCCTATCATAATAACAAGAATTTAAACAAAATCAAGCAAAGTAACATATGTAACACAAACAATCAATCATAAAAATGAATTAATCAATCAATCCTTATTTATCTAAATCACTAACATCTAAGAGGCCTAATTCCCTTCTAATAAAGAAGAATGTTTCTTTGGGGAGAGGTTTTGTGAAGATATCAGCAAGTTGATTCTTAGTATCAACAAACTCTAACACACAATCTCCCTTTAGAACATGATCTCTTAGAAAATGGTGCCTAATTTCTATATGTTTAGTTCTAGAGTGTTGAACTGGATTTTTGGAAAGATTAATTGCACTTGTATTATCACATCTAATAGGTATAAGGTCAAGAAGGATTCCATAGTCAGAAAGTTGTTGTTTCATCCACAAGATTTGTGCACAACAACTGCCGGCAGAAATATATTCCGCTTCTGCAGTGGATAAAGCAACACTATTTTGTTTCTTACTATGCCAAGAAACTAGAGCAAATCCAATGAATTGACAAGTTCCACTTGTTCTCTTTCTATCTATTTCAGAACCAGGAAAGTCTGAATCAGAATATCCAATTAAGGTGCATGTGGAATTTCTAGGATACCATAATCCTATGTTCATAGTGCCTACTAAATATCTTATGATTCTTTTAACAGCACTAAGATGTGATTGTTTAGGATTTGATTGAAATCTAGCACACATACACACACTAAACATTATATCAGGTTTGCTAGCAAATAAATAAAGAAGTGATCCGATCATACCTCGATATTGCTTAACATCTATTGACTGACCGGTTTCATCTTTATCTAGATAGCAAGCAGTGCTCATTGGTGTAGCCATGTGCTTAGCATTTTCCATGTCGAATTTGTGGATTAGCTCTTTGCAATACTTGGATTGATTGACAAAGATACCATCCTTGGTTTGTTTAATTTGCAATCCAAGAAAGAAATTAAGTTCTCCCATCATTGACATTTCAAACTCACTTTGCATGTCATGGGAGAATTCCTTGCACAATAATTCATTAGTGGATCCAAAAATAATATCATCAACATAAATTTGAACTAATAAAATATCATGTGATTTTATCTTTATAAAAAGAGTAGTATCCACTTTTCCTCTAGAGAAGTCCTTTTCTAAAAGGAACTTACTTAGATGCTCGTACCAAGCCCTAGGGGCTTGTTTCAAGCCATATAAAGCCTTTTTCAATTTATAGACATGATTTGGCTTATCCAATATTTCAAAACCTGGTGGTTGTTCAACATATACTTCTTCTTGAATTAATCCATTTAGAAAAGCACTTTTAACATCCATTTGATAACACTTAAAATTCATTATGGATGTATATGCTAAGAGCATTCTAATGGCTTCTAATCTAGCAACTGGAGCATATGTTTCTTCATAATTTATACCTTCTTCTTGATTATATCCTTTTGCAACTAATATAGACTTATTTATAATGATTATTCCATGTTCATCTAACTTAATTCTAAATACCCATTTTGTTCCTATGATGGGATAGTTTTTAGGTTTCTCAACAAGTTCCCACACATTGTTTCTTTCAAATTGATTCAGTTCTTCTTGCATAGCAATTATCCAATTATCATCTATTATGGCTTCTTTTATATCTTTAGATTCAATCATAGATACAAAAGCCATATTATTGCATAATTCTTTAAGAGAATGTCTAGTTGTTACCCCTTTTGAGATATCACCAATAATGTTGTCGAGGGGATGATCTTTTGAGGCTTTCCATTCTTTTGGAAGTTCATCATTTGATTTTGCTTCTTCTTGAGGATCTTCATTGCTTCCTTTCCCTTTTCCTTTAGAATCTTGTCCATGAATATGAATTTGTTCTAAAGATTCTGCAATATCATCTAGTATATTCTTTCTTGATAGAATAGCATTAGATTCATCAAAAGAAACATGAATGGATTCTTCAATACTCATAGTTCTTTTGTTATATATTCTATATGCTTTACTTTAATGTCATGCTTATGTTCTATAAGATATTTTTGAGAATCAAATGATACTAGATAGCCTTTGTCACATAATTGACTAACACTAAGTAGGCTGTGTTTAAGACCTTCAATAAGTAGAACATTTTCAATGGAGTTTGAAGAATTTGTACCTATTTTACCAACTCCAAGGATTCTACCTTTGTTGTTGTCACCATTAGTTACATGCCCGCTTTTCTTGGGAGAGATATGTGTAAACTTTGATGCATCTCCAGTCATATGTTTTGAACATCCGCTATCTATGTACCATTCCTTCCTCAAAGATACCTACATAATCAAGTCTTTGACTTAGGTACCCAAACTTTATTGGGTCCTTGTGTGTTTGTGTAGACTGAAGATCCTTTTGGGACCCATATCATTTTAATGTTGTTGTACTTTTTCTTAAAATAACAAGTAGATGTGCCATGCCCTTTTCTTCCACAGTAAAAGTAAGTGATAGAACTAGAATTATATTTTTGTGTGGAAGTAAAGAGGTTTTTATGAAATTTTTGTTGTTTTTCAGGTTTATATCCTATTTCATCCTTATTAGAGACACATCTTTGTTTTCCTAATATGACATCTAAATTATTTTTACTATAAGAAAATTTTGCAAGTGATTTTTTCAAATCTTTATTTTCTTTTTCATATTTTCCATAACAACTACAAGAATCAGATATTTTCTTGTCCGAAATAGTAGAGATATGAACTTTTTCATTTGATTTAGAAATTGAGACTTCTGTTCTAAGATGATCTAATTCTTTATTTAATTTTGAAATTTCATTTTCTAAATCTGAAATTGTTTTCTTAGAAGATGAAACTAACTTTGCAAGTTTGATTGACTCTTTATGCAAATCAGCAAATGCATCTTGAATTTCATCAAAAGAAATGGATAAGTTATTTGAAGATGTTACCTCTTCATCACTTTCATAACTTTTAGCCATTAGACAGAGGTTTATTTCTTCATTTTCTGAATCTTCAGAAGATTCCATATCATTGTCATCCCATGTGATGTACGCTTTCTTCATTTTCTTTTCACTAAAATTTTTCTTTTCAGATTTCTCCATCTTTTTCTTGAAGATAGGACAATCAACCCTCAGATGTCTAGGTTGATTGCATTCAAAGCATTTTGGAGTAGAATATGAGATTTTTGTCCTTCTTTTAGATTTAAAATTTGGTCGCCTTTGACTTCCTCTGACTTTCAGGAACTTGTTGAACCTTTTTACAAAGAGGCTAAGATCATCATCTTCATCTAGATCAATTTCCTTATCACTTTCTTCTTGGATTGAAGATGAGGCTTTAAGAGCAATTCCTTTCTTTTTCTTGTCATTTTCTTCATGTTGATTTAATCTCAACAATTCCATTTCATGTTCCTGTAACTTTCCAAATAGAGTAGCAAGAGTCATGTTAGATAAATCTCTTGATTCAGTAATGGCTGTTACTTTAGGTTGTCATTCTCTGCTTAGACATCTTAATACTTTGTTTATGAGATCTTCATTTTGAAAATCTTTCCCTAAGGTTGCAAGATGATTCACTATATGTGTGAACCTCTTTTGCATGTCTTGAATGCTTTCATTTGCATTCATCCTAAATAGTTCATATTCATGAGTTAATGTGTTTATCCTAGATCTTTTAACATCTGTTGTGCCTTCATGTGTTACTTGTAAAGTGTCCCACATTTCCTTAGAACTCTTACAATTTGAAACCCTGAAATATTCATCCATTCCCAGGGCAGATGTAATTATGTTTTTGGCTTTTAAATTATATTGTACTCGTCTTCTATCCTCTTCAGACCATCTATCTCTAGGTTTTTCTATTGATGTGCTTCCACTTGTTGTGCTCCCATCTATTGTGGTTCTTTCTATTGTGGTGGGTATATAAGGCCCTATTTCTATGGCTTCCCAAATATTTAAGTCTATTGCCTCAATAAAAATTTGCATTCGGGTTTTCCAGTAGTGGTAACCCTCTCCATTAAAGATTAGATGTCTATTGATTGAATTTCCTTCTGGAAATAAGAAGTTTGATGAGGCCATTATTCTTGCAACTTCTAAACTTTATACAAGAATGAAGCTCTGATACCACTTGTTAGACAAGTGGCCTCAGATATCTTAAGAAGGGGGGTTGAATTAAGATATTGCAAACTATTTCCCCAATTAAAATTCTATTTCACTTTCTATGCAAGTTACAAATTCCCTTAAAAATGAACTCTTAAATAATGATTCAAATAGAACAATCTGAATATAAATATAAAGCAATAATAAATAAAAGAGTATAAGGGAAGAGAAAGTGCAAACTCGGATATATACTGGTCCAGCCACACCCTTGTGCCTACATCCAGTCCCCAAGCAACCCGCTTGAGAGTTCCACTATCTTGTAAAATCCTTTTACAAGTTCTGAACACACAAGGACAATCCTTCCTTTGTGTTCAGAATTCTTTTACAACAAGAGACCCTCGGTCTCTTAATCCCCTTTGAGAACTTAGAAAGAAGAGAAGAATGAATCTCTCTTGAAAGAGATAGATTATGCAATTTGAGCACTCAATTAATTCCTTATTGAATTGCAAGTGTATTGGCCAAGGAATTCTTAAGAGGATAAAATGTTTTTTTTCTTTGAGAGACTAAGACTTGTTGTTGTTAAAAACTCTGAGCAAATTCGTGTTTCAAGTCACATATATATAGACCATTGGTGGTCATGTAAAAACCGTTTGAAAAGATGTGACTCTTAGAAATAATTTTCTGAAAATCTCCTCTGGTAATCGATTACAGGTTTTGTGTAATCGATTACAGGTTTTAAAATTTGAATTAAAACGTTTATTAACTGCTGGTAATCGATTACCAATATTGTGTAATCAATTACACAGTTTAAATTTTGAATTCAAATTTTTAATAGCTGTTGTAAACCATTTTTGGCCACTGGTAATCGATTACATCCTCTGGTAATCAATTACCAGAGAGTAAATCTCTTGAAAAACACTTTTTAACTTAAATTACTTGGCCAAACCTTTTGCTATATCAATTAGGAATTCCCTTCCTAAAATACTAGTGATCATCTTGATGTTGTGTCTTGTATTTTTGAATCATTGCCTTGAATTTAAACTAGAAAAGTGCATTTCCATCATTTGCATCAAATCATCATGATCATCATCAAAACATCAAAGTCATTTGCTTCTACATAATCGGGCTGCCAATTCCTATTGATCTGGCCTCAACCTACAAAACCTAGAGTAGGCAGATAGGCTCTCCCCCTCCTCAATAATCGCAGGCGTCTTGAGGAAAGTGTTGAGGGCATCCTCATCAAACTTTATCAAGTGACCCCTAACCCTTACTTGCTTAGGAAATTTATCTTCAGGGTCATGGGCCAAAAATAAGACTAGGCGCTTAGCGTAGAAGCTGAGCTTAGCGCGCCTTATGAAAATTTACTCATGGGCTAAGCGCGATAGACACACGCTTAGCGAGAGAACTCATAAAATCTTTTTCTGCAGAATAGGCTTAGCGCAGCAAGCACGCTTAGCCTAAATCCACAATTTTTCAAATAGAGGGAGATTTGAGCTTAGCACGGCAAGGCGCTCTTAGCTCAACCTAACAAAACACATAGCACAGGCTTAGGGAGCAGGCTCGCTAAGCCTTATTCTACAAATAGCAAAAATAGAGACGAAATTGCGCTTAGCCTTGCAGCCAGGCTTAGCGCTAAACAAAATTTTGAAAAATTTCCAAGTGTCTGAAATACTAGTCTTGCTCAGCGCACAGACGTGCTTAGCGAGTTCACCATTGATGTTCAACAAAAGGGATGAACGTGCTTAGCGCGATCATCTGGAAATTGAAATATTCATCAGATGCGATGAACCAGGTTAGCGCAGAAGGTGCGCTTAGCGTGTTCATCGCGATTTCCAGCAGTTACTCAGGGGTTTTCACCCCTTTTCCAGGCAATGCCCCTATTGGGCCATAAAACCTAATCTAAGCAACTACATTATCTACAAAAAACCCTAATCCTAAGAACACTAACCCTAAATAGATTACAACCTAAAAAAATTAAATCTTCTACCCTAAAGTTTGCAACTTTAAATGAAAATGAGAATAAAGCAGAAAATACTTACTTGGATTGCAGAATGTGGATGCAAAGAGAAGTTGAAGTGCAGGAATAGCAAAAGATGAAGCACAGACAGAAGAAAATGCATTGGATGGGCTTTTGCTCTCACAAGAAGAATGGGTAACTGCCTAAGCAGTTGCTCTTCTCTTTTTTTTAAGTAATTTTGTATGGCACACTTAGCACAAGGCTACGCTTAGCGTGTCCATATGACATTTGGGTTTTAAAGCCCATGCACTTAGCACTAGTTCTCGCGCTAAGCTCAGTTCATAAATTTCAAATTCCAGAAAGGTTTTTAGGCTTAGCGCGAGGACATGCGCTTAGCGCTTCCTGCAACTCAAATTGGTCATGCACTCTGTGCTTAGCCGCCAAAGGTAGGGCTTAGCGCATAAACATGCTTCTGAATGTAGTGATGGCATGCACTTAGCGCTTAGCGTGAGCAAGGGCCTACTTAGCGCGTGAAGACTTGGCCAAAGCTTATGAACCCCTTTTTTTAATATTAAACAAGATGAAAGCACACAATCACGAGCAACAACTACACTAAATGCTAGCAAAACAATATTAAAAATGACTGGGTTGCCTCCCAGCAAGCGCTCTTTTCACGTCATTAGCTTGGCACATCATTCTGTTATCCTGGATCAATCTTGGTTCTCTCCTTCAGAACCTTCTTATCCAACTCCTTCACCTGTAAGCATACATCCTGGTCCAGCAATTCTCTTCCTTCATTAAATAGATCAAAGTTGATTTGTTGGTTTCCAAGACTCACTTCCAACTTTTTCTTCCCCATGTCCACCACACAGCTTGTAGTGGACATAAATGGATGTCCCAAAATGACAGGAATATCCGCATCTTCCTCAATGTCCATTACAACAAAATCAGCAGGAAAGATGAGATGCTTGACCCGGACCAACACGTCTTCAATTACTCCATAGGGTCTGGTGACTGAGCGATTAGCTAACTATAAGGTCATTCGAGTAGGCATTATCTCCAGCTCTCCAAGTCTCCGGCACATGGAGAGAGGCATCAAATTAATATTGGCTCCTAAATCAATAAGAGCCTTGCCTATAGAAACTTCTTCTATAGAACAAGGTATAGTGACACTGCCTGGATCCTTATGCTTCGATGGAAGGATACGTTGAATAATAGCACTACAGTTTCCTTCCATAACTATGGTGTCACTGTGGGTGTACTTGTTCTTCTTAGTTAGCATATCTTTCAGAAATTTAGCATAGAGTGGCATTTGCTGTAAAGCTTCTCCAAAGGGCATTGTAATTTCTAGCTTCTTGAAAATATCCAGAAATGTAGCTAGATGTATTTCTTTGTCTTTCGTAGAAGGTACCAAGGGATATGGTACTTTTTTCCCTTCAGTTGAAGATGCTTCCTTCTTTATCTATCTAGCACACTCACTCTTGCTTTTCTTCTTATCTTCTTTTCTCTCTTTTTCTGCACCTATTCCATTCTCACCTTCTTTCATGGCCACCAATCTGCTTCTAGTCATGACAGCTTTACATTCCTTTATTGGATTTTTCTTAGTATTAGCTCCAAAGCTGCTAGACGAACGGTCTGCCAATTGTTTTGCCAATTGTCCCACCTGGACTTCCAAATTCTTAATGGCTGACTCTTTGCTCTTTTGATTTGACATTGAAACTTGCATGAACTGAGCAAGAGACTCTTCCAGCTTTATTGTTCGATCATAGAGACTAGGCCCTTGTTATTGTGGCCTGTTAGATAGACCACCTTGCTCTTGACTAAACTGATTTCCAGGGTGATTTCTCCATTGTCCCTGCTGTGAATGATATTGTTGGCCAAATTGAAATCCGGAATGCCCACCTGCATTGAAATTTGGTCATGGCTGGTTTCCCATATAGTTCACTTCATGTGTTGTTTCTTCTTGGGGAATACAGCAGCCGGACTCATGTGCTCCACCACATATGACACAACCTGAAACCTGTAAAACAGAAGAGGGTGAAGGTTGTCTAGAATGTAATTGAGTTGGCAGCTTACTTAATGTTTTGGTCAATGTGATGCAATCCTACCCCCCAAGGGCATTGGATAGAAGACTCCAAGAAGTTTGGGCCAAAGATGCAAGAGAAGACCCTAGGGTTCTCATGAGCCTTAGGATAGATTTTGGGCCCATGGGCTAAGTATGAGCCCAGTTATCTTTGTACATATTAGATTAAGGTTTCATTAATTTTGGGTCTTGTATTTAGGGCTCCATAATGTAGGTAGGATACCCTAGAAATATAGGATTTTCAGCCCTTGTATTTTAAGGCACCTATACTAGTTTTGTATTAGGGGTAGTTTTGTAATTTCACATGAACTATGTGAATATTTGATGTGTGTGGTTGGAAATAAATTTAATTGAATTGGTAGAAGCCCAATCCAATTAAATTTTAGAAGGGGAGGTGAGCATTTGCTTACTACACCCCATTGCCACATCATATAGTCACACTTTGTGCATGTCCTTCATGCTTTACATGTCTCATGACACCTAAGCACACTGAGTGGAGAATCTTGGAATTGATCTTGGATTAGTGGGCTGAACCATAACTGAAATTCACTAATCATAATTAGTGAAATTTTGGCTCCAAAGTTTGGCTCCACAAATTCAAGTGAAATTTGAATTGAAATTCAAATTTCCCTCCAATTTTGTGTGACACTTAGGCTATAAATAGAGGTCATGTGTGTGCATTTTTTTGAACTTTGATAATTTGAATATTAAACTTCAGATTTCAAAGCTCTTTTAGAGCACAAAATTTCGTGCTCCTCTCTTCCTCTCCCTTCATTCATCTCCTTCTTCCTCCAAGCTCTTATCCATGGCCTCCTATGGTGGTGAGCTTCTTCTAGACTTATCTTTTCCTTGAAGTAGCGTCTCCTCTCTCTCTTCCTTCTCCATTCCACTGCCATTCATCTTCCAAGAAGCAAAGGAATCCATTGATGAAGAAGATCCTAGTCCTACAAGCTCCAATGGAGCTTACATCATGTGGTATCAGAGCATCTTCATCTAGGTGTAAATCACTTAATCCATGTTGTCTTAGAGTCATGTTTAGCCATAGTAATTGTCAAATTATGTTCTAAGTTTATGTTGAATTTTTATTTTTTTTATTGTTCATGTATTCTTGTCATTCTTAGCCTATCTTTTGAATTTTGAGTCTAATTCATGCATGTTATGTAGTTCATAACATGTTCTAAATCAATTCCTAGAAGTAGTCTTGTTGTTGAACTCTTTTTCTGTTTTCTAAGATTCCTACATGATGCCTATGATGAAGTTGAGTTGTGGTGCTGAGTTGTGGCTGGATTTGTGAATCAAATAAGTCTTAAGCTCTCTTGAATTGTGTTATTCAAGATAATTGAGCATAAGCAAATACAAATTGTAACTACCCAATCCTTAAGCGACATAAACACTACTCTTGATTACTAGGTTGAAATTGTTGGTGCTGGCAGCTTGAACATATGAACTTGTATAAATTCCTGGGAATTGGTCACTACGTTTTTTGAGCTAAAATTTTTACTGAATTTTATAGACATCTGGAAAAAAAATTATGAAAAAATGACCAAGCGATTCGGATTAAAGGAAAAAATAAGAAAAATCACACAAGTTGACAGAAAAATCAGTGTCCAGGAAAAAAAGTGAAAGGAAAGTGTGCTTGTTGTTTTGGCTCAATATTTGTTCTATAATTAGTGCCTATTTTATACCAATCCTAGTTCTGAAACTTAAATTGAAAATTATTGTGAAAACAAGTGCCAAAACTAGAGGTTTCTTGAGTCTTTTTTTTCCTTTTTAGTTTTTCTACTCTACTCTAGAGTCATTCTAGGTTTCTCTTTGAGTCCTAGCTTGCTTTTGTGTGCTTTTCATTCTTTAATTGTTGAATAATCCATGAAAATTTGTCTTGTTAAAACTCTATTGGTTTAGCTTTCATTTCATTTTTTTTGGTCTTTGGTTATTGCTTGTCTCTTTGTTTCCTTGCTTGTGAGTTGCCATATAGGGAATTGGAAAGGAGGATTGGTGCCATATCTTGAAGAATTTGAGTCAAGAAGCAAGGGGCCAACCACCTTAAGAGCTATTGGACTAAGAAGCACTCCAAATTGAGTGAAACACCAAAGAGAGAATAGCCACCACAATTAAGGACTTTTTTTGTAATTTTGTAATTGGCAATTTGCTTTGCTTTCAAATTTTGTAACAAAAAGGCCTTTCATTGGAAGTAAGTTGGGAGCCTCCAATAGGTCACCCTACTTCCATTTGTGTGTAATAATTTTAGGCAATTTTCCCTTAGGATAGTGAGTGTTTTGTTGGGAACCTTAAATGAGGTCATCCAAAAATTCTTAGGATCCACCTAGTTTGCATTTCTTGCACTTTAATTTCCTTCTTACTTTCATAGCTTATTTCCTTTACTCTCCATTGTCAAACCGCCTATGTAGCTTGCCTTTTACCAATTAGTTTTTACCTTATCTTTCACACCTCTTTTAGTGTTTATTTTGGCTAGTTTCAACCATAGTTTCTTTTACCTTTTGTTTTCAAATCCCCAACAAGAAAGAACCATAACTTAGGAACCAACATGAGTCTTCATTCTTCGTCTAGTGTTAATGGTGAGGGTTCTACTCCTAAGGACCCCTTGTATAAGATATTAGATGAGTTGAGATCCCTTAAGTTTTATCTAAAAAGATGTTCTCTCTTTGGGATTGAGATAGATCACAAGATTGACCTCCAAGGAGCCTTCTAACCATTAAGAGGTCACCTTCTTCATGTGGATAGACTTTCTCACTAGACTCTTCACCCCTTACTTCCACTAGAGGAAGGGCAAGAAGTAGTCTCCTCTTGACTACTATAAATTTCTTGAACCCTCATGATCATGGTTTTCTTTGTGGGGCATTTAGAGGCAATGTGACCCCTCCCAAGACATTTGAAGCATTTAATGTTGCTAGTCCTTTCTTGGGAACTAGTCTTAGGGGTGTATTTCTCTATGGTCTTACCCTTATCTTCCTTGGGTTTTGAAGGTGCAGCCCCTAAAATTAAACAAAAGAGAAAAGAAAAAGGTAAAAAAAGAGTGGAAGAAATAAGTCAAGATGAAAGAGAGAAAATAAGAGAGGAAGAAAGAAGAAAAATAATGAAAGAAATGAAAAGAGAAAAACATGCCTCCTATAGTAGTCATGACTCTTGCAAAAGTTTAAGTGAAGAACTTAGCGACTATTATAGAGGGCGCCATAGTTCACATACTAAACATCACTCCAAAAGAAGAGAAAAGGATAGAAGGCCTCAAGAGGTTAAAATTAGCCTCCCATATTTCCATGGAAAAGATAATGTTGAGGCCTACATAGATTGGGAAATGAAGGTTGAACAACTCTTTGCTTGCCATCATATTAGCGAAGAGAGAAAAGTTCCATTGGCTACCCTTAGCTTTCAAGGGTATGCCCTCTATTGGTGGAGCAACAACTTAAAAGAAAGCCTTCTTCAAAATCTTATGGCTCTCACTCTTATCCAAGGAAGGACCAAGCCCATGGAATTTTAGGGGCTGCACCTTCAAAACCCAAGGAAGATAAGGGTAAGACCATAGAGAAATACACCCCTAAGACTAGTTCCCAAGAAAGGACTAGCAACATTAAATGCTTCAAATGTCTTGGGAGGGGTCACATTGCCTCTAAATGCCCCACAAAGAAAACCATGATCATGAGGGTTCAAGAAATTTATAGTAGTCAAGAGGAGACTACTTCTTGCCCTTCCTCTAGTGGAAGTAAGGGGTGAAGAGTCTAGTGAGAAAGTCTATCCACATGAAGAAGGTGACCTCTTAATGGTTAGAAGGCTCCTTGGAGGTCAATCTTGTGATCTATCTCAATCCCAAAGAGAGAACATCTTTTTAGATAAAACTTGTTCTCTCATTGTGGATAGTGGATCTTGTTGCAATTGTTGTAGCACAAGATTAGTTTCCAAGTTGAACCTCACTATCATTCCCCACCCAAAACCTTATAAACTTCAATGGCTCAATGAGCAAGGGGAGATGATAGTTAACCAACAAATGAAGGTACCTTTCTCCATTGGGACATATAAGGATGAAGTTAATTGTGATATAGTTCCCATGGAGGCAGGACATATTCTTTTAGGAAGGCCATGGCAATTTGATAGGAAGATCATTTACAATGGCCTAACTAATGAAATTACCCTCACCCATCTTGGCACTAAATTTGTGTTGCATCCTCAAACACCTTCACAGGTGGCCAAAGATCAACTAACTATGAAAGATAAGAGGGATGAGGAAGAAAAACTAGAAAAACAAAAGAAAAAGAAGGATAGTAAGGCCTTGTCTTCAAAGGCCAAGGGGAAGGAAAATGAGGAAAAGGATTCTTCCAAGAAGATTGTTAAGAAGGAAAATCATTTTGCAACAAAAGGTGATATTAAAAGAGCACTCCTTCTTAAACAATCTTTCTACCTTCTCCTATCTAGGGAAACATCCCTTAGCATCGCCATACCTCTTGAGCTTGAGGTTATTCCTCAAGTAAAGGAGTTGTTGGATGAGGGTTTGGTTCGCAAAAGCTTAAATCCTTGTGCTTTGTTGGTGCCTAAAATATGTATTATTAGGCACCAAATCCCTATGATAGGTGGTATGATGAATGTGTTGAGTGGTGCAACACTCTTTTGTAAATTCACTCATGCACCCAACATCTTCATGATTTGTGTACATAGGGACTCATTAGGTAGGCTTGTTCTTATTTTTTGTCTCAATGCAAACCTATGTGCTCATGTGGGACACCTTAGGTTTGTTGTAATTTTTTGTAGGAATAATCAACATGAAAATAAAGAAAAAGGTATGTTTTATTCCATTACTTTCCTTAACTTTTTAAATAGTGATCAAGGGCTTCCCATGGACCCTAAGAGAATAAAGGTCATTCCTGAGTGGCCTACTCCACCAAGTATAAGGGAAATTTGGGGCTTCAATATCTTAACAAACTTTTACAAAAGGTTTGTCCCATATTTTTCTATATTTGTAGCACCACTCATTAAGTTGGTGAGGAACTATATTCTCTTATGGGAAGATGGCCAAGAAAGGGGTTTTCAGTCCTTACCGTACTCTAACATACCCAATATCACTAATACATATGTTCTTATTCTTTTTACAGGTGTTGAGGAAGGAATTAATGAGTTTCAAGAACCTCTGGATTTGAGGTCAAATCCTTTTCAAGGGGGAGGGAAGATGCAATCCTACCCCCCATGGACATTGGATAGAAGACTCTAAGAAGATTAGGCCAAAGATGCAAGAGAAGGCCCTAGGGTTCTAATGAGCCTTAGGGTAGATTTTGGGCTCATGGACTAAGTATGAGCCCACTTATCTTTGTACATATTAGATTAAGGTTTCATTAATTTTGCGTCTTGTATTTAGGGCTCCATAATGTAGTTAGGGTACCCTAGAAATATAGGATTTTTCAGCCCATATATTTTAGGGCACCTATACTAGTTTTTGTATCAGGGGTAGTTTTGTAATTTCACATGCACTAAGTGAATATTTGATGTGTGTGGTTGGAAATAAATTTAATTGAATTGGTAGAAGCCCAATCCAATTAAATTTTAGAAGGGGAGGTGAGCATTTGCTTACTACACCCCATTGCCACATCATATAGTCACAATTTGTGCATGTCCTTTATGCTTTACATGCCTCATGACACCTAACCACACGTAGTGGAGAATCTTGGAATTGATCTTGGATTAGTGGGCTGAACCATAACTAAAATTCACTAATCATAATTAGTGAAAGTTTGGCTCCACAAATTCAATTTCAAATTCAAGTGAAATTTGAATTGAAATTCAAATTTCCTTCCAATTTTGTGTGACACTTAGGCTATAAATAGAGGTTGTGTGTGTGCATTTTTTTGAACTTTGATCATTTGAATATTAAACTTCAGATTTCAGAGCTCTTTTAGAGCACAAAATTTCGTGCTCCTGTCTTCCTCTCCCTTCATTCATCTCCTTCTTCCTCCAAGCTCTTATCCATGGCCTCCTATGGTGGTGAGCTTCTTCTAGACTCATCTTCTCCTTGAAGTGGCGTCTCCTCTCTCTCTTCCTTCTCCATTCCACTACCATTCATCTTCCAAGAAGCAAAGGAATCCATTTATGAAGAAGATCCTAGGCCTACAAGCTCCAATGGAGCTTACATCACAATGCTTCTAGTTGCTTGGACAGCAGCTTGTTTTGTGCCAACAACGCATCTTGTGATGAAAGCTCTAGCAGGCTTCTTTTGGTAGGAATGTATGCTCTATCAGGTAGAATTGCTTGGTCACTAGCAGCCATATTCTCTATTAATTCCATAGCTTCTTCCGGAGTCTTCAATTTGATTTTCCCCCCGGTAGAAGCATCTAAAAGCTGCTTGGATTGTGGCCTTAACCTGTCAATAAAAATATTGAGCTGAATTGGTTCAGAAAATCCATGAGTTGGTGTCTTTCTTAGTAAGCCTCGAAATCTTTCCAAAGCCTCACTCAAAGATTCGTCTGGAAATTGATGGAAGGATGAAATGGATGCTTTTCCTTCAGCTGTCTTAGACTCTGGGAAGTATTTCTTCAAGAATTTCTCAACTACTTCATCCCAGGTCTTAAGACTGTTACCTTTAAACGAATGAAGCCACCTTTTAGCCTCTCCAAACAAAGAAAACGAAAACAAGCTCAATCTAACAGCATCCTCAGGCATACCAGCCAATCTAACAGTGTTGCAAATTTCAATATAAGTGGCTAGATGTGCATACAGGTCCTCGTTGGGCAGACCATGAAACAAATTGTTCTGTATCAACTGAATTAATGAATGTGGATAGGTTATATTTTGTGCTTGAACCTCCGACCGCGCAATACTAGTAAAGAATTGCGGCACACTTGAGCTTGAGTAGTCTTCTAGAGTAAAGAATTGCTTAAACTAAAACTGTGTGAGATTGCCCTTGAGTTGGAAAACTAGAAGATGCCTCAGAAGATAGAGGTCCTTCTGGAGTTGCTGCTGCCTCAATGTCCTGCAAAAAATTTCTATTTCTTTCTGCGTTTCTTTTCCTGCAAGTAGTGTTAATTTTCCGGTCTATGGGAATCAAAACACCTGCAAAAGACCTTCTTTGCTTGCAAAAAAAGCAGAACAACAGTTAACCAATTTAAAAGAACAATAAATTCTGCAGTAACTAAATATTCATAAAAATAATCAATGAATCAATGCCTTCAAACTGAACTAAACTTTCCAAATGGAAAGAAGTTCCCTGGCAATGGCGCCAAAATACTTGTTCGCCTCCCCACACCGTTCTTTTTTTCTTAAATTTACAAACACTTATATCAAAGGGGAAGTGATATACCGGCAAACACACTGGGTCGCCAAGTATTTAAAATTAAAACAGAATGATCCGAGTATCGAACACAAGGAACTTGTTTATTTGGAAAATCTTTGTTCAATAATCAAGCATTTTGTTGACAGAAAATAATAATTGTGAATTGAAGTAAAAGTATGATATATCCTAATTAGATAAACAGTAAACGCAAGCAATTAAAAGTGACAGCAGTGGTTTAAAAGCATTGGGTCTTTTTAATAAACGAGTTGATGCATATAAAGAAATTTCTCTAATTAAGAATGTTTTTGTGTTCTATGCTGAAGACAAAAGTACTAAACCTCGATCCCTCGTATGTTTTGATTAATTTAAACCAAGCTTCGTCCTCAGATCCCTCTTGTTGGACTAGGCTTAATTTAAATAGCATTATAATCACAACATAATTAAAAACTAAAAAAACTGTAATCTATCCCTAGCAATGCAGTTATCTAGCCCTACTCTATCACTTTCTAAGGAAACAGTACACTTTCCAGTGCTAAAGTTCCTAACAGTACACACCAATGGGTGATCAGACCAAAAGCATGCAACAATGAAGCATCGATAGAACACAATTAATTAGATATGAAAAGTGTTTACATCAATTGTTCATTAGAAATCCCCAACTAGGGTTTTAGCAAGCCATAACAAGGAGGCCTTTTCTACAATTAGACAGAGAATACAGAGAAACTGCTGCTTACACAAGAAAGGGGATCCCTCCTCCACTTCTTGGCACCTCTCAATCACTCAAACACTCTCTAATATTGCTCAAAGATGAACCCTGGGCTCCTTGCTAAGTTGCCTCTCCTCTACTATCTTCAGAGCTCACTCTCCAAAGTCTGTGTGTAAAATTCAGTGCAAGAGCGTAATAATTTTGTTTCCCTAGTTCTGACAATTCAGGCTTTAAATAGGCTCTGAAATCGCGTCGTCGCGCTTAGCGCGAGTAAGTGGATTTAGGCTTGGCACTAATGTTGCGCTGAGCCTGGCAAGATACGGATGACTCGCTTAGCTAGCTGATCTCGCGCTTAGCGCGCTGCTTCAATTCAGATGCTCTTCCAGATTCCTTCTTCATGCTAAGCGCGCCGAAGCCGTGCTTAGCGATGGATATGCGCTAAGCCCACTGAGTTCGCTTAGCGCGACAGCCACTTTGGCACTTTAAGAAATTAACTCCTTTTTACCTGAAATTATACATATTTTAACATTAATTCCAATAAAAGAGATCCTAATGACAGAGATCAAAACACAACAAAGTTTATTTATAATTCCTACAAAAGAACTATAAATTGGGGAAAACTATACATATTTTGCAAAAAAATTTCTATACAAAAGTTAGTCATATAAGATGACTAACAGGTACCATCCCCAAGTAAATAGCCTAAGCGTGTCCACACGACACTCTCACTTAGGAAAACTAGGCAGTTAGTGTCGAGGTCACCCTATTGTGCACAAGCAGCTCCCCCCCCCCCCATGATGATCAGCCTGAGTCTCAAGGGAGTTCCAAACCGAGTGACATGCACCCATGTAAAAGTATTCCTCCTCATGAGAAACTTCAAGTACTTACTCACAATGTTTATACTATTTCCATGTCACATGAAGTATGAAACATGGGCACCATCAATGCACTGACCGTGGATAATTAAAGATTCTAAGCCATCCCCCTCCAGAGATGCTTAAAACTCTTTAACCACTCTTTTCTCCCTACTAGGGATATCCAACAAGGTCACTACACCCCCCATGCACATACACAACATACAACATATGAAACATGAGGCACCATCAATGCACTGACCGTGGATAATTAAAGATTCTAAGCCATCCCCCCTCTAGAGATGCTTAAAACTCTTTAACCACTCTTTTTCCCCCACCAAGGATATCCAACAAGGTCACTACACCCCCCATGTACATACACAACATACAACGTATGAAACATGGGCACCATCAATGCATTGACCGTGGATAATTAAAGATTCTAAGCCATCCCCCTCCAGAGATGCTTTCAACTCTTTAACCACTCTATTTCCCCCCCAGGGATATCCAACAAGGTCACTGCACCCCCCATATACATACATAACATACATCATCAACATTTCATCTCAATGTCATTATCAACATCAGCATTGTCTCATTTCAATGTCATTCTCAACATCAACATCATCTCATCTCAATATCATTCTTAACATCAACATCATCTCATCTCAATGACATTATCAACAACACAACATCATCTCATATTAACATAATCATCAATAACAACATCATCTCATATTAATATTATCATAAACATCAATGTCACCTCATATCAATTAATATCATCAATAGCAATATCATCAGTAAGTCACATTCCGCATATACATACATATATAGTTCATGTCTGAGATTCACACTCCCCAGGTCTTCAGACAACACAAGTCTAATAAAAACAATAACGTAATTTATCAATAATAGACATATCGCATCCCATTAGTCAAAGATATTGTTTTTCTTCAAAACCAGCATGCAACAGGGACAGGCATTCATCCCCATAATTATGTTCCCTAACCCCAACTATGGTATTAAAAACTATAAATGATAATAAACTCCCCTCACCTATCGTGAGCTCTTCGCCCGTTCCTCTTTACATCACTTAGAGGTCTCTCTCGTTCACGCTCGTCAGTCCAAACGCAAGGTTCTATATACCAAATTGAACGAACTTTCGTATAGATTTCAAAAATAAGGTTAATAAAAATATTCAGAGTCAAATACCCCTGTCAAAACATAAAGGGCTGAGGGGTGTTTCAGATTCTACTAAAAGGAGACGTCATTTTGAAATTCCACTCACACCAATGTGATCGGGGTTCAGTGAAGGTCATTAAAATAACATCAATGTTATAAAAATATAACTTTTACAATGTCTCATTCTCAAGGGTTTTTCAAAGGAAGTGTAAAAACACCCTACTACAGTACCTAAAACACAAGAGACACTAAGAGAAACTCAAACTAACTAGGAGAAAGGCTTAGAAGTCAAGATTACCTCAGAGAAGCTATGAAATGAAGGATTGGGGGAATTTTCTCCATTGAATCCTTGAGGAGGATTTTGAGGATTTTGCTCTGATTACAATGTTCTTCTTGGTGTGGAGGTTCAGCGGTAAGCAACGGGTGTTAGGGTTTAGGTGACGTTTGGAGAGGAGGAGAAGGGGAGAAATCGTGTTTTTCACACTGAAAAACGTAATTATAATCTGTGGATCTCGCTTAGCAAGCTCGTCTCGCTAAGCGAAAGTCCACTTTTCGCGCTTAGTGCGACAATTCGTGCTTATCACAACTCCCTCTGCACTAATGCTCGAATAGCGCACTAATTCTCACTCAGTGCAATTCCATCTCGGGTTTGAATTATGCTTAGCATGCTAATTCTCATACAATGCAATTCCTTCTCGGGTTGGAATTGCGCTTAGCGCGCTAATTCTCGCTCAGTGCAATTCCCTCTCAGGTTGGAATTGTGCTTAGCGCGCTCCTCGCGCTTAGAGAGACATCAAAATTTGTTATGTTCAAAATCTCGACAGTTATAATATGGAGAATTGTCTTGGGAACCTCCATCCAAAACTTGAAGACAATCCAACGGTTAACGAATCCAGGATCACGATTTTACTAAAATATGTTTAGGTAAAATTTGAAATCTCATAATTTCAACTTAGCTCAACAAAACTCCACATAACTCAGCATTCACATCAAGAAATTCACATATGACTAATTCAAGCCATACCTCAACTCATTCAAGTCAACCATATATTCAAATAACATGATAAATACAATTAAACATCGATTTATAATTAGTAATATTTCAGGGTGTTACAACTCTCCCACCCTTTTAGAAATTTCATCCCCGAAATTTACCTAACTCAAACAAGGATGGATAGGCTACTCATATGTGACTCTCTAATTCCCACGTGGCATCTTCTCCTAATGCACCTCCCCAGATCACCTTGACCAATGGAATCTCCTTCCCTCTTAGGTGCTTTGTTCGTCTATCCTCGATTCTTAGAGGTAACGTTTCATATGTCAAGTTCTCCTTCACTTCTACGTCATCCAATTCAATCACTGTTAGTCAATCAATACGACTAACTTTTGTGTAAAAAACTGTTGTAAATTGCATACAACTCCTCCCATGTATAGTTGCTTTTGGTAGTACTGTAATTACTTTTTGATAATTTAGGTAATAGATACTTTAGTATCCCAATTTAGTGTATTTAATGATCATTCCACTTCAATTTCAGGTAAAATAGGCAAGATTGGTGAAGTGCAGATTTCATGAACTCGCTAAGCCACTCATTTTCTGGCTAAGCGCATGGACAATTCTGGAAGAAGGATGATGAGTTGCATAGAGGCGCTGAGAGAAAGCTAACTTGTTAGGCGCATCGTCTTCACCTTCAGGCTGAGCGAGTGTGACTGGCACTAAGCTAGAAGTCACTTACGTGCGCTAAGCGAGCTCATCTTCCGCTAAGCGGGCGTCCACCGACCGGATTGCTTATTTAAGCTAAAATCATGATTTCTGAAAGAGTTGAGTTTTTTTTAGAGTTTTTGGCTGTGGAGGGACTGAGAGAGAGTTGAGCTTGAAGAGGAAGCCATCTTGCGGAGCTTTGGATGAGATTTTGAGAGATTGTGAGGTTTCTAGAGGTGGAGGAGACATCCCCACTACTTGTATTTCTTCTATCTTTCATCTTCTCTTCTAATTGTTGTAAAGGAAGCTTCCCTGCTATGGAGAGCTAAATCCTCAGTTGGTTCTTCCTGTGGGGGGTACTTGATGTAAATACTTTCATATCTATCTAATGATGTTTTATGTGTTCATTGTGCTATCAGTACTTAATTTAAGTGTGCCTTTGCCTTGATCACTGATCGAGGTCGTACCCGAATCAAATAAACATTAAAAATTAAGTATCTAGGAAGTGATCCTAGGTCATCTCCCAACGAGCAGTGGTCAACCAAACGTTCATAACAGATAGTAATAAAATAGTGACGAATTGGGGGGGGGGGGGGTTGTTTGTTTTTGTAAATTAAACCGCAAGCAAATTCGAATTAAAGAAATAAAATAATTAAAACATGTTGCTTCCCCTTGATTCACAAGCAAGTCTCTTATCCTAGGTTACGAGAATTTATCCTTAATCATTTCAACCACTTAATCCAACCCTAAATTAAATTACTAAGCGAAAATTAACATAAGGTTGTCATTATGTGATTAAGCAACACATACACCAATTAATCATGAACGAAACTGATCATTAAGCATGAACATAAATTAAGCGCAGAGACAATTAATCAAGCACTAAGCATGCATGGATTAATAGCAATAAATACAGAGTAATTGGTGAAGAGGAAAAACTGATCAGAATTCATAGTAATAACAAAACCTCAAAGAGAGATGTGCTTGATCCGCAAGAGAAAACAACGCTGGAGACTTAGCCTTCCATTAATCAGTAGAAAACGATATTGTAAATTGAAGCAAAAACAAAATTGTAGAAAATGAATTTTATTCTACGTGAACAGTGCACATGAACAGTAAAAACTAGAATTCTATAACCTTAGAATTATTCTCCTCTTCGAAAAAACTCTCTAAACTAAAAGCTTGGTGCTGTTATATAGGTCCTCAGCCCCAAAGCTTACAAATATATTTTAAGTCCAAGTCCATAAACCAAATAAAATAAAATCTGGACAAGATAAGATAAGATGGGATGAAATAAAATCTGGACAAAATAAAATCTAGATGAAATAAAATCTGGATAAGATAATATTTGATAAAATAAAATTGTCTGCTCTCTTCAAGTCCAACCCCAATTCCGAATTCAAGCCCAATTGCTTATAATTCTCCTGAAATTAAATTAAAAACAAAAAATTAGTCAAGTAGGCCCAAATGATAAAACTGCATAATTAATTTGACAATTAAGGCTAATCAGTAATTAAAATGGTGACAAAAAGGGTTAAGAAATAAGAGAAAATAATGACACATCAATCACGCACTTGCATGCTTAGTTAGGGTCACTCAACATTGGGAAATGGTTTGATCCTTAGAACCAGATAGGACAGGGCTAGCTTATTGTATTTTCATGAGACATCGGGGTACGGTAACCTAGTTTTTGTTATGTTATGTCTTAATGCGGTTCTGGTTAAGTTTAGTCCAACAAGAGGGATCTGAGGACGATGCTTGATTAGGATTAGGCTAAACAAGCACGAGACATTGGGGTTTAGTAGTCCAGGAGACAACATAGAACACATGAACATTGTTAGGCAAAGAACATCCTTAATAACATCAGTCATCCAGTAGGAAGACCAACACATTTTTATATCTGTCTTCACACTCCACTACTCACATGATTTACTTTTGAATAGTTTAGTTTGCATACTTGTCCATACCACACACCAAACTTTCATCCAAAGACACTTATTTCCTAAACCACAGCTTTACCAAGTAAAACAACTTCCCCGAGAATTCGATACTCAGTATTCACTTACCGTTTTATACTACTTGCGGGATCCGGTGCACTTGCCGACCGTCGAACAAGTTTATGGCGCTGTTGCCGGGGAAATTCTTTCTATTTGGGAAGTTTAGTTCAGTTCTTTAAGTGTCTATTTGTTGTTCTTTTATTACTTGTGAATACTTGTTTTGTCTATAGTTGTTTTCTTCTTGAATTAGATAATCGTTGTTTCTATCAGTGTTTTGTATGCATAGATCTCCTACAGGTAATTTAGTTCCTCTGGAATTGGAAATTGAAGCCACGTTAAGAAGGAACAGAGCCGAAAGGAGAAGGAAATTGTTGCAAGATAGGACAATAGCTTCCATTCTAGAAGAAGAAGCTCAATCTTCTAACTCTACATCGTCTTATTCACCGTCATCAAGGGAATCCACTACATATTTACCAGTAGCCTCTATCATGGCTGATGAACATCAACACAGGGTTACCCTTGAGGATTATTCTAGTAGTTCAGTGTCGCAATTCTTTACAAGTATTGCAAGGCCAGAAGTCCAAGCACATAATATAAACTACCCTCATTCTTTGATTCATCTAATACATGGGAACCTATTTCATGGATTACCAAACGAGGACCCCTATGCACACTTAGCAACATACATAGAGATTTGTAACACTGTAGAAATTGCAGGAGTACCAGATGATGCCATCAGGCTCAATTTATTTTCATTTTCTTTGGCGGGAGAAGCCAAGAAGTGGCTCCATTCATTCAAAGGTAACAGTTTGAAGACGTGGGAGGAAGTTGTGGAGAAATTTCTGAAGAAATACTTCCCCGAGTCAAAGACTATATAAGGGAAAGCCGATATTTCATCATTTCACCAGTTCCCTGATGAGTCCTTGAGTGAAGCATTGGAGAGGTTTCAGGGTTTGTTAAGAAAGACTCTTACAAATGGATTCTTTGAGCCAATTCAATTGAACATGTTTATAGATGGGCTGAGATTGCAAACCAAGCAGTTGTTAGATGCTTTAGTAAGAGGGAAGATAAAGTTGAAAACCCCTGAAGAGGCAACTGAATTGATTGAGAATATGTCTGCCAGTGATCATGCCATTCTGCGAGATAGAGTACATCAACCCACCAAGAAAAGCTTGTTGGAGTTATCATCACAAGATGCTTTGTTGGCACAAAATAAGTTGCTTTCTAAGCAACTCGAGATCTTAACAGAAACACTTGGTAAGTTTCCAACTAATCTGTCTACTGGTCAACATTCACATTCCTTTGTTTTGCAGGTTACAGGTTGTACCATTTGTGGTGAGGCTCATGAATCGGGTCATTGCTTTCCCATTGAAGAACACACTCAGGAAGTTCATTACATGGGAAATCAATAGAGACAAGGATACAACCAATGAGGATTTTCGAGGTTCCAGCAAGGTCCCTATAATCAACAAGGGCAATGGAGATCACACCGTGGCAATCAATTCAATAAGGACCAGGGTGGACCTTCCAACAGACCACCTCAACAAGGGCCAAATATTTTTCAGAGGACCACTAAACTAGAGGAGACACTAGCTTAGTTTATGCAAGTGACCATGTCCAACCATAAGAGTACTAAGTCAGCCCTAAAAAACCTTGAGATCCAGGTGGGTCAGCTGGCCAAGCAATTATCTGAGAAGTCATCCAACATCTTTGGAGCAAATACTAAGAAGAATCCCAAAGAAAAGTGCAAAGCTATTATGACAAGAAGCGGGAAGCTTGTGGCAGATGAGGATGAGGATGTTGTTGCTTTGAAGGAGAAAGTTGCTTTGAAGGACACTACTGATAAAAACAAGAATGAGGTAAGAGATGAGAGGAATCAGTGGAGAGAAAAACCAATAATTGTTGGAAGGGAAGAAATAAAAGACAATGAAAAAGAAATAGAGGGAGGAAAACAAAAAGAAAAAAAAGAAAAAGAAGAAAAAGAAAAAGTTGAACAAAATAAAGAAGAAGAAAAGAGTAAGGGTGAAAAAGCAAGAGAAAAGAGTAAAGAAACAGCTTCAGATGAGGGAAAGGAAGTTCCATACCCTTTGGTACCTTCCAAGAAAGATAAGGAACGCCACCTGGCGAGATTACTAGATATTTTCAGGAAACTAGAAATAACTATGCCATTTGGAGAAGCTTTGCAACAAATGCCACTCTACTCAAAGTTTTTAAAAGACATGTTGACAAGGAAGCACAAGTACATTCACCAGGAAAATATAGTTGTGGAGGGTAATTGTAGTGTTGTGATTCAAAAAATTCGTCCACCAAAGCACAAAGACCCTGGGATTGTGACCATTCCTTGCTCAATAGGTGAAATCACAGTGGGAAAAGCTCTCATTGACTTGGGAGCCAGTATCAATCTGATGCCACTCTCCATGTGCAGAAGACTAGGAGAGTAGGAAATCATGCCCACTAGAATGACTTTACAGTTGGCTGACTGCTCCATTACCAGACCATATGGAGTAATTGAAGATGTTTTGGTCAGAGTAAAACATTTTATCTTCCCAGCAGACTCTGTTAGGCACTGTGGTGTGCTCTGACTTTTATGTGTGATGGTGACTCTCTGGATTGTTACCCTAATTCTACACAAAACAACTTTAAATAGGCTCTAAACCCGCCATGTTGCACTTAGTGCCACCCTCGCTCTTAGCGCGAGTAAGTGGGTTTGAGCTTAGCGCCAGTCCTGCGCTGAGCCTGGCTGAAGACAATTGTTGTGCTTAGCGCACTAATCTCACGCTTAGCGCGCGGCCTTGATATTGATGCTCTACCAGATTCTTCTATCGCGCTGAAGCTATGCTTAGCGGTGGATGCGCAGTTAGCCCAACTGATGAGCTATGCTCAACTGTCACTTTTAGCACTTCATGACTTAGCCTCTTTTTCACCTGAAATTGCACAGATTTCATCATTAAATCCAATGGAAATATTCTAGAGACAACTTTAAAAATAAAACGAGATTTATTTACAAACTAATATGAAATAACCATAAATTGGGAGAACTATACAAGTTTTGGAAAATGTTTTCTATACAAAAGTTAGTCGTATAAGACGACTAACAAACTCCCCCAAATTTACAGTTTTGCTTGTCCTCAAGCAAAGAAAGAACAATTCACTTGTCCTCAAGTCACAAACTACAATGATCACTCAAAATGGTGTTTGCTTCATAGAGAAATTCAACCATATGAACTGAATATCATGGACTGCTTCAATCAATTGCTTTTCACAAACATGAAACTTTTCAAAGATAGAAACATACACATTAGAGCCACAACTGAAATAAGCTAGTAAGGATAGCAGAAATCAAGGAAGGATCATCAACCAAAACCTCACAGTCATTGTTTCACTCAAGCTCAAGTGTTTAGGCTCATTCCATCATAAACAACTAACACAAGTCCCAACCTTTGCATTTCATCTCATATCATACATTAATGAACACACAAATGAATCCGAAGGACTTTCAAGGCTTGTAATGGGGTTAGGCTGCCAACAAATCATGGTTTTTTCTAGGATTCAAAAGCTTAGGTTCTAGGAGAGCATTCATCCATAGATAAACCTTCACTTTTTCATTCATTCCCACCCCAATACTTGCCTTTTATTTAGGCACTCAGCTTCATTTCACTATTTTGCAACATACACACTTATTAATTTCATTTGTACTTACAGTTTTTTTCTAACACAATATATACAGAAACATTATGTGTACATACAGCTATAGTGTGTGTATGCTATTTACTTTGACCATTTCAATTCTTACCCAAATTTGGAACAAATTTACCTTGATAATTACTCCCCCAAATTTGGAACAAATTTACCTTGATAATTACTCCCCCAAATTTGGGACAAATTTTCTTTGAACCACACTTCCTGTGGATGATGCTCTCCTACAACCTAAGTCAAGGTAGTAGGAGATAACACTGTATAGGCTCAGGGTTCAATCAATCAATAATTCATTCAGCTCAAACATGGCCTTCATCATCCTCAATTTCATGCATTCAGTCCATACTTCAGATATTCATGTAAAACTCAGTACTAAATGATAGTCGTTTCTCTCAAAATTTAAGGATCACACTCTCATCGGGATACGGTCAATGCATTCCTTCACAATCAATCTGACAAACTAACTAACATTTTCAGTCATGATTCCGATCACATTCTCATTCTCTTCTAATGGTTGCAAGCTTGATCAAAACAATTATCTAATCATTCCAATCCACTCAAATCATACAGTTGCTCATTCAAATCATTCGCAGACACTCGTTGCATACAAAACAAACCACTGCCTATCAAATTCAACCAATTCACTGTTCAAACAAGCTTTCTGTACAATCAATCAACTCAAAGTACTAAAATTTAAATAAATAAAATTTAAAGAACTGAAACATAAACATTGAAATTTAAATGACTGAACATAAATCATAAAATAACTGAAATAAACTAAATTGTTCAAAATGCACAAATTTAAATGTCTTGCTCCTGTGGTTGCTCCTGTGCATGCTCATTGAGATCCAACACCTGAGCAGCTAGTGAATCCTGAGGGATAGGCTGCTTTAGCTCAGATGCTGGTGCAGATGGCATGGAATCATCAGGTATGGGTGCTGGAGATGGCTCTGGAATCTGGTCTGTGGCAGTCTCCTTCTCCTGAGCCATGTGAACACCTGCATCAAAATAAAAGGGCTCAGGAGGAGTGAGCTCATCCTCCCCCTCTGTTGCTGCTGCTAGCTCCTCTGGCTCAAGCTCCTAGGTTGCGGAGGCCCCACCCCCTCCAGAAGGAGAAGGCTGGGCTCCTGGCCAGGCCACCTGTGCGTCAAACTCATCCATGATGGCAGGCCCAAGCCCTGAAGGCTCTGCATGATAATGGACTACCCTCTGTGTAAGCTCTAAAGCATGAAATGAAGCATCTGTGGTGTAAATACAAATTCTAATGGTCCTATAGATAAAGGAGCTGGAAGCTGGAATGGAGATGGAGCAGGAAGTGGTATCTGAGTAGATAGAGAAGGAATGATTGGGGTTTGTGATGGAGTCAAAATAGGGGGTGTTGGAGCTGTGGAAGAAGAAGGAGTTGTTGTCTCTAGTGGTGCTGAAGTAGTGGGGACCTTTGATCTCTTACCCCTAGCCTTCCTTGGCCCTCTAAATGTCACTGTTGGATCATCTAGATTCCAATAGTTTTTCTTAATATATGCCAAGTTAATGGCAGGGCTCAAGCTCTCTAGGGATCTAGAATCTGATTGGACTCCTCTGGCCTTGCATAGAGCTGTGATCAAGGCAGGGAATCCAAGTCTGGATGTATCATGTTGTGTAGCAAGAGAGATCTGGTGGAAGATGAGGTACCCCACATTCATATCCATCTTCATAATGATGTCATAAATTAACTTGGCTCTGTCCAATGTGACATCTGATGTGTGGGAGGTAGGAATCAGGTTAGAGAAGGAAAGAACACTCCATGTCTAAGCTAAAGTGGTCATGTTCTCCCTTAATATCTTCAACGACTGACCATCAGCATTTAGCTTGAATCCCCTCCCTATGATACAGAGCTTAGCCGCCAACTCCTGAGGATCAGGCCTTAGGAGTGCAAACCTGGAATAAGCGCAAAAATTTTCCCCCTCTTCCACAATCATTGGGGTCTTCAGAAAGGTATTCAGAGTGTCTTCATCAAATTTCACCAGATGACCTCTCACCCTCACCTGCTTAGGTGATTTATCCTCGGGGCCAAAGAGGTTCGTGTAAAATTCCTTCACAATGGCGACATCTATGCTGCTGTCTGTAAAATCAGTCAACTCCTTATTCTAGTGTCTTCTCTTGAGTTCCTCCTTGAACTCATCAAACTCAGTGTAATAAACTACCATATTCCTCTCTGGTAGTTTCCTAGGCACCACAATATCCGTATACCTCTCCCAAGCTTCTTGAGATGTGAACCTAGACCGATCAAATCTAACTTGGGAAGGTGTAGAAGGAGCCTTCCTTTTCTTAGATGCCATCTGCAAAATATAAAACAAAACAAGAGATTAGCACAGGTTATTTTCAACAAAAACATAAAAATAAAACTGAAATTTTGACTGGGCGCGTAGCGCAGCAAGCTGAGCTTAGCGCGCCTTACCGTAAGTCGACTAGCAAGGATCAAAAGATCAACAAACAATAGTCCCCGGACGAAATTAGGGTATGACAGTTGCCCCTTTTTACTTATCTTTTATTGGAAATAAAAGGGAAGTAAAGATAAGGACACTAATTTCGTTCAAGCAATCCTGCTATTTGACCGTGCAACTGGCTAACCAAGGAAGTGAAACTGAGAAAACATGAGAACATTGAAGTTCTATAGAGCGGAAGATATTTGAAGTTCTTCTCTTCTTCTTTTTTTTTCTTTTCTTCTTCTCTTTTTCTATATATATATTTTTTTCCAAAGCATAGAAACAGAGGACGTCGAGTCCTACGAAGCACAAAGACAAGGACATTGAGTCCTATAAAAGACAAAAGACGTTGAAGTCTTTGAAATGTAAATGAAGACATTGTAGTCTTTTGAAAGCGTGAATGACTGAAGACATTGAAGTCTTTTGAAATGTAAATGAAGACATTGTTGTCTTTTGAAAACGTAAATGACTAAAGGCATTGATGTCTTTTGAAATGTAAATGAAGACATTGTCGTCTTGAAAAAAGACATTGAAGTCTTTGAAATATAAAGAAGACTGTGATAGTCTTGACAAAAGACATTGAAGTCTTTGAAAAGTAAAGGAGCAGATGACCTTGATTGTCTCTACAAGACAAAAGACTATGATAGCCTTTGAAAAGTAAAGGGGCAGATGACCTTGATAGTCTCTGTGATCGAGGTCGTACTTGAATCAAATAAACATGAAAATGCAGTAACTAGGAAGTGATCCTAGGTCATTTCCCAACGAGCAATGATAAACCAAATGTCCATAATACACTTTCAGTAACAGTAACGATTGGGGGGGGGTTGTTTGTTTTGTGATTTAAAGGACAGAACAAGTAAACTGGAATACGAAACTACCAATATTAAAAATGGGTTGTTTCCTCTAATTCAGAAGCCATTCTCTTATCCTGGGTTATGGAGAATTCGTCCCTGACAGTTAACCACTTAATCCAACCCTATTTCAATTTACTAAGCGAAAATCAACTTAGGGTTGTCAATATGTGATTAGGCAACACATACACCAGTTAGCCCTTCGTCCATTAAGCATGAACGCAAGTTAGGCTCAGAGGCAATTAATCGAACATGAAGCGTGCACTGATTAATGTTCACGAATTTGGGTTAACTGGTGAAGGGGAAACTGCCAGGAAGCCACATTATAAACGAAACCTCAAAGAGAGTTGGATTTAACCTCTAAAGGAAACAACACCAGAAAATCTAGCCTTCCATAGATTCAAGCAGAAAACGCAAATGAAACTAAAAATAGAAATGTAAATGAAAGTAGAAGAAGAAACAAGAAATAAATTGTTATTAGATGCAGAAAATGAAAAATTGCATTAAGAACGAAACAGTAGCATTCAAGCAGAAAAACGTAAAACCCTAAACAAAGCTTTGAATAATGAATAGCATAACAGAATAGCCTTGCACGAATCCCAAGGCTACTATTTAAAAAGAGTCACTCATAGTCACTAGGCCCTATTACAATACTCTGGCCCAAAACGAAATAAACATTGAACCACATAAAATTGCGAAATTTCCTAATTAGAAATTAAGTAAGGTAAGCGCTGCTTTATTTTCCCTCTTCAAGTCCACAACCAAAATCCGGATTAAGCCCAATGTTTCATTAATTCCTGAAATTAGATTAAAAACATCAAATTAGCTAAATGAGCCCAAATAATAAAACTGCCTAATTAATTGACAATTAAGACCAATCAGTAATTAAAATGGTGCAAAAAGGGTTTAGAAAATATGAAATTCTTTCAGATGTTTGTGCGGGTCTTCACCTGCAAGGCCATGAAACTTTGGAAGCAAATGGATCAGTCCAGTTTTAAGAACATATGGGACATCCTCATCAGGGTATTGGATGCACAAGCTTTCGTAGGTGAAATCAGGTGCAGCCATTTCCCTTAGAGTCCTCTCACGGGGTGGAGGTTGTGCCATGTTCTCAGAATGTTCAAAATTAGAATGCTCAAAATTATAATGCTCAAAATCAGGATGTTCAAAATCACCAATAACAGAATGCACAGATTCACTAGTAACGGAATGCTCAGGATGATCTAAAGGTATAAAATGATGCCTAACTCATCTATGAAATGTCCTATCTATCTCAGGATCAAAGGGTTGTAATTCAGATGGATTGCCTCTAGTCATACACTACATTCAGCATGCACAACTAGTTGCCTTGTCATGTAAATAAAGGTGTAGGTTTGAAATACAGCTACCCTCAAATGATATCCAAATTACTTGAAATTTTGTGAGCAACCTTATAAAATGATGAGAAGATAGCACAAAAAATTTCAGGCAAAAATTCAAAGTCTAACTATGGAAGCTAAAAATGGTAGGTTAAGAAAAATAAGTGAATAAAACTTGAAAAATAAAAAAACTTTTGACCGAATCACTATTTTTGGACGATAGAGACCTCAGCCAGCCTATGGCAGGCAGCCACAGCGTAGGAAATTTTTTTCTACCCCAAATACATATATAATAATTGCGATTCTGATAACCGGAGCAAAAGTTATGGCCGTTTGAAGTTTTGACAAACACAAAATTTGCTACCTTTTTGGAACTTTCAAATCTGACCAAACTAAAGGCTCTAGCTATTTTTCCCACAAAATATGGATTGAAAGAAGTTACCACAAAAAAATTCAGCCAAAAATAACAACCCTAGCTACTGAAACAAAAAATCCCAAATAATTCAGCATGGGTGGTCGCTAAAATCCGTCGCTACATGATTTCTACTACTACTCTGTTTTGCCGCAAGCAAAAGTGGTCGCTAAGTCCGTCGCAAAACACTATTCACAGCAAAACACCCAAGACTGAAACAGGGGAAGCGCTTAATAGGAAAACTAAAACAGAACACACACTAAACAAAATACCAGGACACTAAACAACACCAACACACATACTAACACAATACTAACAATTAAACATAAAACACGAAAAACTTAAACACTAACACGACACTAGCTATTATGAACCTTTGGACACTGCTCCCCGGCAACGGCGCCAAATTTGATCGAAGCCGTACCCGAATCAAATAAACATGAAAATGCAGTAACAAGGAAGTGATCCTAGGTCGTTTCCCAACGAGCAATGATAAACCAAATGTTCATAATACACTTGCAGTAACAGTAACGATTGGGGGGGGGGTTGTTTGTTTTGTGATTTAAAGGACAGAACAAGTAAACTGGAATACGAAACTACTAATATTAAAAATAGGTTGCTTCCTCTGATTCAGAAGCCATTCTCTTATTCTGGGTTATGGAGAATTCGTCCCTGACAGTTAACCACTTAATCCAACCCTATTTCAATTTACTAAGCGAAAATCAACTTAGGGTTGTCAATACGTGATTAGGCAACACATACACCAGTTAGCCCTTCGTCCATTAAGCATGAACGCAAGTTAGGCTCAGAGGCAATTAATCGAACACGAAGCGTGCACTGATTAATGTTCACGAATTTGGGTTAACTGGTGAAGGGGAAACTGCCAGGAAGCCACATTATAAATGAAACCTCAAAGAGAGTTGGGCTTCGTCCTCAAAAGGAAACAACACCAGAAAATCTAGCCTTCCATAGATTCAAGCAGAAAACGCAAATGAAACTAAAAACAGAAATGTAAATGAAAGTAGAAGAAGCAAGAACGAAATTGTTATTAGAAGCAGAAAATGAAAAATTGCATTAAGAACGAAACAGTAGCATTCAAGCAGAAAAACGTAAAACCCTAAACAAAGCTTTGAATAATGAATAGCATAACAGAATAGCCTTGCACGAATCCCAAGGCTACTATTTAAAAAGAGTCACTAAAAGTCACTGGGCCCTATTACAATACTCTGGCCCAAAACGAAATAAACACTGAACCACATAAAATTGCGAAATTTCCTAATTAGAAATTAAGTAAGGTAAGCGCTGCTTTATTTGCCCTCTTCAAGTCCACAACCAAAATCCGGATTAAGCCCAATGTTTCATTAATTCTTGAAATTAGATTAAAAACATCAAATTAGCTAAATGAGACCAAATAGTAAAATTGCCTAATTAATTGACAATTAAGACCAATCAGTAATTAAAATGGTGCAAAAAGGGTTTAGAAAATAGAAGGAAATGATGGCACATCACTCCGCAAGACAAAAGACTATGATAGTCTTTGAAAAGTAAAGGGGCGGATGACCTTGATTGCCTCTGCAGGACAAAAGACTCTGATTGTCTTTGATAAGTAAAGGCGGATGACATTGATAGTCTCCGCAAAACAAAAGACTATGATAGTCGTTGAAAAGTAAAGGGCAGATGACTTTGATAGTCTCCGCAAGACAAAAGACTCTGATAGTCTTTCCAAAGTAAAGGTGGATGACATTCATAGTCTCCGCAAGACAAAAGAGTATGATAGTCTTTGAAAAGTAAAAGGCAGATGACTTTGATAGTCTCCACAAGACAAAAGACTCTTATAGTTGTCGCAACATGCCCTTTTGCGAGCCAGCGAGGCGAGGCTCACGGGTGCGCTTTACAAAGGAGGAAAGATGCGCGGAGTCGCCACCAACGCTTATTTGTTGAAAACGTCGGAAAAACCGAAGGAAACCAGTCAAAACAAAAATTCTAAGTTCGGGAGTTGTATTTACGTTTGAGGAAGGTATTAGCACCTCTCACGTTTGTCTCAACGGACAACAGCCTATTTTTTAGAATTGTGAAATTGCGTTATCTTACCTTTTATTTCTTTTTTTATTTTTGAGGTCAACAAAAGCGGGGCTCTTGCTCCTATGTACCCTCCATTGAAGAGGAAATCAGACCTACGTAGTTCTTTCTTAAGGGCGAATCAAGCGATTCTTTTTACTTGGAAGGTGGTCATTTTAAGCCGTTGGACCTTAAAATGATCCATTTACTTGGTAAGAAAAATTGAGATATTGAACTTTTCAAATCCTTTTCTAGTGACTTTTTTGTGGACGAGCTTGACTTTGTGGATTGATTTTAGCCTTAATTTCACTTTATTTATTAGTCAATTCAATTAAGAACGAGAAATCCCAAAGAGAAACGTCCGATTGATTTTTCCGCTTTATTTTACTAAAAGGTATTTTTTGATTATTATATTATTATTTTACCTTTTTTTTTATTTTCAACATGGTTACGGCACGACCGAACGGTCGGAATTCATTTTAACAGAAATTAACGGATATTACAAATCAAATGATCGGTGGAAATTTATTTTATTTTTTGATTAGGCGAGAAATGACTTAAATAAATGACTAAAGCACGTCAAAAGGGGGTACGGAAAGTAAATGAAAACGAGAATAAAAGTGCACAAAACAAATGGGGACCACCATGGGTACATAGAATGAATTGAAAAGCTCAGTTTGGGGTACTTACCGATTGAAGACCGAAGAAAACGAAGAACGAACGATGAATGTCGAAGAACGGTTGAAAATCATCGCGTAATTACCCACGGAAACGTTATGGAAACGTTACGGAAGCGCCTCAGCTTGGATTTTCTTCACGAAAACAATTTTCCTCAGCAATTTCAAGAGAATACGAAGTGCCAAGAAGGCTCAACCCCTTCCTTCTTCATTCCTCCCCCTATTTTTAGCAAAATAGGGGAGGAGCTTGCCACCCAGCTCGCCCAGGCGAGCTCAGCTCGCCCAGGTGAGCCAGGTTGCTTCCTCCAGAAGCAACCGCCTTCTAGAGGAGGAATCTAGAAAGCCCAAGTGGGCCTGGTTGCTATTTACACCCCCTTTACTTTTTTGGTGATTCTTTTTCCGTAACGTTACGAAGCTTTACAAATTTCGTAACAACACTTATTTTCTTTTCGTAAGGTTACGGAACCTTACGGATCATGTATTTACTCTTTTATAGCTTTCGAAAAAGTTACGGAAACTCACGGATTGCGTAACAATACTTCCTTTTGGTTTCCGTCACACTACGAAATTTCACGGATGGCGTAACCACGCTTCCTTTTGATTACCGGCGCGTCTCGGGACTTCACATATTATGCAACAAAGGGTGCCAAGTACTTCGAAGCGGTCAATCAAAGGTTGCATGCCATCAAGCAATAGTCCCCGGACGAAATTAGGGTATGACAGTTGCCCCTCTTTACTTACCTTTTATCGGAGATAAGAGGAAAGCAAAGATAAAACACTGATTTCGTCCGTCTTTGCCCTTTCCGTGATTAGTCTATGACGACTCCCGTCTCTCCTTCTTCTTTCTTTCTGTACAACACAAAACAAAACACAAACAAAAAAAACACCAATAACATAATATACATATATACACATGTGTGGCAAAGGAACCGATCGGGAAAATAACAAAAACCACATTTCCCAGTCACCGTAGGCTCCGCACCTGATGGTGGACGACGCATGAACAACGCTAGGCAATCAATTCATGGGTCTCCGAACAAGATTTCGAGGGTGGAGGATAAGCGGACAGCACTAGGCAATCAATTCGCGGGGCTCCAGACTCGATGGTGGAGGATGCATGAATGATAATCAATTCATGGGGCTCCGAATAAAAGTGGAGAATGGAGAATTGGCGAACAGCGCTAGGCAATCAATTCGCGGGGCTCCAGACTCGTTGGTGGAGGATGCATGAATGACAATCAATTCACGGGGTTCCGAATAAAAGTGGAGAATGGAGAATTGGCGAACAGCACTAGGCAATTAATTCGCGGGGCTCTAGACTCGTTGGTGGAGGATGCATGAATGACAATCAATTCATGGGGCTCCGAATAAAAGTGGAGAATGGAGAATTGGCGAACAGCGCTAGGCAATCAATTCGCGGGGTTCCAAACTCGTTGGTGGAGGATGCATGAATGACAATCAATTCATGGGGCCCCGAATAAAAGTGGAGAATGGAGAATTGGCGAACAGCGCTAGGCAATCAATTTGCGGGGCTCCAGACTCGTTGGTGGAGGATGCATGAATGACAATCAATTCATGGGGCTCCGAATAAAAGTGGAGAATGGAGAATTGGCGAACAGCGCTAGGCAATCAATTCGCGGGGTTCCAAACTCGTTGGTGGAGGATGCATGAATGACAATCAATTCATGGGGCCCCGAATAAAAGTGGAGAATGGAGAATCGGCGAACAGCGCTAGGCAATCAATTTGCGGGGCTCCAGACTCGTTGGTGGAGGATGCATGAATGACAATCAATTCATGGGGCTCCGAATAAAAGTGGAGAATGGAGAATTGGCGAACAGCGCTAGGCAATCAATTTGCGGGGCTCCAGACTCGTTGGTGGAGGATGCATGAATGACAATCAATACATGGGGCTCCGAATAAAAGTGGAGAATGGAGAATTGGTGAACAGCGCTAGGCAATCAATTCGCGAGGCTCCAGACTCGTTGGTGGAGGACACATGAACAGCGCTAGGCAATCAATTCATGGGTCTCCGAATAAAATTTGTTGGTAGGACCGAATGGTCCACCGGGTTTTTTCCACCTAAAAAGGCAAACATGCTTTTTGTAAAGAAAAATAAATCATTCACGAGAGCACCATATCTTAGAGAAACAATATACTCATGCCAAGGGTAATCTTCCTTGTAACCGAAAATGAAGGACAGGATGTGAACATTTAGCTTTTACATGAACATTCAGGGGAAACATCAGGTTAAGTTGAAACTGGGAATAAATCACTCATAGTGTATAAAAACTCACACAGGCAAGTGTTTTACCCTAATCCCAAACCATAACTGCACCATGACTTTATTTTGCACACGATTTCCTATCGAATCAAAGATCACACGTACGATCACGGATCAATAGGATTTTCTCGAGGGTAGTGTCTTTGGAGGGGAAACTGGGTGTTTCGGTCTTTTCCTCTTTGTTTAAGTGGGACGGGATATCGCCAGTCGAGAATGACTTTGAATGGCAATCCCCAAAGGAAGAACCACCAAAAATGGGTTTTCCTTTGCCGGCAGTCATTTACCTTGCTGAAAATTTATCTGGTCTGAAGACCTCCTATTCTCTTTCTTTCATTGATCGGGAATTATTCTGTTTTCCTCCGATCTTTTCCTTTTTATTTTCCTCCAATCTTTGATTGGGAATCCTTCTCTTTCTTTCTTTTCATTTCTTCCTTTTCTTACTTTTTATTTCTCCCTCTCCATTTCTTTCTTTGGGAAATCAGGTTTCAGCATTTGTCATTTGCTCTCCCTTGAGGAGATTCCGCTGTCCTTTGCTTCGGAGGAAAGGATGAGGATTCTTTTTATAGGCCAAGGTTCAAAGTAGTCTAAGGTTGTGTCTAAACGGGGTCTTTTATCGTGGGAGGCCGATCTTGGTATCTGGGGCAAAACAAATTCGTGGGTCAAGGTGTCAGTCTCGGGCTGAACTTCCATATTATTCCACAAGGCACGTGCAACAATGATGATTTGGAAACAACGTGCAAAATTAGTCACGGCCACAGCCAGGTGGGCACTCAAGCATCCCGTTTATGGCATTGTGATACTACGGTTGGGAATTTACACAAACAGACCCAACGTTTCCAAATTATGTTCTTTCATCAGTTCAATGAATTCATCCATTCTTATCTCGGTTATTCAGGAAAATAAACTCTTAGCGTCAGTCCCTTGTTTCCAGAAGATATGTTTGCTCTCTACGAATGATTTATGCTTCCTAACCATAACATGCCGACCTTCGAGGTCTTTCTTTCTTTTCCCTTCTTGTTTCATTTTTATGTTCAGAAAAACTATACATCCATTGCCATTTACTAGAAAACTTTTCTTTGTACACCTACATTCCTATACATGACGAACTTTTTCTGTATACGCATTAGAACTCTTTCTCTTTACGCCAACATGGTCCATATACAAACCCTATTCATGTTCAAAGATTTCTTTTTTCATTTTTCCCAACACACACCTGTGGTTTATACAAAAGTTTCTTTATATACACTCATCGCTCACACACACAAGAATTTCTTTTCACACATTATTTACACACACAAAAATCCTTCTATACACATTTTCCTTTTACATACATATATAAAAAACCTTTTTCTTTTCTTTATATACGTAGACATTTTATTCACAACGCTTCTTTCTTTTTATCATGATTTTGGTTCATTTTATATTTATTTTTAGGACGATGTTCCTAAATGAAAAAATCTACACGATTCCGGAATTTCAACAAACACTATTGACAACAATGAAATAAGTACTAACGTAACAGTTCAAACGACATGTATGAACAAAACAAAAGTCAATCAAAACGAAACAAACGTTAGTCCCTCAGTTAAACAAAAATAAAATGATACGTAACAGATAAAAGAGGAAACATAAAAATAGAATATGGATCTAGGGATCTCCCAATCATGTGGCTCCGCTCCCTCCCAAGAAATCGAGCAAATTGGTCATCTCCTCGTCCATGCGAGCCTTATCTGCATCACCGGGAGCCTCTGCGGGTGCCTCCCCTGCCTGAGCCTCAGGCCAATCTCCGGGCCATGCAACCTCTTCCCTGAACTGATCCGGAGTAGGGCTTGGAAACGGAGGGAAACGCTGGCTCTACAGGCTAAGACTGAGCTGGTAGAGGCAGTCATGGGTCTGCACGTGCGCGCTGTGGTTGGCCGCCTGTTGGCGAACCAAATGCCGTAAATACCGCTCCGTGTCAAATGACCCAGCTGGATCAGCCTGAGGAGGTGGCGACGGTGCGTCTAGGGCCTGTGCGTCGCCACCCTGTGCCTGTCTAGCTGTGCAGTACTTCTCTATGAAAGCCCGGGTGATCGGCGGTCGAATCACCTTACTAGGTGTGACAGGAACCCCGAACGACTGGCAGAGACCCGTGATCAATGCCGGAAAACCTAGGGCCCTGTTAGACTTATCTGGGTCTAGAGGGTGCCTGGTAGGTGACATACCTGCAAATAGATAAATGGCATCAGCGATCAACTGAGCCACATGAACGCTCATCCGTGTCAGGATGGCATACACCAGCTGACACTTCGGCAGAGGGAGGTCAGAATTATGATCGCTGGGCAAGATGTTGCTGAGCAGCAACGTCATCCATGTCTGGGTCAAGGTAGTCATGTTGGTGCGCATGATTCGCACCCGTCTCCCGGTAGTGGTCCGGGCAAAATCCTGACCTGGTATGCACAGCAGCTGAGCGATGGCCTCCTCATCAAATCCATCGGCCCGGTTCCTCCTCTGACTGTATTCGCACTCCTGGCCTTCCTCCAATACTAGCGGATATCCCAGGAACTGACTGAGGGTATCTGCATCGAAAGGAATCCACTGGCCCCTCACCCATGACCGGAGGTCCCGTACGCCCTCCTCTGTAGGCCAAGCATTGGCGTAAAACTCGAGGACTATATCTGGATCGAACTTGGCCATGGGAGTGACCAGTGACGTCCAACACCGGCGAGCTATCTCCTCCTGGAAATCTGTGTACTCGTCGTCGCTGGACGCGTCTCTCTCGGTGGAAGGACCATCCCTTGATGGCTTCGAAACGCTGTTGGTGCTCAGCGCTCCTGAAACGATGGCTATCGAACTCGGGAGCGGCACTAGTCCCTGGGGCCGCAGCGTCCTTCCTAGATCTCTTTGAGACAAGCTTCCTCGGGGCCATTTCCTATGAAGACAAACATTTGGAAAGTTAGTCTACAGGATAATGCTTATTTTAGCACAAAAATGATATGCTAATCTTTACGATTTAAAACGAACTCATGCACACATTAATGTAGTACATTTATGAACATGCGCATGTGTAAAATATCCTACTATTTATGTCAACATACAAGGACATTCAACACATTCTAGTTACCACACATGTATACATCTTTGAAAAGAATACACATTTCCGTGCTCAAGGCATTGTGTCAAAAATTACACCTATTCACATCCTAAATATTTTGCTATCACAAACTACCTACACATATTTGAAGTATTTATCATACAAATTTTTGTTATTTCACTCACATTTATTTATATGCACATTGGAAAGCTAATTACGTCATGCACATACTTGCATTTGAAAAGGAAATTCCATGCCATCATATATTCATTTAGGAAGCGTCCTCAGTATTCATTTAGGAAGCTACTCATTCACACTTTGCAAGGGATTTTACGCCATATATTCACATATATACACACCATTGAATGGTATTTTCCATGCTACCTACATTCAAAGTAAACCTCATGGGGCAGCCAAATTCTAGTAAAAAATCTCTCAATCATGTCCTAATTTTCATGTCTTTCCACTTTCAAAACCAAAATTTAGATTCTTAGCCATAAGCATGTTTCCTTGCATTGAAGCAAAGAGCTTGGGTTTCTAAGCTTAGAATTGCATTTGGGCACCCATTTTGAATCCTTTATGCTGCCCCTATGTATATAAAACAGTCCCACAATCCCAATCTTACAAAATCATATTCATATGTCATTGGGGCATTTCACAGAGCACTTGGTGGGCGTGTGTTTAGGCCTAAATTGCAAGAGAATGGGGGCAATGTGGCATGCCCCATTGTTTCAGAATACAACATAGGCCTAAGGCCATCCCCTACAACCCCTCAACTCTAACAAATCAAGCATAAAAAGCAACCCAAAACTGCCCCACAAATATGAGTACATTCTCACAATTTTGAGCACCAAAAGATGAACAAAAGGCACCAATGGAAAGCTAAAAATTCAAGGACTGAATACTTACTTGTTGGAGTAAGTAGGAATACGAAAAATGAAAGCAAAATGTAACCAAAAGTGGCTTGGGAGAGCAAAAACCGCAAGCTTCGTGAGGTCTCTCTTTTGAATGCGGGGGGGGGGGAGTTTTTGGGTGCAGAAAACGTCCCCCTCCCTCATTTTTTATAATCTGGTGCAGGGGTTGATGCAAGCTCCATTGGAGCTTGTAGGCCTAGGATCTTCTTCATCAATGGATTCCTTTGCTTCTTGGAAGATAAATGGCAGCGGAATGGAGAAGGAAGAGAGAGAGGAGACGCCACTTCAAGGAGAAGATGAGTCTAGAAGAAGCTCACCACCATAGGAGGCCATGGATAAGAGCTTGGAGGAAGAAGGAGATGAATGAAGGGAGAGGGAGAGAAGAGCACGAAATTTTGTGCTCAAAAAGAGCTCTGAAATCTGAAGTTAATATTCAAATGATCAAAGTTGAAAAAAATGCACACACATGACCTCTATTTATAACCTAAGTGTCACACAAAATTGGAGGGAAATTCAAATTTCACTTGAATTTGAAATTGAATTTGTGGAGCCAAACTTTGGAGCCAAAATTTCACTAATTATGATTACTGAATTTTAGTTATGGTTCAACCCACTAATCCAAGATCAATTCCAAGATTCTCCACTAAGTGTGCTTAGGTGTCATGAGGCATGAAAAGCATGAAGGACATGCACAAAGTGTGACTATATGATGTGGCAATGGGGTGTAGTAAGCAAATGCTCACCTCCCCCTCTAAAATTTAATTGGATTGGGCTTCTACCAATTCAATTAAATTTATTTCCAACCACACACATCAAATATCCACTTAGTGCATGTAAAATTATAAAACTACCCCTAATACAAAAACTAGTCTAGGTGCCCAAAAATACAAGGGCTGAAAAATCCTATATTTCTAGGGTACCCTACCTACAATATGGAGCCCTAAATACAAGGACCAAATATAATGACATCCTAGTCTAATATGTACAAAGATAATTGGACCCAACCTTGGCCCATGGGCTCAAAAATCTACCCTAAGGTTCATGAGAACCCTAGGGCCTTCTTCAGCAGTTCTAGCCCAATCTTCTTGGAGCCTCTTTCTCATGGTTCTAGTGATTGGTCCTTTCCTAGGGAGGATTGCATCAGGGGTTGCTCGCCCAGGCAAGCTAACCTGCCATTTTTTTTTTAGGGGAAACATAACCATGGCCCCCCTTACAGGTTAGCATTTGCCTACTCGAACCTACTTAAGTTAGATCTGGCATCCATTACTCATTTTAAACAAACAATAGTAATAATTACTGTGAATTCAAAGGATAATGGGCTGCCTTGCAGTGACGTTCTCTGCTTCTCTAGCGCCAAGAAGGGACGACGATCGGTCGGTCATGACCCTATCCTCCATTTGCATTCGTCCCTAAGTACCTGCAAGTAGGAAACAAACACTGTGCGGCCAATTGTGACCGGGTCATCGTTTTACCTTGGTTGATTTCTATCGTCAACTTTGTCTCGACTTCTGACCGTGGCCTAAGACGATTCTGCCCCTGTTACCACAAGATATGCATGTGTACGTGCATGCATGAATGTTTTTAATGCAATGATTTTCTTAGTAAAGGCTAGTTAGGTTCAGTTTTAATTTAAGCGTTTGGGGCACCCCATGAACCGAACAAAGAGGGCTCAGGTTATTACAAACTAACACAAGGTTTAAAACCAAAGTGAGGACTGTAGCCTCACCCATCTTCTCTTCTTTTAAAGAAACGTGATGAGACAATTACAGCGGATGGGAATCCCTGGAGGAAACCAAGAGGAACAAAAAAACTCAGAAATAAAAGCACATGCAGCGGTTCCCCCAATTGCCCCAGACTTCAAGCGTAATATCGCTTAACGACATCGGAGTTCACGGGCGAGGGTAGTTCCTCGCCATCCATGTTGGTGAGTATCAGAGCACCCCCAGAAAAGCCCTTTTCACAACGAAAGGTCCTTCGTAATTTGGGGCCCACTTTCTTCGATTATCCTTAACAACGTGGGATATCTTTTTCAGCACAAGGTCCCCCTCGTTGAACTTGCGCGAGCGTACCTTCTTGTCGAACGTGTACTTTATCCTTTGTTGGTATAGGCGCCCATGGCTCATGGCCGTCAAATGCTTACCGTCAATCAGGTTGAGCTGGTCGTAGCATGCTTGAGCCCATTCTAACTCTTCTAGGCCTGGTTCCGCTATTATCTTCTGGGAAGGGACCTCTACCTCGAATGGGAGTACCGCTTCCATCCCATAAACCAAGGAATACGGCGTTGCCCCAGTAGAAGTTCGTACCGAGGTTCTATATCCGTGCAGGGCGAAAGGCAACATCTCATGCCAATCTTTGTATGACACCGTCATCTTCTAAACAATCTTCTTAATATTCTTATTTGCAGCCTCTACAGCCCCATTCATCTTTGGTCGATAAGGGGTGGAGTTATGATGCTGGATCTTAAAATCCTCGCACATTTCCTATATCATTTTGTTGTGCAGATTGGTACCATTGTCAGTAATGATCTTCCTAGGGAGTCTGTATCGACAAATCAGCTCCCTCTTTATGAATCTGACCACCACACTTCTCGTGACATTAGCATAAGAAGCCGCTTCGACCCATTTGGTGAAGTAATCTATCGCCACAAGAATGAACCGGTGACCATTCGAAGCTTTGGGTTCGATGGCCCCAATGACATCTATCCCCCACATGGAAAAAGGCCAAGGGGTGGACATAACATTCAGAGGATGTGGCGGAACATTGACATTGTCCGCGTATGCCTGACATTTATGACATTTCCTTACATGGGCGCAGCAATCGCTTTCCATATTGAGCCAATAATAATCGGCTCTAAGGATCTTCCTGGCCATAGCATGCCCATTGGCATGTGTCCCAAATGAACCCCCGTGGATTTCCTCAATCATGAAGTTTGCCTCTTTGGCATTTACACATCGTAGGAGGGTCATGTCGTGGTTTCGTTTGTACAGGATGGTACCACTCACAAAGAAACCAGTAGCCAATCTCCTTAACGTTCTTTTGTCATTGTCAAAAATCCCTGGTGGATACTCCTTGTTCTCAACATATTGTTTGATGTCGAAGTACCACGGTTTCCCATCTCACTCCTCCTTTATCGTACAACAATGTGCTGGCTTGCCCTGAGATCTGAATTCGATGTACGACAGATCCCCGTGTGGGGCAAGATGAAACATGGATGCCAGGGTGGCCAATGCATCGGCCATTTGGTTCTCTTCCCGAGGTATGTGGTGGAAAGAAATGTCGTCAAAGAATTCGGCTAACTTCAAGATGTGAGTTTGATAGAGTATCAACTTCGGATCCCTAGTTTCCCATTCTCCTCTCAATTGGCGTATTACCAAAGCCGAGTCTCCATACACTTTGAGAAGCTTTACATCAAAATCAATGGCCGCTTGAATCCCAAGGGCGCACGCTTCATATTCGGCCATATTGTTGGTACAATCGAAACCTAGCCTGGCGGTGAAAGGAATACACTGATCCTTCGGGGATACAAGGACTGCCCCTACTCCATGGCCCAAAGCATTAGATGCCCCATCGAAGCAGACAATCCATTTGTCTATGTCCTCGTGCGTCCGCTTCTCTTCGAATAGGGCCATGATGTCTTCATCCGGGAACTCAGGGTGCATCGGCCGATAATCTTGGAGGGGTTGCTGGGCCAAATAATCTGCCAAGGCGCTTCCCTTTATCGCCTTTTGGGTGACGTACACAATATCGAACTCAGATAGTAGTACCTGCCACCTAGTGATTCATCCCGTGAGGGCTGGTTTCTCAAAGATATATTTCACGGGATCCATTTTGGAAATAATCCATGTGGTATGACTGAGCATGTACTGCCTAAGCTGATGTGACGCCCATACCAGGGTGTCATACCCTAATTTCGTCCGGGGACCTTTGCTTGATGACATGCGACTTTTATTTGGTCCTTGTAAGGTGCTTGGCACCCATCATTAGGCAATTTGTGAAATTCTGGGACGTGCCAGAAAACAAAAGAAAATATTGATGCACAATCCGTAGGGTTCCGTGACACACCGGAAATCAAATGGAAGCATCGTTGCACAATTAGTGAGATTCCGTAACATTCCGTAAGTCAAAAAGGGGATGATTATGTAATCCACAAGGTTCCGTAACATTACGGAAAGAAAACAAGTATCGTTACGAAATTCGTAAATTTCTGTAATTTTACGAAAAAAAAGAATCACCAAAAAAGGGCAAGGGGGGTGTACTTAGTAAAAATGGGGGTGCAAATAGCAACCAGGCCCACTTGGGCCCTCCAGAATATTCCTCCAGAAGGCTGTTGCTTCTGGAGGAAGCAACCCTGCTCGCCTGGGCGAGCTGGGCGGCAAGCATCTCCCCTATTTTGCTATAAATAGGGGAGGAAGTGAGAAGGAAAGAGGTTCAACCCCTTAAGCACTTCTCTCTCTTTCGAATTTGCTTGGAAAAATTGTTTCCGTGAAGAAAATCTAAGCCGAGGCGCTTCCGAAACGTTTCCGTAACGTTTTCCGTGAAGAATTTCGCAAAGGTTTCGACCGTTCTTCGACGTTCTTCATTCATTCTTCATCGTTCTTCGATCTTCAACGGGTAAGTACCTCGAACCAAGCTTTTCGATTCATTCTATGTACCCGTGGTGGTCCACATTGTGTTTTGTGTATTTTTATTCTCATTTTATTTACTTTTTATACCCCCTTTTGACGTGCTTAAGCCATTTTATTTAAGTCATTTCTCGCTTAACCTAAAAATGAAATAAATTTCCACCGATCGTTTGAATTGTATTATCCGTTAACTTCGGTTAAAATGAATTCCGACCGTTCGGTCGTGCCATAACCACGTTGGAAATCAAAAAGAGGTAAAATAATAATATAAAAAAATACCTTTTAGTAAAATAAAGCGAAAAATCAATTGGACGTTTTCTCTTTGGGATTTCTCATTCTTAATCGAATTGACTAATAACTAAGGTGAAACTAAGGCTAAAATCAACTCGCCTAGTCAAGCTCGTCCATAAAAATACGTTTTTGAAATTTGTCATTTCAATTTCTCACTAAGTAAATGGATCATTTTCAAGGACCAACGCCTTAAAATGATCACCTCTTAAGTAAAAAAAGAAATCACTTGATAAAAAAGAACTACGTAGGTCTGATTTCCTCATCACAATTGAGGAATACGTAGGAGCAAAGGGAAACACCCTTGTCGACCACAAAAAGAGAAAAAATATAAAAAGGGTATAAAGGATATAAAGACATAAAAAGGGAACATAAAAAATCAAAGTCATGTTTGCACATTCGATTAAAGGCTGTCGTCCCTTGGGACGGACGTGTGGGGTGCTAATACCTTCCCCGTGCGTAAATACAGCTCCCGAACCTTTCACTTAAAAGTTCGTAGATCGCGTCTTTTCCGGTTTTCCCGACGTTTTCCTCAAATAAACGTTAGTGGCGACTCCGCGCGTATTCCTTTCATGGAACACGCATCCCACGAGTCACGCGTCGCCCTCCCGCCGAAGGGTAGGTTGCGACAGTTGGCGACTCCACTGGGGACTATTTTTAGAGAGTTAGGCCGTTTAATCTTGTGCAAAGTTTTATCATGACTTTCTCCTTTGTTTGTTTCCCTTTATTTTTTATGTTCTTGTGATTATAAACTCTTTGTTGCTTTTAGTGCGTTTCAAAATGTATGCATGAGGTAAATATTTATTCATTTGATGCACACAAACACCAACACTATTTGCACACACTGTGAGTTGAAAAAGGGCCCTATACCCGGGTTCATGGGAACATAAGGAGTGGAGGTGAATCTGTGATCATGCTAGGTCTCCGACTTGCTTGATTACAGTGAACCCTCATCTAGAGTTTTTCTCTTTGAAAACATATTGTTGCTAGTAGTCCCTACTGCTGCAGTATGTTCTTCGAAGGGGATGATACCTCTAGAAACCATCAAGAGAGATATGACTACTTTGGGGGTTATTACTAAAAGCCTAGTTAGCTCTCTCCCTTATAGGTCCCTTAAATAGGGGCACGGAGCAAACACGCTACGTGCCATTTTTCACACTGCCATGCATAAGTGTCATATACCCTTTTGCTTATATTCAGTGAGTATTGTCATACTATGTACATTTTCGTGTTGCGCCTTTCGCATTTGCATCGCACATGGGTTCTGTCTTGATCCCCTCTGTAAACAAACCAACGAAGGGTCTGTGTCACCGTTTTAAATACGTATGTTGGGGCACTTTGCTACCCCTAGACGTTGTATCTAAGAAGGAGACAATTCCTCGGGCCCCCGCATTCCTAGATTGCATCTGTGTCATATGCATTCCTTCATGCATTCATTCATTCCACCCATAAGATATCGGAGTTTTGATTTGCACCGGCTTTTTGTCTCACCTTAGTAAGCATGGGAACAAATCAAATCGGCAAGAGGTTTTACCAAGTCAAGGTTAAAAGCCTAGATACCACCAGCATCAAGGAATTAGGGCGGTTGATGGAACCTCTCCAAATGCAAGCATTCCGCAAGACTTACGGAAAGATCTTAGAGTTGACCATAGCAGAGGTATCCATAGAAGCCATTGCATCACTCACCCAATATTATGACCAGCCTTTGAGATGCTTCACGTTCGGAGACTTCCAATTAGTACCAACCATTGAAGAATTTGAGGAAATTCTAGGATGTCCTCTCGGGGGAAGAAAACCATATCTTTCCTCCGGGTGTCTCCCCTCTTTGAGTAGAATTGCAACTGTGGTCAAGGATTCAGCAAGAGGTTTGGACCCCATAAAACAGACTCAGAACGGCATAGCGGGCCTACCACGGAGGTACCTAGAAGACAAGGCGAGGGGTATGGCCAATCAAGGAGATTGGGTCCCGTTTATGGATGTGTTAGCTTTGCTAATTTTTGGGGTCGTCCTCTTTCCAAACGTGGATGGTTTGGTGGACCTAGCAGCAATCGACGCTTTCCTTGCATACCACCATAGCAAGGAAAGTCCGGTGGTAGCTGTTTTGGCAGATTTATTTGACACATTTGACCGAAGGTGCGAAAAGAGTAGCGCACGGATCATCTGTTGCTTGCCCGCCCTCTGTGTTTGGTTGGTTTCGCACTTGTTCCAGCAAGACACAAGGCATCCATGTCCGCTCCTGAGCCATCGCTCGTGTACTGAAAAGAGGAGAATAGATTGGGACCAGCTTTTGGCCGGGATAGGAGGTAGAACAATCAATTGGTTCCCCCGATGGAAGGAAGGAAAAGAAGGAGTCCTTTTCTCATGTGGAGGATACCTAAACATTCCGCTGATAGGAATGAGGGGTTGTATTAACTACAATCCTGTGCTCGCTATAAGACAACTAGGGTACCCCATGAGGGGAGCACCGACGGAAGAAGGCATGTCTCCTTTCCTTGTGAGGGATTTCGGCGCACAAAATTCCAAGGCTATACAAAGAATCCATAAGGCATGGGAAACCTCGTTAAGGAAAGATCAAGAACTTAGGGGCATTCATAATGGCATCATTGGTGGGTACCATGAATGGCTGAAAGTTCATATACGAGGTTTAGATTGGCTCACCAAGTTAAAAGTCGTCAGCGAAGAGAGCTTTGAAGCACCGGAAGAGGACGAAGAAGTCCAAGCTCTCAAAAGCGAGTTAGGAAAGGCGAAACTTGCCAAGGAGAAGTTCAAGTTGGCCGCTACACACATTCGGAAGGAGTGTGCCGGATTACGGGAAGAGAATGCAACTACCGCAAGAGCCCTTGAACAAGAGACCAAGAGGGCTCGCAAGGAAGAGTATGGCCGGAATAAATTTCGCGGAGCTCTGTGGGGTAGCAACAATGAACTCAAGCTGCGAAGGGAAGAGAAGGACCAGTCGCGAGCACATAGCATGGTTTTGAAAGAGGAGTTAGTTACCTGTTCAAGGTCCAAAAGAAGCTTGTCTCAGTGTTTATGCGAGACGGAGACCAACATGCTAGCTATCATCGCCAAGTACCAAGAAGAGTTAGGTCTAGCCACGGCCCACGAGCATAGGATCGCGGACAAGTATGCCCAAGTATACGCGGAAAAAGAGGCTAGAGGAAGGGTGATCGACTCTTTACACCAAGAGGCAACCATGTGGATGGATCGGTTTGCTCTTACCTTGAACGGGAGTCAAGAACTTCCCCGCTTGTTAGCCAAGGCCAAGGCGATGGCGGACACCTACTCCGCCCCCGAAGAGATTCATGGGCTTCTCGGCTATTGTTAGCATATGATAGACTTAATGGCCCACATAATTAGAAATCGCTAGGAAACTTGTATGGTCTCTCAGACCTTGGCTAGATACAACCTTTTTTGTTGAAATAAAATGAGTTGGTCCCATGTTTCTACTCCAAAAAGCTTGTGCGAATCAAAAATCACTCCTGCATTTTATCTCTAGCATGCATTCTTTCTTCTTTACCCACTCCTCACGTTTGGTTTTTTTAGGGAAAAACACCATAACTAAACGCGCCACAAGGCATCCCTATCGCACCAGATCCAAATCTAGAACGATGGGTGATCAAGAGGAGACACAGGAATAGATGAAAGCCGACATGTCGACTCTGAAAGAACAAATGGCCTCCATGATGGAGGCCATGTTAGGAATGAGGCAGCTCATGGAGAAAAACACGGCCACCGCTGCCGCTGTCAGTTCGGCTGCCGAAGCAGACCCAACTCTCTTGGAAACTGCGCACCATCCTCCCTCAAACATAATAGGAAGGGGAAGGGACACAATGGGGCACGATGGCAACCCTCACCTGGGAAGCGTCCAACTACTCACCACCCATCTTGCAAGACGATGCGGGCCATCTTGCTTCTCCCGTCCTTGAAAGAGAACCTCCTCAACAGCCCGACGAGGTCCACAAAGACCCTCAAGACTATGCTCGAAGGGATGTCGAGTTCTATACCCCGATCCTCGAAGGGCCAGCACCCAGCACGTTGCCTCAACCCAACATCGCGACACAACCAATAGTTTTGTCCACGGAAGGACCGCCCCCGGCAACTGAAGAAAGGAGGAAGCTCGATCTCCTCGAGGAAAGATTGAGAGCCATTGAAGGATTTGGGGATTATCCGTTCGCAGACATGACGGATCTTTGCTTAGTACCCGATGTTGTTATTCCCCCGAAGTTCAAAGTGCCGGACTTCGACAAGTATAAAGGGACGACTTGTCCCAAAAACCATCTCAAGGTGTACTGTCGCAAGATGGGCGCACACTCTAGGGATGAAAAGCTATTAATACACTTTTTTCAAGATAGCTTGGCCGGAGCCGCGGTAGTCTGGTACACTAATTTGGAAGCTTCCCGTATCCGTACTTGGAAGGATCTGATTACTGCCTTCCTAAGGCAATATCAGTATAACTCCGATATGGCTCCCGATCGCACTCAGCTGCAGAATATGTTCAAGAAAGAAGGTGAAACCTTTAAAGAATACGCCCAGCGGTGGAGAGATTTGGCGGCACAAGTAGCTCCTCCCATGGTTAAGAGAGAAATGATCACCATGATGGTAGACACTCTGCCAGTGTTCTACTATGAGAAGCTAGTAGGTTACATGCCGTCCAGCTTCGCGGATCTAGTATTCGCCAGGGAAAGAATCGAGGTAGGATTGAAAAGAGGAAAGTTCGATTACGTTTCCTCCACGAGTGCGAATGCCAAAAGAATTGGGGCAACAGGGGCAAAGAGGAAGGAAGGAGATGCCCATGCCGTCTCTTCAACGCTCGCGTGGGTCAAACCCCCGCAGACACCTTATGGTACCCATCAGTATGCGCAACATCACCCGAGCTTCTCGGCTCATACCGGGAACGCCTCTAGTTCAGCACCCGTGCAGCCTAAGGCACCCACCCAGAGGGAAGCTCCCCAAGTTCCAACTTCGAACACGACTCGCCCGGCTGGTAATTCCAACGCAACAAGGAACTTCCCTCCGAGGCCATTTCAAGAATTCACCCCACTCCCAATGACGTACGAAGACCTCTTGCCATCCCTCATCGCCAATCATTTGGCCGTGGTAACTCCTGGAAAGGTCCTCCAACCCCCTTTCCCAAAGTGGTATGACCCTAACGCAACTTGCAAGTACCATGGGGGTGTCCCGGGGCATTCCGTTGAAAAATGCTTGGCCCTTAAATACAAGGTCCAACATTTAATGGATGCTGGATGGCTGACATTCATAGAGGATCGGCCCAATGTGGAAACCAACCCGCTCGCCAATCATGGAGGGGAGCAATTAACGCTGTTGAGTCCGATAGGCCGCGCAAGTCTAAACCTTTAAGGGATGTGGCAACCCCTAGGAGGTTTATCTTTAAGGCCCTACAAAAGGGAGGTGTGATTCCCCATAGTGGGTGTAAGGAGGATTCCTGTTTGCTGCATTCCGGCGAGCTGCATGACATGAAGACGTGTTTGGGAGTAGAGGAATTGTTACAGCGGATGATAGATCAAGGTCGACTGGAAGTTGGCAGTGAAGGAAAAGAAGAGCAGTCCACGGATGGGAGCAGTGTTGCGAAGCCCAAACCCTTGGTGATATACTTCACTAAGGACACAGCTTCGCAAAAGCCCGGACACCCCTTAGCAGCTAAACCTGTTCCTTTCCCGTACCAAAATAGCCACGCGGTCCCATGGAGATATGCACCTCCGAGGGGAGAGGAAGAAGAAGCCACCGACGTCAGCTCATTGTCGGCTAAGGTGACAAATATCACGGGGTTGAGTGGTGTGACCCGTAGAGGACGTGTGTTCGCGCCTCCGGACCTACCAGTCCAACCCGCGAACGTCAAGGGAAAAGGAAAAGTGGTGGAGGAACAAGATGGCGAAGCACCCCACGCTTCGAATAAAGATATTCCAGCAAAAGGTCTTCCGGAGAAAAAGGATGGTAAAAAGGAGGTATCACTAGAGGAAGCCAGCGAGTTCCTCTGTATAATTCAGCAGAGCGAATTCAAGGTTATCGAACAGCTCAACAAAACCCCGGCCAGGGTCTCGCTGTTGGAGTTACTCATGAGCTCCGAGCCTCATCGGGCTCTGCTAGTAAAAGTTCTGAACGAGGCCCATGTGGCCCAAGACATCTCGGTAGAAGGTTTCGGAGGGCTGGTCAATAATATCACTGCCAACAACTATCTTTCCTTCGCCGAAGAAGAAATCCCCGCCGAGGGGAGAGGGCATAATAAAGCTTTGCACGTATCAGTCAAGTGTATGGACCATGTCGTAGCCAAAGTGCTCATCGATAATGGTTCCAGTTTAAACGTGATGCCTAAGAGCACTTTGGAGAAATTACCATTCAATGCTTCCCACTTAAAGCCGAGTTCAATGGTGGTTCGTGCCTTCGACGGCACCCGTCGAGAGGTTAGGGGAGAGATCGATCTCCCAGTACAAATAGGCCCTCACACCTGTCAAGTCACCTTCCAAATAATGGATATTAACCCCCCCTACAGCTGTCTGTTGGGGCGCCTGTGGATCCACTCAGTGGGAGTTGTTCCCTCTACACTCCACCAAAAGTTGAAATTCGTAGTGGAAGGGCATCTGGTCATCGTATCAGGCAAAGAAGACATCTTGGTGAGCTGCCCATCCTCTATGCCTTATGTGGAAGCCGCAGAGGAGTTATTAGAAACCGCTTTCCAGTCTTTTGAGGTGGTAAGCATTTCCTCCGTGGACTCCTTCTCTGGGCAAGCTTGCCTGTCCGATGCAGCAGTAATGATGGCCCGAGTTATGTTGGGGAACGGTTACGAACCCGGAATGGGTTTAGGCAAAGACAACGGCGACATAACTAGCTTGATAAATGCCAAAGGAAATCGTGGGAAGTATGGTTTAGGCTATAAACCCGCTCAGGCGGATATAAAGAGGAGCATCGCGGGAAGAAAGAGCGGTGGTCAAAGCTCGCGGTTGAGGCAAGAAAGTGAAGGAAGCCCGCCCTGCCACATAAGTAGAAGCTTTATAAGCGCGGGTCTGGGAGACGAAGGTCAAGTGGTCGCGATATACGAAGATGATGTTCCGAGTACATTGGATTTGGTACGACCATGCCCTCCTGATTTCCAGCTAGGAAATTGGCGAGTGGAGGAATGCCCCGGCATTTACGCAACGAGCATAATGTAAACCTTTACGGTTTTAAAAGCTCTATAGTTGGGCCTAGGCTTTAGAGTTTTTCTTTTGTTAAGGCTTTGTGTCTTTTGTTTTTGAATTTATAATACAAGGACCTTTCTTCATCTATTCCTATGTCTCTACCCATTCTCATTCATTTGCATGTTTACTTCTTTTTCTGAAACGGCAGATCCGATGACGAGTCCCCCGAAGGTACTAATACCTAGGACCCGCCTATCGACTTCGAGCAAGAAATGAATCAAACGGAAGATGAAGGAAACGAGGATGTGGGACTTCCCCCAGAATTAGAAAGAATGGTCGCCCATGAGGACCAAGAAATGGGACCTCATCAAGAAGAAACAAAGCTAGTAGACTTAGGAATCGGCAGTGGAAAAAGGGAAGTGAAGATAGGCACAGGTATTACCGCGCCTATCCATGAAGAATTAATAATTCTGCTAAAAGACTGCCAAGACATCTTTGCTTGGTCATACCAAGATATGCCCGGTTTGAGTTCTGACATTGTACAGCACCGATTACCTCTAAATCCCGAGTGTCCCCCGGTAAAGCAGAAACTGAGAAGGATGAAGCCCGAAACATCCTTGAAGATAAAAGAAGAAGTGAAGAAGCAATTTGACGCTGGTTTTCTGGCCGTCACTCAGTATCCAGAATGGGTTGCCAACATCGTATCGGTCCCTAAGAAAGATGGGAAAGTACGAATGTGTGTGGATTATCAGGACCTGAATCGGGCCAGTCCCAAGGACAATTTTCCTTTGCCACACATCGATATCCTCGTGGATAACAGGGAGTGGAAGTATACTGTATAAGATAAATCACGACATGACACTCCTGCGGTGTGTGGATGCCAGGGAGGCAAATCACATGATCAAGGAAGTCCATGAGGGCTCGTTTGGAACGCACGCCAACGGGCATGCTATGGCCAGGAAGATCCTAAGAGCAGGTTATTACTGGCTTACCATGGAAAGTGATTGTTGTGTCCATGTGAGGAAATGCCACAAATGTCAAGCGTTCGCAGATAATGTCAATGCCCCACCACATCCTCTGAATGTCATGTCCGTCCCTTGGCCTTTCTCCATGTGGGGAATAGATGTCATCGGGGCCATTGAGCCCAAGGCCTCGAATGGTCATCGCTTCATCCTCGTGGCGATAGATTATTTCACCAAGTGGGTCGAGGCAGCTTCCTATGCCAACGTCACGAGGGGTGTGGTGGTCAGGTTCATTAAGAAAGAGATCATCTGCCGATATGGTTTGCCAAGGAAGATTATCACAGACAACGGCACCAACCTAAATAACAAGATGATGGGGGAAATGTGCGAGGAGTTTAAAATCCAACATCACAATTCCACACCCTACCGGCCAAAGATGAATGGAGCTGTGGAAGCGACCAAGAAGAATATCAAAAAGATTATCCAAAAGATGACTGTGTCATACAGAGATTGGCACGAAATGCTCCCATTCGCGTTACACGGTTACCGAACTTCAGTGCGGACGTCAACTGGGGCAACGCCGTTCTCATTGGTATATGGGATGGAGGCTGTGTTACCGTTTGAGGTGGAAGTCCCGTCATTAAGGATCTTGGCAGAATCCGGATTAAAGGAATCAGAGTGGGCTCAAACGTGCTATGACCAGCTCAACCTCATTGAGGGTAAGCGCTTAACGGCCATGAGTCATGGGCGTTTGTACCAGCAAAGAATGAAGAGTGCATTCGACAAGAAAGTACGCTTGCGCAAGTTCCATGAGGGAGACCTTGTCCTAAAGAAAATGTCCCATGCTGTCAAGGACAATCGAGGGAAATGGGCCCTGAATTACGAAGGGCCTTTTGTTGTGAAGAGGGCTTTTTCCGGAGGAGCCCTAGTGCTTACCAACATGGATGGCGAAGAGTTACCTTCACCCGTGAATTCTGATGTCGTCAAGCGATATTATGCTTAGAATCTGGGGCAATTAAGGATGTCGCTGCATGTTCTTTATCTTTATGCGTTTTCTGGATTTCCCCCAGGGATTTCCCGTCTGCTGTATCTCTCGTTACAATCTTTCAAAGAAATGAACGTGGATTCGAGGCTTTAGTCCTCACGTTGGTTTCAAACCTTGCGTTGATTTGTGATCACCTGAGCCCTTCCGCTCAGTTCATGGGATGCCCCAAGCGCTTAATTAAAATTAAACCTAAACCAATTTTTGCTAAAATTTGCTGCGTTTGAAAACATTCATGCATACGCATACGCATGCATATTGTTGTGGTAAAACAGGGGCAGGATCATCTTGAGCTACCTTCTGGGGTGGGGACAAAACATGGATAGCAGAAACCAATCAAGGTAAGACAACGACGCGGTCAAGATTGGCCAAACCTGGTTGTTTATTACTTGCAGGTACTTAGGAACGGATGCAAGTGGGGATGGGGTCACGACCGACTGATCGTTGCCCTTTCTCTGCGCTAGCCAAGCAGAGAACGTCGCTGCAAGGCAGCCCCGTATCCTTTCTATTCGTAGTTTTCTTTTACTATTTGTTTGTTTTAAAAATAAGTAACCAACGCCTAATTCTAACTTAAGTATGTTCAAGTTAGGCAAAACGCTAACCCATAAGGAAGGAGGGGACATGGTTAATGTTCCTCTCAAAAAAAAAATGCAGGTTAGCTCGCCTGGGCCAAAATATAAAAGTGACGCCGGGGGGACGTTTTTGCATTCAAAAACTTCTTTTCCCCCCTTTCAAAAGCCATACCCACGGGATTTACGAGTTTGCAGCCCTAGGGTCATCATTTTTCGCATTTTTTTATTCCGTTTTGCGCTTTTGTTCATCACCAACAAGTAAGTATTCCATCCCTAAGCTTTCTAGCTTTTCATTGGTGTATTTTGATCTCCTTTTGGTGCTCTAAAATGTGGGAATGTGCTCAAATATGTGGGGCAATTTTGGTTTGTTTTCTTGCTTGATTGATTTGAATTGGGGGTTTGTATGAGATGGCCCTAGGCCTATAATGCATTTTGAAGCAATGGGACATGCCACATTGTCCCCGTTCTCTTGCTTTTGATGCCTAAACGCGCGCCCACCAAGTGTTCGATGAAATGCCTCAATGGCATTAGCACGTGACATTTGTAAGGAAACAACCCATGGGGCATTTTGGTTTGCACATATTTTCTATTTTTTGGGATATGCATTCAGTTTCGAAAGAGCTAGAGTAATTGCCCCACATATATCCTAGGCCTAGGAACCAAAGTTTTTATGCAAAAGAACACAAGAGGAGGTGCATATTGGGTAAAGTTACCCTTTTTGGCCAGCAATCAGCTATGGGCCACGCTACAATAATTTCCCTACGCCTAGATGTTTAGGAATTTTGCTCATCATAAATGTGTAGGTTTAGAATAGGTAGCAAAATACCTTTGGCAATTTACACTTTGGGTGTGGTAGCAAAATACTTGGATGTATGTACATGTAATTTTTGGTAGTCAAAATGTCTCACAAAAAATATAAATATGTTGCATGTTATGTAAAGAAAATGCCTTACAAAAATACCTTTTAATTTGAATACAATTTTAGTCAGCAAAAGAAAATATACTTGAATTTGCATGCGGCTTTAGGTGGCAAAAACACTTGAATAAAGCATGAAATGTAGCACCTTATTGTGTAGATAGCCAAGATTTATCACAAAGTTTGTATATGCATAAGTATTAGAAATACCGGAATGTGCACATGTGCAATTTTTGGTACCCCAAATGCTTTGAGTATGCATGTATGTAAATTTAGCCAAGGAAGTGCATGTGATGTAGGTAGCAAATACACCTTGGAAGTACATATAAATAATCTAGGTAACGGAGGTGCCTTGATTGTACATTGGTGCATTTTTCTTAGTTATAAGAATGTCTTGTGCAAGTGAACGTTCGTAAAGAAGTATGTGCATAAGTTTGCTCTAAATTTACATTGATGTTTGTGTTTATTGCAGGAGGTTGTATGCCATTTTTGTTTTAAGAGTAGCATTTCTTGGTAAAACTAACTTTCCAAATGTTTGCCTTCGCAGGAAATGGCCCCGAGGAAGCTTGCCTCAAAGAGGTCCAGGAAGGATAAGGCGGCCGAAGGGACTAGTTCCGCTCCTGAGTATGACAGTCACCGCTTTAGGAGCGCTGTACACCAGCAGCTCTTCGAGGCCATCAAGGGATGGTCGTTTCTCCGGGAGCGACACATCCAGCTCAGGGACGACGAGTATACTGATTTCCAGGAGGAGATAGGGCGCCGGCGGTGGACATCACTGGTTACCCCCATGGCCAAGTTCGATCCAGAAATAGTCCTTGAGTTTTATGCCAATGCTTGGCCAACAGAGGAGGGCGTGCGTGACATGAGATCCTGGGTAAGGGGTCAGTGGATCCCGTTTGATGCCGACGCTATCGGCCAACTCCTGGGATATCCGTTGGTGTTGGAAGAGGGCCAGGAGTGCGAGTATGGCCAGAGGTGGAACCAGTCTGATGGGTTCGATGAGGAGGCCATCGCCCAGTTACTATGTATACCGGGGCAGGATTTTGCCCGGATTGCTGCCGGAAGACGGGTGCGGATCATGCGCACCAACATGACCACCCTGACTCAGATATGGATGACTCTGCTGCTCAGCAACATCCTGCCCACCGATCATAATTCTGACCTCCCCATGCCGAAGTGTTAGCTGGTGTACGCCATCCTGACGCGGATGAGCATCCATGTGGCTCAGTTAATCGCTGATTCCATCTATATTTTTGCAGGTATGGCGCCTACCAGGCACCCTTTGGACCCAGATAAGTCCAACAGGGCCCTGGGATTTCCCGCACTTATCACAGGACTCTGCCAGTCGTTCGGAGTCCCCGTTGCACCTACCAAGGTAATTCGGCCGCCCATCACCCGGGCTTTTATTGAGAAGTACTGTACCCAGAGACAGGCTCAGGGTGATGCTCCACAGGCCGCAGGCGCGCCCCTACCACCTCATCAGGCTGGCCAGACTGGGTCATTTGACATGGAGCGGTATTTACGGCATTTGGTTCGCCAGTAGGCGGCCAACCACCGGGCACATGTGCAGACCCATGATTGTCTGTACCAGATGAGCCTCAGCATGCAGAGCCAGGGCTTCGCTGCTTTTTCATGCCCTACTCCAGACCAGTTCAGGGCAGAGGTCACATGGCCCGGGGATTGGCCCGAGGCCCAAGCAGGAGAGGCACCCCCAGAGGTTCCCGGCGATGGAGAGGAGGCCCACGAGGACGAGGAGATGGCCGATTTGCTTGACTTCTTGGGAGGGAGTGGAGCTACATGACTAGGAGATCCCCAGATTCATGTTTTCTTTCATATTTCTTTTATCATTTTTTATGTTATGTTTTGACTTGAGAGACTAATGTTTGTTTTTGTTGTTTCGATTGTCGTTTGTACAGTGCATACATTTTTGTTTGGATTGTTGCGTAAGTGTTTATATCGTTATTATCAATAATGTTTGAAATTCTGGAACCGTGTAGAGTTCTTCGTTTAGGGACATCGTCCAAAAAAATATATATAATAAAACAAACAAAAATCATGATAAAAATAAAAATAAAAATAAAAAAAAAGGAAAAAAGAGAGCAAATGAGGAAAAAGAAAGCAAGTAAGAAAAAAGATGGGGAAAAGGAAAATAAGTTGTCTAGCTGAAAAACCAACATGCTTTTGAAAAGAGATGACTTCCAACTTTTCTTTGAAAAAATTCGCTGATCATAGCTATTTTTGGAAGAAATGTGTGTGTACACCCGAAGGGTAAACGCTGTGAAATTTCCCCGGACGCCCGAAATGGACTCGGATGAATGCACAAATTGATAAAGAACATATTTTGGAAACATTGGGTTGACTAAAATAGAGGAAATGAATCCTGAGCCCTAGCATCACATGACCATAAAAATTTGACACTTGAGCGTCCGCATAGGTGCATGCATGACCAGTTTTGCATAAAGTTTCCAAATCATCATTTTTGCATTTGTGTCATGGAAATAATGTGGGGCATCCCTTTTTTATCCTTGAACCAAACCAAAACCTGACATGTATCATGTCTAGCCATTCTACAAGCCTTGAGCCAAAATCCTAACTCACCATAAACCTTGACCCAGGGTGAGAATGTCAATCCTTACCCTCGGAAGCAAAAAAAAAAAAGAAGAAAAAAGAGAGGAAAGGAAATTCCCAATCAAAGAGTGGGAGAAAGCGAAAAGAAAAGAAAGAAAATTCCCAACCAAAGAATGGGAGAAAGTAAAAGGAAGGAAAGAAATCTCCTGATCAAGGATCGAAAGAAATCAGAAGAAATATGCAGAAAGGTCTTTGGACCAGACAATATCTGAACAATACAGAATTGTCACCAAATGAACAAAAGGAAGGAAAGGAAACCATGACCTAAAGTGGTCTTCTCCCTTTGATTACCAACCAAAATCCCGTGTGTCGGTGACTTGCCCGCCTCGCGTCAAACAAGAACAGAAAAGGAAAAAGCCAAAAAAATCAAAAGCCAGAAAAAAAATCAGATCAATCAAAAGCTGAAAAACCCACCAAAAGAACCCATTCCCAAGGGAAGTCCTATTGATCCATGATCACGCATGTAATTTTTGATTTGATAGGAAATAATTTGCAAAATCAAGTCATGACATATTTATGGTTCGGAATTAGGATAAAACACTTACCTGTGCGAGATTGATACACTTTGAGTGGATTTCTTCTATTTTTGTCGAACCCAGTGTTTCCTCTAAATGGTCATTTAGAAACGAAATGCTAACATCCAAAATCTTATTTATGGTTATGGGGGGGTTTCATCAGCAGACTCTCCTTCCCCGGTAGACGCATTCTTTTTCACTCAAAAAAGGCATATGCTACTCTAATCAGTTGGAATATTTGTCTCTTTGCTAAAGCATGTTTGCATTTTAGTGGAGAAAACACCGAGACTTTTTCGAGTCTCACAAGTTATCCAGAACTACGTAGGTCTGAGTTCCTCATTGGAGGATACGTAGGAGCAAAAGCCTTGCTTTTGTCGACCACACCGCTTTTTGTTACCATGACCCAAGATCTGGTAACCCGCGGAGACACCTTACGGTTATCCGCACCTCGTCATTCAGTGACTCCAAGTGTGATTGATGAGCAGAGGCCAATGTGGTCATCTGCGCCCTTTCCGGAGGTGTTAGCATTTCCCGGTAGAGACTTTTTCAAGTCTCACAAGTTATCTAGAACTACGTAGGTCTGAGTTCCTCATTGGAGGATACGTATGAGCAAGAGCCTTGCTTTTGTCGGCCACCCCACAATTTCTGTCATACTGACCCTGAGGTCATGTGACATGCGGAGACAAAATTTGGTCATTCCGCACCCCTTTGCCATTCAGACGCAGTCGTGTCCGATGGCGCACAGAGACAAATTTTGGTCATTCTGCACCCTTTTGTCATCCAGAGGCGGCGAGCCCGATGACATGCGGAGACAAAATTTGGTCATTCCGCACCCCTTTGCCATTCAAACACAGTCGTGTCCGATGGCGCGCAGAGACAAATTATGGTCATTCTGCACCCTTTTGTCATCCAGAGGCGGCGGGCCCGATGACATGCGGAGACAAGATTTGCTCATTCCGCACCCCTTTGCCATTCAGACACAGTCGTGTCCGATGGCGCGCAGAGACAATTTATGGTCATTCTGCACCCTTTTGTCATCCAGAGGCGGTGGGCCCGATCACATGTGGAGACAAAATTTGGTAATTCCGCACCCCTTTGCAATTCAGACACAGTCGTGTACGATGGCGCGCAGAGACAAATTATGGTCATTCTGCACCCTTTTGTCATCCAGAGGCGGCGGCCCCGATGACATGCGGAGACAAAATTTGGTCATTCCGCACCACTTTGCCATTCAGACGCAGTCGTGTCCGATGGCGCGCAGAGACAAATTATGGTCATTCTGCACCCTTTTGTCATGTAGAGGCGGCGGGCCCGATGACATGCGGAGACAAAATTTGGTCATTCCGCACCCCTTTGCCATTCAGACATAGTCGTGTCCGATGGCGCGCAGAGATAAATTATGGTCATTCTGCACCCTTTTGTCATCCAGAGGCGGCGGGCCCGATGACATGCGGAGACAAAATTTGGTTATCCGTATATACATTCTTTTGCTATATGTAAGACAGAACGCTTGATAGCATGCAGAGACTGACATCGTCTTCTGCACCTTTTGTTCCCTCGGGAACGACAAGTCATTTGCATGCGGAAATTTTATGGTCACCCGCGACTCTCGTCAACCGAGAGGAACGAAATTAGTGTCTTATCTTTACTTTCCTTTTATCTCCAATAAAAGACAAGTAAAGAGGGGCAACTGTCATACCCTAATTTCGTCCGGGGACCTTTGCTTGATGACATGCGACTTTTATTTGGTCCTTTTAAGGTGCTTGGCACCCATCATTAGGCAATTTGTGAAATTCCAGGACGTGCCAGAAAACAAAAGAAAATATTGATGCACAATCCGCCTGGGCGAGCTGGGCGGCAAGCATCTCCCCTATTTTGCTATAAATAGGGGAGGAAGTGAAAAGGAAAGAGGTTCAGCCCCTTAGGCACTTCTCTCTCTTTCGAATTTGCTTGGAAAAATTGTTTCCGTGAAGAATATCTAAGCCGAGGCGCTTCCGAAACGTTTCCGTAACGTTTTCCGTGAAGAATTTTGCAAAGGTTTCGACCGTTCTTCGACGTTCTTCATCGTTCTTCGATCTTCAACGGGTAAGTACCTCGAACCAAGCTTTTCAATTCATTCTATGTACCCGTGGTGGTCCACATTGTGTTTTGTGTATTTTTATTCTCGTTTTATTTACTTTTTATACCCCCTTTTGACGTGCTTAAGCCATTTTATTTAAGTCATTTCTCGCTTAACCTAAAAATAAAATAAATTTCCACCGATCGTTTGAATTGTATTATCCGTTAACTTCGGGTAAAATGAATTCCGACCGTTCGGTCGTGCCGTAACCACGTTGGAAATCAAAATGAGGTAAAATAATAATATAAAAAAAAATACCTATTAGTAAAATAAAGCAAATAATCAATTGGACGTTTTCTCTTTGGGATTTCTCGTTCTTAATCGAATTGACTAATAACTAAGGTGAAACTAAGGCTAAAATCAACTCGCCTAGTCAAGCTCGTCCATAAAAATACGTTTTTGAAGTTTGTCATTTCAATTTCTCACTAGGTAAAGTGGATCATTTTCAAGGTCCAACGCCTTAAAATGATCACCTCTTAAGTAAAAAAAGAAATCACTTGATAAAAAAGAACTACGTAGGTCTGATTTCCTCATCACAATTGAGGAATACGTAGGAGCAAAGGGAAACACCCTTGTCGACCACAAAAAGAGAAAAAATATAAAAAGGGTATAAAGGATATAAATACATAAAAAGGGAACTTAAAAAATCAAAGTCATGTTTGCACATTCGATTAAAGGGTGTCGTCCCTTGGGACGGACGTGTGGGGTGCTAATACCTTCCCCGTGCGTAAATACAACTCCCGAACCTTTCACTTAAAAGTTCGTAGATCGCGTCTTTTCCGGTTTTCCCGACGTTTTCCTCAAATAAACGTTGGTGGCGACTCCGAGTGTATTCCTTTCATGGAACACGCATCCCGCGAGTCACGCATCGCCCTCCCGCCGAAGGGTAGGTTGCGACACAGGGCATAGCAGATCCTTTCCAGCATTGAGTAATTCATCTCACATGCGGTAAACTTCTTGCTTAGATAGTAAATGGCTTGTTCCTTTTTCCCAGAATCATCATGCTGACCCAACACGCACCCCATAGACTCGTCTAATACAATCATGTATAGGAAAAGAGGTCTTCCTGTTACAGGTGGCATAAGCATCGGGGGGTTTGCGAGGCTCTGTTTGATCTTCTCGAAGGCCGCTTGGCAGTCGCTGTTCCACAAGACCGCCTGGTTCTTTCGTAATAGCTTAAAAATGGGCTCACATGTAGGGGTGAGTTGCGAGATAAATCTCGCGATGTAATTCAACCTGCCCAAGAAACCTCGAACTTGCTTCTCTGTGTGCGGTTCCGGCATTTCAAGAATTGCCTTCACTTTCTCGGGATCTATCTCTATCCCTTTCTGACTTACGATGAATCCCAGCAACTTCCCTGTCTTTACCCCGAAGGTGCACTTGGTTGGGTTTAGCTTCAGTTGGTATTTCCGCAACCTTCCAAACAGCTTATGCAGATTAACGAGGTGTTCATCCTCAGTCCGAGATTTGGCAATCATGTCATCTACGTAGACCTCTATCTCTTTATGCATCATGTCATGGAACAACGCTACCATGGCACGCTGATAGGTTGCCCCAGCATTTTTCAGCCCGAAGGCCATTACTTTGTAGCAGAATGTTCCCCATAGGGTGACGAAAGTAGTCTTCTCCACATCTTCGGGTGCCATCTTTATCTGATTATACCCCGAGAAACCATCCATAAACGACAAAAGGGCGAACTTGGCTGTATTATCTACCAATATATCAATGTGTGGCAGTGGAAAATTGTCTTTAGGACTGGCTCGGTTTAAGTCCCGATAGTCTACACACATTCACACCTTGCCGTCCTTTTTTGGGACCGGGACAATGTTGGCCACCCACTCCGGGTATCGAGCTACAACTAAGAAACCCGCATCGAACTGCTTTCTCACTTCTTCTTTAATTTTTAAAGACATCTCGGGTCTCATCCTTCGTAGCTTTTGCTTAACTGGGGAAGACCCAGGATTCAATGGCAACTTATGCTGCACAATGTCGGAGTCCAGACCGGGCATGTCTTGGTATGACCATGCAAAGACATCTTGATATTCTTCAAGATGGGTTATCAAGCCTTGGCGGATAGGTGCAGTCATACCGGTTCCTACTTTTACTTCTTTCTTTCCCTCTCCGGTCGCTAAGTTTACCAGTTCGGTTTCCTCTTGGTGAGGCTTTATTTCGCGTTCTTCCTGAGCGATCAACCTCTCCAACTCTGGTGAAAGGATGTCCTCTTCCTCTTCTTCGTTGATCGTTTGGCTTACATCTCAATCGAAATCGATTGTCAAACCCTCGTTGTTATCACGCGCCAGTTCCCCACTTGGGAATCGGGATGGCATGGTCGCACGAAATTTGGCGGGTCTTGAGGGAACTCCTCTCCTATTGCTACCACCTCTTCCTCAAACATTATTCCGACATTGGTGAAACATTGGCTAACATGGCCGGGCCATGCCCTATCCGCCTGGAATCTTGACGGCGCATTCCTCCTTCCCGGCATCCCGGGTTCATACCCTAACCCATATTTGTATGGGTTTCCCCTAATATTGACCACGTCGGCATTCCCGAGGTCATCCTTGCCTAGACCCATTCCGGGCTCATAACCGTGCTTGAGCATAACCCGTGCTACCATTATGGCCGCATTGGAGAGAGAAGGTAGCAACGGACTTGTTTCCACAGAGGCACAACTCACCACCTCGAAGGATTGGAAAGCTGTTTCCAATGATTCTTCCGCTGCTTCTACGTATGGTGCAGAGGAGGGGCAGCTCACCAACATATCCTCTTCGCCCGACACTATCACTAAAAGTCCACCAACCGCAAACTTCAATTTCTGGTGAAGCGTCGAAGGGACCACTCCCAGCGCATGAATCCAAGGTCTCCCCAAGAGGCAGCTGTAGGCGGGATTTATGTCCATCACTTGAAACACCACATTGCAAGTGTGGGGGCCTATCTGAATAGGGATGTTGATTTCCCCCATCACTTCCCGCCGACTACCATCAAAGGCTCGTACCACCATCGAACTTGGTTTTAAACGTGACGCACTAAAAGGAAGCTTCTCCAAGGTGGTCTTCGGCATCACATTTAAACTTGAACCATTGTCGATAAGTACCTTTGCGACGACATGGTCCATACATCTTACAGACACATGTAGAGCCTTGTTGTGTCCTCTCCCCTCAACGGAAATCTCTTCTTCCGCAAACGCGATATAGTTATTGGTGGTTATACGATTAACGATGCCTTCAAAACCCTCAACTGAGATATCATGCGCTACGTGGGCTTCGTTGAGGACCTTTATCAACAGCGCACGATGAGGATCGGAGTTTATGAGCAGTTCAAGCAAAGAGATCCTTGCTGGAGTTTTATTCAGTTGTTCAACTACCTTAAACTCGCTTTGTTGGATGAGACAAAGAAACTCATGAGCCTCTTCCAAAGTCACCGTCTTTCCTTGAAGACCTTCTTTCTTTTCAGCTCCTTTTACCACCGGAGGCTCCACTTCTTTCGAGGGGGTGGCTACGTCTGTGGGCTCTTGGACCATGGGCGCCTTCCCCTTGGAGGGAAATTTTGTCGAGTGAGGGGGAGCGAAAACCCGGCCACTGCGGGTTACACCACTGAGGCCGGTGATATTGGTCACCTTGGCTGACAAGGAGTCAACTCCGGTTGCAACTCTTTCTCCAAAAGCGGGAGGGGTATACTTCCACGGAACAGCCTTATTGCTTTGATATGCAAACGGCGTCGGCTTGGATGCTGTTCGGGGGTACATGGGCGTGGAGCCGGTCCCTTTCCTAGTGAAACATATTACTAGGGCTTTGGGGGTTGGGGGAACCTTCTTTTTCTTCCGACTGCATGCAAATCTGTGGTTCTTCCTTCCCTCCTTTGGACACTTCGAGACGCCTCCAGTCCATGAGCCGTTGAAGCAATTCTTCCACCGCGGGACAGGTTTCCATGTTGTGCGATTCCCCGAGATAAAATAAACATTTGTCCCTTTCGTCTCCGCCACGAGAGACCATGCATGCCGCTTGCAGTGACTGGTAGATGAACCGCCTAGATGTAGCCACATCTTCCAATCTCTTTTCCCGTTATGGCCCATCCTCTTCAATGGCGTTTACGCTAGCCCCTCCATGACAGGCTAGTGGGTTAGTTTTAACGTTGGGGCCCTCCTCTTGGAATGATAGCTAGCCGACATTAATTAGGTGTTGCACCTTATATTTGAACGGTAGGCAGGAGTCAATGTTGTGTCCGGGGGCTCCACTATGGTACGCACACTTGGCATCCGAGTTGTACCACTTGGGGTATGGTGGCTCGAAGACCTTCCCGGGTATTGGCCACCACCAAATCATTTTCCAATAATGAAGGCCACAACTCGGAGTATGCCATGGGAATAGGAGAGAAATCATCTTTCGGGGGGGTGCGCCGTGCATTATTATAGCTCGCGCCCGGAGTTGTATTACTGGTTGGCCGGGGAGTGGCTGGAGCTGTGTGTTGGGCCGGCATTCTTTCTATTACGGGAGGTCCTTTCACTTGAGTTGGGAAGGAGCTCCCGGCTCGGATTGAAAAGTTCGGGAGGTTGGGATGGTATGAGTTTTGGATATTTTGGGGTGCTTTCATCCATGTAGGGGCGGTGGTGACCGCGTGGGTATCTCCTTTTTTCCTCGTGCCCACTACTGGGGCTCTTCTGTTGTTGTTGGGGGCCATGTTGGAGGCATATTCAAACTTGCCTTTTCTCAGCCTGGACTCGATTCTTTCTCCGGCGAAGACGAGGTCCACAAAGTTAGCTGGCATGTACCCTATCAGCTTTTCATAGTAGAACGTAGGCAACGTATCTACCATAATTGTGATCATCTCCCTCTCGGTCATGGGCGGGACGACTTGGGCTGCGAGATCTCTCCACCTTTGGGCATATTCTTTAATGGACTCATGTTCTCGCTTGGTCATACTTTGAAGCTGGTTCCGATCAGGAGCCATATCCGTGTTGTATTGGTACTCCCTAATGAAGGCAGTCGCCAAATCTTTCCATGACCGGATCTGAGAAGCTTCCAGATTGGTATACCATGCCATTGCTGCTCCGGCTAAGCTGTCTTGAAAGAAATGCACCAACAGCTTTTTGTCCGCAGAATATGCCCCCATCTTTCGGCAATACATCCGAAGATGACCTTTTGGACATGTCGTCCCTTTGTATTTATCAAAATCTGGTACTTTGAACTTGGGAGGGATGACGATGTCCGGTACCAGACACAGATCCGCTAAATCCGAGAATGGCTAGTTGTCGAGGCCCTCTACCGCTCTTAGCCTCTCTTCAAGTGAATCAATCTTTCCCTTATCTTTTGCAAAGGGAACTGATTCTTTTACGGGTGCGGGTGGAGATGGGACATGGCGGACTATGTTTGGTTGCGGTAATTCATGGGGGCCCGGATCTTTGAGAGGAAGTAGAGGGCCTAGATGGGCATCTCCTTCATCATCTTCTTGTAGGGGATAGTCGGCATAAGGAGGGAGTTGCCCCTCGAAGGTAGGGGCTTGGCTCAAATCTTCCGGAGCGGTACGAGGAGTGATGTCTAGAGGCAAGCCATAAGGGTAAGCTTGAGGACTACACCTCCGACCGAACACCGTTGTGTTTCTATCTCGGCCCAAGTTTATTGCGGGCTATAGCACCGGTTCCGCTTCCCTAGCTGTATTGGAGGCGGTCGCCGTGGCATTATCCTCTATAGTTTTCTTAAGCTTTAGCATGGCCTCCGTGATAGAAGCCATTTGATCTTTTAAGGCCGATAGGTCGGCCTTCATCTGTTCTTGCACTCCTTCTTCATTATCCATTTTTCTGGATTGAGTGTTATAGGGGTGCCTCTGCGCTTTCTTAGCTATTGTGAGTTCCCTACAGAAACAAACAATGGTGAGTAGGCCACCAAAACATGAATATGCTAATGAATGATCGGAGCACTTGGATCCACCTCAAGATTTTTAGGTAACGTGATGAGTTTCAGAACTTCTCGTTTTATAAAAAAGGAACAAAGCTTTTACCTAGCCAAGATCATACAAAAGTGTTACAACAGAACCTAACGATTTCAAATTATGTGGGCCATCAAATCTATCATGTGTTGACAGTAATTGATTAGCACGTGAATTTCCTCAGGGGCTGAACACACTTCAGCGATGGCCTTCGCTTTGGCTAGTAGCCGCGGGAGGTCTTGACTTCCATTTAAGGTCAAGGCGAACCTATCCATCCACATAGTCGCTTCTTGATGCAATGCATCAATCACCCTCCCTCTTGCTTCCTTTTCGGCGTACACTTGTGCGAAATCCTCTACTAGCTTTTGTTCATGGGTCACAGACTGGTTTAACTCTTCCTTGTACTGCCCTATGATGGCTAGCATGCTTCGCTCCATGGCTTCCAAGTGTTGAGCCAAACTCCTCTTGGATCTTGAGCAAGCAGCTAATTCTTCCTTTAAGATCATGCCATGCACCCGTGACTGGTCCCTTTCCTCTCTCCGAAGCTTGAGCTCATTGTTGCTGCCCCACAAAGCTCCTCAGAATTTATCTCAGCCATGTTCCTCCTTGCGGGCCCTTTTAGTTTCTTGTTCAAGGCCTCTTGTAGTGGTCGCATTTTCCTCTCATAACTCGGTGCACTCTTTCCGGATGTTTGTAGCGGCTGACTTGAACTTTTCTTTGGCGAGTCTTGCCTTCCCTAGCTCTAATTTTAGAGCTTGGACTTCTTCATCTTCTTCCGGAGCTTCGAAGTTCTCCTCATTGATAACTTTTAACTTGGCGAGCCAATCTAACCCTCGCGTATGAACTTTTAGCCATTCGTGATAACCACCGATGACGCCATTACGGATGCCCCTAAGTTCTTTATCCTTCCTCAACGGACTTCTTCATGCCTTGTGGACTCTTTGTACAACCTTGAGACTTTGTGCGCCGAAATCTCTCACAAGGAAAGGCGAGAGGCTCTCTTCCGTTGGCGCTCCCCTCATGGGGTACCCTAGCTATCTTATTACAAGTGCGGGATTATAGTTATTACAACCCCTCGTCCCTATCAACGGAACATTAGGGTAGTCCCCACACGAGAAAACAACTCCCTCCTTTCCTTCCTTCCATCGAGGAAACCAATTGATTGTGTTGCCTCCTATCCCAGCCAAGTGTTGGTCCCAATCGACTCTTCTCTTTTCGACACATGAGTGATAACTTTGAATCGAACACGGGTGTCTTATGTCTTGTTGGAATAGGCGCGAAACCAACCACACACAGAGAGCAGGTAAGCAGCAGACGATCCATGCACTGTTCTTCTCGCACCTTCGGTCAAATGTATCAAATAAGTCCGCCAAGATAGTCACCACTGGGCTTTCCTTGCTATGGTGATATGCAAGGAAAGCATCAATTGCGGCTAGGTCCACCAAACCGTCCACGTTCGGAAAGAGGACGACCCCAAAGATCAGCAAAGCTAGTATATCTGCAAACGGGACCCACTTCTCTTGGCTTGCCATATCCCTTGCCTTGCCTTCCAAGTATTTTCGTGGCAGGCCCACTACGCCGTTCTGAGTTTGCTTCATGCGATCCAACTCTTTTGCCGAATCTCTGACCACAGCTGCAATCTTACTCAAGGAGGGAAGAAACCCGGAGAAAAGATACGGTTTTCTTCCCCCAAGAGGGCATCCTAATATCTCCTCAAACTCTTCAACAGTCGGTACCATTTGGAAGTCCCCAAACGCGAAGCACCTCAATGGTTGGTCATAGTATTGGGCGAGGGATACAACAGCTTCTGTAAATACCTCCACTGCAGTCAAATCTAAGATCTTTCCGTATACTTTGCGGAAGGCTTGCCTTTGGAGGGACCCCATCAACCGTCTCAACTCATTAAGGCTGGTGACATCTAGACCCTTAATCTTGACTTGATAAAATCTTTTTCCGTTTTGATTTGTCCCCATCATTTACCTAAAAAAGGGGTGGATCAAGACTCCGATATGAATGATGCAATGCGCATGCATGAAAACGGAAAGAAAACATAATAAGGGGTAATTTACATATACGAGACCAAAAAGATCCATCTTTTTAATACTACGTTCTAGGCATTTAGAGCGCCTCAATGTATGTATTAAAAAGTGACGTATTACTCTAGAGAAACAAAAATCACTAGCAAAACTATAATTTATGTGCTATTCGCGGAAAAATGCATTTGAACAAATGGCACAGAGCGTGTTTGCTCTATGCCCTTATTTGGGAACCTATAGGATGATATCTAGGGGTCTCTAATAACTACTCCCAAAGATTCATAACTCACACGGCTGTTTTCTAGAAGTATCATCACTCAAGATAATAATATTGTGGCGGTATGGAATACCAGCGACAACACATTATAAAGAGAGAAAGCTCTAGACGAGGTTTCACTATTATCAAGCAAGTCGGAGACCTAGCATGATTATAGATTCACCTCCACTCCTTAGATTCCCATGAACCCGGGTATAGGCCCCCCCCCCTTTTTTTTTTTACTCAAACCCGTGGGTGCTTAGAATGCAATGTAAAAATGTGGAAAAGACAACAGTTATTACATTTTACACAGTTCAATAAATGCACACACAAAGTTTCACAATTCCACAATTCCTTAAAATAGGCCTAACTCACAAAAAATTCCCCAGTGGAGTCGCCAACTGTCGCAACATGCCCTTTTGCGGGCGAGCGAGGCGAGGCTCACGGTGCGCTTTCCAAAGGAGGAAAGATGCGCGGAGTCGCCACCAACGTTTATTTGTGGAAAACGTCGGAAAAACCGAAGGAAACCGGTCAAAACGAAAATTCTAAGTTTGGGAGTTGTATTTACGTTTGAGGAAGGTATTAGCACCTCTCACGTTTGTCTCAAAGGACAACAGCCTATTTTTTAGAATTGTGAAATTGCATTATCTTACCTTTTATTTCTTTTTTTTTATTTTTGAGGTCGACAAAGGCGGGGCTCTTGCTCCTACGTACCCTCCATGGAAGAGGAAATCAGACCTACGTAGTTCTTTCTTAAGGGCGAATCAAGCGATTCTTTTTACTTGGAAGGTGGTCATTTTAAGGCGTTGGACCTTAAAAATGATCCATTTACTTGGTAAGAAAAACTGAGATATTGAACTTTTCAAATCCTTTTTTAGTGACTTTTTTGTGGACGAGCTTGACTTTGCGGGTTGATTTTAGCCTTAATTTCACTTTAGTTATTAGTCAATTCAATTAAGAACGAGAAATCCCAAAGAGAAACGTCCGATTGATTTTTCCGCTTTATTTTACTAAAAGGTATTTTTTGATTATTATATTATTATTTTACCTCTTTTTTTATTTTCAACATGGTTACGGCACGATCGAACGATCGGAATTCATTTTAACAAAAATTAACGGATATTACAAATCAAATGATCGGTGGAAATTTATTTTATTTTTTGATTAGACGAGAAATGACTTAAATAAATGACTGAAGCACGTCAAAAGGGGATACGGAAAGTAAATGAAAACGAGAATAAAAGTACACGAAACAAATGGGGACCACCACGGGTACATAGAATGAATTGAAAAGCTCAGTTTGGGGTACTTACCGGTTAAAGACCGAAGAAAACGAAGAACGAACGATGAATGTCGAAGAACGGTTGAAAATCTTTGCGTAATTACCCACGCAAACGTTACGGAAGCGCCTCGGCTTGGATTTTCTTCACGGAAACAATTTTCCTCAGCAATTTCAAGAGAATACGAAGTGCCAAGAAGGCTCAACCCCTTCCTTCTTCATCCCTCCCCCTATTTATAGCAAAATAGGGGAGGAGCTTGCCACCCAGCTCGCCCAGGCGAGAATCTGGATGGCCCAAGTGGGCCTAGTTGCTATTTACACCCCCTTTTTTACTAAATACACCCCTTTACTTTTTTGGTGATTCTTTTTCCGTAACGTTACGAAACTTTACGAATTTCATAACGACACTTATTTTCTTTTCGTAAGGTTACGAAACCTTACGGATCATGTATTTACTCTTTTTTAGCTTTCGAAAAAGTTACGGAAACTCACGGATTGCGTAACAATACTTCCTTTTGGTTTCCGTCACACTACGGAATTTCACGGATGGCGTAACCACGCTTCCTTTTGATTTCCGGCGCGTCTCGAGCTTCACATATTGTGCAACAAAGGGTGCCAAGTACTTCAAAGCGGTTAATCAAAGGTTACATGCCATCAAGCAAAAGTCCCCGGACGAAATTAGGGTATGACAATAGTCTTTGAAAAGTAAAGGCGGATGACATTGATAGTCTCCGCAAGACAAAAAGACTAAGATAGTTTTTTAAATGTAAAGGAGCAGATGACCTTGATTGTCTCTGCAAGACAAAAAACTATGATAGTCTTTGAAAAGTAAATGATAGAGGACTTTGAGTTCTATGAAAGCATAAAGACAGAGGACTTTGAGTCCTATGAAAGACAAAAGCGAGGACTTTGAGTCCTGTGAAAGATAAAGGTGAGGACTTTGAGTCGTATGAACGATAAAAGTGAAGACTTTGGGTCCTATAAAACAAGCCAATAGGTACTAGTACCAAGGGGCTCGACCTTATGAGAAAGCAAGAGGTTGACTCTTTGAGAGGGCCTCTCATCCTAAACTCAAAACATAGGACATTAGATTTGGGAAATTTGTATGTATAGAGAAATTTCTGCCCTTATGAACATGATTTCTGGGATGCAGATGCATGCAACCTTCATCTTGAAATGCTAGTATTGCAAATGGTTTTGAACCATGAAAATTGTGTAATGCTCATGACATTCTTTCCAATTTTTCTTTGATTTTGATTTTGATTTGATTTTTTTTTTTGCTTCTTTTTTTTTCTTTTGTGGAAAACACATATTGACTGTCTTTTTCTGAAAGACGTGATAACTCATGAGACCTCATCCTATCTTTTTGCAAATCCCTTCGGGGACTCCCTCAGAGTGTATGTTTTGTTTGATTTAGTCACTTGAAAATTTTGGAGTGGTGGCAATGGAGCCGTTTGACATTTAATCAATCAACCGAAATATTGATCCTAGGTTTTCCCCTTTCCCTTTTTTTAAAACTTCGATTATTCTGCATAGCAAGAAAACATAAGGCTTTGGGATCTATCGTGCGCCCCATTGAAGGATGGCAATGAATTGTCACACTTTGGTATGAGACCAAGTGAAACTTTCCTGATATATGGTCATAGAGTAATGCCAAAGGTCTATCGATCTCACTAAAACTTGATGCAATGGGCTGATCCCGAAAGAATTTATAACAAAGCTACCATTGGATTCGAAAGGAATCCTGAAAGGGTGTGCATGAGAGACTAACATCAGATGTACCCTACTATCACGATTGTCTTTGGGCATTTTCCACAACCTCCTGGTCGAATGAGTTTTTTTTCTCAAATGTGCAAGTGCGAAACCTCGAGGATTCTTTATATATATATATATATATACACACATCAATCACAAGCGCGTGCGGGTTTCATTCTAGAATTCTAACTTAAAAGCAAAATTAGTCATTCCTTGATCCACATGGGCTCTATTGGGCTTGTAACGCGGTCAGGGGTAAGAGGGCTATGAAAGAAAGGATTAGAATGGCTCAAAGAGTGTTTGAGGGTTATATTGAGTAAGAACTTTGAGAGTCTTGCTTGTATTTTATTCATTTCATCTTTTGAGTTTGGCTCTATTCCTTTTGTCTTATACATTAATCTTTCATTGCACTTTTGTGCCTTTCTTGCAAAATTTGGAGATCTTTTGTCTTTTTTTTTCACTCGCCTTTGGCGGATTTTGTTTTCTTCATTGTTTCCCAACTTCATGCATGTGTTCTTTGCATTGCTCTTCCCACCAGTTTAGCAATGGTTCCCACTCAGGGTTTCTATTTTGCTTTTGTTGTTTCTTTTTGTTGTTTTTAGAAAGCAAATATGTTTTGGCTCAAAGGGGGTAGCAAAGGATAAACTAGTGTTTGGGATGTTGAAACATGGCCATGTGTCATTTCAAACCTTGACTTAGATCCTTTTGTAGTTAAGATTTTGGGACAAAACCTTAATAACACACCCCTAATTGTTTTTTATTTTATATTAACCCTAATTTTTTCTTAGGCTGCCCTTTCAGTTTTTCAACCTATCAGGTGAGAACTTTTGATCTACCCCTAGGTTTGATTGAGGCTCATGCATGGTGCCTCTCATTTCCCCAATGTAGGGCTCTGAGGTACCCATTGTTGTCTTTTGTCATGACCTTGTAGCAAGGAAAAATGAAAGAAACTATGCAGGTTCTCGAGAAATATTTAAATGATTTTCAATTGACAGATTAAGTCAAATGACTCCTGTTCTTAATAACTCACTTTTCTCTCAAAAAGACAACTTTTAAGAACGATAAAATAAGGTCACATGAATGTTTGTACTTCTTATTTTGATTTAAAAAATAGTCAATCAAACATTGTTTGTCTTCTTTTTTTACTTGTCGTTTACGGAACCCCTACCAAACGTATAGAATGAGTAGTATCTGATTGAACAGGCTTGGAGATCAACTCAAGAGCGCAAGTCACTTGAGTAAAGAAAACAACGGCTTACATTCACATTCCAGTGAAAGTTAAATAAGCAAAGATGTAATTATGAGAGAATGAGATAAGGACATCAAATTTATCAGTATTATTAGCATTGTGACTGTTGTTTACAGTAATGGCATAAACTTAAAAATCCTAATAAGTCATTGGAGACATCTAACAACAACCTTCAAATTGCCCCATGCATAGTGTCGCTTGCCAACGCCAGAATTCACAAGTGACTATCCTCCTCAAATTTTAGCCTGCCCGCATCAATTAGAATTTGCACCTTATGTTTCAGGGTCATACAATGCTCAATGGAATGCCCCAAAACTCCTCCATGATAAGCACATGTTGCATTTGAGTTGTATCCCCGGAAAAATGGAGGTTGAGGAACCTTGGCTAGGGTTATGACTACCATTGCATTATTGAGTAGATATGGGAGTAAGTTAGCATACGACACCAGAATTGGGGTGAATTCTACAAGCTTCTTTGCTGGAAAATTCCTTCCCTGGTTAGTGTTTTGGTTTGTGTTAAGGGTGGTGTTTGGAATTGGATGATTTAGGGGTGGCCTTTATGGATGATTGAGTGTTCTTGGTTGATAGGGTGGTGGGTAATGAAAAGGGTTAATATTGGCTGAGTATTGATATTGTTGAGCTGGTGAGAAATTTGGCCATGTAGGAATAGCAGTCATAACATGGGTTCCTCCTTCCTTCTCATTCTCTCCATTTGCCCCAGGCTTCCTATTCATCAAAGCAGGATAATCAAACTTTCCTCTCTTCAAACCCACTTCGATCCTTTCACCGGTGAAAACTAAATCAGCAAAGCTTGAAGGTGTGTAACCCACCATCTTCTCATAGTAGAACACCAGTAACGTGTTCACTATCATTGTTATCATCTCTTTCTTCGTCATTGGGGGCGCTACTTGAGTTTCCAGATCCCTCCACCTTTGGGCATATTCTTTGAAAGATTCATGCTCTTTCTTACACATGTTCTGTAGCTACATTCTATCTGGAGCCATATTAGAATTCTACTGATACTGCCTAATGAAGGCAACCATTAGGTCTTTCCAAGAATGGACTCGGGAAGGTTCCAGATTAGTATACCAGGTGACGGCTTCCCTAGTAAGACTTTCCTAGAAGAAATGCATCAATAATTTTTCATTTATATGATCAAATTTCTCCCTTTCCACCATAGCGGGAGGGACTCTTCCTACCGCAGCTTCATGGTGAAGTAACCAAGATCACTTGGATTATATAGAGGAAAGCCTGGGCCACCAAGATCACTTCATGGTGAAGTAACCAGCTCGCCTGGGCGAGCTGTCATGACCCCAAATGCTTTGTTTTGCTATAAATAAGCATGAAGAGGAGCTGAGAGAGAGGTTCTGAGGTCTAGATCACTTGGATTATATAGAGGAAAGCCTGGGCCACCAAGATCACTTCATGGTGAAGTAACCAACTCGCCTGGGCGAGCTCAGCTTGCCTGGGCGAGGGTTGCTTCAGAATGAAGTAACAGCTCGCCTGGGTGAGCTGTCATGACCCCAAATGCTTTGTTTTGCTATAAATAAGCATGAAGAGGGGTTGAGAGAGAGGTTCTGAGGTCCAGAGGTGAAGGATTGGAGAGAAAGAAGAGAAAAAGAAGCTAAATCGCCACTGAATCACGAATGCAATTGATTTCTACATCGTTCTTCGTTCTTCATCTGGTTAGTGCTTGTCTTTAAGGATTTGAACATGATTCATGGACCCTTAGGGGTCCTCTTTATTGTTTTGTGCATCTTCACCTCCTTCTCCTATCATCGGTAATCGTTTTTCTTTTGAAAAGTAAGTTTTAACCGATTGTTATTGCCGTAAATCATCTTTTGAAAGAGATTGAAAGTTAATGAATAAAACCAAGATGAAGTCAACATATAACTGATTTTCTCTTCATTAAAATCACTTGGGATCTTTCCAAGGTCCAACGCCTTAACGATTCTCTCCTTTCATCAAAATCAAAAGATTGTTTCAAGGTCCAACACCTTAAACGACTCTCCGTTTTTCAAGTTTAAAACATTGTTTCAAGGTCCAACACCTTAAACGACTTTTGTTCGCAATTAAAATAAATCTTTCAAAAAAGATAAAATCAATGTAGCACACAAAATTTCATACTTAAAGAACTACATAGGTCTAAGTTCCTCATCGTACCTGAGGATACATAGGAGTGAGGGCAATACCCTTGTCGACCCCAAAAAAGTAAAAAAAACAACATAAAAAGGGAAAAAATAATAAACATAAAAAGGAAAAATACATAATTTTGAAGTCATGTTTTGCACACTCGATTAGAGGCTGTCGTCCTTTATGACGAGCGTGTGGGGTGCTAATACCTTCCCCATGCATAAACAACTCTCGAACCCTCATTTTCAAAAATACACAGACCTTCGTCCTTTATGGTTTTTTTAACGTTTTCCTCAAATAAAGATTGGTGGCGACTCCACTCGTTTTCTCCCTTGGAGGCAAACGCTTTGGCCCATGATTTTGGCCTTTTCGCACCCCCATCGAAGGGTAGGTTGCGACAGTTGGTGACTCCACTGGGGACAATGTCTTCAGTTGGCGACTTGAAGACGACAATGTCTTCAGTCATTGCATGCCTTCAAAAGGCGACAATGACTTTCATTTACATTTCAAAGACGACAATGTCTTCAGTGATTGCATGCTTTCAAAAGGCGACAATGACCTTCATTTACATTTCAAAGACGCAATGTCTTCAGTGATTGCATGCTTTCAAAAGGCGACAATGACCTTCATTTACATTTCGAAGATGACAATGTCTTTAGTCATTGCATGCTTTCAAAAAGGCGACAATGACCTTCAATGTCCTCATGCTTCCTCAGTTTCACTGCTTGGGCTTCCACTAGTAGTTGATTGGATGGTGAGATCCCTCGAACGAAATTAGTGTCTTTATCTTTACTTCCCTTTTATTTCCAATAAAAGATAAGTATAGAGGGGCAACTATCATACCCTAATTTTGTCCGGGGATGACCATTTACAAACATTTGGATTCTCGCCAGCCAAATTGAGCTGCTTGACACAAATTTCCATGTAATCTGAAAGGTTTTTTGATGTTTCGGAAGAGAATGCAGAAAATACTCAAAAGGGAGGGCAAAAGGGTCATTTTTACACTTTTTCATACCCCTGGCTCGCCCAGGCTAGCCTCTGGCTTGCCTGGGCCACCAAAATTACTTCATGGTGAAGTAACCAGCTCGCCTGGGTGAGCTAGGTTGCTTCAGAATGAAGTAACATCTCTCCTGGGTGAGCTCAGCTCACCTGGGCGGGCTACCTTCATCCCAAATGCCTTGTTTTGCTATAAATAGGCATGGGAAGGCTGAAGTAAAGGGTCCCTTAGGTTCCTTGAGTTCCAGAGGTCTAGAAAGAAGAAGAAATAAGAGAAAGGAAGAAGAAAAAAGAGAAAACAAGGCCGAAATGCTTCTCAATCGCATCCGTGATCGATTACCGTTCGTTGTTCGTTCTTTGGTCATTCTTCATTCATTGTTCATCTGTTCTTTGTTCTTCATCCGGTTAGTGCTTGCTTTTAAGGATTTGAATTTGATTTATGGACCCTTAGGGGTCCCCTTTATTGTTTGTGCATCTTCATCTCCTTCTTCGATCATCAATGATCTTTTTCTTTGTTTAAAGTGAGTTTCGACTGATCGTTCATACCATAAGCTCGTTTAATCACCGTTAAAATAAAATTCAACCGATTGTTTGTGTTGTAATCTCACTTAATCATTGTTTAAATGAATTGCAACCAAACATTTGTATTGTAATCTCACTTAATCACTTTTTAAATAAGTTTTGACCGATCGTTTATGTCATAAACTCTTTTCGTCAATGTAAAATAAGTTTTAACCGGTCATTAACCCCGCAAGTTATCTCTAAAGAAGGATTGAAGATTAATGAGCCAAAACCAACCAACTCATAAACTTGTTCATTTCATCAAAAAATCAAGAGGTCATTTCAAGGTCCAACGCCTTAACGATTCTCTCCTTTCAAAAAAAATCAAGAGATTGTTTCAAGTTCCAACGCCTTAATGATTCTCTCCTTTCAAAAATCAAGAGGTCGTTTCAAGGTCCAACGCCTTAACGACTCTCTCCTCTCTTCAAAAATCAAAAGATCATTTTGAGGTCCAATGCCTTAAACGACTTTTGTCCGGTTAAAATCAATCTTTCAAAAAAGATAAAAACAATCTAACCAACAAATTTCAAACTTAAAGAACTACATAGGTTTGATTTCCTCATCGCAATTGAGGATACGTAGGAGCGAGGGAAACACCCTTGTTCACCCCAAAAAATTAAAAAATATAAAAAGGAAAAATAAAGATAAAAGGGAAAATAAATAATAATGAAGTCATGATTGCACACTCGATTAGAGGTTGCCGCCCCTCGTGACGGGTGTGTGGGGTGCTAATACCTTCCCCATGCGTAAACAACTTCCAAACCCTCATTTTCAAAATACATAGACCCTCGACCTTTTCCATTTTGGTTTCTCTGACCTTTTCCTCGAATAAATGTTGGTGGCAACTCCGCGCGCTTTTCCTTCATTGGAAAACGCACCCGAGAGTCTCGTGTCGCCCCCCACCGAAGGGTATGTTGCGACAATTATCATATGATATAAGCGATTACTTCTCTTTCTATAAGTGTTTCAAAAGTGACCAAGAACACTTTAATCGATTACATTAAGGATCTAATCAATTACATTGTTCTTGAGGGGCTTCCAGTTTTTGGGAAGAACACTTTAATCGATTGAAAAGATAATATAATCAATTACTTCGTTGAAATAATCGATTACATTGTAGATTTAATCGATAACAGGCAGTTATAACTGTTTTCTCTATATATAGTCATCTTGTGTTCTCACTTCTATGTACAAGATCATTAAGTGTAAAATTGCATGAGCTGATATAAGTGAAAGAAGAGAAAAAAAATGCTTAGAAATAGTGACTCACAACTTCTAATATTTTGATTTTGAAGATCTTTTGTGAGTTATGATACTTTCTTAAGTTCAAGAAGACACCTTATTCGGTCAAGCAAGGTTTTTGCGGAAAGGATTGATCAGGCTATGTTTATCTTTGACTTTATTTTTTCGTGTGGTTTTATACATTACTTGTTTGTGCATGAATTGCTAAAGGCATGCTAGAATAGATTTTTCTAGTTTCAGCTAAGGGTAGGTTTCTCTTAGGCTCTTATTCACAGAGGACCCTAAGGTTGGGTACCTTAGTCTCTTTTTCTGGGTAAGAATTGAGATTGCTTGTAAGGATTATATATGCATAGTGAAAATCTAATTTGGGTTTGGATTAGATAACCGGATTAGCTTCTCTAGAGATAGAGAGTGAACCAGTATAAAAAGTGGTGTACTTCTTCTCTTGAACACATGAAGTTGCAAACTAAGCTTTCCTATCTCAAAGATCTTTTTAGAAAATTGAACAAAGGAAGGAGTGGTCTCAATCACATGCTAAGCATGCAAAAGCATACTACCGATAAGACTGGTTTGGGGCATAACAAGCAAACTACCTTTTCTAAGAAAACTAAGTTTGTATCCTCAAAAGGGGTGTACCCAAACAAGGTCTCTAAAAAGAATAACATAGTGCATTCTAAGCCAAATGTAAAGACCTGTCATTATTGCATGAAAAGAAGACATGCATCTTATAAATGCTATGTTAGGAGATTTGACGTTCCAAGAGGCAAATGTGTTTGGATTTTAAAAGATTTATTTGTGAAAATTAACCCCATTGGACCCAACTTAAATTGGGTACCACCTTTCTCTAATTGATTTTGTCTTGTAGGTGTGTCTAAAAGCAAGGGACTCACTATGGTACTTGGATAGTGGTTGGTCTAGGCACATGATGGGTGACAAGTCCAAACTTACTGACTTTGTGTCAAAAGAAAGAGGATACATCACTTTTGAAGACAACAATAAAGGGAATATTATGGGAGAAGGAAACATTGAAAATCAGTACAAGACACAAATAAAGAATGTTCTATATGTTGATGGACTAAAGCATAACCTCTTGAGCATTAGTCAACTTTGTGACAATTGTCCATATTAGCAAAAGGATAGGTGATATCTATATGTTAAAACATTAAACATGCATCATTTCATGAACTTAGTGGTTTAGTAAGTAAGATTGGTGATTCTTGATTATGGCATTGTAGGGATACACACATAAACATGCATCATTTCAATCATCAAGTCAGAAAAGACTTAGTAATTAGTATTCTAAAACTCAAGTTTGAGAAAAATAAATTGTGTGAAGCTTGTAAAAATAGGAAGTAAGTTAAAAACTCGTTTCAAAGTAAAAACATTGTTTCTACCTCAAAACCCCTTGAACATCTTCACATAGACTTATTTGGTCCCTTTAAAACTATGAGTTTGGGTGGTAATTACTATGGCTTAGTTATAGTAGATGCTTACTCAAGGTTCACATGGACTTTGTTTTTGAAAACCAAAAATGAAGCTTTTGATGCTTTTCGCAAACTTGCCAAGGTTATTCAAAATGAAAAAGGTCTGAAGATTGTTTCACTTATAAGTGATCATGGAGAAGAATTTCAAAATGAGTCTTTTGAAAAGTTGTGAAGAAAATGGAATTCACCATAATTTTTCTGCGCCAAGAACACCTCAATAGAATGGTGTTATGGAGAGGAAAAATAGATCCCTTGAAGAAGGAGCAAGAACTCTTCTAAATGAAACAAAAATACCTAAGTACTTTTGGGCTGATGTTGTACATACTATTTGCTACACTTTGAACAAAGTACTTATTAGACCTATTCTATAGAAAACTCCTTATGAACTTTATAAAGGAAGAAAACCAAATATATCTCACCTGAGAGTTTTTGGTTGCAAATGTTTTGTTTTAAACAATGGTAAAGAATCTCTTGGCAAATTTGATGCGAAGGCCAATGAGGCTATTGTTCTTGGTTACTCATTGCATAATAAAGCATATAGAGTATTCAATAAGAGAACTCTAAGTGTGGAAGAATCCATTCATGTAGTATGTGATGAAACTAATTCTATTGTTCAAGATAATTCTTTGGAAGAAGGAGATGCAACTTTTCAGGAAAACGATTTTGCTCTTGAAGACGAAATCAAGTCTAAAGAACTTGAACAAAGCAAAGAGATCTCAACTAGAACTCCTAAAGACCTCCCTAGAGAATGGAGAACTCAAAAAGACCTCTCCTTGGACACATAATTAGAGAAATATCAAAAGGTGTCTCTACTTGTTCTAGACTCAAGATTTTAAGTAACAACATGGCTTTTGTTTCTCAAGTTGAACCAAGAAACATTGATGAATTATTGTGTGATTACCACTGGTAGATGACTATGCATGAATAGCTAAATCAATTTAAGAGAAATGAAGTGAGGGACTTAGTTTCTAAATCAACCTCTCACAATTCAATTGAAACCAAGTGGGCATTCCAAAATAAATTTGACAAATCAGGCATCATAGTAAGAAACAAAGCAAGATTGGTTGCAAAAGGGTACAACCAAGAAGAAGGAATCGACTATGATGAAACCTACGCTCCAGTTGAAAGGTTAAAAGCCATAAGACTGGTACTTGCGTTTGCATGTGTCATGGATTTCAGACTATATCAAATGGATGTGAAGAGCGCCTTCCTCAATGGTCTCATTGAAGAAGAAGTATATGTAGACCAACCACCAAGTTTCGTGGACTATAAACATCCTAATCATGTATATACGCTAAAAAATACTTTGTATGGTTTGAAACAAGCACCAAGGTCATGGTATGAGAGATTGACTAGTTTTCTAACTGAGCAATCTTTTACAAGAGGCCAAGTTGACAAAACCTTCTTTATTAAGAAAGTAAATAGTGAGTCGTTAATTGTTCAAATATATGTTGATGATATAATATTTGGTGCTACTAATGAAATTTTCTATAAGGAATTTTCCAGTTGTATGTAGAAAGAATTTGAGATGTTTATGATAGAAGAGTTGAACTTCTTCCTTGGACTCCAAGTCAAGCAGATGAAACATGGAACCTTCCTATGTCAAACCAAATATTGTACAAAACTAATTAAGAAATCTGGCATGAAATAATGCAAAAAAGCATCAACTCTAATGGCAACTTCAACCTACGTTGACCTAGATGAGAAAGGTAAATCAGTGAATGAGTCAAGATATAGAGGTATGGTTGGTTCACTTCTTTACTTAACTGCAAGTAGATCAGATATCCTGCTTAGTGTTTGCTTGTGTGCAAGGTATCAGGATAATCCTAAGAAATCTCACTTAACAGGTGTCAAAAGGATTACTAAGTACCCAAAGGGCACAACCAATGTTGGCTTTTGGTATCCCAAAGGTACCTCCTTAAATCTAACAGGCTTTTCAGATTCTGATTTTGCAAAATGCAAACTAGATAGGAAAAGCACAAGTGGGACATGCCACTTGTTGGGAAGCTCTCTTGTATCTTGGAATTGAAAGAAGCGGACTTATGAAGCACTTTCCACTGCAGAAGCTGAGTATATTGCAGGTAGAAGTTGTTGTGCTCAAAGTCTTTGGATGAAACAACAACTAGAAGACTTTGGAGAAAACCTTGATCGAATTCCTCTAAAATGTGACAACACAAGTGCGATCAATCTAACTAAAAACCCTGTCATGCATTCTAGAACCAAACATAGAGATAAGACATCATTTTCTTAGAGATCATGTTTTAAAAAGGGATTGTTGCATTGAGTTCATTGATAGTGAGCATCAACTAGCAAACATATTCACTAAACCACTTGCTAGAGATAGATTATTCTTTATTAGAAATGAACTAGTGATCTTAGATGGATCTAGCATTGAATGATGATGCGTTTAGTGCATATAATATGTTGCATATTGCAATCTATATCTCTCGATTTCTCTTGAAGTGTCTTAAGTTTGTTGATATATGTATGTTTAGTCATTTGTTTTTCTGAAAAATACATGTTTATCTTCATTATTTCATGATTTCTCTCTGTTTTAATCGATCACTCTTCATTTTAATCGATTATTGTGTGTTAAAGTGTATGATCAGTTTTCAAAACTTCCTATTTTAATTGATTACTCCTTGATTTAATCGATTACCACTACTTGGTATGTGTTATCAATTTTGAAAATCTTCTGTTTTAATCGATTACCGTTTAAGTGTTTGTGGTGTTTTGATTCAAAAATTGTCTATTCTAATCGATTACTTGTTTGTTTAATCAATTACTTGCCTATAAGTAAGAGTTTTGTTTGGATTTTGTTATGTTTTAATCTATTACTTAAAATTTTAATTGATTACCATGGTCTCAAGGGGAGTTTTTTTGGCATATTTAATTGTTTACAACTGTGTTTTAATCGATTACTTATAGCAACTTTTGGTTTTGAGTGAAAACAAGGGCTAATTTAATCGATTACATGCGTGTCTGTTGCGTGTAATTTGTTACATTCCTTCACTCATCAACCACCATTATTTATGCATTTACTTTCGCCACCAACCTCAACCAACCAAAATGTCCCAACCTCTCTATAAAAGGCAACCCTAACCCATCCACAAATCACACCAACACCTCCTTGAAACACCCATCTCTGAACCTAACCTTCTTCTGCTTCCAAACCCTTTGTTTCCCTTCCAAAAATGGCGAGCAACCCTTCCAGAGCTCAGAAGAAAGCCAAGTATTCCAAGAGGAAGCAAGGTGAATGCTCTTAAGTTGCTATCAACAGGCTAGATACATGGTTTACTAACGAAAGTAAGAAGAATGACTAGAAGATGATTTATGCTATGGAGAATGTGAGAATACCCAAGTATCTGGACTTGGAGTGGTTCTCTCAGCAAGGGTTTAACTTTCCTAATCTACTGAAAGCTCAAGATCTATCCAAGCTTATGAGATGAAAGGAACATTTTATCCAAAGCCAGTGAAGTCTTATACACGTGCGAACACGGCGATTTAGAAGGTAATCTTTTTTCTACAGTCAATGGAGTAGAAATGGTTATCGACGCTGATGTATGGAAAGGAGTAACTGGACTAGACATGGGTGAAGTCAGTAAATTTGAAGAATTTGCTGATGGGTACAAAAAGATGCAGACCTACAGGGGAATGCTTCTTGACCCAACAATGAATTTGAGGAATCGCCTAGGTGTAGGTGGCCAAACAGTAGAAGACATAATACTAGTGTACCTCATTACTTATATTCTCACTCTGAGGTCAAGTAATCACACTTAGGTAACTAATGATGATCTACAAACTGTATATGGTCTTAAATTCAGTATCAAGATGAATTGGGTACTTTTGATTGAAGACATTATGTTAAAAAGTCATCGGTTAGTCGATTATGAATTTTTGTATGTTGTGTTTGCCTTAAGATTCATTGACTATTTCAATGTCAATGTATCTAACGAGATGGCGGATTTTACCAAAGCATCTAGTGAGATCACCAAAAGGCATCTCAAGAATCTTGGGATGAGGTTTGTTGAACATGAGTGGATTATGGCTGGAAAGCCACCAGCAGTAGGAAACATGGATCAGATGGATGAAGAAGCTGAAGCAGAAGCTCCACAAGAGCTTGCACATCAATGGAGTCCTTTTTAGTCTCTTATGATTCAAAAGATGAATGATATGTTTCACCTCCATCAAGAGCACTCAGATGACGTTCACAGTACATTACAGAACATCACAACTTGGCTGGAAAACATAGAAACTAGGCTAACCCTTAGTAACCTCCTTAACCCCGATGAGGATGAAACTTAGTCATGTTTCAGTGCTTGTTTATTTTTCTTTGTCTTTTCTTGATTAAGAGTTAAGATTTTGTTTAGTAGTTTTATGATTAAAGTTGTAATATTTTTATGATTAATGAAAATCTATCGTTCTTTCCCTTTAGATTTCTATTTTTTGTTTTGATTCTGTGTATAGTTCAAACTTTTTGGCCTTGTTAATGCCAAAAGGGGGAGAACTAGTGATGTGTCATTATTTTCTCCTATTTCTTAACCTTTTTTGTCACCATTTTAATTACTTATTAGCCTTAATTGTCAAATTAATTATGCAGTTTTATCATTTGGGCCTACTTGACTAATTTTGTGCTTTTAATTTAATTTCAGGAGAATTATAAGCAATTGGGATTGAATCCGGAATTGGGCTTGGACTTCAAGAGAGCAGACAACTTTATGTTATCAAATCTTATCTTATCCAAATTTTATTCCATCTAGATTTTATTTTATCCAGAATTTATTCCATCTAGATTTTATTTCGTCCAGATTTTATTTCATCCAATCTTATTTTATCTTGTCCAGATTTTATTTTATTTCGTTTATGGGCTTGCACCTAAAATAGATTTGTAAGCTTTGGGGCTGAGAACATATATAACAGCACCACGGTTTTAGTTTAGAGATGTTTTCTGGACAGGAGAATAATTCTAAGATTTTAGAACTCTAGTTTTTACTGTTCATGCACACTGTTCACGTAGAATAAAATTCGTTTTCTGCAATTTCGTTTTTGCTTCAATCTACAATTTCGTTTTCTACTGATTAATGGAAGGCTAGGTCTCCAGCGTTGTTTTCTCTTGAGGATCAAGCACAGCTCTCTTTGAGGTTTTGTTATTACTATTGAATTCTGATCAGTTTTTCCTCTTTACCAATTACTTTGTATTTGTTGCTATTAATCCATGCATGCTTAGTGCTTGATTAATTGTCTCTGCGCTTAATTTACGTTCATGCTTAATGATCAGTTTCGTTCATGATTAATTGGTGTATGTGGTTCTTAATCACATAATGACAACCTTATGTTAATTTTTGCTTAGTAATTTAATTTAGGGTTGGATTAAGTGGTTGAACTGATTAAGCATAAATTCTCGTAACCTAGGATAAGAGACTTGCTTGTGAATCAAGGGGAAATAACATGTTTTAATTTTATTATTTTCTAATTCAAATTTGCTTGTTGTTTAATTTACAAAAACAAACAATCCCCCCCCCCCAATTCGTTACTATTTTATTACTATCTATTGTGAATGTTTGGTTGACCATTGCTCGTTGGGAGACGACCTAGGATCACTTCCTAGATACAGCATTTTTAATGTTTATTTGATTCGGGTACGGCCTCGATCAAATTTGGCACCGTTGCCGGGGAGTAGTGGGCCAAAGGTTCATAATAGTGTTTAGTTGTTTTGTTTTGTGTAGCGTTTTTTTTTTTTTTTGCAATTCAGTCGCATCCCCTATTTAGCGACTGTTTAGCGACTGATTTAGTTGGTGTTTTGCTGTGAACAGTGATTAGTGACTGGGAATTAGTGACTAATTTTGCAATTGAATTAGTGATTTTTGTTTTGATAGTTAGAGTTGTTATTTTTGGCTGATTTTTTGTGTGGTAGTTGCTTTTGATCCATATTTTGTGTGAAAAATACCAGGAGCACTTGGTGTCGTTGAATTTGAGAGAGACAGAAATTTTGGGAACTTGTTTTTAGCAAAACTTAAAACGGCCATAACTTTTGTTCCGGGTATCAGAATGACTATTATTATATATGCATTTGGGGTAGAAAAAAATTTCCCATACTATGAAAACCAACTTTAGCCGGTTGGGGTCACCCAAACTCGGAAAATCAGCCGTTTACTAAGTTTTTTTATTTTTCAAGTATTATTGTCCTATTTTTCTAAACTTTGCTTAGGTAGTTTTCATAGTTAGACTTTGAATTTTTGTTTGAAATTTTGTGTGCTATCTTTTCATGATTTTAGGGTGTTGCTCACAAAATTTCAGCTCATTTGGATATCGTTTGAGTATAGTTGTAGTTTTACCCCCTTGTTAGGTGCTTGTTTGAGAACACATTATTTGCTGCATATAGTGCATGACTAGGGGCAATCCAAGTGATTTACAACCCATTGATCCTGAAATAGATAGAACCTTTCATAGATTAGTTAGGCATAGTGTGCATCCTGATCATTCTGTGCATTTTGAGCATTCTGAGTATTTTGTTGCTAGTGACTCTGAATATTCTGATTTTGAGCATTCAACTACTAATTTTCATACTAAGAACTTGGCTCAACCTCCACCTTGTTAGAGGACTCTTAGGGAGATGGCTGCACATGATTTCACTTATGAAAGCTTGTGCATTCAATATCCTGATGAGGGTGTTCTATATGTTCTCAAGACTGGACTAATACATTTGCTGCCCAAGTTTCATGGTCTTGCAGGTGAAGATCCTCATAAGCATCTTATGGAGTTCCATATTGTCTGTTCCACCATGAAACCCCCTGATGTCAAGGAAGATCATATCTTTCTAAAGGCTTTTCCTCATTCTCTAGAGGGAGTGGCGAAAGATTGGTTGTACTACCTTGCTCCCAGGTCCATTTCCAACTGGGATGACCTTAAGAGGGTGTTCTTGGAGAAATTCTTCCCTGCATCTAGGACCACTGCCATCAGAAAAGACATTTCAGGTGTCATACCCTAATTTCGTCCGGGGACCTTTGCTTGATGACATGCGACTTTTATTTGGTCCTTGTAAGGTGCTTGGCACCCATCATTAGGCAATTTGTGAAATTACGAGACGTGCCAGAAAACAAAAGAAAATATTGATGCACAATCCGTAGGGTTCCGTGACACACCGGAAATCAAATGGAGGCATCGTTGCACAATTAGTGAGATTCAGTAACATTCTGTAAGTCAAAAAAGGGATGATTATGTAATCCACAAGGTTCCGTAACATTACGGAAAGAAAACAAGTATCGTTACGAAATTCGTAAATTTCCGTAACTTTACGAAAAAAGAATCACCAAAAAAAGGGCAAGGGTGGTGTACTTAGTAAAAATGGGGGTGCAAATAGCAACCAGGCCCACTTGGGCCCTCCAGAATATTCCTCCAGAAGGCTGGTGCTTCTGGAGGAAGCAACCCTGCTCGCCTGGGCGAGCTGGGCGGCAAGCATCTCCCCTATTTTGCTATAAATAGGGGAGAAAGTGAGAAGGAAAAGGGTTCAGCCCCTTAGGCACTTCTCTCTCTGTCGAATTTGCTTGGAAAAATTGTTTCCGTGAAGAAAATCTAAGCCGAGGCGCTTCCGAAACGTTTCCGTAACGTTTTTCGTGAAGAATTTCGCAAAGGTTTCGACCGTTCTTCGACGTTCTTCATTCGTTTTTCATCGTTCTTCGATCTTCAACAGGTAAGTACCTCGAACCAAGCTTTTCGATTCATTCTATGTACCCGTGGTGGTCCACATTGTGTTTTGTGTATTTTTATTCTCGTTTTATTTACTTTTTATACCCCCTTTTGACGTGCTTAAGCCATTTTATTTAAGTCATTTCTCGCTTAAACTAAAAATAAAATAAATTTCCATCGATCGTTTGAGTTGTATTATCCGTTAACTTCGGTTAAAATGAATTCCGACCGTTCGGTCGTGCCGTAACCACGTTGGAAATCAAAAAAAGAGGTAAAATAATAATATAATAATAAAAAAAACGTCTTTTAGTAAAATAAAGCGGAAAATCAATCGGACGTTTTCTCTTTGGGATTTCTCATTCTTAACCGAATTGACTAATAACTAAGGTGAAACTAAGGCTAAAATCAACTCGCCTAGTCAAGCTCGTCCACAAAAATAGGTTTTGAATTTTATCATTTAAATTTCTTACTAAGTAAAATGGATCATTTTCAAGGTCCAACGCCTTAAAATGATCACCTTTTAAGTAAAAAAGAATCACTTGATAAAAAAGAACTACGTAGGTCTGATTTCCTCATCGCAATTGAGGAATACGTAGGAGCAAAGGGAAACACCCTTGTCGACCACAAAAAGAGAAAAATATAAAAAGGGTATAAAGGATATAGAGACATAAAAAGGGAACATAAAAAAATCAAAGTCATGTTTGCACATTCGATTAAAGGCTGCCGTCCCTTGGGACGGACGTGTGGGGTGCTAATACCTTCCCCGTGCGTAAATACAACTCCCGAACCTTTCACTTAAAAGTTCGTAGATCGCGTCTTTTCCGGTTTTTCCGACGTTTTCCTCAAATAAACGTTGGTGGCGACTCCGCGCGTATTCCTTTCGTGGAACACGCCTCCTGCGAGTCACGCTTCGCCCTCCCGCCGAAGGGTAGGTTGCGACAGTTGGCGACTCCACTGGGGACTGTTTTTAGAGAGTTAGGCCATTTAATCTTGTGCAATGTTTTACCGTGACTTATCCCTTTGTTGGTTTCCCTTCATTATGTTCTTGTGTATATAAACTCTTTATTGCTTTTAGTGCGTTTTAAAATGTATGCATGAAGTAAATATTTATTCATTTGATGCACACAAACACCAACACTATTTGCACACACTGTGAGTGAAAAAGGGCCCTATACCCGGGTTCATGGGAACATAAGGAGTGGAGGTGAATCTGTGATCATGCTAGGTCTCCGACTTGCTTGATTACAGTGAACCCTCATCTTGAGCTTTTCTCTTTGAAAACTTATTGTTGCTAGTAGTCCCTACTTCTGCAATATGTTCTTCGAAGAGGATAATACCTCTAGAAACCATCAAGAGAGATATGACTACCTTGGGGGGTTATCGCTAAATGCCTAGTTAGTTCTCTCCCTTATAGGTCCCTTAAATAGGGGCACGGAGCAAACACGCTGTGTGCCATTTTTCACACTGCCATGCATAAGTATCATATACCCTTTTGCTTATGTTCAGTGAATATCGTCATACTATGTACATTCCCGCATTGCATCTTTTGCATATGCATCGCATATGGGTTCTGCCTTGATCCCCTCTGTAAACAAACCAACGGAGGGTCCATGTCGCCTTCTTAAAAACGTATGTTGGGGCACTTTGCTACCCCTAGACGTTGTATCTAAGAAGGAGACAATTCCTCGGGCCCCCATATTCCTAGATTGCATCTGTGTCATATGCATTCCTTCATGCATTCATCCATTCCACCCATGAGATATCGGAGTTTTGATTTGCACTGGCTTTTTGTCTCACCTTAGTAAGCATGGAAACAAATCAAACCGGCAAGAGGTTTTACCAAGTCAAGGTTAAAAGCCTAGATACCACCAGCATCAAGGAATTAGGGCGGTTGATGGAACCTCTCCAAATGCAAGCCTTCCGCAAGACTTACGGAAAGATCTTAGAGTTGACCATAGCAGAGGTATCCATAGAAGCCATTGCATCACTCACCCAATACTACGACCAGCCTTTGAGATGCTTCACGTTCGGAGACTTCCAATTGGTACCAACCATTGAAGAATTTGAGGAAATTCTAGGATGTCCTCTCGGGGGAAGAAAACCATACCTTTCCTCCGGGTGTCTCCCCTCTTTGAGTAGAATTGCAACTGTGGTCAAGGATTCAGCAAGAGGTTTGGACCGCATAAAACAGACTCGGAACGGCATAGCGGGCCTACCACGAAGGTACCTAGAAGACAAGGCGAGGGGTATGGCCAATCAAGGAGATTGGGTCCCGTTTATGGATGTGTTAGCTTTGCTAATTTTTGGGGTCGTCCTCTTTCTAAACGTGGATGGTTTGGTGGACCTAGCAGCAATCGACGCTTTCCTTGCATACCACCATAGCAAGGAAAGTCCAGTGGTAGCTGTTCTGGCAGATTTATTTGACACATTTGACCAAAGGTGCGAAAAGAGTAGCGCACGGATCATCTGTTGCTTGCCCGCCCTCTGTGTTTGGTTGGTTTCGCACTTGTTCCAGCAAGACACAAGGCATCCATGTCCGCTCCTGAGCCATCGCTCGTGTACTGAAAAGAGGAGAATAGATTGGGACCAGCTTTTGGCCGGGATAGGAGGTAGAACAATCAATTGGTTCCCCTGATGGAAGGAAGGAAAAGAAGGAGTCCTTTTCTCATGTGGAGGATACCCAAACATTCCTCTGATAGGAACGAGGGGTTGTATTAACTACAATCCTGCGCTCGCTATAAGACAACTAGGGTACCCCATGAGGGGAGCACCGACGGAAGAACGCATGTCTCCTTTCCTTGTGAGGGATTTCGGCGCACAAAATTCCAAGGCTATACAAAGAATCCATAAGGCATGAGAAACCCCGTTAAGGAAAGATCAAGAACTTAGGGGCATTCGTAATGGCATCATTGGTGGGTACCATGAATGGCTGAAAGTTCATATACGAGGTTTAGATTGGCTCGCCAAGTTAAAAGTCGTCAACGAAGAGAGTTTTGAAGCACCGGAAGAGGACGAAGAAGTCCAAGCTCTCAAAAGCGAGTTTGGAAAGGCGAAACTTGCCAAGGAGAAGTTCAAGTTGGCCGCTACACACATTCGGAAGGAGTGTGCCGGATTACGAGAAGAGAATGCAACTACCGCGAGAGCCCTTGAACAAGAGACCAGGAGGGCTCGCAAGGAAGAGTATGGCCGTAACAAATTTCGCGGAGCTCTGTGGGGTAGCAACAGTGAACTCAAGCTGCGAAGGGAAAAGAGGGACCAGTCGCGAGCACATAGCATGGTTTTGAAAGAGGAGTTAGTTGCCTGTTCAAGGTCCAAAAGAAGCTTGTCTCAGCGTTTATGCGAGACGGAGACCAACATGCTAACTATCATCGCCAAGTACCAAGAAGAGTTAGGTCTAGCCACGGCCCACGAGCATAGGATCGCGGACGAGTATGCCCAAGTATACGCGGAAAAAGAGGCTAGAGGAAGGGTGATCGACTCTTTACACCAAGAGGCAACCATGTGGATGGATCGGTTTGCTCTTACCTTGAACGGGAGTCAAGAACTTCCCCGCTTGTTAGCCAAGGCCAAGGCGATGGCGGACACCTACTCCGCCCCCGAAGAGATTCATGGGCTTCTCGGCTATTGTCAGCATATGATAGACTTAATGGCCCACATAATTAGAAATCGCTAGGAAACTTGTATGGTCTCTCAGACCTTGACTAGATACAACCTTTTTTTTATAAAATGAGTTGGTCCCATGTTTCTACTCCAAAAGCTTGTGCGAATCAAATCACTCCTGCATTTTATCTCTAGCATGCATTCTTTCTTTCTTTACCTACTCCTCACGTTTGGTTTTTTAGGGAAAAACACCATAACTAAACGCGCCACAAGGCATCCCTATCGCACCAGATCCAAATCTAGAACGATGGGTGATCAAGAGGAGACACAGGAACAGATGAAAGCCGACATGTCGGCTCTGAAAGAACAAATGGCCTCCATGATGGAGGCCATGTTAGGAATGAGGCAGCTCATGGAGAAAAACGCGGCCACCGCTGCCGCTGTCAATTCGGCTGCCGAAGCAGACCCAACTCTCTTGGCAACTGCGCACCATCCTCCCTCAAACATAGTAGGACGGGGAAGGGACACAATGGGGCACGATGGCAACCCTCACCTGGGATACAACCGAGCGGCTTACCCTTATGGGTTGCCGCCCAACTACTCACCACCCATCTTGCAAGACGATGCGGGCCATATTGCTTCTCCCGTCCTTGAAAGAGAGCCTCCTCAACAGCCGGACGAGGTCCACAAAGACCCTCAAGACTATACTCGAAGGGATGTCGAGTTCTATCCCCCGATCCCCGAAGGGCCAGCACCCAGCACGTTGCGTCAACCCAACATCGCGACACAACCAATAGTTTTGTCCACGGAAGGACCGCCCCCGGCAATTGAAGAAAGGAGGAAGCTCGATCTCCTCGAGGAAAGATTGAGAGCCGTTGAAGGATTTGGGGATTATCCATTCGCAGACATGACGGATCTTTGCTTAGTACCCGATGTTGTTATTCCCCCGAAGTTCAAAGTGTCGGACTTCGACAAGTATAAAGGGACGACTTGTCCCAAAAACCATCTCAAGATGTACTGTCGCAAGATGGGCGCACACTCTAGGGATGAAAAGCTATTAATACACTTTTTTAAAGATAGCTTGGCCGGAGCCGCGGTAGTCTGGTAACTAATTTGGAAGCTTCCCGTATCCGTACTTGGAAAGATCTGATTACTGCCTTCCTAAGGCAATATCAGTATAACTCCGATATGGCTCCCGATCGCACTCAGCTGCAGAATATGTTCAAGAAAGAAGGCGAAACCTTTAAAGAATACGCCCAGCGGTGGAGAGATTTGGCGGCACAACTAGCTCCTCCCATGGTTGAGAGAGAAATGATCACCATGATGGTAGACACTCTGCCAGTGTTCTACTATGAAAAGCTAGTAGGTTACATGTCGTCCAGCTTCGCGGACCTAGTATTCGCCGGGGAAAGAATCGAGGTAGGATTGAAAAGAGGAAAGTTCGATTACGTTTCCTCCACGAGTGCGAATGCCAAAAGAATCGGGGCAACAGGGGCAAAGAGGAAGGAAGGAGATGCCCATGCCGTCTCTTCAACGCCCGCGTGGGTCAAACCCCCGCAGACACCTCATGGTACCCATCAGTACGCGCAACATCACCCGAGCTTCTCGGCTCATACCGGGAACGCCTCTAGTTCAGCACCCGTGCAGCCTAAGGCACCCACCCAGAGGGAAGCTCCCCAAGTTCCAACTCCGAAAACGAATCGCCCGGCCGGTAATTCCAACGCAACAAGGAACTTCCCTCCGAGGCCATTTCAAGAATTCACCCCACTCCCAATGACGTACGAAGACCTCTTGCCATCCCTCATCGCCAATCATTTGGCCGTGGTAACTCCCGGAAAGGTCCTCCAACCCCCTTTCCCAAAGTGGTATGACCCTAACGCAACTTGCAAGTACCATGGGGGTGTCCCGGGGCATTCCGTTGAAAAATGCTTGGCCCTTAAATACAAGGTCCAACATTTAATGGATGCTGGATGGCTGACCTTCCAAGAGGATCGGCCCAATGTGGAAACCAACCCGCTCGCCAATCATGGAGGGGGAGCAATTAACGCCGTTGAGTCCGATAGGCCGCGCAAGTCTAAACCTTTAAGGGATGTGGCAACCCCTAGGAGGTTTATCTTTGAGGCCCTACAGAAGGGAGGTGTGATTCCCCATAGTGGGTGTAAGGAGGATTCCTGTTTGCTGCATTCCGGCGAGCTGCATGACATGGAGACGTGTTTAGGAGTAGAGGAATTGTTACAGCGGATGATAGATCAAGGTCGACTGGAAGTTTGCAGTGAAGGAAAAGAAGAGCGGCATATATGCATGCAGTCCACGGATGGGAGCAGTATTGCGAAGCCCAAACCCTTGGTGATATACTTCACTAAGGGCACAGCTTCGCAAAATCCCGGACACCCCTTAGCAGCTAAACCTGTTCCTTTCCCGTACCAAAATATCCACGCAGTCCCATGGAGATATGCACCTCCAAGGGGGGAGGAAGAAAAAGCCACTGACGTCAGTAAAGATATTCCAGCAAAAGGTCTTCCGGAGAAAAAGGATGGTAAAAAGGAGGTATCACGAGAGGAAGCCAGCGAGTTCCTCCGTATAATTCAGCAGAGCGAATTCAAGGTTATCGAACCGCTCAACAAAACCCCGACCAGGGTCTCGCTGTTGGAGTTACTCATGAGCTCCGAGCCTCATCGGGCTCTGCTAGTAAAAGTTCTGAACGAGGCCCATGTGGCCCAAGACATCTCGGTAGAAGGTTTCGGAGGGCTGGTCAATAATATCACTGCCAACAACTATCTTGCCTTCGCCGAAGAAGAAATCCCCGCCGAGGGGAGAGGGCATAATAAAGCTTTGCACGTATCAGTCAAGTGTATGGACCATGTCGTAGCCAAAGTGCTCATCGATAATGATTCCAGTTTAAACGTGACGCCTAAGAGCACTTTGGAGAAATTACCATTCAATGCTTCCCACTTAAAGCCGAGTTCAATGGTGGTTCGTGCCTTCGACGGCACCCGCCGAGAGGTTAGGGGAGAGATCGATCTCCCAGTACAAATAGGCCCTCACACCTGTCAAGTCACCTTCCAAATAATGGATATTAACCCCCCCTACAGCTGTCTGTTGGGGCGCCCGTGGATCCACTCAGTGGGAGTTGTTCCCTCTACACTCCACCAAAAGTTGAAATTCGTAGTGGAGGGGCATTTGGTCATCGTGTCAGGCGAGGAAGACCTCTTGGTGAGCTGCCCGTCCTCTATGCCTTATGTGGAAGCCGCAAAGGAGTCATTAGAAACCGCTTTCCAGTCTTTTGAGGTGGTAAGCATTTCCTCCGTGGACTCATTCTCTGGGCAAGCTTGCCTGTCCGATGCAGCAGTAATGATGGCTCGAGTTATGTTGGGAAACGGTTACGAACCCGGAATGGGTTTGGGCAAAGACAATGGCGGCATAACTAGCCTAATAAATGCCAAAGGAAATCGTGGGAAGTATGGTTTAGGCTATAAACCCACTCAGGCGGATATGAAGAGAAGCATCGCGGGAAGGAAAAGCGGTGGCCAAAGCTCGCAGTTGAGACAAGAAAGTGAAGGAAGCCCGCCCTGCCACATAAGTAGAAGCTTTATAAGCGCGGGTCTGGGAGACGAAGGTCAAGTGGTCGCGATATACGAAGATGATGTTCCGAGTACATTGGATTTGGTACGACCATGCCCTCCTGATTTCCAGCTGGGAAATTGGCGAGTGGAGGAACGCCCTGACATTTACGCGGTGAGCATAATGTAAACCTTTACGGTTTTAAAAGCTCTATAGTTGGGCCTAGGCTTTAGAGTTTTTCTTGTGTTATGGCTTTGTGTCTTTTGTTTTTGAATTTATAATACAAGGACCTTTCTTCATCTGTTCTTACGTCTCTACCCATTCTCATTCATTTGCATGTTTACTTCTTTTTCTGAAACGGCAGATCCGATGACGAGTCCCCCGAAGGTACTAATACCTGGGACCCGCCTATCGACTTCGAGCAAGAAATGAATCAAACGGAAGATGAAGGAAACGAGGATGTGGGACTTCCCCCAAAATTAGGAAGGATGGTCGCCCATGAGGACCAGGAAATGGGGCCTCATCAAGAAGAAACGGAACTAGTAGACTTGGGAATTGGCAGTGGAAAAAGGGAAGTAAAGATAGGCACAGGTATTACCGCACCTATCCGTGAAGAATTAATAATCCTGCTAAGAGACTACCAAGACATCTTTGCTTGGTCATACCAAGATATGCCCGGTTTGAGTTCTGACATTGTACAGCACCGATTACCTCTAAATCCCGAGTGTCCCCCGGTAAAGCAGAAACTGAGAAGGATGAAGCCCGAAACATCCTTGAAGATAAAAGAAGAAGTAAAGAAGCAATTTGACGCTGGCTTTCTGGCCGTCGCTCGGTATCCAGAATGGGTTGCCAACATAGTACCGGTCCCTAAGAAAGATGGGAAAGTACGAATGTGTGTGGATTATCGGGACCTGAATCGGGCCAGTCCCAAGGACAATTTTCCTTTGCCACACATCGATATCCTCGTGGATAAGACGACCAATTTCGCTTTATTTTCCTTCATGGACGGTTTCTCCGGTTACAATCAGATAAAGATGGCGCCAGAGGATATGGAAAAGACTACCTTCATCACCCTGTGGGGGACGTTCTGTTACAAGGTGATGTCCTTTGGACTCAAGAATGCTGGGGCAACTTATCAACGGGCCATGGTGGCTTTGTTCCATGATATGATGCATCAAGAGATCGAGGTCTACGTGGACAACATAATTGCTAAATCTAAATCCGAGGAAGAACACCTTGTCAACCTGCGGAAGTTGTTCGAAAGGCTTAAGAAATATCAATTAAGGTTGAACCCCGCCAAGTGTACCTTTGGGGTCAAATCAGGGAAATTACTTGGTTTCATTGTAAGCCAGAAAGGGATAGAGGTAGACCCCGAAAAGGTGAAGGCTATCATTGAGATGTCGGAACCCCGTACAGAAAGGCAAGTCCGAGGTTTCCTGGGACGCTTGAATTATATTGCCAGATTCATATCACAGCTCACCGCCATTTGTGAGCCGTTGTTCAAGCTCTTACACAAGAACCAAACTGATCGCTGGAATGAGGATTGCCAAGAAGCTTTTGGAAGGATCAAGAAGTGCCTTATGAATCCTCCTGTGCTTATGCCACCGGTACCTGGAAGGCCTCTCATTTTGTACATGACAATCTTGGACGAGTCAATGGGGTGTATGCTGGGGCAACATGACGAATCCGGAAAGAAAGAGCGCGTTGTTTACTACCTAAGTAAGAAGTTCACGACCTGTGAAATGAATTACTCGTTGCTCGAAAGAACGTGTTGTGCTTTAGTATGGGCATCCCATCGCCTAAGGCAGTACATGCTGAGCCATACTACCTGGTTGATATCCAAGATGGACCCGGTTAAGTACATCTTTGAAAAGCCAGCTCTCACGGGACGAATTGCCCGGTGGCAAGTCCTGCTATCCGAGTTTGATATAGTTTACGTCACCCAAAAGGCGATAAAAGGAAGCGCCTTAGCAGATTATTTGGCTCAACAGCCTCTTAACGACTATCAGCCCATGCATCCTAAATTCCCGGATGAGGACATCATGGCCTTGTTTGAGGAAAAATTGGACGAAGATCGGGACAAATGGACCGTATGGTTTGATGGAGCGTCAAACATTCTAGGCCATGGCGTTGGGGCAGTATTGGTCTCTCCGGACAATCAATGTGTACCTTTCACAGCCAGGCTAGGATTCGACTGCACCAACAACATGGCCGAATATGAAGTATGTGCCCTAGCCGTCCAGGCAGCAATTGAGTCCAATGTCAAACTACTCAAGGTGTACGGCGACTCAGCGTTGGTAATCCATCAACTGAGAGGGGAATAGGAAACTAGAGATCCCAAGCTGATACCCTACAAAGCCTATATCAAGGAATTGGCTAAGACCTTTGATGAGATCTCCTTCCATCATGTTCCCCACGAGGAAAATCAAATGGCGGATGCGCTTGCTACTTTGGCGTCTATGTTCCAGCTAACGCCGCACGGGGATCTACCCTACATTGAATTTTGGTGTCGTGGCAAACCCGTGCATTGTTGCCAAGTAGAAGAGGAACGGGACGGAAAGCCTTGGTATTTCGACATCAAGCGATATGTCGTAAGCAAAGAATACCCGCCAGAGATTGCCGACAATGATAAGAGGACATTGAGAAGGTTGGCGGCCGGTTTCTTTATGAGCGGAAGCATACTGTATAAGAGAAACCACAACATGACACTCCTGCGGTGTGTGGATGCCAGGGAGGCAAATCACATGATCGAGGAAGTTCATGAGGGCTCGTTTGGAACGCACGCCAACGGGCATGCTATGGCCAGGAAGATCCTAAGAGCAGGTTATTACTGGCTTACCATGGAAAGTGATTGTTGTGTCCATGTAAGGAAATGCCACAAATGTCAAGCGTTTGCAGATAATGTCAAAGCCCCACCACATCCTCTGAATGTCATGTCCACCCCTTGGCCTTTCTCCATGTGGGGAATAGATGTCATCGGGGCCATTGAGCCCAAGGCCTCGAATGGTCATCGCTTCATCCTCGTGGCGATAGATTATTTCACCAAGTGGGTCGAGGCAGCTTCCTATACCAACGTCACGAGGGGTGTGGTGGTCAGGTTCATTAAGAAAGAGATCATCTACCGATATGGTTTGCCAAGGAAGATTATCACAGACAACGGCACCAACCTGAATAACAAGATGATGGGGGAAATGTGCGAGGAGTTTAAAATCCAGCATCACAATTCTACACCCTACCGGCCAAAGATGAATGGAGCCGTGGAAGCGGCCAATAAAAATATCAAAAAGATTATCCAAAAGATGACTGTGTCATACAGAGATTGGCACGAAATGCTCCCATTCGCGTTACACGGTTACTGAACTTCAGTGCGGACGTCAACTGGGGCAACGCCGTTCTCATTGGTATATGGGATGGAGGTTGTGTTACCGTTTGAGGTAGAAGTCCCGTCATTAAGGATCTTGGCAGAATCTGGATTAAAGGAATCAGAGTGGGTTCAAACGCGCTATGACCAGCTCAACCTCATTGAGGGTAAGCGCTTAACGGCCATGAGTCATGGGCGTTTGTACCAGCAAAGAATGAAGAGTGCATTCGACAAGAAATTATGCTTGCGCAAGTTCCATGAGGGAGACCTTGTCCTAAAGAAAATGTCCCATGCTGTCAAGGACAATCGAGGGAAATGGGCCCCGAACTACGAAGGGCCTTTTGTTGTGAAGAGGGCTTTTTCCGGAGGAGCCCTGGTGCTTACCAACATGGATGGCGAAGAGTTACCTTCACCCATGAATTCTGATGTCGTCAAGCGATATTATGCTTAGAATCTGGGGCAATTAAGGATGTCGCTGCATGTTCTTTATCTTTATGCGTTTTCTGGATTTCCCCCAGGGATTTCCCGTCTGTTGTATCTCTCGTTACAATCTTTCAAAGAAATGAACGTGGATTCGAGGCTTTAGTCCTCACGTTGGTTTCAAACCTTGCGTTGATTTGTGATCACCTGAGCCCTTCCGCTCAGTTCATGGGATGCCCCAAGCGCTTAATTAAAATTAAACCTAAACCAATTTTTGCTAAAATTTGCTGCGTTTGAAAACATTCATGCATACGCATACGCATGCATATTGTTGTGGTAAAACAGGGGCAGGATCATCTTGAGCTACCTTCTGGGGTGGGGACAAAACATGGACAGCAGAAACCAATCAAGGTAAGACAACGACGCGGTCAAGATTGGCCAAACCTGGTTGTTTATTACTTGCAGGTACTTAGGAACGGATGCAAGTGGGGATGGGGTCACGACCGACTGATCGTTGCCCTTTCTCTGCGCTAAACAAGCAGAGAACGTCGCTGCAAGGCAGCCCCGTATCCTTTGTATTCGCAGTTTTCTTTTACTATTTGTTTGTTTTAAAAATAAGTAACCAACACCTAATTCTAACTTAAGTATGTTCAAGTTAGGCAAAACGCTAACCCATAAGGAAGGAGGGGACATGGTTAATGTTCCTCTCAAAAAAAACAAAAAAAGTGCAGGTTAGCTCGCCTGGGCGAGCCACCCCTGCACCAAAATATAAAAGTGACGAAAAGGGGGACGTTTTTGCATTCAAAAACTTCTTTTCCCCCCTTTCAAAAGCCATACCCACGTGATTTACGAGTTTGCAGCCCTAGGGTCATCGTTTTTCGCATTTTTTGATTCCATTTTGCGCTTTTGTTCATCACCAACAAGTAAGTATTCCATCCCTAAGCTTTCTAGCTTTTCATTGGTGTATTTTGATCTCCTTTTGGTGCTCTAAATTGTGGGAATGTGCTCAAATATGTGGGGCAATTTTGGTTTGTTTTCTTGCTTGATTGGTTTGAATTGGGGGTTTGTATGAGATGGCCCTAGGCCTATAATGCATTTTGAAGTAATGGGGCCTGCCACATTGTCCCCGTTCTCTTGCTATTGATGCCTAAATGCGCGCCCACCAAGTGTTCGGTGAAATGCCTCAATCGCATTTGCGCGTGATTTTTGTAAGGAAACAACCCATGGGGCAATTTGGTTTGCACTATTTTTTGGGATATGCATTCAGTTTCGAAAGAGCTAGAGTAATTGCCCCACATATATCCTAGGCCTAGGAACCAAATTTTTTATGCAAAAGAACACAAGAGGAGGTGCATATTGGGTAAAGTTACCCTTTTTGGCCAGCAATCAGCTATGGGCCACGCTACAATAATTTCCCTATGCCTAGATGTTTAGGAATTTTGCTCATCATAACTGTGTAGGTTTAGAATAGGTAGCAAAATACCTTTGGCAATTTACACTTTGGGTGTGGTAGCAAAATACTAGGATGTATGTACATGTAATTTTTGGTAGTCAAAATGTCTCACAAAAAAATATATATACATATGTGTTGCATGTTATGTAAAGAAAATACCTTACAAAAATACCTTTTAATTTGAATACAATTTTAGTCAGCAAAAGAAAATATACTTGAATTTGCATGCGGCTTTAGGTAGCGAAAACACTTGAATAAAGCATGAAATGTAGCACCTTATTGTGTAGATAGCCAAGATTCATCACAAAGTTTGTATATGCATAAGTATTAGAAATACCGGAATGTGCACATGTGCAATTTTTGGTACCCCAAATGCTTTGAGTATGCATGTATGTAAATTTAGCCAAGGAAGTGCATGTGATGTAGGTAGCAAATACACCTTGGAAGTACATATAAATAATCTAGGTAACGAAGGTGCCTTGATTGTACATGGGTGCATTTTTTCTTAGTTATAAGAATGTCTTATGCAAGTGAACGTTCGTAAAGAAGTATGTGCATAAGTTTGCTCTAAATTTACATTGATGTTTGTGTTTATTGGAGGAGGTTGTATGCCATTTTTGAGTAGCATTTCTTGGTAAAACTAACTTTCCAAATGTTTGCCTTCGCAGGAAATGGCCCCAAGGAAGCTTGCCTCAAAGAGGTCCAGGAAGGATAAGGCGGCCGAAGGGACTAGTTCCGCTCCTGAGTATGACAGTCACCGCTTTAGGAGCGCTGTACACCAGCAGCGCTTCGAGGCCATCAAGGGATGGTCGTTTCTCCGGGAGCGACGCGTCCAGCTCAGGAACGACGAGTATACTGATTTCCAGGAGGAGATAGGGCGCCGGTGGTGGACATCACTGGTTACCCCCATGGCCAAGTTCGATCCAGAAATAGTCCTTGAGTTTTATGCCAATGCTTGGCCAACAGAGGAGGGCGTGCGTGACATGAGGTCCTGGGTAATGGGTTAGTGGATCCCGTTTGATGCCGACGCTATCGGCCAGCTCCTGGGATATCCGTTGGTGTTGGAAGAGGGCCAGGAGTGCGAGTATGGCCAGAGGAGGAACCGGTCTGATAGGTTCGATGAGGAGGCCATCGCCCAGTTGCTATGCATACCGGGGCAGGATTTTTCCCGGACTGCTGCTGGAAGACGGGTGCGAATTATGCGCACCAACATGACCACCCTGACTCAGATATGGATGACTCTGCTGCTCAGCAACATCCTGCCCACCGATCATAATTCCGACCTCCCCATGCCGAAGTGTCAGCTGGTGTACGCCATCATGACGCGGATGAGCATCCATGTGGCTCAGTTAATCGCTGATGCCATCTATATTTTTGCAGGTATGGCGCCTACCAAGCACCCTTTGGACCCAGATAAGTCCAACAGGGCCCTGGGATTTCCCGCACTGATCACAGGACTCTGCCAGTCGTTCGGAGTCCCCGTTGCACCTACCAAGGTAATTCGGCCGCCCATCACCCGGGCTTTTATTGAGAAGTACTGTAGCCAGAGACAGGCGCAGGGTGATGCTCCACAGGCCGCAGGCGCGCCCCCACCACCTCATCAGGCTGGCCAGGCTGGGTCATTTGACATGGAGCAATATTTACGGCATTTGGTTCGCCAGCAGGCGGCCAACCACCGGGCACATGTACAGACCCATGATTGTCTGTACCAGATGAGCCTCAGCATGCAGAGCCAGGGCTTCGCTTCTTTTTCATGCCCTACTCCAGACCAGTTCAGGGCAGAGGTCGCATGGCCCGGGGATTGGCCCGAGGCCCAAGCAGGAGAGGTGCCCCCAGAGGCTCCCGGCGATGGAGAGGAGGCCCACAAGGACGAGGAGATGGCCGATTTGCTTGACTTCTTGGGAGGGAGTGGAGCTACATGACTGGGAGATCCCCAGATTCATGTTTTCTTTCATATTTCGTTTATCATTTTTATGTTATGTTATTGTTTTGACTTGAGAGACTAATGTTTGTTTTTGTTGTTTCGATTGTCATTTGTACAGCGCATACATTTTTGTTTGAATTGTTGCGTTAATGTTTATATATCATTACTATCAATGATGTTTGAAATTCTGGAACCGTGTAGAGTTCTTCGTTTAGGAACATCGTCCAAAAATATATATAATAAAACAAACAAAAAAATAAAAAATAAAAATCAAAAAAAAAAGGGAAAAGAAGAGAGCAAGTAAGAAAAAAAGAGAGGAAAGAAAAGAAAAATAAGTTGTTTAGCTGAAAAACCGACATGCTTTTGAAAAGAGATGACTTCCAACTTTTCTTTGGAAAAATTCATTGATCATAACTAGTTTTTGAAAAAATGTGTATACGCCTAAGGGGAGAATGCTGTGAAAATTTTCCCGGACGCCCAAAATGGACTCGGATGAATGCACAAATGGATAAAAGAACATATTTTGGAAACATTAGGTTGATTTAAAATAGAGGAAATGAATCCTGAGCCCTAGCATCACATGACCATAAAACTTTGACACTTGAGTGTCCGCATAGGTGCATGCACGACCAGTTTTGCATAAAATTTCCAAATCATCATCTTTGCATTTGTGTCATAGAAATAATGTGGGGCATCCCTTTTATCCTTGAACCAAACCAAATCCTGACATGTATTATGTCTAGCCATTCTAGAAGCTTTGAGCCAAAATCCTGACTCACCATAAACCTTGACCCAGGGTGAGAATGTCAATCCTTACCCTCGGAAGCAAAAAAGAAGGAAAGGAAATTTCCAATCAAAGAGAAAGAAAAAAGAAAAGAAAGAAAATTCCCAATCAAAGAGTGGGAAAAAGAAAAAAGAAAAGAAAGAAAATTCCCAACCAAAGAATGGGAGAAAGTAAAAAAGAAGAAAGCTTCTGGTCAAAGAAACCAGAAGAAATGTGCAGAGAGGTCTTTGGACCAGACAATATCTGAACAATACAGAATTGTCACCAAATGAACAAAAGAAAGAAAAGGAAACCATGACCTAAAAGTGGTCTTCTCCCTTTGATTACCAACCAAAATCCTGTGCGTCGGTGACTTGTTCGCCTCGCGCAAAACCAAAAAGGAAAAGGCCAAAAACACACAAAAGCCGAAAAACCCACCAAAAGAACCCATTCCCAAGGGAAGTCCTATTGATTCATGATCACGCATGTAATTTTTTATTTGATAGGAAATAATTCGCAAAGTCAAGTCATGACATATCTATGGTTCGGAATTAGGATAAAACACTTACCTGTGCGAGATTTATACACTTTGAGTGGATTTCTTCTATTTTTGTCGAACCCAGTGTTTCCTCTAAATGGTCATTTATAAACGAAATGCTAACATCCAAAATCTCATTTATGGTTATGAGGGATTTCATCAACATACTCTCCTTCCCCAGTAAACGCATTGTTTTTCACTCAAAAAAAGCATATGTTGCTCTAATCAGTTGGAATATTTGTCTCTTTGCTAAAGCATGTTTGCATTTTAGTGGAGAAAACACCGAGACTTTTTCAAGTCTCACAAGTTATCCAGAACTACGTAGGTCTGAGTTCCTCATTGGAGGATACGTAGGAGCAAAAGCCTTGCTTTTGTCGACCACGCCGCTTTTTGTTACCATGACCCAAGATCTGGTAACCCGCGGAGACACCTTACGGTTATCCGCACCTCGTCATTCAGTGACCCCAAGTGTGATTGATGAGCAGAGGCCAATGTGGTCATTTGCGCCCATTCCGGAGGTGTCAGCATTTCCCGGTAGAGACTTTTTCAAGTCTCACAAGTTATCTAGAACTACGTAGGTATGAGTTCCTCATTGGAGGATACATAGGAGCAAGAGCCTTGCTTTTGTCGGTCGCCCCACAATTTCTGTCATACTGACCCTGAGGTCATGTGACATGCGGAGACAAAATTTGGTCATTCCGCACCCCTTTGCCATTCAGACACAGTCGTGTCCGATGGCGTGCAGAGACAAATTATGGTCATTCTGCACCCTTTTGTCATCCAGAGGCGGCGGGCCCGATGACATGCGGAGACAAAATTTGGTCATTCCGCACCCCTTTGCCATTCAGACACAGTCGTGCCCGATGGCGCGCAGAGACAAATTATGGTCATTATGCACCCTTTTGTCATCCAGAGGCGGCGGGCCCGATGACATGCGGAGACAAAATTTGGTCATTCCACACCCCTTTGCCATTCAGACACAGTCGTGTACGATGGCGCGCAGAGACAAATTATGGTCATTCTGCACCCTTTTGTCATCCAGAGGCGGCGGGCCCGATGACATGCGGAGACAAAATTTGGTCATTCCGCACCCCTTTGCCATTCAGACACAGTCGTCTCCGATGGCGCGCAGAGACAAATTATGGTCATTCTGCACCCTTTTATCATCCAGAGGCGGCGGGCCCGATGACATGCGGAGACAAAATTTGGTCATTCCGCACCCCTTTGCCATTCAGACAGAGTCATTTATTAAAACAGCTCGAACCAAGATAGATGTTTATGTTGGCACATTGTCTATGGAATTTGGTGATATTGTTGTTCATTTCAACATTCATGATGCCATAAAAAATCGATCTGAGGATCATTCTGTTTTTCGTGCTGAGATAATTGATGTGCCATTATTTTCTCCTATTTCTTAACCCTTTTTGCACCATTTTAATTACTGACTAGTCTTAATTGTCAAATTAATTAGGCAGTTTTATTATTTGGGCTCATTCAGCTAATTTGATGTTTTTAATCTAATTTCAGGAATTACTGAAGCATTGGGCTTGGACTTGAAGAGGGTAGCCTATTTTATTCTACAAAATTTTATCTTCTCTCTCTCTTCTCCCCCTTCTCTTTCGTTTTTAGTTTTAGGCTTCTCTTCTTCTTTTAGACACTTTTTTGTTTTGCAATTCCAGTTTTTACTTTTCGTTTTAGCAATAAAATTTCATTCTCTATTGATTAATGGAAGGCTAAGTCTCCAGCATTGTTTTCTCTTGAGGATCAAGCACAGCTCTCTTTGCGGTTCTATTATTACTATTAAATTATGATCAATTTTTCCTCTTCACCAATTACTCTGTATTTGTTGCTATTAATTCTTGCATGCTTAGTGCTTGATTAATTGTCTCTACGCTTAATTTACGTTCATGCTTAATGATCATTCATGATTAATTGGTGTATGTGTTGCTTAATCACATAATGAATGTCTTATGTTAAATTTCGCTTAGTAATTTAATTTAGGGTTGGATTACGTGGTTGAAGTGATAAAGAATAAACTCTCGTAACCTAGGATAAGAGACTTGCTTGTGAATCAAGGGGAAGCAATGCGTTTTAATTCTGATATTTTCTAATTCACATCTATTCGCTATATAATTTACAAAAGCAAACAACCCCCCCCCCCCAATTCGTTACTATTTTCCTACTATCTGTTATGAACGTTTGGTTGACCATTGCTTGTTGGGAGACGACATAGGATCACTTCCTAGATACTGCATTTTTAATGTTTATTATTTGATTCGGGTACGACCTCGATCAATAATTGATCAGATTGTTGATGATTATATGTTTGATTTTTATTATGTTCTTCATGGTAGGAAACATCCATTTTTATCTGATCTGCATACTTGTCACTCCTTATGCATTGAATCTGAATCTAAGTTTGAATTTGATCTTGTATCTGATTTTTATGCTAAGAGTGAATTGAATTTGAGTCTGGTTCTGATTTTCTGGGTGTTGTACCTCCTGATGTTGATTTTTTAGAGTCAGAATGAACTAACAATGTTATAGGAAGTACATATACTTCTGACTTGCTTTATGAGGTACAGGCTGGGGAACCTTCTTCTTCTCCTACCCTGGTTCCTCCCACTGTTCAGCCACCACCCACACTAGAGTTGAAGCCCTTACCAGCAAACCTCAAATATGCTTACTTGGAGGACAAGGAAAAATTTCCAGTGATCATCTCTGCCTCCCTTGCTGCTGAGCAAGAGGAAAAGTTGTTGCTAGTTCTCAAGAAGCACAAGAAAGCCATTGGATGGACTTTAACAGACATTCCAGGTATTAGCCCATCTACCTGCATGCATAGGATACTTTTAGAGGATGGAGCTAAGTCAGTGAGGCAGCCACAACAGCGACTCAACCCGTCATTCTAGATGTGGTGAAAAAGGAGGGGACCAAGCTCTTACAAGCTGGAATCATCTACCCCATTTCTGATAGCCAGTGGGTGAGTCCAGTCAAAGTGGTTCCTCAGAAGATAGGCCTCACAGTAATTAAGAATGAAAGGGATAAGCTTATCCCCACAAGAGTGCAGAACAGCTGGCGAGTCTGCATTGATTATAGGAGGCTGAACCAGGTAACCAGAAAAGATCATTTTCCCTTGCCATTCATTGATCAAATGCTTGAGCGCTTGGCAGATAAGTTCATTACTATTTTCTTGATGGTTTTTCTAGTTATTTACAAATTCATATTGCTCCTGAGGATCAAGAAAAGACCATATTCACATGTCCCTTTGGCACTTTTGCCTATAGGAGGATGCCCTTTGGCCTATGCAACGCCCCTGGTACCTTCCAACGGTGTATGCTTAGCATTTTCAGTGACTTTTTAGAGAGTTGCATAGAGGTGTTTATGGATGATTTTACTATTTATGGATCCTCTTTTGATACATGTTTGGATAGTCTGTATAGAGTTCTTAGTAGATGCATTGAAACTAACCTTGTGCTGAATTTTTAAAAATGTCACTTCATGGTAGAACAAGGTATTGTTTTAGGGCATATCATTTCCAGTAGGGGCATAGAGGTAGACCCTGCAAAAATAGATGTTATTTCACAATTGCCTTACCCCTCTTGCGTGCGAGAGGTTCATTCTTTTCTTGGTCATGCAGGATTTTATAGGCACTTTATCAAGGATTTTAGCAAAGTGGCCCTTCCACTATCCAATCTACTGCAAAAGGAGGTGGAGTTTGATTTTGATGACCGGTGCAAAGAGGCTTTTGATTGCCTCAAGCGTACGGTGACTACCACCCCTATCATTCAGGCACCTGATTAGACAGCCCCATTTGAGCTAATGTGCGATGCATCCAATTACGCATTGGGGGCTGTCCTTGCTCAACAGATTGATAAGCTACCTCGGGTAATCTACTACGCTTCCAGAACTTTGGATGCTGCTCAAGAAAATTACACTACCACATAGAAGGAGCTATTAGCGATAGTTTTTGCTCTTGAGAAATTTTGTTCATATTTACTTGGTACTCGTGTTATTGTTTATATTGACCATGCAGCTCTAAAGTACCTGTTGAAGAAGGCTGAATCAAGGCCTAGGTTGATCAGGTGGATGCTTTGGCTCCAAGAGTTTGATTTGGAGATCCGTGATCGGAGCGGTTCACATAACCTCGTGGCTGACCATCTGAGTAGGATTGAGCTTGTGTCTGAGGACTCACCCATTCAGGATGATTTTTCGGATGACCATTTGTACATTCTGTATAGTATGTCTGATTCCTTCCCCACTCCCTAGTTTGCTAATATTGTGAATTATTTGGTTGTGTAGTCGATTACAACAACTACTAAATATTTGAATTCAAATTTTAGGCTGTCTAATCGATTACACAATATTGGTAATCGATTACCAGCAGTTAATAAACGTTTTTATTCAAATTTTAAAACCTGTAATCGATTACCCAAATCCTGTAATCGATTACCAGAAGAGATTTTCTGAAAATAACTTCTAAGAGTCACATCTATTCAAATGGTTTATGAATGGTCATCAAAGGTCTATTTATATGTGACTTGGAAACACGAATTGTGAGAGAGTTTTCATTGCCCAAAAAGTTTTATCCTCTCAAAAGATTAAGAGAGTTTTTCTGAATTGAAATGTCTTATCCTCTCAAAGATTCCTTGGTCAAACACTTGCATACTCAATAAGGAATTGTGATTGATCTTCATTGTACAATCTATCTCTTTCAAGAGAGATTTCTTCTTCTCTTCTTCTTACTTCTGAAAAGGGATTAAGAGACTGAGGGTCTCTTGTTGTAAAGGATTCCTGAACACAAGGGAAGGGTTGTCCCTGTGTGGTTCAGACTTTGTAAAAGGAGTTTTACAAAGAGAGTGGAAAATCTCAAGTGGGTTGCTTGAGGACTGGACGTAGGCACGGGAAGTGGTCGAACCAGTATAAATCAAGTTTGCATTTCTCTCTTCCCTTAAACTTCTTTTATTTATTGCAATTTATCTTTGGCTTGAAAGAAGTTTATTTTGAATTGTCTTTTGAGTAATTCATGTTAAGGGTGCATTGTTAATCTAAAAAGAGAGAGTAAAATTTTAATTGGGGAATAGTTCTTGTTATCTTAATTCAACCCCCCCTTCTTAAGATAACTGAGGCCATTTGTCTAACAGTAGAAGCCAAACCCACCAAAACTAACGATGCTAAGGTTGTTGTGGATTTATGTTAGATCTAATTTGTTTTGCAGGTTTGGAGTCCCTGGAGCCATCGTTAGTGATCAAGGCACCCATTTTTGTAACAGATCCATGTATGCCTTGCTCAAAAAGTATGGGATCGTGCACAAAATTTCCACACCTTACCACCCCCAAACTAATGGGCCGGCTGAGATTTCAAATAGGGGGATAAAAAGGATCTTAGAGAAGATTGTGCAACCGAATAGAAAGGATTGGAGCACCAGGCTGGATGATACTCTTTGGACGCATAGGACTGCCTACAAAGCACCCATAGGAATGTCTCCTTATCGAGTTGTCTTTGGCAAGGCATGTCTTCTTCCTGTACAGATAGAGCACAAGGCCTACTGGGCTGTAAAGACCTGCAACTTCTCTATTCATCAGGCTGGAAAGGAAAGGAAGTTGAAACTAAGTGAGCTAGATGAGATCCATTTAGAAGCCTATGAGAATTCCAAATTCTACAAGGAGAAGACCAAGAAGTTCCATGACAGCTTGATAGCTAAGAAGGACTTTGTGGTTGGACAGAAAATTTTATTGTATAACTCTAGGCTCGGACTCATGAGTGATAAGTTGAGGTCAAAGTGGATTGGTCCTTTTGTGGTGACTAATGTTTTTCCTTATGGTACAATTGAGATCAAAAGTGAATCCACAGATAAGAGCTTCAAGGTCAATGGACATGGCTGAAACTATTCCTCACAAATCCCTCCTTAGTGGATGTAGTGGTGGAGGAGACCTCCTTACTTCACCCTACTTCTCTTCCGCGATGACTTGGGGAGTTTTCTTTTTCTATCTCCTTCTTTACTTTTATTGCACTTGTCCAAATTTATTGATTGTTTTGATTGCTCTTGATCTTATGATTGTGCTACATTGAGGACAATGTGTTGTTTAAGTATGGGGGGGAGATTGTTCTTTATTTGGGGTTTTCTAGTTTCATTTTGTTAGGTTATCTAAGTTAATTTTGTTATTTTGGTTTTATGTTTTGTGTACAACATTGCATGTTTCTCTTTGAATTTTGGGTTATGTACAGGTAATGGGTAATTGTTTTTGAAATAGGAGTTTCTTGGCATTTTGTTAATTGAAATCCTTGTTTTTCTCTACATGTCAAGTTAGTTTTGAAAGTTCGAATTGAAAGTGATAGATTTACCCTTGGTGAGAATTTGAGTCAACATCATCTATTTTATTCAGTGTGTTTTCCCCATTGATTGCTTGCACAATAGCCTTGACTTGACTCTTGTTGATACTTCGTGCTTCACATGCATGTTGGGAGATGATTTAGGCATTTTGTTCTTATAAGCCTCTAGCCAAATGAGCCTACCTTAAATTAATTCCTTTGATAGCCCATTTGAGCCTATGTTCCCCTTTCTTTGTTTTTAAGCTCATTACAAGCCTTAAGTGAAAAATCATGATCTCACCCTACCCTTAAGGAATTCTGGAGCTTTGGAATTGTTTTGGGAATAAGTGTGGGGGGTATGTATAATTGGATGATATGTTTTTGTTGGCCATGCTTGATGATGTATTTTGGCCATGCTTGATGTATATACATATATTGCCTAATTGTTGCTTTATTTTTCAAATGCTTTCAATTGCTACTGTTCACGTTCAAAAAAAATGAAAAAAAAATAAACAGAAAAAGAATGAAGTTGAATAAATGAGGTCTTTGTTTGAAGACTTGGATTGGTTTGAGGGCTTGGTTGACTTTGTTTTGGGTTTACTTTTTATGCTTAATTTTTAATTTTTGTTTTGGGGTTTACTACTTTTTCTTACTTCTCACTTATTCCCCATTGCTCCTCTATTCTTTTGGGGTTTTAGCTACTTATCCCATACTTTCCTCTACCTTGCCCTTGGCCCCATTACAACCTTAAAAGACCTTTTGATCCTCATATGCATGTGTTTGTGGTGTGGTTGTCAATTTTAGAGTCTTGCCAAGTCTATTTGGTGTTCGTTTTCGTGGGTGCTTTGAGAGTAAACAGTAGCCTAGACACTTAAGAGATAGAGTGCATATCTTATGAGACTTTATCACTTTTCATTCTTGAGCTGATTGACTATCTTGCCATGTTTGAGATGCTTGGATGATTTTCATGACTGTCTTGATTCTTTAACTCTCTACGTGTTGAATGTTGCCCATTCCTTTCATTCCTTGAGATTCATAGAGAAATATGTAATTTTTTTTGTGTTTGTTTGTTTCTCTTTAATGTCTATGGATTTGTTCCTTGCTTTGCTTTTTGATTTTGCCGAGGAGTGCAAAAGGCTAAGTGTGAGGGGATTTGATGTGTCATTATTTTCTCCTATTTCTTAACCCTTTTTGTCACCATTTTAATTACTGATTAGCCTTAATTGTCAAATTAATTATGCAGTTTTATCATTTGAGCCTACTTGACTAATTTTTTGTTTTTAATTTAATTTCAGGAGAATTATAAGCAATTGGGCTTGAATGGAATTGGGCTTGGACTTGAAGAGAGCAAACAACTTTATTTTATCAAATCTTATCTTATCCAGATTTTATTCCATCTAGATTTTATTTTATCCAGATTTTATTCCATCTAGATTTTATTTCGTCTAGATTTTATTTCATCCAATCTTATCTTATCTTGTCCAGATTTTATTTTATTTCGTTTATGGGCTTGGACCTAAAATAGATTTGTAAGCTTTGGGGCTGAGGACCTATATAACAACACCAAGGTTTTAGTTTAGAGAAGTTTTTTGGAGAGGAGAATAATTCTAGGATTTTAAAATTCAAGTTTTTACTATTAATGCACATTGTTCACGTAGAATAAAATTTGTTTTCTGCAATTCCGTTTCTGCTTCAATCTACAATTTCATTTTCTACTAATTAATGGAAGGCTAAGTCTCCAGCGTTGTTTTCTCTTGAGGATCAAGCACAACTCTCTTTAAGGTTTTATTATTACTATTGAATTCTGATCAGTTTTTCCTCTTTACCAATTACTCTGTATTTGTTGCTATTAATCCATGCATGCTTAGTGCTTGATTAATTGTCTTTGTGCTTAATTTACGTTCATGCTTAATGATCATTTTCGTTCATGATTAATTGGTGTATGTGTTGCTTAATCACATAATGACAACCTTATGTTAATTTTCACTTAGTAATTTAATTTAGGGTTGGATTAAGTGGTTGAACTGATTAAGGATAAATTCTCGTAACCTATGATAAGAGACTTGCTTGTGAATCAAGGGGAAACAACATGTTTTAATTCTGTTATTTTCTAATTCAAATTTGCTTGTTGTTTAATTTACAAAAACAAACAACCCCCCTCCCCAATTCGTTACTATTTTATTACTATCTATTATGAACGTTTGGTTGACCATTGCTCGTTGGGAGACGACCTAGGATCACCTCCTAGATACTGCATTTTTAATGTTTATTTGATTCGGGTACGGCCTCGATCAACTAGCCCTGGCATATTGCATTGTGCAAAAGGGGAGAATATACTGCATTAGCATTGCATCATTAGGAAGATATATAATGATGATACTTCTCGACACTTGTTTGTGCATGAATCCCTGAAGGCATGCTAGAATAGGCTTTTCTAGTTTGGGCTAAGGGTAGGGTACCTTAGTCTCTTTTTTGGGAGTAGGAACTAAGATTGTTTGTGATTGCTTGTAAGTATTCTATATGCGTAGTGAAAATCTAATTCGGGTTTGGATTAGATAACTGGATTAGTTTCTCTAGAGATAGAGTGATCCAGTATAAAACGTGGTGTACTTCTTCTCATGATTTTATCTTTCTTTCTCATTCTGGTCTTAATTAATTTACTAAAGGTTAAAGAAAATATATTTTTGAAAGAAAGAACTTTAACAAAGGATCTTGTGTAAAGGGTGATTAATGTTGGACAAGTGGCCTCAGATATCTTAAGAAGGGGGGGTTGAATTAAGATATCACAAACTTTTCCTAATTAAAAAATTCTATTTTGATTTTAACCCGTAACCCTAGATTCCTTAACAGTAAACTCTTAAGAAAATATGCAAGATAAACTTACTGAAAAGAAAGAATAAATAATAAGCAATTAAAGGAGTTTAAGGGAAGAGAGATTGCAAACTCAAATTTATACTGGTTCGGTCACACCCTTGTGCCTATGTCCAGTCCCCAAGCAACCTGCTTGAGAGTTCCACTATCTTGTAAAATCCTATTACAACATCTGAACCACACAAGGACAACCCTTCCTTTGTGTTCAGATTTCTTTACAACAAGAGACCCTCGGTCTCTTAATCCTTTTTCAGAATAAAGAAGAAGAGAAGAAGAAATCTCTCTTGAAAGAGATAGATTGAACAATTTGAGCACTCAAATAATTTCTTATTGAATCACAAGTGTTTTGGCCAAGGAATTTGTAAGAGGATAAAACGATTTTTCTTTTTAAGAAGATAAGATCTTTTTGTTCTGAAAACTCTTAGCAAATAAATGTCTCAAGTCACATATATATAGGCCTTTGATAGCCATTTAAGAACCAAATGAAAAGATGTGACTGTTAAGAATATTTTCTGAAAATCTCCTCTGGTAATCGATTACAGTACGTGTGTAATCGATTACAAGCTTTAAAATTTGAATTAAAACGTTCAATAACTGCTGGTAATCGATTACCATATATGTGTAATCGATTACACAATGCAAATTTTGAATTCAAATTTTAATAGTTGTTGTAAATCATTTTTGGTCACTGGTAATCGATTATCAGAGAGTAAATCTCTTGAAAAAGACTTTTTAACTTAAATTTCTTGGCCAAACCTTTTGCTACTTCAATTAGGAATTCCCTTCCTATTTAATATACTCTTCCTAAGACTCTAGAGACTGTCTTGATCATCCATCGTGAATATCTTTAATTTCTTTGTCTTGAATAAAGCTTTGAGAAGCATGTGATCCTTTGGCATCATCAAAACATTCAGCTTGATTCTTTGTCTACAATTAATTAAGTATTGGTTTATCAAAGTTTTGTGATACGATCCGCGCAAAAGAAGTTTTTTTTTTACTTTGGTTTTAAAAGTATGTTTTGTTTTGAAAACCAATTCCCCCCCCCCCCCCGGTTTGTGAGTTCCATCATCTTTTTCAATAGGTTTATAGACAAGATGAAACTTTAAGGTTCCCTTTTGGGTCTGCTGTGAGCTTGTGTAAGGGTAGGTTCTTCTTGCACATTAGTTTCCATATTGTCCTCTTCAGTGTCTCCATCATCACTATCATCATCATCATATTTTTCAAGCTCCATTAAAGCTTTCATTTCTTGCTATATCAGGGGTCATAACCCTTTTTTAACCTAAAATCAATTTTCTCGTAATTATCTCTAGTTCCACATACTATTTATCAAAAGCAGCAGATAACTGACAAATACTATTAAAAAGAACAAGTGTTTCACATATCTTTTATGCATGTCGCGAGTCTTCAATTCCATATACATGATTGGTTAAAAACTTAAAATTAGCGTGTAAAGGAACAAGTGTTTCACATATTTTTTATGCATGTCGCTAAGGAGGTGAGCTTAGCTATTAGAAAGGTGTGTGTAGCTAAGCTCTAACTTCTTTAGGAATCTTCTCAAGGAGGTGAGCTTAGTTATTAGATGGGTGTGTGTAGCTAAGCTCTAGCTTCTCAAGAAAGTTTTCTCAAAGAAGCTTCTCAAGGAAGTTTTCTCGAGAAAGCTTCTCAAGGAAGCTACCTAGTTTATAAATAGAAGCATGTGTAACACTTGTTGTAACTTTGATGAATGAGAGAGTCTTGTGAGACACAACTCAAAGTTCAACTTCTCCCCCCCTTTTCCTCCTTCAATTTCGTGCTCCTCCCTCTCTCTTTCTCTCTCTTTCTTTTCCTCTATTAACGCATCCTCTTCAAGCTTCTTATCCAAGGCACATTCTTGGTGGTGAAGCTCCTTCTTCCATGGCTTATTCCCTAGTGGATGGTGTCTCCCCTCTCCTCTTCTCCTTTGTCTTCCGCTGCATCTCCATGGTGAAAAATCACTATTGAAGGACCTCATTGAAGCTCAAAGATCTAGCCTCCATAGAAGCTCCACAAGCAAGCTTCCATTAGTGGGGCTCATCATGCCTGTAGCCAGAGAGATCCATGTTATGATGAAAAAATATCAACAACCTTCTCAAGTCTGGACTCAAAATTTTTTTAAAGGTGCAAGGTGCAAGGCAAAGATTTCATGCTAAATTTATAACATGTCTACAACCCGGAATATTTCTTAGACGGGAATTCATATCAAGTTGAGATGAGTAAGGTTGTATAGGCCATTTTAGCAATGCACATTGATCTTTAAGGAATGACTTTACATTTGTCAACCGTTTATTTGTGCCCCTCTAAGAATTTCTCTCACTTGAGTGTCAGGCCATCAATAAACAATTAATATACTAAGACACTAACAGAAGCTGAATCAACACACAAAAAACAAACAACCAAACTTTTCGAATTCCACCAAAAAGTTCTATAGTGCAGCACAAATTCATTCTCTTAGAATACTCGTTACCATACCCTTGCTATTATAAGAAGGATACTAGAACACACTATCTAACCTCTTTATAACTAAATTTTACTATTGACTAAAATTTATCAAAAATCACAAAATAACCCAAATCTCAACAAATTTTACCAAATAACATAGTGTAAAAAATATGTTGCTAGCATTTCTTCAGAGAGTGAGAACAATTGTGTAAAACCAAGATGGGGAGTTTCATCAAAAATATGTTGCTAGCATTTCTTCAGAGAGTGAGAACAATTGTGTAAAACCAAGATGGGGAGTTTCATCAAACAGGTGAAAGACATGCTATAGGTGTCTAATAACAACACAAAAAGCCCACATTACCAAAAGACCGAATTATCCAAAAAAAAAGTTAATTTTAGTCACAAAAGGCCCACATTTTGTGACTAAAATTAATTTTAGTCACAAAAAGACCTTCGGCTTCTAGTATCCCATAAACTTGGGATATGCTAGGTGCACCCAGCAATATTGCTGGTGCACCCAGCAATTTATTGAAACTACCATTTTACCCTTCATTAAAAAAGTTTAAAATATTTAAATAGTTTTCTTCTCCTCTCCCGGAATCACTCAGCCACTTCTTCTTGCTTCTGCTTTTCTTCCTTTGCTTACCTCTTCCGCGAGCCTTCTCCTTCACCGCGAGCCCAGGTGCTGCTTCTTTCGGTTGGACGCCATTTCCGTTCGAGGTAGGTGTCCCTAATCTTCCCTTTGCTTTTATTATGCACTGTAGTTGTAGCATTTAGGGTAGGTTAGAAGAACCTTAGGTTAGCGGAACCGTAGGGTAGAAGACGAGAGCAGGAGACGCCGGAAAAAATGGGGAAATGGCTGACGACGGAGTCTTCGGGAAGACCCGTTAGGGGTTCTTACGGAAGTTCCGGAAGAACCTTTTCCGGAAAGTATCCGGAAGAAGTGTTCTTCCGGAAGTAACCAAACGTCTTCCGGAAGAACACTTCTTCCGGAAGACTCCCGGAAAACCTCTTCCGGGAACTTTCCGGAAGAAGTGGTTCATCCGGAAGAATTCCGGAAGACGCGCACTTCCGGAAGAACTTTCAAATTTCCGGAAGACCTTTCCGGAAGAACCCCTTCTTCCGGAATGTTTCCGGAAGAACCACTTCTTCCGGAAGTGGTTTTTTTGTTTTTTTTTTGTGTTTTTTTTTTAAAAAATTTTTTAAACAGAAATTTTTTTGTTTTTTTTAAATGAATTATTTTATTTATTTTGGTTATTTTGTTTTTTAGATTTTATGAAAAAAGAAGTTTGGGTTTTTGATGTGATATTTTTTTTATAATTTAAATTGTGTATTTTTACTAAATATTAATTTGTAAATTAATTTTTTTTTTATAAAAGTAGTTGTGTTTGTTTTTGTTTATTGTTTTTTTTTTAAATTAGTGTTTTTTCTTTAAAAATGAAGTTGTCTATTTTTATAATTAAAGTTGTGTGTTTTGGAAGTTTTATAAAAATACTAATTTTTTATAATTAATTAGTTTATTTTATTATAAATGAAGTATTTTATTTACTAAAAAAATTGTGGATGTTTACTAAATAATTTTTTTTACATTAGTTGTTTAATTTTTTTTTAAAATTAAGTTGTGGATGTTTAGTAATGAATTATTTTTATATTAGTTGTGTTTTGTTTTTATAAATGAAGTTGTTTATTTTTTTAAAAAAAAAAATTAACTTGTGGATGTTTACTAAGTAATTTAGTTGTGTTTTTTTTTTTAGAAATGAAGTTTCTTATTTTTTTTAAAATTAAGAGTTGGATGTTTACTAATTAATTTTTTTTACATTAGTTGTGTTTTTTTTTATAAATGAAGTTGTTTAATTTTTTTTTAAAATTAAGTTGTGGATGTTTAGTAATGAATTATTTTTATATTAGTTGTGTTTTTTTTTTATAAATGAAGTTTTTTAATTTTTTTTAAAAAAATTAAGTTGTGCATGTTTATTAATAATTTTTTTTTTACATTAGTTGTTTTTTTTATATAAATGAAGTTGTTTAATTTTTTTTTAAAATTAGGTCGTGTATGTGTGAAAATAATTTGATTTAAGTTAGTCTTATTTGTTTATAAATAAAGTTGATTTTTTATAAAGAAAATTGTGTATATTTTGACCGAAAAAAATACGTGTTCGACATGATTTACAGATCATGGCCAGAACACGAGGTTTAGGTCGTGCCATAGGTAGAGTTGTAGGCAGAGATAGAGCTGCTGACGAGGATGCTGGCGATGTTCCCGAGAGGCGTAGGCCTACTGCCTCAGCCCGTAGGCTACGCGTTCATCAGATGACTACGGAGGGACGTGATATGGCTGAGGACGTCGCTGACATGACTGATGATGTCCCTGAGCAGCCTACGGAGGCACCTGAGATGCGTGCGGACGCACAGGGTGCTGATAGTGGTGAGGGGTCAGATGGTGATGATGCTGCAGAGGGATTCCCTGGTGGTCCACGTGACCTGTCAGTGCTCACATCATTTGCCGAGCATGTTGCACATGCCGTGTGGAGTGGACAGGTATTTTAATTTGTTAATTATTTGTCATTGTTTATTTATTTGTTTATGATTAATTTTTTTTAATAATTGTATAATTTGTACTTCAAATCAGGAACGTCCTGATTTGAAGTTAGTGTCACATGGGAGGAAGGTGACACTGATTGGGAGGCCAGTGCCTGAGATTGAAGGCCTGGTGGCTGCCACAGGATTAAGTCCATTGATAGATTGTTCAGTTATTACTGGCGATCCTGGACTTATATCCGCATTTGTGGAGAGGTGGCACAGTGAGACTAGCACCTTCCACCTTCCTGTAGGAGAGCTGACGATCACATTGGATGATGTGTCGTCCATTCTACATTTGCCCATCACTGGCGCCTTGCACAGTTTCCACGCTCTTTCTACGGAGGAGGTCAGATTCATGCTCACGGAGTTGCTGGAAGTGTCTGCGGAGGAGGCCAGAGCTGAGACAGCACTCACACGTGGAGCATATGTACGATTAGGATGGGTTCGTGACATTTATGAGACCAGATGTCAGGCCCGGCGGTGGATTGTCGCAGCTCGCGCTTATCTACTGCACCTTGTCGGTTGCACTATTTTTGCTAATAAGAGTGCAACATACGTGCATGTGGTCCACCTTGACGCTTTCCGGGACCTCGCTCATAGTGGTGGTTACGCTTGGGGGGTTGCCGCGCTGGTTCATATGTATGACCAGTTAGATGAGGCTTGTAGGACCACCACCCGACAGCTTGCGGGGTACTTGACGCTACTTCAGGTAAATTTTGTGTTTATTAATATGTTAGGTTCGATTATGATTTAAACATGTTTTTATGTTATGTTAACCTCAATTATTGTGTAGTGATGGATCTATGAGCACTTCCCTAGTGTGCATCAGTGCGTGACTGACGATACATACCAGGAGACGTCCCCACGTGCTTCCCGGTGGTTGACGTCGAAGGCGCAGATGAAGGGCATCACAGGAGCACCCTACAGGGCACGTTGTGATGGTTTGACCGTCACAGATGTGTCCTGGTTGCCGTACACAGAGCATCGGGGTGTTAGGGCGTTTCAGGAGATTTCATCGTTCCAGGGTCAGCTCAGATGGGGTCCTATGATCGTCACAGTTCGACCGGAGAGGGTGGTGCGCCAGTTCGGTTACATCCAGAGCATCCCTCCGCCACCTGTTAGTGCACGATTGTCACACGATCAGATAGATGACAGGTTGATGGAGTTTGCGGATCACTTACTACCTGCGGGTCAGCCTTGTCTAGTGCCTGGGCAGGTATCTGCGGATTACATTGAGTGGTTTTTCCGCATATCTCACCCTTTCATGACACCGACCCAGGCAGCTGACCAGCAGAGGGATGCACCAGCTGCAGACCCTGAGGACTACATACAGCCGCCCAGCCCCCAGGTTCCAGTGGCATTTGACCCCCCTCCATATGTGGTAAGATTATTTGCGCGTTTAATGTTTTATGAGTTGTTGTTTATTTTGAATTTCATAATAAATGTTTTTACTGACTTTGACAGGATGATTACGAGGGATATGAGGCGATTGCACAGAGGTTGGAGCGTGTGCTCAACCTTAGGATAGTCATTGCAGGCACAGAGTTATATGACATTATGCAGGACTGCCTGACGATCGCGAGAGGGGAACCCAGTGCTGATGGGACGGTCAAGGCTCGTCAGAGACGCCGCACGGACCATTGATCATTGTATTTATTTTGTTGTGTTGTAGTTGACATGAATATTTGTAATTATTACAATTTTTGTTTAATATAGTTGACGTGTTTTGCACAGTTTATTATTTTATAATATAGTTTGTTATTCCGATTGTTTGTGGTCCTTAAGCGAATTTTACGGTTGTTTTAAATTTATTTTTAAAAAAAGGGAACCTAGAATCATGAGTTTTGTTTGTAAGAATTACATAAAAAAATAAAAGTTTTTAAAATGATTAATAATTCATAAGTGAACCCGTTTTCCATGTTCAAGTACCCATGTTTGTAAGAATTACATAAATGAACCATTTTTCCATGTTTGTAAGAATTACATAAAAAACATAAGTTTTTAGAATCATGAGTTTTGTTTGTAAGAATTACATAAATGAACCATTTTTCCATGTTCAAGTACCCATGTTTGGGATTTTTTTGCGTGGGTGTGCCAGTGCCCTAAGACAATGGAAGGCGGCCATTTCTCATGTTTGGACGTCAAAGAATCCAAAAAAAAATAGTCCCGTTCCCCAGTTCCGTCAACTAACACGTCAAAACAAAGCCTCAAAATCCCAAAAAATAGGAAATGAACCCTTTTTCCATGTTCAAGTACCCATGTTTGGGATTTTTTTGCGTGGGTGTGCCAGTGCCCTGAGACAATGGAGGGCGGCCATTTCTCATGTTTGGACGTCAAAGAACCCAAAAAAAATAGTCCCGTTCCCCGGTTCCGTCAACTAACACGTCAAAACAAAGCATCAAAATCCAAAAAAAATAGGAAATGAACCCTTTTTCCATGTTCAAGTACCCATGTTTGGGATTTTTTTGCGTGGGTGTGCCAGTGCTCTGAGACAATGGAGGGCGGCCATTTCTCATGTTTGGACGTCAAAGAACCCAAAGAAAATAGTCCCGTTCCCCGGTTCCGTCAACTAACACGTCAAAACAAAGCATCAAAATCCAAAAAAATAGGAAATGAACCCTTTTTCCATGTTCAAGTACCCATGTTTGGGATTTTTTTTGCGTGGGTGTGCCAGTGCCCTGAGACAATGGAGGGCGGCCATTTCTCATGTTTGGACGTCAAAAAACCCAAAACAAATAGTCCCGTTCCCCGGTTCGGTCAACTAACACGTCAAAACAAAGCCTCAAAATCCAAAAAAATACGAAATGAACCTTTTTTCAATGTTCAAGTACCCATGTTTGGGATTTTTTTGCGTGGGTGTGCCAGTGCCTTGAGACAATGGAGGGCGGCTATTTCTCATGTTTGGACGTCAAAAAACCCAAAAACAATAGTCCCGTTCCCCGGTTCCGTCAACTAACACGTCAAAACAAAGCCTCAAAATCTAAAAAAATACGAAATGAACCCTTTTTCCATGTTCAAGTACCCATGTTTGGGATTTTTTTGCGTGGGTGTGCCAGTGCCCTGAGACAATGGAGGGCGGCCATTTCTCATGTTTGGACGTCAAAGAACCCAAAAAAAATAGTCCCGTTCCCCGGTTCTGTCAATTAACACGTCAAAACAAAGCATCAAAATCCAAAAAAATAGGAAATGAACCCTTTTTCCATGTTCAAGTACCCATGTTTGGGATTTTTTTGCGTGGGTGTGCCAGTGTCCTGAGACAATGGAGGGCAGCCATTTCTTATGTTTGGACGTCAAAGAACCCAAAAAAAATAGTCTCGTTCCCCGGTTCCGTCAACTATCACGTCAAAACAAAGCATCAAAATCCAAAAAAATAGGAAATGAACCCTTTTTCCATGTTCAAGTACCCATGTTTGGGATTTTTTGGATGGGTGTGCCAGTGCCCTGAGACAATGGAGGGCGGCCATTTCTCATGTTTGGACGTCAAAGAACCCAAAAAAAATAGTCCCGTTCCCCGGTTCCGTCAACTAACACGTCAAAACAAAGCATCAAAATCCAAAAAAATAGGAAATGAAGCCTTTTTCCATGTTCAAGTACCCATGTTTGGAATTTTTTTGCGTGGGTGTGCCAGTGCCCTGAGACAATGGAGGGCGGCCATTTCTCATGTTTGGACGTCAAAGAACCCAAAAAAAATAGTCCCGTTCCCCGGTTCCGTCAACTAACACGTCAAAACAAAGCCTCAAAATCCAAAAAAATACGAAATGAACCCTTTTTCCATGTTCAAGTACCCATGTTTGGGATTTTTTTGCGTGGGTGTGCCAGTGCCCTGAGACAATTGAGGGCGGCCATTTCTCATGTTTGGACGTCAAAGAGCCCAAAAAAAATAGTCCCGTTCCCCGGTTCCGTCAACTAACACGTCAAAACAAAGCCTCAAAATCCAAAAAAATACGAAATGAACCCTTTTAACAATTAATTTTTTGGACCACTGAAACAACGCATTCAACTTTATTATGGGAATTAAACACGCCGTAAACATATAAAGGTTACATCAACGAAAAAACAAAAAATTAAACATCACATTCAGTTGTTTAGCGACGTCCCACTGACCTCGTCTTCAACATATTTAGTAAAGACAGTTAAAATTTCTATTGGTCCATATTTTTTCCAGTAGTTAGATTGTACTAACACCTTCAGCAGTTCTTCGTTGGTGATCAGCTCATTTATTTCATATTTTATAACCGTATCTGAATACTCAAACCGAGCTGGTTGGCGGAAAAACAATCGTCTTACCGTTTGTGATTCGTGAATTCCAAGAGGGGGAATCCCTTTAGGTTCAACTTGCTTGATTAAATTCTTCAGTTCATCGATGGTACATGTTGAAGGAATTTGAAATTTCTTAGGATTTTTTCCTGTGAACACGCATCCAACAAATTTGTTCTGCGGTGGCATGTTCCATTTGCCGTTGTAATACAGGATCGCGTCATGAATACGAGGCATAGTGCGTTCAAGTAAGTTTATTATTCCATCTGGTGTTCTTCCAACGGTGCATAATAACTCAATCGGACCAACACAAGAAAATTGATCATTACACATTAACATTGTGTTGACATCGTCATCATTTATCAATTTGATACACTCAAAGCGAATTTGGTTACCTGTATCGATGAATGGCTTCCGGTAGTGAATTTCATCCAAAAATTGTTTGTCGGATAGCTGAAGGGTATTGTGTATTCTGGTTTTTAGGCTTGCAAAATCACACCTATTTGGTACTCGAATGGGCACCGGAGTTGAAGTTTGGAAGTAAACCCCAGTATCATTGTGAATAATCGATCCATTTGGATAAATGAAAGCCAACCTTGAGTTGACAATCGTCTGACTGCTAGTTTCTCCTAGAAATGCCATAGTTTGTGTATCAGTTGGGAGATTATTTGAAAGCAAGATAATGTGTGATTTAGTAGCCTAGTCTGCCATATATATAGATGGTTGTGACCGAGCCTTTGTTTAACTTTGTTTACAAAAAAATAGACACGCGTAAATGTGTTGTCAAGTCAGCCAATGTGTTGTCGCTAATGTGTAGTCAAGTCAACCAATGTGTTGTCGAGCGACTGCTAGTTTCAAAATGTGTACTGAAGTCAGCCAATGTGTTGTCACGCTCAAACTGTAATACGCATGCATGTCATTATGTGTTGTCAATTATGACAATGATGTATGCTGCACGCGTAAATGATTTTTGTTGGACCAACAATTTCCTTGCTTAACCAAACGAGTAGTTGATAATATTAATTGGTTAGTAACGGGTTACAACAAATTATATCGCATAATGAATACAATTAAATAAACAATGCATGTTTAGTCTTCATTTAGGTCTACATAGTGTGTTTTGAATGACATCAAGCTTGTGTATTGCTGCATTCTACTAATATATGGAATTGCCCATTGCTTTGCCTGAGAATAACAATTGGTTGACCACAACAGCGCTGGAGGCGGCAACGGACAATGGTCTTTCAAATAAACCTGTTGTACATGAACAAACATTATATCATGCGCTGACCGTGCCAAACGAACCAGCGAAGTCATTGCATAATTGTTACACTAACTATATTCAATGTACCTGAACAAAATGATTTCCAAACACGTGACCGACACATATGATGCGGTGGCCAGAAGAGTCAGGTGGTGGTTGACTTCTAAGAGGGAAAAATGTCATGCTTTGTTGTTGGGACAACGATACAAGGATTACGTTATACCGTGAAGCAATCACATATCCCATGTCTGTTATATCCATCCACTTGTCCACACTAACCTGAATGAACCAAACATACACATGTAAGTAATTTAAACATTGTTATTAAAAAAAATTAACCTAAAAACATACCTTTGAAAAGCCATCAACAAGTAGGGACAACTTTAATTGTTCAAATCTCTCTGTGCCACCGAAGAGGTTCATGTACTCATGCGACCACCTGCCAAGTTCTTTAAGCAATTTGTTACGCACTAACGGCCACGAATCTTCCCCCATACCTAATAAAGCGCCAATGGACCGATATCCACAGTTACCGTCCGCTTTCACATCCACAACGTCACGAATGAAACCTTGAAAGAATGACGCAAATTGATCCAACATCGGGATGATCCTTGTTGGCTGACGCGGTTGAGAACATGATGCACTTCGTTTCACTGGAGAGTTGCTGCTTTGAACAGAATGAAAAGCATCAACATACTCCCAGTAAGACGGATCACGCTTTGTGGATGTTTGACTTCTTTTCATCGGTTTCTTCGGTGCACCTTTAGTGTTCACCTTTGACGGAGGAGGGCACATAGAGTTATGATCAGGATATGCGATTTCTCGAAGTTTACTCTTCAGATTTACTTTGTCAGCCACATCAAGTTCATCAAACCTTTTAGATATGACCTCTATTTCTTCCTTGATGGTGACTTCCGTCTCACATAACCCTTGGTCTGAAAAACAAAGTCTCCTCCAAAAAAGATGGACTGACTCCAATGGGATGCTGCTAGCAGTATACCTAGAAAGCTCACATGCACAAGGAAGCCCGTGCGTGCTTCTCATCACACAACCACAAGAAGAGAGATTGTTCCCAAGATAACATAGACGGTCAATCTCAGAAGCAATCTGATTTAAAGCATCCCTCGAAACCATCCCAAGAAGCCTCTTGTATAAGGTTTTTTTATATACATGGCCAACCACATGCGTACTGGTTTCAAAGGATGCTTTAATTTCGACGTGTTGCAGCGTGATCATGTTGTTCATGGCATCCCAAACACTACATAGGTCTCCAACGCTATTTTGTAGTACTCTTTTGAGAGCCCAATGAGCTGATTCAACCCTACATTTAAAATACACAACAAACATGAAAATATACAACAATTAAATACCATTTAATATTAATCGTTACTAACAAATAAAATCAGTTGTTAATACCTGTTTGTTGTTGTGTTGCCTAGGTGCATGACCTTATTCGTCCATGCTGTAATAAATTTTTCCTTGTGAGGGATAATCCATGTGTCGTTAACATAGTCAACGAACATCGGCCAAGGCGAACAAGCAACTTGAAACTTCTGATGTGACTCATGGAACTCGTATTCGGACGGACAATCAACCAAAGTACCCCAGCTATCCATTACATAGTCCCACGCATTTTTTTCCCCGATTAAAGATTTGCACTTCGCCTTCACATTCTTATCGATATGAAACCTGCACAACAAATTAGTAGACTCGGGAAACACAGTTTTCACTGCATTCATCAGTGCTAGGTCTCTGTCAGTGACAATAACAAGAAGGAGGCGATCGTGTCTTAAAAATAAGCCTCGAAATCGTTCCAAAGCCCATACAATATTATTAACACGCTCAGCCTTCAGATATGCAAACCCAGCAGAGAATGTCATCGTCGTTGGTGTCACTCCAACAAAGTCAAGTAGTGGGAGTTTGTACCTGTTTGTTTTGTAGGTACTGTCTATAAAAAACACCAGATGACATGCATTGCATAACTTTACTGCATCTGGGTGACACCAAAACAGATCACGCACCACAACTTCATCCTTCAATCTATGCCAATGAATGTATTGATCACGTTCGAGAAGCTTCATCAGATGCTGCATTTCGGTATCAGCTCCTCTTATTGAAGAATGATATGCACTTCTTGCATTGTAAATTTGCTTTATCGTGGTGTAACTGTCGGCATTGTGTTCCTTCAACGTTAGCAAGATGTTTTTCGGTTTCACCATCGACTTTGTCGTATCAACAATAATTTTCTTTTCTTCCTTAGTCAATCGCCCGGCGTATGGATGTCCAACTAAGGACTTCGCCAATTCATGATTATGAATCCCACAGATCAACTTCACCATCCAACCTTCCCCTCCACGCACTGGTTTCCCACGAAGCCTGAAGGGACAACCACATTTCCTACTCCCGGTGTCTTTTCTAACGAATTCTTTATTTCTACACTTGTACGTACCACTCCTTTCACACCCAATTAACACAAATGAACTTCTTCCTCTGCTACCGGTCTCTGTGTCAGATCTCATAATCACTGCAACAAATCCATTTTCATGGGCAACTGTTCGAGCCCATTGCAAAACATCATCTCGAGTAGCGAATACCTACAACGCAACCCTAACATATTAATTTTCATACAAACCATCAATTCAACCAATGACTCAAATTATCTATGATTACCTGAGATGTGTTAAAAGCATTTGAACAATCGACATGTGGTTCATTCACTCCACATTCTTCTTGATTATCATAATCATAATCCATATGAACTTCTTGTGACATCGCAAAGTCATACCTCCATTGATCTTCGTCCATCTTAAGGACATATGCATCATACACAAGTACATTCATATTATCATATAACCACATCCAAAAATTTACTACACCTTAAATAACAAACATATTAATAGGACATATGCATCATACACGACTATATTAAAATTATCATATAACCACATTGATAAATTGACTACTTATTAACTAACAACTAATACAAATATATTCTAAATTTATAACTACATTATTTACTTAAACAAAACTTATCACTATAATAAACAACTAATAAAACATTTTTGTACCATTATACATTTAAGTTACCTAAATCATTTAATATTATACCATTATACCTAATTAAATCAATAATCCACAACATATATAAAACAGAAATAAAAAAAATTATAAAACAGAAATATATATATATATATACATTATAAAACAAAAAAATTATTAAATGAATTTTATTGTTATAAATTTTAATGTCCACAATATATACCATTATACCTAATTAAACAAATAATCCATTAACCCATTATTAACTAACAGAAATATATATATATATATATATATATATATATATATATATATATATATATATATATATTATATAACAAAAATAAAAAAAATGCTAATAATTTAACATTCCGGAAGTTACTGAGGCCTATTCCGGAAGAAGTGCTTCCGGAAAACACATCCGGAAACACTTTTTCCGGAATGGGCCTCAGTAACTTCCGGAAGAAGGTCTTCCGGAAGTTACTGAGGCCTACTCCGGAAGAAGTGTTTCCGGAAAACACTTCCGGAAGCACTTCTTCCGGAATGGGCCTCAGTAACTTCCGGAAGAAGGTCTTTCGGAAGTTACTGAGGCCTATTCCGGAAGAAGTGTTTCCGAAAAACACTTCCGGAAGCACTTCTTCCGGAATAGGCCTCAGTAACTTCTGGAAGACCTTCTTCCGGAATTTACCCCTTCCGGAAGTGTTTTCCGGAAACACTTCTTCCGGAAAAGGCCTCAGTGCCTAAAATTTCTTCCGGATACACATTTTTTTACTGCTTTTCTTCTCTAAAAACTAGCCGGAAAAGAAAAAAAATACCCATAAAAGCGTACCTCCGACAAAATAGGAAGAACACCCACTAACAAAACTTCAAATACCGAACACGGGACCACCGAATCTCTAAATACTTCACAGGACCAGCAATGGAAACTGCAAAAGGGACCACCGAAAGAACACCAAGCAACCGGAAGAAACAAAGCAGAAGAAAGCGAAAGGCAGTAAAAAGAAGCGAAGAAAGCGAAAGCGCAGTAGAAAGAAGCGTGTACGCGTTAATTTAAAGAAAATTACACAAGGGCAAAATCGTCATTACATACGCATTAAATATTATTTTATTTTTACTTATTATTATAAAATGAAAATTCTTATTTCGTTACATACGTTCACTAATTATTTAATTATTTATGTATAATAATATTAATTATTTTATAATTTAGTTTATCCATTAAAAGTAAATTATATTATCAAATAATTTTTTTTTAAAAAAAGTTAACTTTCGGAAGAAGCTTCTTCCGGAAACTTCCGGAAGAAGGTTCTTCCGGAAACTTCCGGATGTAGTTTGTGGGTACTTCCGGAATTCACAAATTCTTCTTCCGGAAGATGTTTTTTTCCGGAAACTTTTCAGAAAAGCTTTTTCCGAAAAGTTTCCGGAAATACTTCTTCCGGAAGAAGAATTATTGAAGGGCAATTTTGCCACTTCACTGTTTGCTGGGTGCCCCAACAATAATGCTGGGTGCACGTAGCAACTCCCCATAAACTTTCATCCATCCTTTGGGCCAATTAGGAGACTACTCTATCCGGGAAAACAATTTTTCTTATTTTCTTCCTTTACAAGTCTTCAGCGAAAAATTTACCAGAATAGAAGTTTACCTCTTCAAGCCAGTCTTGGTCGAGCTTATCGCCCATTCGAAGTGCAGCTAAAATGGTGATGCGGAGGAGAAAGGACGGTAGCACAATGGCAAAGAGGATGCAGCTGGTGCTGGGGCCCGTACGAGCCGCCATCGCCCAGCCTCACTGTTCCCGGAGAGTTGAAGAAGAAGGGTGGGGCCCTCAAGGAAGCGAATGCGGAGGGATAAGAGATTGGATTGGAGCCGCAGAACAAGGTCGCCATCGCTATATGGTATTTGTGGCTCATGACAACAATAAATGTGAAGATATAGAAAAAGCATTAAGAACATAATAATCATGTAGAAAAAGCATTAACAACTTAATAATCATATTTAAAATAATTTGAGAATTAATTTTAAATTTTTAAAAAATTGAGGATCAAATTGATTGTATTTTAAGAAGTTGAGAACCTTAAATTATTTAAAATAATTTAAAAACTAAATTAATAATTGAGTCTTTTTTACATGTTGACGTTAACATTTTATCAATTTATTAAGTATGAAAATATAAAAAAATGTATTAATTTAATTTAAAATTATGGGATTTTATTTCAATTTTTTAAAAATATCAAATGGTGAACATTTTAATTCATTATATTATTAAATAATGATTACTTTAATCTTTAAAATTACAAAATAACAATTTAAAATGATTAATATTTATAATTCTAAGCATTAAAAGGATATTTTGTACCTTCAAGAATTAAATTATTATAATAATTTTAACCACTAATTTACTACTCAAAATAAAATTAATCTAATTTAATTTTGTAAAAACATTATGCAGAAAAATTGCTTATAAAAAGTCTAAAAAAATTAGAAACTTTTTTTTTGAAAAAAAATCATTAATTAGATTGAATTGACTTAAAATCTAATTTTGAAATTTAATTTATTTCACCTTAAAATATAATATAATCGATTCAAAACAAATATTTTATTAACCTTAATAGGGAATTGCATCTTTTTCTAGTACAAAGATTATCAAAGTAACAAAAAATTGTTGGCACATAAGTTATTCGACACTTAATTTCTTAACTAAAATCTAAGATTTCATTTTCAACAAAAAATTAACACAAATTTTTGCCTTTCCCTTTGGCTCAGCTATATCCTTTTTTCAAACTGACCGAATATCAACTTAACTATGGAGTAAATACGCAAATAAATCATATATGCTGAATAATGAAAATTATGCGTATGGATCAACCCCAATATGGTTCAGATCTTACATTTATGATTACTAATATCTGGTTTATTCTATATTTATTCCTTCATGAGGGTTTTAATATGGAGTAACCTAGGTGCCTTGTTTCTTTTTTATATATGATACTATGGATGTATATTGGTACCCCTGGTACCTTCATTTATAATACAAGTTTTTTGCCAATAAAAAAACTAGCAATAAGGAATCAATAAATAAATATTCTTAATAGCATGTCATGGTAGTTGCTTTGAAATCGTTGTGTAGCATAAGAGGTATACGCATAATACAAAGAATAATTGACGAGTGAAATAATATACTACTATCCTAGTCACAATTTCAGAAGGGACTTAAAAGGGGCATAAAAAAGAATTCATATTAATGGCACTGAGGTTTCTATACAAAAAAAATGACTAACGATATCTAACTGTTTCATCAATGGCCATCAGCCACTGACCACAATCAATACTTGGCATTTGGACAGCAACAAACACCAAATATATTCAGAGCTCAGATAATCAGAAAAAGCAGCTAAGATGCTCTTTCTTCACCAGCAGATTCTTCCAATACGGCATAATATCGCATGACGACAGTGATACTTAAATGAAAGGAGATGGAAGGAATCTCTGAGATAAGATCAATTATGTGAAATGAGGTCATTGTCATCTACTACTGGGGGAGACAGTGGTGGTACAGCCACTTCGTGAAATGCAGCAGATTCAACAGACAGAGCCTTCCGTGTAGCTGCTTGAGATTCTTTGGTCCTTCCAACCTTTCTAGAAGGGAGGGTTACAGAGGCAGAGACTCTTGAAGAATTACTACTATCAATTGACAGCAGAAAGTTTTCTTTAGAAAGTGATGGGGCAGATGCAATGACAGAACTAAAGACTCCAGATTCCCTTAAACTTTGAATTATGACCTGAAGAAGACCAGTGCATATTGGAGTATTAAAAAAAATAAAGTTGAATTATTTTGTAGATCCTTGAACTATTTGAAATTTTTTAAAAAGGTGTCTTCTTTAAAAATTTGTAATGAAATCCCTGAACTTATCAATAATTTTTAATTGGGTCCCTAACTAGTAGTGGCCCTGAGGGCAGTCTAGGTGGACAATCGCCCAAAGCTCCATTTTTAGAGGAACACCAATTTTTTGTATATAATTTATATTAATAAGTTTCATTAAGTTTCTTTTAGGGAAACAATGCTAGCAATTAGTCAATTAATGGCAATGTTTCCACTTACCAACAAAATTTATTGACAATTTTGAGTTAAAGAATTGACAATTTAAGTACAATGTTGAATGTAAAAGAGAAGAATATGACATATTATTTCTTTTCATTGCTATTAGCGTTACCATAGTATTACATGAACAAAGTTCTTGAACCAAGAATTGCAATGGTTATGATTCAAACTTCAACAATGAATCAAAATCAAAGTTTATGATATTGAGTTATTCAAAAACATTTAATTGTTTTCCTAATGCATGTAAAACTTAAAAAATAATATTAACTATTGTTTCTACTAAAAGAAGCTAATTTATCAAACTTGAAATTGTTAAAATCCTATTTGAAACTATGTCACAAGGTAGACTAAATAAACTTGTTTTGATTTCTATTGAATATGATTATTTAAAAATCTTGATTATTAACACATTATTAATGATTTTGTCAAAAAAATGCAAGAAGGATAAAATTCAAATGATTACAAAAGTATAATTTTCTCAGTTCGTCCACCGCACAAAAATTTCAGGGCCGGCCTGTCCCTAACCAGTAAGCACGTTTTCGTTAGAGTTCCAATTAGTATAAGGACGGAGGACCTAATTATTATTTTTTAAATGATTGTGGGACCCACTAACTTAAACTAGCAACATGGTTGTTGAAGCATTTGAAAATTTTCAATTAAATTAATGGAACCCCAACGAAAATGTAGCCACGGAACAAATTAAAAATTATTTAAAAGTTTAGGGATCTAATTACAAACATTCAGAGTATAGGGTCTTATTTAAAAATCTCCAAATAGTTCAGGGACTTAGAAATTAAGTTGACCAAAAAGAAACGTGCAAAAGGATAAATAGAAAAAAGTAGAATGATAGAAGCAACTATTCATTATTTATACCATCTAAAAAGTAAAAGTTATCCCTAGATATTAAGTCTTAACAAGTCATATCTCTATCTTAAGTGACACATTCTAATGTGTTTGGCAATTGGGGGAAAATTAAAACAGGTTTTAGAAATAATTAGTAGCCAAAGATTTTCCCACAATCAACTTGTACAACTGGCCAACTTTCTCTTCATATTGTGTGAGTATCTTCTTTCTGTCCATTCCATTTTCTTATTACTTTCCAAATCTATGATTCACTTGAATAAAAAGCGAAATAGGCTTACTGTTATTATTAGGGTTTATTAGGTTATCAGTCTTATTATTAGCAAGCTTGGGTTTAGTAACAGTAGCAGTATTTAACCTTTATCATTAGTATATGTAGGGGTACTAGGTTAGGGTGTTGCAATAAAATTTTAGGTTTACTACCATTAACCTTCTTTCTCTTCCCTAACACTAATGCTTATCACTTACCATGGGAGAATATATACGAGTCAATACTCCCTTCCTCAAAAGTTTCATCTTCAGGTCTTTATCACCCCACACAACATGTTCATTATACCTGGATCAACAAGCAAAGACCATATGTTTTTGGAAGATCAATAACATAGTGGTTAAAATATGGGAGAGATGGAGCATAAATAAATACGAAGAATTGAAGTCAAACATACCACTTCATCATTTCTTCTTCAGTTGCAGTTGAAGCAATGATAAATGCCTGAAATTGACAAGTGTATTAGGATGAATGAGTGCTTACATACAAGTTAACATTCCCACACCAGAAAATAGAAAAAAGGGTAGTTCGGCGCATGAGGCTCCCCCCATTGTTGAATCTAATGAGGGTCAGATCTAGGAAGCATTATCCCATATGCAGGAAGGCTATTTGTAATACTAGAACCCGTGACCACCAGGTCACAACTCACGAGGCATTGACCTTCCCATTACACAAGTGTCACACCTTCCATACTAGAGAAAAGATACTCAACCAAAATTCACTAACAGCCAAACTTAAGTTCAAGCTTTAGTAAAATAACCAAATACCAGTAGGGATATAAATGAGCCAAACAAACTATTGAACTCCAGCTTGTTAAGTGCTCAATCAATCTCGTTTGATTAGCCAAATAAACAAGTTCAAACTTAAAGTTGGGCTCAATTATTTAAATGAGCCCAGCTCAAGCACTGTAGAATGGATATTAATAACTAGTAATTAGCTTATATGTATACCTAGATTATTATAAATTTATAGTTTTGTTCATTATATTTACTAGAAAGATTACAATTGTATTTCTTACTATCCTACCCATATCATTTATCTTATTATTTCAATCATCAAGATTCATATTCTAAATACACAACCATAAACTTTCTTCAAAAGATTGACCATTTCTATCATTCATTAAAGATTTCATTTCTAATCTCAAATCATCATTATAAATACAAAATTATATTTTATTTCTGTTTTTACTTCACCTAGTACAAAATTATGTTAAATAATAAATATTAAATTAATAAATAAACACTTTTTACAGAATTTTGATAAAGAAAAAATAATCAAACCATAAACTAACTCGAATGAGTCAACCCCAAGCATCATATATTTCAAGCAAGTCAAACCTCAATTTCAAGTGTTTAGCTTGACTCACTTACACTCCTACATACCGGCATAAGAAATCCTGTTTTCTGACATGCAATCAAAACAGAATACTGAACAGGACAAGAGAAAGAATAATAAAATCCGGAAACTTACAGTTCTGTCAAATTCCAACATGAAGCATCTTTTGACATCTTCTTTTGTAGGTTTGCAACCACAGCGGTCACGTCTAGAAGTTAAGTCTGAGAATTTAGCATATGTGTAATGCAAAACAGCAGCCTCTTCCAATTTGATTTCACTAGCAGAATTCAGAACCATCAGGGTAATAACAAAAAAGTCAAGGGATACACAGGTCTTGTGAATTCAAGGATCATACTTTGGGGTTTTCATATAATTATGCCATCTATGTGCACCATTAGGCCGAAGATGATCTTGTATCCGAGCAGCTGATTTTCCATTTCCGTAAGTCAGGAAGTAGTTTGGATTGCCACGTACAGAATCTTTATACATGCCAAAGTATGTATCCTTTGGAAGATGGTCATAATTCTTTTTAAACATCGATACCTGCTTTGACAGATCAGGAGATAAAGAGGTTACAAATTTATAATTTAGAATTACTTTTATGCTAGATGATGTGTCATCAGTTTCTCCTATTTCTTAACTCTTTTTATCACCATTTTATCAAATCTTATCTTATCCAGATTTTATCTCATCTAGATATTATTTCATCCAATCTTATCTTATCTAGATTTTGTTTCATCTAGATTTTATTTTATCAAATCTTATCTTATCTTGTCCAGATTTTATTTTATTTATGGGCTTGGACTTAAAACAGATTTGTAAGCTTTGGGGCTGAGAACCTATATAACAGCACCAAGGTTCTAGTTTTGAGGGCTTTTTCGTTTTGGGAGAAAGAATAATTTTAGGTTTTGCAATTCCAGTTTTTACTATTCAATCTGCATTTTCATTTTCTGCTTCAATCTGCAATTTCGTTTTCTACTGATTAATGGAAGACTAAGTCTCCAGCGTTGTTTTCTCTTGAGGATCAAACACAGCTCTCTTTGAGGTTTTATTATTACTATTGAATTGTGATCAGTTTTTCCTCTTCACCAATTACTCTGTATTTGTTGCAATTAATCCATGCATGCTTAGTACTTGATTAATTGTCTCTACGCTTAATTTATGTTCATGCTTAATGATCAGTTTCGTTCATGATTAATTGGTGTATGTGTTGTTTAATCATATAATGACAGCCTTATGTTAAATTTCGCATAGTAATTTAATTTAGGGTTGAATTAAGTGGTTGAACTAATAAAGGATAAATTCTCGTAACCTAGGATAAGAGACTTGCTTATGAATCAAGGGGAAACAACGTGTTTTAATTCTATTATTTTCTAATTAAAATTTTCTCGCTGTTTAAATTACAAAAACAAACAACCCCTCAATTTGTTACTGTTTTATTATTACCTATTATGAACGTTTGGTTGACCATTGTTCTTTGGGAAACGATCTAGGATCACTTCCTAGATACTGCATTTTTAATGTTTATTTGATTCGGATACGGCCTCGATCACTAGAAGATTTAGTTGAAACCAATCTAGTCCTTTTAATTGTGCTGCATAAATCTAATCCTTTTAATTGTGGTGCATAACCATAGTAGGTGGGGCAAAAGAGTTGATCATAGTATTGCTTTGACTACTAAAGGGTTTTTTCTTTTTTTGAGCCATGAGACTACCAAAATTATATCCTCAAGCAAATGAGGGTTAGAATCATAATCAGATATCCCACAAGATTTTCAAACCCAAAATACAAACCTTGTTTGACCGAGGCAACCATGAAATAGCGATCACTGAAATGCTCATTCTAACATATAAAAAATACTGCCTCAGTCTATAAAGGCAGACGAAAACCCATGCTCTTTCGTATCACACAATCTGAGTAAGGGAACTTCAGTTCACTGCCTAAGAGGTGTATCATGTGTGAGCCTCCAAGATTCCAAAGCCAAGTTTACTTTTGCAATGTGCTGATCACTTATCCGGTATTTACTTTGAGGTAAATAAAATTGGGTTTGACATGTTTATTTAGTTAAATTTTTCTAATATGTCCCAGACTTGGAGCCTGGTAATGCACCATCAACTTTTGTTTTGTTAACATTTTAACTTCTTGCATCGAAGCCTTTTTTGTTAACATTTTCAGTGATTAAAAACTTCTAAGCATTTCTCTATCCTATCCTACCCACCAAGTCAGCTGAAAAAAATTCCAACATGACACTCAACCCAGCAATAAATGTTTTCCATCACAACATCGCAACCTTCAAGAATTTTTAACCCCTCTAAAGTACAGTGACCCGATGCACCAGTTTGCCTAATAATCTCAAACTTTGAACTAAAACTAAAAGGCTTAGGCTTGTACCTCAACTAAACAATAAAGTTAGTATGATATAGATAAAAGAGATTTCAAATTTTACAGTCAAGAAACTAAAATAAAAAGTGTTTCAAATGTCATAATTCCTTCTGTTATTCAACAAACTCAGATACACCAACAAAAAATTCAGTGACACCAGTTTTGTAATTGTCAGTACAATGTGATTGTCAACTATGTATAGATAACGTAGGTCAGATTTATTGATATAAAGAATCCATTATTTTCTCTTAATGAACTTGTATGTTCTTTTTTTTTTTTTGAAGTTAATGAAGTAGTACGTTCTTTTTATTTTTTTAAGTTAATGAACTTGTATGTTCAATTGTGGAAAATTAAAAATTACCAGCATTGCAAACGGATTTAGATATATTATAGATGAGCTTAATACAATTATATCCATGACATGCTGTTTATTTCAGGTTCTCTGCAATAAGTTAGACACTTTTTGGAATGACAATGTACAGCTTCCAAGACTTACCTCACTAAAAGGTTCTTTGATATCATCTCGCTCGATACTGCTCTCCTAAAAGAGACAAACACAGCAGCACAGGTTACAAAATTGAAGCTATCAATATAGCAAAATCTTTTCCAATACCATGAAATATACATCAATACTAAACAATTAAAAAGAATCTGCAGATTCTACTCACATAGTTAGGAAATATGACCATATCAACATGTCCTGGAACATCAAGGAGCAACTGCCTTAAAGAATATTCCCGAGCACCAGCTGGGTGCATTAATTCATCTGTATCAAGATGAAGAATCCAGTTCATGCCAGAATCCTGATATTTCATTTCATCAAGTAGAACATTGAGCCAAATTACAGACCAAACCAAACCATAATTTAAAAAAAAATTGGAGAAAAATAAGGATTTGTGCGACAAAACAGTTTGACATACCCTTGCCATAACAATAGCCATCTCCATGTTGAGAGATTGCTTCACAAAAAGTTCATAATTGCAGGGTTTATAAAAGAAACCTGCCAGCCATGTCTCATTCCAAATACGGCTGATGCAACCCACAAAATAAATAATTAGTATAAAAAAACCAAACCATCTCTTAAATATTAGAATTTAGAATAAGTATCCTGAAGACAACAGGGAACTTAAATATTCTACAAGAATACTAACAGTAAAACACAGACAAGGAAAATAAATAAGATTTTATAGTTTGTTTTTTATCGGCAAATGTTAGTTGTTAGTTTGTTAGTTTTTGTTAGTGGGGAGATTAGAACCCATGACTTCTCCCCCGTCCCTTCTCTGTTTACCACCAAGTCAACCTTATAATCCCAATAAAATTTTATAGTAATGATGATGACCAAAAACAATTAGAAAAACAAACTTGTATACCTACAAGAGTCATTATGGGCATACTGAAGTGTAAAACTATTATGGTTAAAAACATCCTCCAAATTTGCAAATTGAGAAACTCCGAAGAATACTGTTCTATTACAATTGTAAATTGAAAAAATCAACTGAATGGGTAAGAGTCAGTAAGAAAATGGTAAAATTGATTAACCTCTTAGCCTGTTGTTCTTCCAGCTGTTTTGTTCTATATACAACCTTAACACCCTGGTTTAAACAACATAAACCAAATTAGAATGGTATTATTATGTAAGAGAAAGGAGGAAGGAAAAACAGATCAAAAGAATTAAATCCTGATTCCAGAAATGGATAGAATACTGTCTTTGTCTACTTACAGGAATTGATTCTAGGACATTTGATACTTCAGGAGAAGCAGCCTTCCCCTCAACAAAAAGAAAAAAATTTGTCACACCAATGACTTTATGATAAAACATCCAAGGTAGAATCTGCTCAAGCCCTGCTGATGTACTAGTTGTAACACAGATCTGCACATCAAGAAGAAAATGAGGATGAAATCAATAGCAACACAGATACTTCCATTACATCTGGAAAGATGAAGTAAATTGAGTTCTAATTCTAAAATAAAGAATGAGAACAATGCTACCAGTCGATAACTAAAAGGTAACGACACTAACAATCAATCATATTTTCAAATAAATCTTCATTTTTCAGTTAAAAAATTGTAACTAACGAAAAAATCTCTACATCATCCCAATTCACAAACAATCCACCCAGCACAGATCACAGAAAAGCAATAAAACACAGATCTTGTTAACAATGTTTGCTCAAATGCAATCAAACCCATTAGCTAGCATTAACTCAAATCAACTTTCCTACAAGGTCTGTAAAGATATAAAGGACTACTGCTAACAAAACTGCTCGAAAATAAGAGCATTAACACAAGCATATCTTCAGAAACAACCTTCATCTTACTAACAAAAATTCCCAAAACAACCCCAGTTTCAAACGCCCCATCAAAACACAGATCACACAACCTCACACACTAGAACTTGCACAATTTACTCAAAATCCCTCTCAACATGGATCAACCCCAAAATCAAAATGCTCACCATGAAGAAAACCCTTTTTCTTCAAATCGCTGCCATAGTAAGGGGGAAAAGTCAAAAAAGGCAACTCCCTCCCTCCCCCCAAAAAAAACACAAATTTCTAACGAAAATTGCTTCAAATTGCAATCAAGGTAGAACAAAAAAAAAATCACAAAATAGGAACATCCTCTAATTCTAATCGAATTAAAAAAAAGGAAAAAAAAAAAAAAGAAGTGAATGAAGGAAAGTGAACTGAAGAAATGAAAAAGTCTACATCAACTCACATGACAAACTACCCATCGAGAACAGATCATAGGAAAGCAACAAAACACAGATCGCATTAACAACATTTGCTCAAATGCAGTCAAACCCATCAGTCAGGATTAACTCAAACATAGGAGCAATAACACAAACATATCGTTAGAAAAAGCCTTCACATAATCAATTACCAATAAAATTCCCAAATCAACCCAATACACCAAAACTTGCACAAATTACTCTAAATCCATCAAACATGGATCAAACCTAAAATCAAAATCCCCCACCATAAAGTAAACCCTTTTCTTCAAATTGCTGCCATAGTATGGGGAAAAAGTCAAAATATAACACCCCCACCACCCCCCGAAAAAAAAAATTGTAATAATAAGAAAAGAAAAGCAAAATTTAAATCCCTACTAATTGCTTCAAACAGCAGGCAGAACAGAAGCAAAAAAAAATAGTCACAAAATAGGAACACCTTCTTATTCCAATCAAATTCAAAAAATAAAAAATGAATGAAGGGGAGCTTTGAAATGAAGCAAATAAGGGACCTTAGGGGTGAGAGAGGCCTCAAAGTCAAGCTTCCAGTTGTGGTAGTAAGGGAAGGAAGGAGAATTAGTGCGGCCAAGATTGACGCAGTCAGAATGGGAGTGAGAATTATGGGAGACGTGGGAGAGGGGAGAGGGCTCCATGCCGGGGAAGTAGTGGTGGGACCCACGCGGCGACGAGAGGGTGGCCGGATCGGTGATGCCGCCGCGCCATTGGAGGATGAACGCTATGGCTGCCAAAGACACCGGGAGGATGGTCAGGAGGAGAAGGATCTTCGAGGTGAAGGAATGGGAAGAGGAGGAGGAAGAGGAAGATAGGGTTGTACGGAAAGGAGAGTAGAGCTGGTGGTTGGGGATGGGCATGGTGTGGTGGTGGTGGTGGATGCGGTGATGGGCTCACCCAACACGGTTGCGGAAGGTGACAACAACAACAACTGTGACCGTGAGGAAGGAGGGTGTCAACTGTCAAGGTGTTTCTGCTCGAGTGTGTACTTCACTCTTACAAAAATTGGAAATTCAGAGGAGTCCAAATGTCTCTATCACTGACACTTTTATTCAAAAGTATAGAAAATTAATTAAATTGAAATCACCATCGAAAGTTGCACGCTTTGATATTTTTGATTGCAAAAGTTGCACCGTGATCTAAATCTAATAATAAATGGTAAGTTTGTTTTTGTTGACTCATGGAATCTAAACGCTATTTTTAATTAATTAAGTTGTTTTATTTCACTTAATAAATTTGATATTTGTTAATTTTTATTTAAAATAATTTCAAAAATTTTAAAATAAGGGATTTAATATAGATTTTAAAATTTAAGGATGAATGGATGATACATTTTTTAGTTAATCAATTTTGAGAAAAATAATTTATAAAAAATTTAAATAAAGTTTCAGGATTTTAATCCAAAATGGAAATACAAACAATTCAATTAAGTGAAACATTCTCCTTTTTAAACCTTCCTTGCTACAAGTTTTCCTTTTCTTCATATTTAATTAGCATTAAAAAGAACATTTATTACTATTTGAAAAATAAATATGAAGTGAAGCCAACCATTATGGGTTAATTTACAATTTCGATACTCCTCTGATTATTGATTTGTGATTCTGATTTTCTTATTTTTATTATTATTTTAATCCTCATATTTTATAAAATTCACAATTTTATTTCAATAGATAATTTTGTATACATTTTATTATTTTTATTTTAGTTTAATTGAATCCTAAATCTAATATCATTATTTAAGATATCTTAAAAAAATAATTTAATTAATTTAAACGTAAAAAAATGTATATAAAATTAAGAATTAAATTAAAATGATAAATTTTCTAAATGTGAGAATTAGAATTGTAGGAGGAAAATATAGCTAAAATTGTTAATCAATAATTAAAGGTTGGTTAAAATTAAAATATAGTCAATTATTTTAATATTTGGACTAATATTTTAAAAAAATATTCAATTTAGTATCTTTTAAATTTTTTTTCTTTATATTATCAATGCTAGGTTGCCTAAAAAATCAATTTTAGATTTTAATTTAAGATTTGTACTAATATTTTGAGTTTTGTTTATTCAATTGAGTATCTTTTAACTTTTTGTTTTATTTTATATTAGGTTTTCCTTTATGTTATCAATGTTAGATTCCCTAAAAAAATTATAGATCTTATTATTAATGTATCAAAATATTTTTTTCTTTTTTCAGACAGTAAAATATTCCATAGTTGAAAGTAATAAGACTCACCCTTGAGTCGTAGAAATCATCAAGATGGATTTTATCTTTTTCAACTAATCTTTTCCATAAGCAAGGATAGGAAATCAAATCTCTATGGACATGTTTAAGGAACTAGCCATTTTTTTTATTGCCAACATTTAACCAGCAACATATGAAATTGTCATACAACAATTGCCATACAAAACAGGAATGCCAGTGAAACCTAGCCATCTACTAAATGCGTTAGACCTTATTGGTATAATTTGACAATATATTTGTTTATTATTTTACAAACCCATTTTTTGTTTTTATCAAATAAAATTAATTTTTTTCCTCATAGAAGAAAATTATGAATAATTTATTTAAATGAGAAAATAATAAAGAAAAGTTGAATAATTATTTGCTTAAAAATTAATTTTAAACACTAATTTTGTGTGGAGAAAATAATATTGGTTATGTTGATTTAATATAATTTTTGTTATGCAACTAAATATATATTAATGATATAAAATAAATTTTAATTTTGATTAGACAATTTTTTTAGTAAAAACTCAAATCTTTTGGAGCACATGATTCTGGCTACTGCATTCCCACAAAAGATACAACGCATCAAGTGAACTACATGGGGAACTAGCCAAGACCAAACATTAATGCAGGTGGGTATTCTGGATTTCAACATGGCCAGCAATATAATCAGCAACAAGGACAATGGAGAACTCACCTTGGTAATCAGTTCAATAAAGACCAAGGTGGGGCATCTAATAGGCCACAACAACAAGGGCCTAGTCTCTATGATAGAACGACGAAGCTGGAAGAGACTCTTGCTTAGTTCATGCAAGTATCCATGTCCAATCAAAAGAGCACAGAGTCAGCCATCAAGAATCTAGAAGTCCAGGTGGGACAATTGGCAAAACAACTGGCAGACCGACCGTCAAGCAGCTTTGGAGCCAACACAGAGAAGAATCCAAAGGAGGAGTGCAAGGCTGTTATGACTAGAAGCAAAATGATGAGCATGATTGAAGGTGAGAAGAGGATAAGTGAAGAAAAACAACAGCTGATGACTGAAACAGAAATTGACCCAGTGGTGGAACCTTTGAGTGAGACTGAGGAAGAAGTGGAAGTAGAAGATGATCAGCAGAAGGAGATACCAATAATAGTGAGTGAAAAAGAAATAAGTGAGAAGGAAAAGAAAGAAAAAGAAAAATAAAGAGAGAAAGAAAAAGAAAATGAAAAAAAAATGAGAAAAATGAAAATGAAAATGAAAGAAAAGAAGAGAAGAAAAAGAGCAAGAGTGAGTGTGCTAGAGAGAAAAAGAAAGAAGCATCTCCAACTGAAAGGAGAGAAGTACCATATCTCTTGGTACCTTCTAGGAAGGACAAAGAAAGACATCTAGCTAGATTTCTGGATATTTTTAAGAAGCTAGAAATTACCATGCCCTTTGGAGAAGCTCTATAACAGATGTCACTCTATGCTAAATTTCTGAAAGATATGCTAACTCGGAAGAACAAGTACATCCATAGTTGTGGAGGGGAACTGCAGTACCGTAATTCAACGCATCCTTCCACCAAAACATAAGGATCCAGGCAGCGTCACTATACCTTGTTCTATAGGTGATGTTTCTGTTGGCAAGGCTCTTATTGATTTGGGAGCCAATATTAATTTGATGCCGCTTTCCATGTGCCGGAGGCTTGGAGAGTTGGAGATAATGCCGACTAGGATGACTTTACATGTAGTAGATCGCTCCATCACCAGACCTTATGGAGTAATAGAGGATGTTTTAGTACGAGTCAAAAACCTTATCTTTCCTGCTGACTTTGTGGTAATGGACATAGAGGAAGATACAGATATTCCCTTAATTTTGGGACGTCCATTTATGGCCACTGCAAGCTGTGTAGTAGACATGGGAAAGAAGAAGTTAGAAATGGGTATTGAAGACCAAAAGATTAGGTTTGAGCTATATTAGTCATCTTATACGACTAACTTTTGTATAGAAAACTTTTACAAAATGTATATATTTTCCCCAATTTATGGTTCTTTTTGTAGGATTGTAAATACATTTTGCTTTGTTTTTATTTGTGTAAAGTAGAAGCCTTGTGTATGGAATTAATGTCAATTTCTCTTCAATTTCAGGCAAAAAGGAGTTATTTTGAAGAAGTGTTAAAGTTGATGTCTCGCAAAGTGAGCTCAATGCGCTTAGCGAGTGTCATCTGCTAAGCGAGGCATCAACATGCTTAGCGAATAGGAGGAATCTGGAAGGGAATCTGTCACACGGGCATGCGCTTAGCGCGTCATCAGCTCACTCAACGAGTCGTTTGTCACCTTCCAAGCTGAGCGCGAGTTTAGTGCTGAGCGAAAATTCACTTACTCACGCTAAGCACGAGAATGGCGCTAAGCGCGATGTCGAGGTCAGTGAGCCCTTTTTAAGCCTGAAATAGCAGAAAAGCGAGAGAGAGCGCTGGATAGCCGTAAGAGCTTGAAGAGTGAAATACACAGTGGCAAAGAACAGAGCAAAGAAGCCAAGTTTTGATCTTTTTGGAAGATTTTTGAGTTTTTGAGTGATTGTGAGATTCCTAGAGGTGGAGGAGACATCCCCACTCCTTTGTAAGCAAGCAATTTCTCTTAATTCCTCTTCTTCATTGTAAAAGGAGGTTCCTTGCTATGGAAGGCTAAATCCTTAGTTGGGGATTCTTGCTGAGTAACTGATGTAAACTCTTTCCCTATCTAATTAAGGTTGTTTTATGTGTTTATTGTTTCTATCAGTACTTTATTATTGCATGCTTGTGGCTTGATCACCCATATATATGTACTGTTAGGGGCTTTAGCATTGAAAGATGTATTGTCTCTTTAGAACTTGATAGAGCAGGATTAGGTTACCGTATGCCTGGACACGGAGTGCAGTAATTTAGTTTTTATTATGCTGTGATCATAAAGCTGTTTAATTAAGCTAAGTTCAACAAGAGACATCTGCAAATGAAGTTTAATTAGAATTAGGCTAAACTCATGAGACATCGATGTTTAGTACTTGAGCCTTCAGCATAGAACACAGAAACATCTTTAATTAGAGAAACATCCTTAATTGCATCAATTTGCTCAGTAAGAGGACCCAACGCCTTTAGATATCTGTTTTCACACTTACTTGATCACGTTTATTGCTTTGTAATTAGAATAGAACATACTTTTACTTTCATTCACAATCATGATTTCTGTTTGCAAATGCCTGCTTATTGAACAAACCTTTACCAAAGGAACAAGTTCCCTGAGTTCAATACTGGTTCTCACCGTTTTAATTATTTACTTGACAACCCGGTGCACTTGCCGGTAGATTTTGCATCCACACAAACAAGTAGTATCCCAGAGCGCGAACAAGTATTTTGGCGCCGTTGCCGGGGAACTTTTTCCATTTGGAAAGTTTAGTTCAGTTTGAAGGCATTAATTCATTATTCTTTGATTTATTAATTTGTGTTTTTGTTAATATTTGTTTAGTTTAGAATTTATTTTCTTCTTGAATTGGTTAACTGTTGTTCTTGTTAGTGTTTGCATACGTAGATCTTCTGCAGGTGAATTGGTCCCATTGGATTTAGAAATTGAAGCAACCTTCAGAAGAAACAACGCAGAGAGAAAAAGAAAGCTTTTGCACGACAGAGCAGTAACATCAATCCTTGAAGAGGCTCACTTTTCTAAGTCATCATCTTTTAATTCACCTACATCCAGGGAATCTCAAACAGCAGAATTTGAAGCCGAAGTCATGGCTGAAGAGCAACCTCGACGAGTGACCCTAGAAGATTACTCAAGTACATCTGTGCCGCAGTTCTTTACTAGCATTGCGTGGCCGGAGGTTCAAGCACAAAATATAACCTATCCACATTCATTAATTCAGTTGATTCAGAACAATTTGTTTCATGGTCTGTGTTAGTCGTCTTATACGACTAACTTTTTGTCACAACCTACCCATTTGCGGGTGAGCGAGGAGAGGCTCATGGGTGCGTCTTCCATAGGAGGAAAATGCGTGGAGTCACCACCAACGTTTATTGAAAGGAAAACGTTAGAAAAACCAAAGAAAACCGGTCATGAAGAATATTCCAGATTCAAGAGTTATCTTTACGTTTGAGGAAGGTATTAGCACCTCTCACGTTTGTCCCAAAGGACAACAGCCTTAGATTAGAATTGTGTGAAAATATGTATCTAAACTTTTATTTCTTTTTTATTTTTGAGGTTGACAAAAGCGGGGCTCTTGCTCCTACGTACCCTCCATCGAAGAGGAAATCAAACCTACGTAGTTCTTTCAAAAGGCAGTGATGTGTTGATTTTACACTTTCGAACGGTCCATGTTAACCGATAAAAAAGAAAAGAGGACTGTTTAAGGCGTTGGACCTTAAAATGTTTTTTCAGTGATTTTTGCGGACAAAGCTTGACTTTGTGAGTTGATTTTAGCCTTAGTTTCACTTTAGTTATTAGTCGATTCAATTAAGAAAGAAAAATCCCAAAGAGAAACGTCCGATTGATTTTGTTTTGTTTTATTTTACTAAAAGATATTTTTTATTATTATATTATTATTTTACCTCTTTTTTGGTTTCCAACGTGGTTATGGCATGACCGAACGGTCAGATTTCATTTTAACAGAAATTAACGGATGTTACAATTCAAATGATCGGTGGAAATTTATTTTATTTTTTGATTAGGCTAGAAAATGACTTAAATAAATGACTAAAGCACGTCAAAAGGGGGTACAAAAAGTAAATGAAATGAAAATAAAAGTATGCGAAACAAGTGGGGACCACCAAGGGTACATAGAATGAATTGAAAAGTTCGATTTCGGGAACTTACCGGTTGAACACCGAAGAACGACGAAGAACGACGAAAGACGGTGGAAAATCTTCACGAAATCCCCCACGGAAACGTTTCGGACGTGTTACAGAAGCGCCTCGGCTTGGATTTTCTTCACGGAAACGATTTTTTTTCACTAATTTCAAGTGATCCACAGATACCAGGAGGGTTCAACGTTTTTGTTCTTCCCTCCTCTCGCTATTTATAGGGAAAAGAGAGAGAAGCTTGCCACCCAGCTCGCCCAGGCGAGCTAGGTTGCTTCCTCTAGAAGGCACTGCCTTCTGAAGGAACTTCCTGGAAGGCCCAAGTGGGCCTGGTTGCTATTTGCACCCCCTATTTACTAAATACACCCCCTGCCTTTTTTTGCTGATTCTTTTTCCGTAACGTTACGGAACTTTACGAATTCTGTAACGATACTTGTTTTCCTTCCGTAATGTTACGGAACCTTATAAATTACATAATCATCCCTTTTTTGGCTTTCAAAATGTTACGGAACCCCACGGATTGTGTAACAATGCTTCCTTTTGATTTCCGGCATGTTATGGAACTTCATGGATCGTGCAACAATGCTCTCTTTTGACTTCTGGCACGTTATGGAACTTCACGTATCGTGCAACATTGGGTGCCAAGTACCTCGAAGCGGTCAAGCAAAGGTTGCATGCCATCAAACAATGGTCCCCGGACGAAATTAGGGTATGACACTTTTGTATAGAAAACTTTTTCAAAACATGTATAGTTTCCTCAATTTATAGTTCTTTTGTAGGAATTTGTAAATAAATCTTGATATGTTTAGACACCTGTCATTAGAGTATCTTTAATTGGAATTAATGATAAAATCTGTACAATTTCAGGTCAAAAGAGGCTAAAGTCTTGAAGTGCTAAAAGGAGCAGTCGCGCTAAGCGGAACCTGTGAGCTAAGCGTGCATCTACCGCTAAGCGCAGCTACAGCGCGCTTAGCGTGATGAGAGAATTTGGAAGAGCACAAGAATCAAGGCCGCATGTTAAGCGTGAGATCAGCTCCCTAAGCGAGACGTTCGTCTCTTGCCAGGCTCAGTGCACGACTCACGCCAAGCCCAAATCCACTTACTGGCGCTAAGCGCAACATCGCGATTTCAAAGCCTATTTAAAGCCTGATTTGTCAGAATTAGAAAAACACAACACTTTTACCAGAGCTGCATACTTTTGCATAGAATTTCGAGAATAGTGCTCTGGAGGAAACAGAGAGGTAGCAGCTAAGCAAGGAAGCTAAGGTTCATCACTATGAGAGATTAGAGAGTGTTTGGGTGATTGTGAGGTGCCAAGAAGAGGAGGATGGATCCCTCTTCCTATGTAAGCAACAATTGCTTTGTACTTTCTGCCTCACTTGTATTAGGGTTCCTTGTATGGCTGGCTAAAAACCCTAGTTGGGGATTTCTAATGAACAGTTGATGTAATTACTTTTCATATCTAATTAATTGTGTTTTGTGTGTTCAATGCTTCTTTCAATGCTTAATTACTGCATGCTCTTGGTCTAATCACCCACTTGTGTGTACTGTTAGGTGACTTTAGCATTGGGAAATGTACTGTTGTCTTAGAACTTGATAGAAGCAGGGCTACATAACTACATTACCAGGGATGGATTGCGGGGTTTTAGTTTTCTTATTATGCTGTGATGATAATGCTGATTAAGTTAAGCCTAGTCCAACAAGAGGGATCTGAGGATGAAGCTTGGGTTAAATTAGTCTAAACTTATGAGGGATTGAGGTTTAGTACTTTAGGCTTCAGCATAGAACAGAAGAACAAGATCAATTAGAGAAATATCTTCATATGCATCAACTAGTTTGTTAGAAAGACCCAACGCTTTTTATCTATTGCTGTCAACTTTTAATTACTTGCATTTACTGCTTTTTAACATATGAAGATATTTCTCTAGTTGATCATGTTCTTGTGTTCTATGCTGAAGCCTAAAGTACTAAACCTCGATCCCTCGTAAGTTTAGACTAATTTAACCCATGCTTCGTCCTTAGATCCCTCTTGTTGGACTAGGTTTAACTTAAACAGCATTATCATCACAACATAATAAGAAAACTAAAACCCCGCAATCCATCCCTGGTAATGCAGTTATGTAGCCCTGCTTCTATCAAGTTCTAAGACAACAGTACATTTCCCAATGCTAAAGTCACCTAATAGTACACACATGTGGGTGATCAGACCAAGAGCATGCAGTAATTAAGCATTGAAAGAAGCATTGAACACACAAAACACAATTAATTAGATATGAAAAGTAATTACATCAACTGTTCATTAGAAATCCCCAACTAGGGTTTTTAGCTAGCCATACAAGGAACCCTAATACAAGTGAGGCAGAAAGTACAAAGCAATTGTTGCTTACATAGGAAGGGGGATCCCTCCTCCTCTTCTTGGCACCTCACAATCACCCAAACACTCTCTAATCTCTCAGAGTGATGAACCCTAGCTTCCTTGCTTAGCTGCTGCCTCTCTGCTGCCCCCAGAGCACTCTCTCAAAATTCTGTTCAAAAGTATGCAGCTCTGGTAAAAGTGTTGTGTTTTTCTAATTCTGACAAATCATGCTTTAAACAGGCTCTGAAATCACGATGTCGCGCTTAGCGCGAGTTAGTGGATTTTGGCTTGGCGCCAGTCGTGCGTTGAGCCTGGTAAGAGACAAACGTCTCGCTTAGCGAGCTGATCTCGTGCTTAGTGCGCGACCTTGATTCTTGTGCTCTTCTAGATTCTCTCATCATGCTAAGCATGTTGTAGCTGCACTTAGCGGTAGATGCGTGCTTAGCCCACAAGTTCTGCTTAGCGGGACTGCTCCTTTTAGCACTTCATGACTTTAGCCTCTTTTGACCTGAAATTGTACAAATTTTTATCATTAATTCCAATTAAAGATACTCTAATGACAGGTATCTAAACATATCAAGATTTATTTACAAATTCCTACAAAAGAACTATAAATTGAGGAAACTATACATGTTCTGAAAAAGTTTTCTATACAAAAGTTAGTCGTATAAAACGACTAACAAACTCCCCCAAATTTACAATTTTGCTTGTCCTCAAGCAAAGAAAGAACAACTCACTTGTCCTCAAGTGACAATATCTACAGTGGTTATTCAAAACTTGTGTTTGTCTCAAGAGAATTCAATCACATGAAATGAATGTCATAAAATGCTTCAATCAACAGCCCTTCACAAAACATGCAGCTTTTCAAAGATAGGAACATTTTTATTAGGACTCATAACTGAAATAAGCTAGTAGCAATGGCAGATATCAAGAAAGGATCATTAACCAAAGCCTCACGATCATTGTTTCACTCAAGCACAAGTGTTTAGGCTTATTTAATCATCAACAACTAACACGGATTTCAACCTTTGCAACTCATCTCATGCCATACAGTTATAAACACAAATTGAATCAGAAGGACTTTTCTTAGGCTTGTAATGAGGCTGGGCTGCAATTAATTCATGGTTTTTCTAGGATGCAAAAACTTAGATTCTAGGAGAACATTCATCTATAGATCAACCTTTTTCTTTTTATTCCCAACCCTATTACTTGCCCTTTGGAACTTAGCTTTCTTTTTATTAGCACACACACACTTTTACTTTATAATTTTTAGTTTTTTTTAATACATATGACTATGTGTGCTGCTCTGCTCTTACCATTCCATTCCTTTTTACCCAGTAGCTCTCCTAATTTTGGGACAAATTTGTTTTGACATATAAATCCCCCATATTTGGGACAAATTTTCCTTGAACGAAGTCTTTCTATGAATGATGCTCTCCTACAACCTAAGACAAGGTAGCAGGAGATAAACTATGCAGGCTCAAGGTTCAATCAATCAAACATTCATTCAGCTCAAACTGGGTGCAAGGGATAAATCATTCATTCACATGGTTAGCTTTTTGGCTAAGTGGATATTTATAATCAAACATGGCCTTCATCATCCTCAAATTCATGCATTTATTCCATAATTCAGAGATTCATGCAAAAGTCATTACCCAATGCAAAAGTCATTATGGTTAACGCATTCCTTCACAATCAATCTGACAAATCGACTAGCATTTTCAGTCATAATCCTAATTACATGTTCTTTCTCTTCTAATGACTGCATGCTTGTTCAAGGCATATGATCTACGCATTCCAATCCACTCAAATCATACAATTGCTTCATTCACACCAATCACAAACACCGAATTTCAAATCAGACATCAAACCACTAAATATAATCAATGTACTGTTCAATCATGCTTTTATACAAGCTACCAAACAAAGTATAACTATAAACTGAAATTAAAAATTGAACTGAAATTTAAAGAAACTGAAACATAGACATAAAATGAACTAAAAATAGAATAATCATAAAACTGTTCAAAATGCAAGAAAATAAAGATCCTATCAATCATCTTGCAAATGATCCTCTGCATTCTCATTAAGATCCAACACCGGTGCAACTCGTGGATCCTAAACAGTGGGCTAATCAGGTATCGATGCTGGTGCAGATGGCTCTGGGTCTTCAAGGACTGGAGCTGGTGATGGGGATGACTGAGGAACAAGCTTCGGTGATGCTACCTCCTCCAGAGCACTAGCTGGATCAGTCTCATAAACAAATGGCTTAGGAGGGATGGGCTCGTCCTCCTCTAGCACAGGCTCCTGGGCTGCGGAGGCCTCATCCCCTCCCAAAGGAGAATGATAGACTCCTAGCCAAGCCAACTGGCTAATGAACTCTTCCATGCTCATGATAGAATGCATGCTTGAGCTCTATAGGAACTGCATGATGATGATATGGCGTTTATGAAGGCTCTGTAGCATAGCAAATAAAGTTTCAAAGCTGAAAGAGGAAGATCCTGCAAAAACTGGAGTAGGAACGGGCAAAAGAAGTGGATGCTGAAGCTGAAGCTGGCAAAGATGAAGCTGGAATAGATGGAGCTGTAGTAGAAGTAGAAGGAGTTGGGGTAGGGAGAGCAGAAGATGGTGGAGCCTCATACCTCTTGCCCTTGGTCTTTCGGGATCCCCAAAAAGTGACCGAGAAGTCATCAAGGTTCCAACAATTTTTCTTCACATAAGACAAATTAATGGCTGGACTGAGACTCTCAAAAGATAATGAATCAGAAGTGACTCCCCAGGCTTTGCATAAAGCAATGATGAGGGTAGGGAAACCTAGCCTCGAGGAGTCATGCTGTGCAATCATAGAAATCTTACTTGAGATAATATACCCTATGTTCGTGTCCATCTTCTGGATGATGTCGTATATCAACCTGGCCCTGTCCAGTGTGATGTCAGAAGTGTGAGAAGTAGGGGCCAAGTTGGAGAATGAAAGATCGCATGTTAATCAAATAATACAACTAACTTTTGTGTATGAAACTTGTGTAAATTGTATATAACTCCTCCCATTTATGGTCATTTTGTAGTGTTTTAATTTCTTTTTGTTAAATATAGGTAATAAGTACTTATTATCCCATTCTGTGTATTTAGTGATCATTCCTTTGCAATTTTAGGCTAATTAGGCAAGTTTGGTGGAAGTGCTGATTTTGATCCGCCCGCTAAGCCAATTCTTTGGCTTAGCGAGCCATCCGCTGAGCGCAGCAGTTCATGGCTAAGCGTGTAGAAGATTCTAGAAGCAGATGAGTTGTCAATGATGCGCTCAGTGGGAATCAATTTTCTATGTGCACTGCTTGAACATCCAAGCTGAGCGAGCATTACTGGCGCAAAGCGAGCCTATCTCCCGCTAAGTGCACACCTCCCAACATAATTGCCTATTTAAAAGTTGAATCTCAAAATTGAGAGGGGGTGGTTGAGTTTTTTGAGAGTTTCTGGCTGTGGAGAGACTGGAGAGAACTGAGCTTGAAGAGGAAGCTATCTTGCAGAGCATTGGATGAGATTTTGAGTGATTGTGAGGTTTCTAGAGGTGGAGGAGACATCCCCACTACCTGTAATTCTTCAATCCTTCACTTTCTCTTCTCTTTGTTGTAAAAGAAGCCTTCCTTCTATGGAGAGCTAAATCCTCAGTTGGTCTTCCTATGGGGTACTTGATGTAAATACTTCTATATCTATCTGATGATGTTTTATGTGTTCTTTGTACTATCAGTATTTCATGTTAGTATGCTTTTGCCTTGATCAGGTAGATGCATGCTCAGTTAGGGTCACTCAACATTGGGAAATGGTTTGATCCTTAGAACTTGATAGGACCGGGCTAGTTTATCATATTGTCACGAGGGATCGGGGTACGGTAACCTGGTTGTTGGTATATATGTCTTAATGCAGTTCTGGTCAAGTTTAGTCCAACAAGAGGGATCTGAGGATGACGCTTGGCTAGGATTAGGCTAAACATGCACGAGACATCGGGGTTTAGTAGTCCAGGAGACATCATAGAACACAAAAACATTGTTAGGTAGAGAACATCTTTAATAACATCAGTCATCCAGTAGGAAGACCAACACGTTCTTTATCTGTCTTCACACACCACTACTCACGTGATTTACTGTTGAATAGTTTAGTTTACATACCTGTCCATACCATGCACCAAACTTTCATCCAAAGGCACTTATTTACTGAACCGCAACTTTACCAAGTAAAACAAGTTCCCCGAGAGTTCGGTGCACTTGCTGGCCGTCGAACAAGTTTTTTCTCCATGTTTGAGTGAGAGTGGTCAGATTCTTCCTTAGGATTTTCAAGGGCAGCCCATATGCATTTAGCTCAAATCCCCTCCTAGGGATGCCTAATCGGGCTCCTGGTTCCTGTGGATCTGGCCTCAGACGATAGAATCTAGAGTAGGCAGGTAGGCTCCCTCCCTCCTCAATGATCACAGGCATCTTCAGGAAGGTGTTGAGGGCGTCTTCATCAAACTTAATTAAGTGGCCTCTCACCCTCAGCTGCTTGGGTGATTTATCCTCAGAATCATACAAATTCGCATAGAACTCCTTAACAATGGCAACATTGATGCTCTCATCCATGAATTTGGTCAGCTCCTTGTGCCAATTCCTTCTCTCTAGCTCAGTCTTGTATTCATCAAATTCTGTATGATATATCATGACATTTCTCTCAGGCAGGATCTTCCTGCCAATCACTATATCAGAGTTGCGATCCTAGGCCTCCTGAGATGTGAATCTAGAGCGGTCATAGCGGGCCTGGGATGCTGAGGTAGGTGCCTTTCTTTTGCGGGAAGCCATCTGAAAAGAATTAGATCAAACATCAGGGTTAAAACAAGATAATTCTCAACAAAAATAGAAAAATAAAACTGAAAATAGGACTAGGCGCTTAGCGCAGAAGGATTGGCTTAGTGCGCCTTATGAAAATTTGTTCGTGGGCTAAGCGCGATAGCCACACGCTTAGCGTGAGTACTCAAAAAATATTTTTCTGCAAATTAGGCTTAGCGCAACAAGCTGGGCTTAGCCTAAATGCACAATTTTTGAAAACAGTGGGGGAATTGAGCTTAGTGTAGCAGGGTGCGCTTAGCTCAACCTCACTAAGACATTACATGGGCTTAGCGCAGTAGGCTGTGCTTAGCCTTATTCCAAAAATTGAAAAATAGAGACGTAATTGCGCTTAGCCTGACATCCAGGCTTAGCGCTGAACAAAAAAATTTTGAAAAATCCTTAGTGTTCGAAACACTAGTCTCGCTTAGCGAGCTCATTGTCGCAACCTACCCTTCGGCGGGAGGGCGACGCGTGACTCGCGGGATGCGTGTTCCACGAAAGGAATACGCGCGGAGTCGCCACCAACGTTTATTTGAGGAAAACGTCGGAAAAACCGGAAAAGACGCGATCTACGAACTTTTAAGTGAAAGGCTCGGGAGTTGTATTTACGCGCGGGGAAGGTATTAGCACCCCACACGTCCGTCACAAGGGACGGTAGCCTTTAATCGAATGTGCAAACATGACTTTGATTTTTACGTTCCCTTTTATGTCCTTGTATCCTTTATACCCTTTTTATATTTTTTTCTCTTTTTGTGGTCGACAAGGGTGTTTCCCTTTGCTCCTACGTATTCCTCAATTGGGATGAGAAAATCAGACCTACGTAGTTCTTTCGGAACAAAGTGTTTGGTTAAGTTGTTTTTTATCTTTTTGCAAGATATATTTTGATTTGAACAAAAAGGTCATTTGAGGTGTTGGACCATTAAATGATCTTTTGATTTTGAAAGGAGAGAAACGTTAAGGTGTTGGACCATTAACGATCTCTCGGGGTGGTCGACAAAAGCGGGGCTTTTGCTCCTACGTATCCTCAATTGCGATGAGGAAATCAGACCTACATAGTTCTTGCAAAAGCGGTAAAGTCACATGTTGATTTTATGCTTTTGAACGGTCCATGTTAACCGATAAAAGCAAAGAGGACCGTTTAAGGTGTTGGACCTTAAAACGGTTTTTAGTGATTTTTCGGACAAAACTTGATTTGTGAGTTGATTTTAGTCTTAGTTTCACTTTGATTATTAATCAATTCATTCAAGGAAACTTCCAATGAAAAACGTCCGATTGATTTTTTTTGATTATTTTATTCAAAGATATTTTGATTATTTTATTATTATTTTTCAAGATATTTTGATTATTTTATTATTATTTTACTTTTTTTGGTTTAACCGATGTTATAGCGTGAACGATCGGTTAGATTTCGTTTTAAAAGTGATTAAATGAGATTACAACACAAATGATCGGTTGAAATTCATTTTATCATTTATTAGACGAGAAAACGGCTTAAATAAATGGTTAAAGCACGTTAAAAACGGAAGAAAAGAAAACTGAAAGTAAACGAAATTAAAGTGAAAGTACACAAAACAAGAAATGAATTGAAAGTCTCGGATTCGAAAACTTACCCGTTGAAGAACGAAGAACGAACGAAGAACGGATGAAGAACGGTGAAGAACGACGAAGAACGATGAAGAATTTCCACAGAATCGCTTACGGAAGCGTTACGGAAGTACTTCGACTTGATTTTTCTTCACGAAAACGTGTTTTTTGCCCAAAATAGCCGAAATGCATAGCCAAAGGGGTCTTGAACATTTTGAAACAGCTCCCCCCTCCCCTATTTATAGAAAAAAAGGGAGGTGCTTGCCGCCCAAAGACTTAATGAAGAAGATTTCTAAGCGCACCCGAATTACTAAGTTCACCCCCCTTTTCGTATTTTACGGAAAAGTTACGGAACTGTTTTCGAATTTGATTTTCATCTTTTTTCTTTTCCCTTTTACCAATGTTAAGTGGAATATGCTTACCCAAGGTTTTCGGAAATTTTACGGAAGTATTACGGAAGCCGCGGAAGCCCCGAAAACCATTTTTCAAAAACGTGGAGGAGCTTGCCGCCCAGTTGCTTCCTCCTTAAGCAACCCAACTTCCAAAATGTTCTGGAAAGGCCTAGATTTGAATTGCTATTTACACCCCTATCTTGATAAGTTCACCCCCTTACCTTTTTTGGTGATTCTTTTCTCGTAAAGTTACGGAAACTTATGAATCTCGTAACGATACTTGTTTTCTTTCCGTAATGTTACGGAACCTTGCGGATTACATAATCATCCCCTTTTTGACTTATGGAATGTTACGGAATCTCACTTAATTATGCAACGATGCTTCCATTTGATTTTCGGTGTGTCACGGAAACTTACGGATTGTGCATCAATATTTTTTGGTTTTCCGGCATGTCCTGGAATTTCACAAATTGCCTAATGATGGGTGCCAAGCACCTCACAAGGACCAAAGAAAGGTCGCATGTCATCAAGCAAAGGTCCCCGGACGAAATTAGGGTATGACACTCATCATTGAAACTCATTAGAAGGATGAACGCGCTTAGCATGACATGGTCGAGCTTAGCGCGATCATCTGGAAATCTAAAAAATTGCCAGTTGCGATGAACTGGCTAAGGGCAGCTGGCGCGCTTAGCACATTCATCGCGATTTCCAATAGAAATGAGGGGTCTTCACCCCTCTTACATGCATTGCCCCTATTGGGCTCTAAGACCTAACTAAACCCTAAAACTGAAAACACTAAAGCTAAACAAAAATGCAAACTAAAAAGCAATATATCGTCTACCCTAAGGTTTAAGCTGCTTTTGAAGGAAAAACAAAATAACATAAAAAGCTTACTTTGATTGAGGTGAAAGATGTAAGATGAGAGCAAGAATGCAGGAGAAGAGACTCAAAGCACACATAGACAAATGCACAAAAGCACAAGGGTAGGCACAAGCATAAGAGAGTAAAAGCTTTTGGGTACAAAGAAACTGTATGAGCCTTTGTTTTTAAGCTAAAATTCGTATTGCTCGCCTAGCGCACAACTGTTAGTCGATGAATACGACTAACTTTTGTGTATAAAACTTGTATAAATTGTAACAAACTCCTCCAATTTATGGTTATTTTGTAGTGTTGTAATTACTATTTGTTAAAGATAGGTAATAAATACTTAGTACTTCCATTTTGGGTGTTTAATAATCATTTTCTCTCAATTTCAGGTTAATTAGGCAAGTTTGTGAGGGGCTGATTTTCATCCTTTCGCTAAGCCAATCTGTTGGCTTAGCGAGCCATTCGCTGAGTGCAACACTCCTCGGCTAAGCACGATAAAGAATCTGGAAGAAGGATGAGTTGTGCATGTTCGCTGAGCGAAGGGTCATCCCGCTAAGCGCACTGCTTCAGTCCATCCGCTGAGCGAGAAAAGCACGCGCTAAGCTGAAATTCACTAATGCGCGCTAAGCAGTGAAGAGTTGCGTTAAGCGTGCAAGCACGAACAAAGCCACCTATTTAAGCCTAAAATCAGATTTTGGAAAGGGAATTTTTGGCCATTTTCTCGAGGAGCTTCTGCATGTGAGAGATTCTAGAGAGAAAAGGGTCTGAATCCATTGAGTTGAGAGATTTTGTTGTTTGCAGACCTGCAGAGACCGGAGTTTGAAGAGGAAGTCGTCTTGAGAGCTTGAGATGAGTTTGTGAGTGATTGTGAGGTTCTAGAGGTGGAGGAGACATCCTCACTACTTGTATTTCTTCAATCCTTCATCTTTCTCTTCTCTTTGTTGTAAAGGAAGCTTCCTAGTTATGGAAGGCTAAATCCTCTGTTGGTTCTTCCTTGTAGGTACTTGATGTAAATATCTATATACCTATTTAATGATGTTTTTTGTATTCACTGTGCTATCAGAACTTCATTCTAGCATGCTTTTGCCTTGATCACGTAGATGCATGTGTTGTTAGGATCATTCAACTGTGGAAACTGGTCTGATTCTTAAAACTTGATAGGACGGGGCTAGTTTATTGTACTATCACGAGGGATCAGGGTATAATAACCTAGTTGTTGTATGTTTGTCTTAATGCGGTTCTGGTCAAGTTTAGTCTAACAAGAGGAATCTGCGGACGATGCTTGATCGGGATTAGGCTAGACTATCATGAGGAATCGGGGTTTAGCATTTCAGGAGACACCATAGAACACATGAGCATTGTTAAGTAGAGAATATCCTTTTAACACCAGGCACCTATTAGGAAGACTAACGTGTTTTCTACTTTTCTTTACGCATCATTACTCACGTGATTTTCCTTTTTATAGCTAGTTTATAAACTTGTGCATAGTCCACACTTCTCTTTTCATACCAGACACCTATTCACTGAAGTAGCTTTACCAAGTAACACAAGTTCCCCGAGAGTTCAATACTCAGATCTTACCATTTTATACTACTTGCGCGATTTGGTGCACTTGCCGCGTCCGAACAAGTTTTTGGCGCTTGATGTGTCATTATTTTCTCCTATTTCTTAACCTTTTTGTCACCATTTTAATTACTGATTATCCTTAATTGTCAAATTAATTATGCAGTTTTATCATTTGGGCCTACTTGACTAATTTTGTGTTTTTAATTTAATTTCAAGAAAATTATAAACAATTAGGCTTGGATCCAGAATTGGGCTGAACCGACTTGGACTTGAAGAGAGCAGACAATTTTATTTTATTTTGTCCAATTTTATTTTATTTGGCCCAGTTTTATTTCGTTTTTGGGTCTGGACTTAAAATAGATTTATTTGTAAGCTTTGGTGCTGAGGACCTATATAATAACACCAGGGTTTTAGTAGATCAGACTGTTGACATAGGGGGAATTTTAGGGTTTTGCATGTTACTGTTCATGTCCACTGTTCACGTAGCAATAAATCTTGTTTTCTGATTCAATTTGAAAATTCGTTTTCTGCTTCTGCACTTGAATTCGTTTTCGTTTTCTGCTGATTAATGGAAGGCTGAGTTTCCAGTGTTGTTTTCTCTTGAGGATCAAGCACAACTCTCTTTGAGGTTTTGTTATTACTATTGAATTTTGTTCAGTTTTTCCCCTTCACCAATTGCTCTGTATTTGTTGCTATTAATCCATGCATGCTTAATGCTTGATTAATTATCTCTGTTCTTAATTTACATTCATGCTTAATGATCAGTTTCGTTCATGCTTAATGAACATGTGAGAGGGATTAATTGGTGTATGTGTTGCTTAATCACATAATGATAGCCTTATGTTAATTTTTGCTTAGTAAATTAATTTCGGGTTGGATTAAGTGGTTGAACTGATTAGGGATAAATTTTCGTAACCGAGGATAAGAGACTTGCTTGTGAATCAAGGGGAAACAACATGTTTTAATTCTGTTATTTTCTTATTCCAGTTGCTTGCTGTTTAATTTACAAAAACAACCCCCCCACTTCGTTACTGTTTGATTAACATATGTTATGAACGTTTGGTTTATCATTGCTCACTGAGAGATGACCTAGGATCACTTCCTAGATACTGTAGACAAAGGATCAAGCTGAATGTTTTGATGATGCCAAAGGATCACATGCTTCTCAAAGCTTTATTCAAGACAAAGAAATTAAAGATATTCAAGATGGATGATTAAGACAGTCTCTAGAGTCTTAGGAAGGGAATTCCTAATTGAAGTAGCAAAAGGTTTGGCCAAGAAATTTAAATTAAAAAGTCTTTTTCAAGAGATTTACTCTCTGGTAATCGATTACCATAGGATGTAATCGATTACTAGTGGCCAAAAATGATTTACAACATCTATTAAAATTTGAATTCAAAATTTGCACTGTGTAATCGATTACACATATATGGTAATCGATTACCAGCAGTTATTGAACGTTTTAATTCAAATTTTAAAGCTTGTAATCGATTACACACATACTGTAATCGATTACCAGAGGAGATTTTCAGAAAATATTCTCAACAGTCACATCTTTTCATTTGGTTCTTGAATGGCCATCAAAGGCCTATATATATGTGACTTGAGACACGAATTTGCTAAGAGTTTTTAGAACAAAAAGGTCTTATCTTCTTAAAAAGCAAAATCGTTTTATCCTCTTACAAAGTTCCTTGGCCAAAACACTTGCGATTCAATAAGGAATTATTTGAGTGGTCAAATTGTTCAATCTATCTCTTTCAAGAGAGATTTCTTCTTCTCTTCTTCTTTATTCTGAAAAAGGATTAAGAGACCGAGGGTTTCTTGTTGTAAAGAAATCTGAACACAAAGGAAGGGTTGTCCTTGTGTGGTTCAGATCTTGTAATAGGCTTTTACAAGATAGTGGAACTCTCAAGCAGGTTGCTTGGGGACTGGACGTAGGCACAAGGGTGTGACCGAACCAGTATAAATCTGAGTTTGCAATCTCTCTTCCCTTAAACTCATTTAATTGCTTATTATTTATTATTTCTTTTCAGTAAGTTTATCTTGCATATTTTCTTAAGAGTTTACTGTTAAGGAATCTAGGGTTACGAGTTAAAATCAAAATAGAATTTTTTAATTAGGAAAAGTTTGTGATATCTTAATTCAACCCCTCCCTTCTTAAGATATCTGAGGCCACTTGTCCAACAAGTGGTATCTGAGCTTCATTCTTGTATAAAGTTTAGAAGCTTCAAGAATTATGGCCTCATCAAACTACTTGTTTCCCGAGGGAAATTCTATAAATAGACCTCCCATCTTTAATGGAGTGGGTTACCACTATTGGAAAACCCGCATGCAAATCTTTATAGAGGCAATAGATTTAAATATTTGGGAAGCCATAGAACAAGGACCTTATGTTCCCTCTATAGTGGCCGGAAGTGCAACAATAGAAAAACCTAGAGCAGATTGGACTGAGGAAGAAAGAAGATTAGTACAATATAATTTAAAGGCCAAAAATATTATTACATCTGCCCTAGGAATAGATGAATACTTTAGGGTTTCAAATTGTAAAAGTGCTAAGGATATGCGGGATACCCTACAAGTAACACATGAAGGCACAACAGATGTTAAAAGATCTAGGATAAACACATTAACTCGTGAATATGAACTGTTTAGGATGAATGTAAATGAAAGTATACAAGACATGCAAAAGAGGTTCACACACATAGTTAATCATCTTGCATCTCTAGGAAAAACTTTTCCAAATGAAGATCTAGTAAATAAAGTTTTAAGATGTCTCAAGATTTGTCTAGTATGTCTCTTGCTACATTATTTGGAAAATTGCAGGAGCATGAAATGGAATTATTGAGATTAAATCAACATGAAGAAACTGATAAGAAGAAGAAGGGAATCGCTCTTAAAGCCTCATCTGCAATCCAAGAAGACAGTGATAAAGAAGATTCAATTGACTTGAATAATGATGAAGATATTAGTATTTTTGTAAAAAGGTTCAACAAGTTCCTGAGAGTCAGAGGAAATCAAAAGAGACCAAATTTTAAACCTAAAAGAAGGATAGAAGATTCATCCTCTACTCTAAAATGCTTTGAATGTAATCAACCTGGACATCTGAGAGTTGATTGCCCAATCTTCAAGAATTGAATGGAGAAATATGAAAAGAAAAATTTCAGTGAAAAGAAGATGAAGAAGGCCTACATCACGTGGGATGACAATGATATGGAATCATCTGAGGATTCAGAGAATGAAGAGATAAATCTATGTCTAATGGCAAAAAGTTATGAAAGCGATGAAGAGGTAACATCTTCAAATAACAACTTATCCATTTCTTTTGATGAATTACAAGATGCATTTGCTGATTTGCATAAAGAATCAATTAAACTTGCAAAGTTAGTTTCATCCTCTAAGAAAACAATTTCAAATTTGGAAAATGAAATTTCAAAATTAAATAAAGAATTAGATCATCTTAAAACTGAAGTTTCAAATTCCAAATCAAATGATAAAATTCATGTCTCTACTATTCTTGATGAAAAAGTTATATCTGATTCATGTAAATGTTGTAGCAAGTATGTAAAAGAAATTAAAGATTTAAAAAATTCACTTGCTAAATTTTCTATTGGCAAAAATAACTTGGATGTCATATTAGGAAATCAAAGATGTATTTTTGATAAAGCAGGACTTAGATACAAACCAGAAAAACAACAAAAATTTTACAAAAATTTCTTTTCTTCTTCACAAAATTATAATTCCCCTTTCATTACTTGTTTTTATTGTGGAAGAAAAGGGCATGGCACATCTACATGCTATCTTAGAAGGAATTGTAACAATATTAAAATTATTTGGGTCCCAAAAGGATCCTTTATTCATACTAACACTATAGGACCCAATAAAGTTTGGGTACCTAAGTCACAACCTTGATTTTGTAGGAACCCTTGAGGAAAAAGTGGTACATAGATAGCGGATGCTCAAAACATATGACGGGAGACGCATCAAAATTCACACATATCTCTCCCAAGAAAAGCGGACATGTAACTTATGGTGACAACAACAAAGGTAGAATTCTTGGAGTTGGAAAAATAGGTACAAATTCTTCAACCTCCATTGAAAATATTCTACTTGTTGAAGGTCTTAAACATAGTCTGCTTAGTGTAAGTCAATTATGTGACAAAGGCTATCTGGTATCATTTGATTCTCAAAAAGTGTGTCATTGAACATGAACATGATACAAATATAAAGCATATAGGGTTTAGAGTCAACAATGTTTACATGATAGACTTAAGTCAAAAACTAGATAATAATCAATGTTTTCTTAGTAAAGATGATGATCCATGGTTGTGGCATAAACGGATTGCACATATAAACATGGAACACTTAAATAGATTAATATCAAAAGATTTAGTTGTTGGTTTGCCAAAACTAAGATTTGAAAAAGATAGGCTATGTGATGCATGTCAAAAGGGAAAACAAACTAGAGTTTCTTTCAAATCTAAAAACATTGTTTCATCTACATATGGATTTGTTTGGTCCTTCCAGAATCATGAGTTTTGGAGGAAGTTACTATGCTTTTGTTATAGTTGATGATTATTCTAGATACACATGAACTCTTTTTATCACTCATAAGAATGATGCATTTCAAGCATTTAGAAAACTTGCAAAAATCATTCAAAATAAGAAAAATCTCAAGATTATATCTATTAGGAGTGATCATGGGGGTGAGTTTGAAAATAAAGAATTTGAATTATTTTGTGATAAGCATGGGATTGAGCATAACTTTTTTGCACCAAGAACCCCTCAACAAAATGGTGTTGTTGAAAGGAAAAATAGATCTCTGGAAGAGATTGCTAGAACTTTATTGAATGATACTCCTCTTCCAAAATTCTTTTGGGCTGAAGCCGTTAACTCTGCATGCTACATTTTAAATAGGGCTTTAATAAGACCAATTTTAAAGAAAACTCCATATGAATTGTTCAATGGCAAAAAACCAAACATCTCACATCTTCATATCTTTGGTTGTAAATGTTTTGTATTGAATAATGGAAAAGATAACTTAGGAAAATTTGATGCTAAGTCAGATGAAGGTATTTTTCTTGGATATTCTCTGCATAGTAAAACTTATAGAATATATAATAAAAGAACAATGACAATTGAAGAGTCTATACATGTTTCCATTGATGAGTCTAATGCCATTCTTCCAAGGAAGGATTTTTTAGATGATATTTCAGATTCCTTAGAAGATACACATATTCATGGAAATGACTCTAAAGAAAAAGATGAAGGAAGCAATGAGGATTCTCAAGATAATGGAGTTAGAGCAAATAATGAACTTCCAAGAGAATGGAAAGTCTCAAGAGATCATCCCCTCGACAACATTATTGGTGATATCTCAAAAGGGGTAACAACTAGACATTCTCTTAAAGATTTTTGTAATAACATGGCTTTTATGTCTATAATTGAACCTAAAAATTTAAATGAAGCCATAATAAATGATAATTGGATAATTGCTATGCAAGAAGAACTAAATCAGTTTGAAAGAAACAATGTGTGGAAACTAGTAGAAAAACCTGAAAATTATCTTGTCATAGGAACAAAATGGGTTTGTTGGACCTTGTGGCCTCAATAATCTTAAGAGGGATAGGCTTAGAATGCAGAAGAAGCAACAACAATCAATTTAATAATGTTCTATAAATATGCAAGGCAAAATTGATTGCAATAACATAAATGAGATAAGGGAAGAGAGAATGCAAACACAATTTTATACTGGTTCGGCCACAACCCGTGCCTACATCCAGTACTCAAGCAACCCACTTGAGATTTCCACTATCTTTGTAAAATCCATTACAAAGTCTGAACCACACAGGGACAACCCATCCCTTGTGTTCAGGAATACTTTACAACAAGAGACTCACAGTCTCTTAACCAATCTCATTGAATAAGAAGAATGGATGAAGAATTCTCTCTTCAAGAGAAGAATATTACAATAAAGATCATGTAGGAATCCTTATAGATTTTGCAAGTGTTTGGCCAAGGATTTCTTTTGAGAGAGCATTTGACAATGAAGTTCTTTTGGAATCTCTCTCATTGTCTTTTGAGAGGATAAGACATTTTTGCCAAGCAAAACTCTCTGCATAAAATTCGTGCCCAAGTCACCTATTTATAGGCCTTTGATGGCCATTCACAAATCTAATGAGAAGATGTGACTGTTGGCGATATTCCTTGAAAATCCTCTCTGGTAATCGATTACAGAATTAGTGTAATCGATTACACAGTTGTTTTTCTTGAACAGTTGTGAACCTTCATTTAAAATTTGAATTCCCAACGTTCAGAGTTTTTGGTAATCGATTACATATGATGTGTAATCGATTACACACTTTCAAACCATTGGTAATCGATTACATGTATTGGTAATCGATTACATGTGCCTTGAATGACTTGAAACCTTTCATTGTGAGGCAAGGCTTGATCTTGAAGAAATCTTGAATCAAGGCTTTGTTTGTTGAAACAATCTTGTATTAATCTTGAAGCAAAATGAGCCTTGTTTGATTCTTCTTTTGACATCATCAAAATCATGTAAACATACATTCACAGGGTTTTTAGAAATAAATTAGATGAACATGGCATAATTATTAGAAATAAGGCTAGGTTAGTAGCAAAAGGGTATAATCAAGAAGAGGGAATAGACTATGAAGAAACATATGCTCCAGTTGCAAGATTAGAAGCCATTAGAATGCTCTTAGCATATGCATCAATAATGGATTTTAAGCTCTATCAAATGGATGTTAAAAGTGCTTTTCTAAATGGCTTAATTCAAGAATAAGTATATGTTGAACAACCCCCAGGTTTTGAAATCCCGGATAAACCAAATCATGTTTATAAATTGCAAAAGGCTCTTTATGGTTTGAAACAAGCCCCTAGGGCGTGGTATGAACGTTTAAGCAATTTTCTCCTAGAAAAAGAATTTTCTAGAGGAAAAGTGGATACCACATTGTTCATAAAGAGAAAGCATAATGATATTTTGTTGGTTCAAATATATGTTGATGATATAATTTTTGGATCCACTAATGATTCATTGTGCAAGGAGTTTCCCCTTGATATGCAAAGTGAATTTGAAATGTCAATGATGGGAGAACTAAATTACTTCCTGGGATTACAAATCAAGCAAACTCAAGGAGGTATATTCATCAACCAAGCCAAGTACTGTAAGGAATTGATCAAAAGATTTGGGATGGAAAGTGCAAAACACATGGCTACACCAATGAGCACTAGCTGTTACTTAGATAAAGATGAATCTGGTCAGTCTATAGACATGAAATAGTATCGAGGTATGATCGGATCTCTTCTCTATTTATCTGCTAGTAGACCTGATATTATGTTTAGTGTATGCATGTGTGCTAGGTTTCAATCCAACCCCAAACAATCACATTTGAGTGCAGTAAAGAGAATCATGAGATATCTATTAGGTACAATCAATTTAGGATTATGGTATCCTAAGAACTCAACATGTAACTTAATAGGATATTCTGATTCTGACTTTGCTGGATCCAAAACTGATAGAAAAAGCATAAGTGGAACTTATCAATTCATTGGATCTGCTCTTGTCTCATGGCATAGTAGGAAACAAAACAATGTTGCTTTATCCACTGCTGAAGCGGAATATATCTCTGCCGGCAGTTGTTGTGCACAAATTTTATGGATGAAGCAACAATTATCTGACTATGGTATCCTTCTTGATCGCATACCTATTAGGTGTGATAATACTAGTGCCATAAATCTATCCAAAAACCCTGTACAACATTCTAGAATGAAACATATAGAAATTAGGCACCATTTTCTAAGAGACCATGTTCTAAAGGGAGATTGTTTGCTAGAGTTTGTTGATACAAAGAATCAACTTGCTGATATCTTTACAAAACCTCTCCCAAAGGATATATTCTTTTCAATAAGAAGAGAATTAGGCCTTTTAGACCTTAGTGATTTGGATAGGTAAAGTTTATGATTGATTGATTGTGTTTTGATTAAGTATGACGCTTGTTTCTGTTTAATTTATTTTACTTTTCTTGTTGGTATAATTAACTCTTAAGATAGTATAAGTTTTTAGACTTAGAAATAAGTTTTCTTTTGGGAAAAGGCTATTGTTTTGTTCTGGTAATCGATTACATGAATACTGTAATCGATTACACTAGAACAGTTGGCCTGTAATCGATTACAGTCTTAATGTAATCGATTACCAGTAGGCTGCCTCCACCTGTAATCGATTACCAGTACTTGTAATTGATTACAATGCGTCCTGGTCTATAAATACCACATTTTTTCAAAAACCCCTGCGCAGCCTCTTCCTCCTTGCGACGTCCCTCCATTCCCAAACCTTCAAACCTTCCTACCTTACTCATTTCTTCATCAAATCGACTCCCGTAACTTGCAATCTTCTTCTTTTTTTTTCATTTTTCTTTTGATTTCACCGATTGCAATCTGCAAAAACTCCATCATATGGCAGAATCATCAAAGAAACGTAAGGGTTCATCCACCTTCGCTTCGGCTTCAAGAGCTCATCGTTCCGGAGCCACCAGCGCATCCACAGCACCAATTCCACCCCCCTTATCCTCTTCCACACTGTTTTCTTCCGAAGAACAGCAGATACGATACTCAAACCTTTTCTCATCTCGTTCCATTATCGACCCTAAGTTCATAGATATGGATTTCTTTTCTGCTGAAAGTTTTGATTGCATTCAAGCATTTTAGAACTTAGGTCTCATACCTTTCATGTCATTACAATTGCCTGTTTATTCTGAATTGGTTAAAGCTTTTTATTGTAACCTTGAAATTCAGGAAAGCACTTTGATTTCTGAGGTTTTTGGGATAAAAATGGTCATTGACCAAACCCTTTTCTATAACTTAACCCAACTGTCCAGTGACGGTGTACCATTTGAAGGTACACTGAATGACGATTGGAAATTTGATTTCTCTGCATATGATGCCCGCCAGTTGGTTTACACCAACCATGCGGATATGACTAGATGCCTTCTTGCCGGTTCATTGGCTTTTGAAAGCCGCATCCTTCATTATCTCATTGTGCGTATTTTGCTTCCACGATCTTCCAACCTTGCCCAGGTTTCTGAGGAAGATCCTGTTATCATGTGGGCCTTTCATACCGGGCGTCAACTTGACTGGGCACACTTAGTCAGATATCGCATGCATAAGGCATTGCGATTAAATGCTCCATTGCCATATCCGCACCTTGTCACTCTTTTTCTTTGCCATTTTCAAATTCCTCTTCATTCTGAACCTTATGTTCCAATCAAGAGATCCTTTTTAATTGGTGCTGCTGTGATTGCCTCTTTTGGTTACCGCAAAGAGCATGATGGCTCTTGGGTCAAAAAGGGTGCTCAACCCGCTGAAGATGAAGGCAACCTACCAGTTGAAGATAATTCCTCTCTTCTTTTGTTGGTAACCAATTTGATGCCATGGAATTGCAAGTCGACATGCAGTTCGATGCCATGGATTCAAGGATCACCAAGGTTGAAGAAGATGTCTCCTTCATCCGTACTTGCTTTGATCCACCACCACCGCCTCCATCATCATCTTAGCTTATATTTTTATTATGATTAAGTATTATTAGTACTTTGTTTTATCGCCGTGTATTTGGCTTTTTGTTGCTCTAGTTATTGTAATCTTGCACTTCTATTATATTTCTCGACTTTGCTTTGGTTGGTTATGACAATGTATGGACTTATTTTGGTTTAATGTTTGGCTCTGTTTAGATATTGATTGTTTTGCTTAGTTCTTTTTGATGTTTCCAAAGGGGGAGAGAACTTGGGTTAGAAATCAATTAAAATCAATTAGAAATCTATCATTCAAAATCAATCCTTAAAGTTAGGCATACATGCCAAAAGATAGGGGGAGTAAGGGTTGTGTGAACGTGCTATCATCTTGTATATAGCTTGTCTTGATTTCAGGGATTGTCATCATCAAAAAGGGGGAGATTGTAGACAAAGGATCAAGCTGAATGTTTTGATGATGCCAAAGGATCACATGCTTCTCAAAGCTTTATTCAAGACAAAGAAATTAAAGATATTCAAGATGGATGATCAAGACAGTCTCTATAGTCTTAAGAAGGGTATATTAAATAGGAAGGGAATTCCTAATTGAAGTAGCAAAAGGTTTGGCCAAGAAATTTAAATTAAAAAGTCTTTTTCAAGAGATTTATTCTCTGGTAATCGATACCAGAGGATGTAATCGATTATCAGTGGCAAAAAATGATTTACAATAGCTATTAAAATTTGAATTCAAAATTTGCACTGTGTAATTGATTACACATATATGGTAATCGATTACCAGCAGTTATTGAACATTTTAATTCAAATTTTAAAGCTTGTAATCGATTACACACATACTGTAATCGATTACCAGAGGAGATTTTCAGAAAATATTCTCAACAGTCACATCTTTTCATTTGGTTCTTGAATGGCCATCAAAGGCCTATATATATGTGACTTGAGACACGAATTTGCTAAGAGTTTTTAGAACAAAAAGGTTTTATCTTCTTAAAAAGCAAAATCGTTTAATACTCTTACAAAGTTCCTTGGCCAAAACACTTGTGATTCAATAAGGAATTATTTGAGTGCTCAAATTGTTCAATCTATCTCTTTCAAGAGAGATTTCTTCTTCTCTTCTTCTTTATTCTGAAAAAGGATTAAGAGACCGAGGGTCTCTTGTTGTAAAGAAATCTGAACACAAAGGAAGGTATTTTACAAGATATTGGAACTCTCAAGCAGGTTGCTTAGGGACTGGACATAGGCACAAGGGTGTGACTGAACCAGTATAAATCTGAGTTTGCAATCTCTCTTCCCTTAAACTCCTTTAATTGCTTATTATTTATTCTTTCTTTTCAGTAAGTTTATCTTGCATATTTTCTTAAGAGTTTATTGTTAAGGAATCTAGGGTTACGGGTTAAAATCAAAATAGAATTTTTTAGTTAGGAAAAGTTTGTGATATCTTAATTTAACCCCCCCTTCTTAAGATATCTGAGGCCACTTGTCCAACAGATACTGCATTTTAATGCTTATTTGATTCAGGTACGGCCTCGATCAGTGCCGTTTCCAGGGAACTTCTTTCTATTTGGATAGATAGTTCAGTCCTAGGTGTTTATTCATTATTGTTTGATAAACTGTGAATATTTACTTTCGATTATATTTTTGTCTTCCTCTTGAACTGGATAACCGCTGTTGTTGTTAGTGTTTTATATGCATGATCTCCCACAGGAAATTTAGTTCCTCTGGACTTGGAGATTGAAGCTACGTTGAGAAGGAACAGAGCCGAGAGGAGATGAAAATTACTGCAAGACAGGACAGTAGCGGCTATTCATGAGGAAGAAACTCACTTTTCTGATTCTTCATCATCTGATTCACCATTATCAAGGGAATCTGTGGTTTATTTACCAGAAGCTGTTTCCATGGCTGATGAGCACCAGCAAAGGGTTACCCTTGAGGATTATTCAAGCAGTTTAGTGCCGCAATTCTTTACCAGCATTGCACATCCTGAAGTGCAAGCTCACAACATAAACTACCCTCATTCTTTGATTCATTTAATACAGGGGAACTTATTCCATGGATTACCAAATGAGGACCCCTATGCACATTTGGCAACATTCATTGAAATTTGTAACACTGTAAAGATTGTAGGTGTGCCAGATGAAGCCATTAGACTCAGTCTATTTTCATTTTCCTTGAAAGGAGAAGCCAAAAGGTGGCTCCACGCATTTAAGGGTAACAGTCTAAAAACCTGGGAATAAGTTGTTGAAAAGTTTCTAAAGAAATATTTCCCAGAGTCAAAGACTATGGAAGGGAAAGCTGCAATCTCTTCATTTCATCAGTTCCTTGATGAGTCCTTGAGTGAAGCGCTGGAGAAGTTTAGAGGTGTATTGAGAAAGACTCCCACCCATGGGTTTTTTGAGCCAATTCAATTAAATATGTTTATAGATGGGCTGAGACCACAAACCAAGAAATTGTTAGATGCTTTAGCAAGGGGAAAAATAAAATTGAAGACCCCTGAAGAGGCAACTGAGCTAATTGAGAATATGTCAGCCAGCGATCATGCCATTCTGCGCGACAGAGTTCATCAACCCACAAAGAAAAGCTTGTTAGAACTATCATCACATGACGCTTTATTGGCACAAAATAAGTTGCTTTCTAAGAAACTTGAGATTTTAACAGAAACACTCGGTAAGTTGCCAACTAAACTGTCTATTGGTCAACCTACACATTCTTCTGTTTTGCAAGTTACAGGTTGTACCATCTGTGGTGAGGCTCATGAAACAAGCCAATGTATTCCCATTGAAGAAAACACTCAAGAAGTTCACTATATGGGAAATCAACAAAGACAAGGATATACTCAAAGAGGATTCTCAGGCTTCCAGAAGGGTTCTTATAACCAACAAGGACAGTGGAGGTCACACCTTGGCAATCAATTCAACAAAGACCAGGGTGGACCTCTGAACAGGCCAATCCAACAAGGGCCTAACATCTTTCAGAGGACTACCAAGTTGGAGGAGACTTTGACTCAGTTTATGCAGGCAACAATGTCAAATCATAAAAGCACTGAGTCAGCACTGAAAAACCTTGAGGTCCAGGTGGGACAATTGGCCAAGCAGATAGTTGACAAGTCATCCAACAGTTTTATGGCGAATACAGAATAGAATCCAAAGGAGGAATGCAAAGCAATGATGACAAGGAGTAAGAGGTTTGTAGAGGCTGAGGATGAGGATAGTGTCGTGTCCAAGAAGAAAGCTGCTGAAAAGAAAGGTACTGATGATAAGAAAGATGATGTGAAAGGTGAAAGCAATCACGAAAAAGAAAAACAAATAATGGTCAAGAAAAAAAATTTAATGACCAAGAAAAAGAAGAAGAAGTAGAAAAAGAAAAAGAAAATGAAAAAAAATAAGAATGAAGAGAGGAGTAGAAGTGAACAAGTTAGAGAAAAGAAGAGAGAAAAAGCTGTGAACAAAGGTGTGGAAGTATCATATGTTGCGGTACCTTCCAAGAAGGAGAAGGACCGTCAGTTGGCAAGATTTTTAGATATTTTCAAGAAACTGGAAATAACCATGCCCTTCGGAGAAGCTTTACAGCAGATGCCACTCTACTCCAAGTTTTTGAAGGATATGTTGACAAGGAAACATAAGTATATTCACCAGGAAAACATTGTTATGGAAGGAAATTGTAGTGTTGTGATTCAAAAGATCTTTCCACCCAAACATAAAGACCCTGGGAGTGTAACCATTCCTGGTTCAATTGGAGAAGTCATTGTGGGAAAGGCTCTTATTGATCTAGGAGCCAGTATTAACTTAATGTCACTCTCCATGTGCAGAAGGTTGGGAGAGTTGGAGATCATGCCCACTAAGATGACTTTACAACTTGCTGACCGCTCCATTACCAGACCATATGGAATAATTGAAGATGTGCTGGTCAGAGTGAAACAATTTATCTTCCCCACAGACTTTGTGGTAATGGATATCTGTGAAGATACTGACATTCCTGTAATATTGGGAAGGCCATTCATGTTAACTGCAAGCTGCATAGTTGATATGGGGAGAAAGAAGTTGGAAATGGGCTTTGAAGATCTGAAAATTGATTTTGATTTATTTGTCGAAGACAAGCCTGCTCCAGAACAAAATGTTTGCTTACAGGTAATGGAAGTGGGTAAGGAGGTTCTGGAGGTAAGAACCAACATTTGATCACCCATTGAGATAAAAGCGTCAAGCTAATGACGTTAAAGAAGCGCTTCCTGGGAGACAACCCAGTTTTTAAATTTCTGTTATCTTTGTTTTTCATGCATTGTATCATGTGTAACATGCTCATAATCATTACATTGGGGTATATCAACTTGTTTTTCAATGATAGATATAAGGGTTTCAATTTCTTAAGGAAGTGATTGAAAAATAACTTAGAATTTTTTTTTTCTAAAAAATAGTCCTTTCGCTAAGCGCAAGCCTCGTGCTAAGCGCATCTTTGGTCATGTGCTAGGCCGAGGGTCTATAGTGCTTAGCGCTCAACCCTTGCATCTCAGGCTGATTTGATCCGCTGAGCTGGCCAAGGCTATGCTAAGCCGATTTCAACTCGATCTGATTTCGGCTAAGTGCCACTCATGGCAGCTAAGCGCATGATCCTCTATACTCAAGATGCATCATTTTAGCTAAGCCGACCCAGAGCTGAGCTTAGCGAGAGTTGCAGGTTTTTTGATCTGCAGAACTCGCTAAGCGACCCTATTCGCGCGCTAAGCCAAGCTTTTTGTGTGTTAAAAAAAATGAAAATGCTTTTGAATTTCAAACGTTGGCTAAGCGCGCAGATTCGCAAAGCGAGCCTCTTTGAGAAACCAAACTTCTCTCTGGCTCGCTTAGTGAGGCAATCCACTAAGCGAGAGGGTCGGAAACTACTTAAGTGAGTGTAACGTCAGTTACACTCACATTTGCCCAAATTTGTTGAACCTTACCTGCATTTTGTCTCACACCCAATTCCGTGCATTCATGTTTTCTTCTGCATCTTCACACACCTTCTGCTACTAACAACAATCCAAGTAAGTTCTTCATATAAAGAAAAAGTGGACCAAAAAGTAATTGCAGGGGAAATCCGTCAACTGCACAGCATGATTCATCTAGATTTGGATTCCCTGCTTTGATCACAGCTCTCTACAAGGCTAAAGGATTCCAATCAGATTCTAGATCCCTAGAGAGCTTGAGCCCTGCCATTAACTTGGCATACATTAAGAAGAACTGTTGGAATCTAGATGATCCAATAGTGACATTTAGAGGGCCAAGGAAGGTCAGGGGTAGGAGATGTGAGGCCCCCACTACTCTAGCAGTGCCAGACACTTCAACTCCTTCTTCTTCCACAGCTCCAACACCTCCTAGTTCGACACCAGCACCTTCTCCTTTTACTCCATCTACTCAGATACCACTTCCAGCTCCTTTATCTTTTGCACCCTCAAATTTTTTGTTTACACCACAGATGCTTTATTCTATGCTCCAGAGCTTACACAGGAGGCAGACCATTATCATGCAGAGCCATCAGGGCTTGGGCCTGCCATCCATCATGAGCATGGATGAATTTGACACATAGGTGGCCTGGCCAGGAGCCCAGTCTTCTCCTTCTGGAGGGGGTAGGGTCTCTGTAGCCTAGGAGCCTGAACTAGAGGAGCCCGCAACAGCAGCAGAGGATCCAGCAGAGGGGGAGGATGAGCTCACTCCTCCTGAGCCCTATTATTTTGATACAGATGTACACATGGCTTAGGAGGAGACTTCTACAGATCAGATATCAGAGCCATCTCCTACACCTGTTCCTGAGGAGACCTTGCTATCTTCACCAGTCATGGAGCCAGAGTAGCCTATTCAGGATTCATTAGTAGCTTCAACACTGGATCTTAATGAAGATTAGCCATAGGATGAGTAGGATTTTTAAATTTTGTTCAGTTGTTTAAATTGTGTTTAGTTTAATTTCTGCAAAGCATGAACATTTTAGTTTACCGGTTATTTAGTTGCTTTTTAGTTAGCTTCATATTCCAGTTGTTTTAATTCTAGTCTTTAAACATTTCAGTACTTTGAGTTGATTGCTTGTACAAAAAGCTTGTTTGAATAGTGAACTGATTGAAAATGATATGCAATGGATTTTTTTTGTATGAAATGAGTGTTTGCGAATGATTTGAATGAGCAACTGTATGATTTGAGTGGACTAGAATGATTAGATAATTGTTTTGATCAAGCTTGCAGCCATTAGAAGAGAATGAGCATGTGATTAGAACTTTGATTGAAAATGTTAGTTAGTTTGTCATATTGATTGTGAAGGAATGTATTGACCGTATCCCGATGAGAGTGTGATCCTTAAATTTTGAGAGAAACGACTATCATTTAGTACTGATTTTTGCATGAATCTCTAAAGTATGGACTGAATGCATGAAATTGAGGATGATGAAGGCCATGTTTGATTGTGATAGCCACTTAGCAAAAATGCTAACCATGTTCTTGAATGATTTATCCCTTGCACCCAGTTTGAGCTAATTGAATTATTGATTGATTGAACCTTGAGCCTATATAGTGTTTTCTCCTGCTATCTTGTAGGAAAGCATCATCATCAGGAAGCTTGGTTCAAACCAAACTTGTCCCAAATTTGGGGGAGTAATTATCAAGGTAAATTTGTGGGAGATACTAGGTAAGAATTGAAATGGTCAAAGTAAATAGCATACACACACTACTTCCATATATATGATCGAGGTCGTACCTGAATCAAATAAACATTAAAAATGCAGTATCTAGGAAGTGATCCTAGGTCATCTCCCAACGAGCAATGGTCAACAAACGTTCATAATAGATAGTGATAAAACAGTAACGAATTGGTGGTGTGTTGTTTGTTTTTGTAATTTAAACAGCAAGCAAATTTTAATTAGAAAATAACAGAATTAAAACATGTTGTTTCCCCTTGATTCACAAGCAAGTCTCTTATCCTAGGTTACGAGGATTTATCCCTAACTAGTTCAACCACTTAATCCAACCCTAAATTAAATTACTAAGCGAAAATTAACATAAGGCTGTCATTATGTGACTAAGCAATACATACACCAATTAATCATGAATGAAACTGATCATTAAGCATGAATGTAAATTAAGCGCAGAGACAATTAATCAAGCACTAAGCATGCATGGATTAATAACAACAAATGCAGAGTAATTCGTGAAGAGGAAAAACTGATCAGTATTCAATATTAATAACAAAACCTCAAAGAGAGCTGTGCTTGATCCTCAAGAGAAAACAACGCTGGAGACTTAACCTTCCATTAATTAGCAGAAAACGAAATTGCTGAAAACGAATTTTATTTCTACGTGAACGGTGTGCATGAACAGTAATAAAAACTGGAATTGCTAAAACCCTAAAATTATTCTCCTCTTCAAAAAAATCTATTTTAAGTCCAAGCCCATAAACGAAATAAAATAAAATCTGGACAAGATAAGATAAGATTGGATGAAATAAAATGTGGACGAAATAAAATCTGGATAAGATAAGATTTGATAAAATAAAATTGTCTGCTCTCTTCAAGTCCAAGCCCAATTCCGGATTCAAGCCCAATTGCTTATAATTCTCCTAAAATTAAATTAAAAACACAAAATTAGTCAAGTAGGCCCAAATGATAAAACTGCATAATTAATTTGACAATTAAGGCTAATCAGTAATTAAAATGGTGACAAAAAAATGACACATCAAATCCCCCCACACATAGCATTTTGCACTCCTGGGTAAAATCAAAAAGCAAAGCAAGGAACAAATCCAGAGACATTAAAGAGAAACAAACAAACACAAAAACAATTACATATTTCTCAATGAATCTCAAGGAATGAAAGGAATGGGCAAGATCCAACACGTAGAGAGTTAAAGAATCAAGACAGTCATGAAAATCATCCAAGCATCTCAAACATGGCAAGATAGTCAATCAGCTCAAGAATTGAATGAAAAGTGATAAAGCCTCACAAGATATGCACTCTATCTCTCAAGTGTCTAGGCTACTATTTACTCTCAGAGCACCCATGAAAACAAACACCACATAGACTTGGCAAGACTCTAAAATTGACAACCACACCACAAACACATGCACATGAGGATCAAAAGGTCTTTTAAGGTTGTAATGGGGCCAAGGATAAGGTAGAGGAAAGTATGGGGAATAAGTGGGAAGTAAGAAAAAGTAGTAAACCCCAAAACCAAAATTAAAAATTAAGCATAAAAAGTAAACCCAAAACAAAATCAACCAAGTACTCAAACCAATCCAAGTCTTCAAACCAAGACCTCATTTATTGAACTTCATTTTTTTTTTCTGTTTTTGTTTTTTTTTGTTTTTTGTTTTTTTTTTAACGTGAACAGTAGCATTTGAAAGCATTTGAAAATAAAGCAACAATTAGGCAATATATGTATATACATCAAGCATGGCCAAAATACATCATCAAGCATGGTCAACAAAAACGTATCATCCAATGAAACATACCCCCCCACACTTATTCCCAAAACAATTCCAAAGCTCCAAAATTCCTTAAGGGTATGGTGAAATCATGGTTTTTCACTTAAGGCTTGTAATGAGCTTCAAAACAAAGAAAGGGGAAGATAGGCTCAAAGGGAATATCAAGGGAATTAATTCAAGGTAGGCTCATTTGGCTAGAGGCTTATAAGAACAAAATGCCTAAATCATGTCCCAACATGCATGTGAAGCAAGAAGTATCAACAAGAGTCAAGCCAAGGCTATTGTGCAAGCAATCAATGGGGCAAAACACACCGAATAAAATAAATGATGATAGCTCAAATTCTCACTAAATCTATCACTTCCAATTCGAACTTTCAAAACTAACTTGACATGCAGAGAAAAACAAGGATTTCAATTCACAAAATGCCAAGAAACTCCTATTTCAAAAACAATTACCCATTACCTGTACATAACCTATAATTCAAAGAGAAACATGCAATGTTGTACATAAAACATAAAACCAAAATAACAAAATTAACCTAGAAAACCTCAAAAAATTAAACTAGAAAACCCAACAAAATTAATCTATAATACCCAACAAAATCAACAAAATTAAAGAACAATCTCCCTCCCCCCCACACTTAAACAACAGATTGTCCTCAATGTAGCACAATCACAAGATCAAGAGCAATCAAAACAATCAATAAAATTGGACAAGTGCAATAAGAGTAAAGAAGGAGACAGAAAAGAAAAAAAAAACTCCCTAAGTCATGGCGGAAGAGAAGTAGGGTGAAGTAAAGAGGTCTCCTCCACCAGTACATCCCCTAAGGAGGGATTTGTGAGGAATGGTTTCAGCCGATGTCCATTTACCTTGAAGTTCTTATCTGTGGATTCACTTTTGATCTCAGCTATACCATAAGGAAAAACATTAGTCACCACAAAAGGACCAATCCACTTTGACCTCAACTTACCACTCATGAGTCCAAGCCTAGAGTTATACAATAAAACTTTCTGTCAAACCATGAAGTCCTTCTTAGCTATCAAACTATCATGGAACTTCTTGGTCTTCTCCTTGTAGAATTTGGAATTCTCATAGGCTTCTAAACGGATCTCATCTAGCTTACTTAGCTGCAACTTCCTTTCCTCTCCAGCCTGATCAATAGAGAAGTTGCTGGTCTTTATAGCCCAGTAGGCTTTGTGCTCTATCTCTACAGGAAGATGGCATGCCTTGCCAAAGACAACCCAATAAGGCGACATTCCTATGGGTGCTTTGTAGGCATTCCTATGCACCCAAAGAGCATCATCCAGCCTAGTGCTCTAATCCTTTCTGTTCGACTGCATAATCTTCTCTAAGATCGTTTTTATCTCCCTGTTTGAAATCTCAGCCTGGTCATTAGTTTGGGGGTAGTAAGGTGTGGAAATTTTGTGCACGACCCCATACTTTTTGAGCAAGGCATACATGGATATGTTACAAAAATGGGTGCCTTGATCACTAACGGTGGCTCTAGGGACTCCAAACCTGCAAAACAAATTAGATCTAACAAAATCCACAACAACCTTAGCATCGTTAACTTTGGAGGGTTTGGCTTCCACCCATTTTGAAACATAATCAATAGCAAAGAGAATATAAACAAAACCAAAAGAGACAGTGAAAGGCCCCATAAAATCTATACCCCAGATATCAAACAGTTCACAAAATAACATGGTTTGTTGAGGCATTTGTTGTCTCCATGAAAGTGAGCCGCCTACTCTCTGACAAGGCTCACAAGTGCTACAGATTCTCCATGCATCCTTGAAGATGGTGGGCCAATAGAAATCGCAGTCAAGCACCTTGCGAGATTTCCTCTTGATGTGCCATTATTTTCTCCTATTTCCTAACCCCTTTTTGCACCATTTTAATTATTGATAAGTCTTAATTGTCAAATTAATTAGGCAGTTTTATTACTTGGGCTCATTAAGCTAATTTGATGTTTTCAATCTAATTTCAGGAATTAATGAAGCATTGGGCTTAATCCAGATTTTGGCCGTGGACTTAAAGAGGGCAAATAAAGCAACGTTTACCTTAGTTAATTTTTAATTAGGAGATTGCAATTTTATTTTATGCTTTTCAGTGTTTATTTCGTTTTGGGCCAAAATAATGCAATAGAGCCCCTTGTTATTTTGTTTAGTGTGTGTTTTGTTTTAGTTTTTCTGTTCAGCGCTTCCCCTGTTTTAGTTTTTGTGTTTTGTTGTAAATAGCGCTTTACGACGGATTTAGCGACCACTTTTATTGAACTGGAAAACAGGGTAGTAATGGAAATCCCTTAGCGACGGATTTTAGAGACCACCCTTGCTGAATTAATTGGGATTTTTTGTTTTGGTAGCTATAGTTGTTATTTTTGGCTGAATTTTTTTTGTGGTCATTTCTTTTGATCCATATTTTGTGGGAAAAATATCTGGAGCCCTTAGTTTGGTTAGATTTGAAAGTTCCCAAAAAGTAGCAAATTAGATTTTTGTGAAAACTTCAAACGGTCATAACTTTTGCTCCGCTTATCAGAATCGCTATTATTATATATGTATTTGGGGTAGAAAAACATTTCCCATGCCATGGCAGCCTGCTGTAGGCCGGTTGAAGTCTCCTTCTTCCAAAAATTGCGATTCTGTCAAAAGTTTTTTATTTTCCAAGTATTATTCTCTTATTTTTCTTAACTTATCATTTTCAGCTTCTATAGTTAGACTTTGAATTTTCGTTTGAAATTTTTGGTGCTATCTTCTCATCATTTTATAAGGTTGCTCACAAAATTTCAAGTCATTTGGATATCATTTAATGGTAGCTGTAGTTCAAACCTACATTGTTACTTGCATAAGAAGGCAACTAGTTGTGCATGCTGAATGTAGTGTATGACTAGAGGTAATCCATCTGACTTACAACCCTTTGATCCTGAGATAGATAAGACATTTCATAGATTAGTTAGGCATCATTTTATACCTTTTGAGCATCCTGAGCATTCTGTTACTGGTGAGTTAGTGCATTCTGTTATTGGTAATTTTGAACATCCTGATTTTGAGCATTATAATTTTGAACATTCTGATTGTGAACATTATGAGAACATGGCACAACCTCCACACCGTGAGAGGACTCTAAGGGAAATGGCTGCACTTGATTTCACCTACGAAAGCCTGTGCATCCATTCTGTTAATGTTATGCCTTTGTCTATTTTTAATTCTCTATCTCTAGGTCCTTTGCAGTTAACTGATGTGGTAATTCATTTAGCTAATAAAAGTGTTGCCTATCCTCCTGGTTTCATAGAGGATGTCTTAGTTAGAGTTGGTGAACTGATTTTCCCTGTTGAATTTTATATTTTGAATATGGAGGAGGGATTTTCTCAAGGATCAATTCCCATCATTCTAGGAAAATCTTTTATGAAAACTGCTACAACTAAGATAGATGTATATGAAGGCACACTATCTATGGAGTTTGGTGATATAACTGTTCATTTTAATATTCTTGATGCTATGAAACACCCATCTGAAGACCTTTTTGTATTTCGTGCTGAAATAATTGACCATGTTGTTAATGAATACATGACTGGTCTTTATTCTAATCTGCATACCTGTCACTCTTCATGCATTGAGTCTGAAATTGTACTTGATCATATGTCTGAATTTGATGCTGAGAGTGAATCTGAAATTGATATTGATTACATATCTGGTGATGTTTTACCTCTTGAGATTGATTTTATAGAGTCAGATAAAACTAACCATGTTTAAGGAAGTACACATACCTCTGACTTTCTTTATGAGGTATAGGCTGAGAAACCATCTCTTTCGACCACTATCTAGTCGGCCACACCAGAATTGAAGCCTCTGCCATCAAATTTAAAATATGCTTACTTGGATGATAGCAAAAGTTTTCCAGTAATTATATCTGCCTCCCTTGCTGATGAGCAAGAGGAGAAGCTGTTATCTATTCTCAAGAAGCATAAGAAGGCTATAGGCTGGACCCTGGTGGACATTCCTGGTATTAGCCCATCCACATGTATGCATCGAATAAATTTAGAGGATGGGGCTAAACCAGTAAGACAGCCACAAAGAAGACTCAACCCGGTGATTCTTGATGTAGTGAAGAAGGAGGTAACCAAGCTTTTGCAAGCTGAAATCATTTATCCTATCTCTGACAGCCAATGGGTGAGTCCTATCCAGGTAGTCCCGAAGAAAACCGGCCTCACCGTGATAAAAAATGAAAAGGAGGAGCTGATTCCTAGTCGGGTGCAGAACAGTTGGAGAGTTTGCATCGACTATAGGAGGCTGAACCAGGTTACCAAAAAGGACCATTTTCCCCTGCCATTCATTGACCAGATGCTTGAACGCCTAGTAGGTAAATCTCACTACCGTTTCCTTGATGGTTTTTCTGGTTATATGCAAATCACTATTGCTTCGGAGGATCAGGAAAAAACCACATTCCCCTGCCCCATCAGCACTTTTGCCTATAGGAGCATGCCTTTCGGCCTATGCAATGTCCCTGGTACCTTCCAGCGGTGCATGATCAGTATTTTCAGTGATTTTTTAGAAAATTGCATAGAGGTGTTTATGGATGATTTCACTATATATGGATCCTCTTTTGATGTTTGTTTGGATACTCTGGAAAAGGTTTTGAATAGATGCATTGAAACTAACCTTGTTCTAAATTTTGAAAAATGTCATTTTATGGTTGAGCAAGGTATAGTTTTAGGCCACATTATTTCCAATAAGGGCATTGAAGTAGATCCTGCATAAATTTCTATTATTTCACAATTGCCTTACCCCTCTTGTGTGCGAGGGGTGCGATCTTTTCTTGGTCATGCAAGATTCTACAGGCGCTTTATAAGAGATTTTAGCAAAGTAGCTCTTCCACTGTCCAACTTGTTGCAAAAGGAGGTGGAGTTTGACTTTAATGATAAATGCAAAGAGACTTTTGATTGCCTCAAAAGAGCACTGACCACCACCCCCATCATCCAGGCACCCGACTGGACAACCCCTTTTGAGCTTATGTGTGATGCATCAAATTATGCGTTAGGGGCTGTCCTTGCTCATAAAATTGATAAATTGTCTAGGGTGATATATTATGCTTCTAGGACTTTAGATGCTTCCCAATCAAATTATACTACTGCTAAGAAAGAGATACTAGCCATAGTTTTTGCTCTTCAAAAATTTCGTTCTTATTTGCTTGGTACTTGCATTATTGTTTATAATGACCATGCAACTCTAAAGTACTTGTTGAAGAAGGCTGATTCTAAGCCTTGGTTGATCCGATGGATGCTCTGGCTCCAAGTGTTTGACTTGCTGATTCGTGATAGGAGCGGAGCACAAAATTTAGTTGCTGATCATTTGAGTCGGATCGAACGTGTGTCTGATGAGGATTCAGCTATTCGGGATGATTTCCCGGATGATCAGTTATATATACTATATAGTATTTCTGATTCTTTTTCTACTCCCTAGTTTGCTAACATTGTCAATTATTTAGTTGCTTCTATTTTTCCTCCATTAGCATCTAAGGCCCAAAAAGATAAAATTAAAAGTGATGCTAAGCATTTTATTTGGGATGACAATTACTTGTGGAAATTGTGCAGTGATCAGGTCATTAGACGATGCATTCCAGATCATGAGACTAACTCAGTCCTGCAGTTCTGTCATTCTTCCGCATCGGGAGGTCATCTGGGTGTTCAAAGGACAGCTCGCAAAGTGCTTGACTGTGGCTTTTATTGGCCCACAATCTTTAAAGATGCATGGAAGATTTGTAGCACTTGTGAGTAGTGTCAGAGAGCAGGAAGTGCACTTACATGACGACAACAAATGCCTCAGCAACCCATGCTATTTTGTGAGGTGTTTGATGTCTGGGGCATAGATTTCATGGGCCCTTTTCCTGTCTCTTTTGGTTATGATTACATTCTCCTTGCAGTTGATTATGTTTCAAAATGGGTGGAAGCCAAGCCCACTAGAACTAACGATGCTAAGGTTGTTGCAGATTTTGTCAGATCTAATCTATTTTGCAGGTTTGGAGTACCTAAAGCAATCGTTAGTGATCAAGGAACCCATTTTTGCAACAAATCAATGCATGCCTTGCTTAAAAAGTATGGGGTTGTACACAAAGTATCCACACCATACCACCCCCAAACCAATGGATAGGCATAAATTTTTAACAAGGAGATCAAGAGAATTTTAGAGAAGATTATGTAGCCAAGCAGGAAAGATTGGAGTACCAGGCTTGATGATGCTCTTTGGGCACATCGGGCTGCCTACAAAGCACCCATAGGAATGTCTCCTTATCAGGTTGTCTTTGGAAAGGCATGTCATCTTCCAGTGGAGATTGAGCACAAAGCATACTGGGCAGTGAAGACCTGCAACTTCTCTATGGATCAAGCTGGTGAGGAAAGAAAGTTGCAACTGAGTGAGTTAGATGAGATTCGCCTAGAAGCCTACAAGAATGCCAAGTTCTACAAAGAAAAGACCAAGAAGTTCCATGATAGCATGATAATTAAGAAGGACTTCATGGTTGGGCAAAAAATGTTATTGTATAATTCTAGGCTTGGGCTCATGAGTGGTAAGTTGAGGTCTAAGTGGATTGGTCCTTTTGTTGTTACTAATGTTTTTCCTTATGGTACAATTGAGATCAAAAGCGACTCCACAAACAAGAGCTTCAAGGTCAACGAACACCAACTTAAGCCATTCCTCACAAACCTTTCTTTAGTGGATGTAGTGATGGAAGAGACTTCCTTACTCCACCCTACTCTTCCTTCACCTCCACCATGACTTAGGGAGTTCTTCTTTTCCTATCTCCTTCTTTGCTTTTATTACACTTGTCCGATTCTATTTGATGGTTTAATTGGTTTTAATCTTTTAATTGTGCTACATTAAGGACAATGTGTTATTTAAGTATGGGGGGAGTGCTCTTTGGTTTTGTTAGTTTTGTTGGGTTTCCAGTTTTATATTTTAGGTCAATTCTGTTTGCATGTTTTTCTTTGAATTATAGGATATGTTTAAGAAATGGGTAATTGTTTTGAAAATAAAAGTCTCTTAACATTTTGTGATTTGAAATCCTTGTTTTTCCTCTACATGTCATGATAGTTTTGAAAGCTCAATTTGAAAGTGATAAGTTTACCTTTGTGAGAATTTGAGCCATCCATCATCATAATCATTTGGTGTGTTTTGCCCCATTGATTGCTTGCACAATAGCCTTGGCTTGATTCTTGTTGATGCTTCCTTATTCACATGCATATTTGGAAATGATTTAGGCAATTTTGTTCTTATAAACCTCTAGCCAAATGGACTTACCTTGAATTAATTCCTTTGATTGCCCTTTTGAGCCTTGTTTCCCTTTCCTTGTTTTGAAGCTCACTACAAGCCTTAAGTGAAAAACTATGATATCACCTTACCCTTAAGGAATTTTGGAGCTTTGGAATCGTTTTGGGAATAAGTGTGGGGGGTTTTGTTTCATTGGATAACATGTTTTGTTGGCTATGCTTCATGATGTATTTTGGGCCATACTTGATGTACATTGTATATTGGTTAAATGTTGGACATGCTGAATGAGATTCTGTTTCTCAAATGCAACAGAGCAAAAAAAAAAATTTCAGTTGAATCAATTCGAAAAAGAAAAGCAATAAAGTTGAGTGAATAAGATCTTAAATGGAAAAAGAATGATGAGACTCTTGGTTCTACTATTTGTGTTTAAATTTTATCTTTAGGTTTTCTTATATTTTCTTAATGTGCACTTATTCCCCATTGCTCCTCTATTCCTTTGGGATTAAGCTACTTATTCCATATTTTTCCCTACCTTGTCCTTGGCCTCATTACAACCTTAAAAGACCTTTCGATCCTCATGTGCTTGTGTTTATGGGTTGATTGTCAATTTTAGAATCTTGCCAAGTTTATGTGGTGTTGGTTTTCATGGGTGCTTTAATGGTAAATAGTAGCCTAGACACTTGAGAGATAGAGTGTATATCTTGTGAGGCTTTATCACTTTTCATTCTTGAGCTGATTAACTATTTTGCCATGATTGGGTTGCTTGGATGATTTTCACGAATGTCTTGACTCTTTGGATCTCTTCATGTTAGATGTTACCCATTCCTTTCATTCCTTGATGTTCATTGAGAAATATGTAAATGTTTTTGTTTGTCTTTCTTTGATATCCTTGGATTTTGTTCTTTGTTTCATTTTGCCCAGGAGTGCAAAAGGCTAAGTTTGGGGGGTTTTGATGTGCCATTATTTTCTCCTATTTCTTAGCCCCTTTTTGCACCATTTTAATTACTGATTAATCTTAATTGTCAAATTAATTAGGCAGTTTTATTACTTGGGCTCATTCGGCTAATTCGATGTTTTCAATCTAATTTCAGGAATTATTGAAGCATTGGGCTTAATCCAGATTTTGGTCGTGGACTTAAAGAGGGCAAATAAAGCAACGTTTACCTAAGTTAATTTTTAATTAGGAGATTGCAATTTTATTTTATGCTTTTCAGTGTTTATTTCGTTTTGGGCCAGAATAATGTAATAGGGCCCAGTGACTCTGAGTGACCGTTATAAATAGCAGCCTTGGGATTCGTGCAAAGGAGGCTATTCTGTTAGGCTATTATTCAGAGCATAGGGTTTAGGGTTTTACATTTTCTGAGCTTATGGTTACCGTTCACGTAATGCATTTTTCCATTCTCTGCTTCTAATTGCAATTTCGTTCTTATTTCTTCTTCTTCTTTTAGTTTCATTTACGTTTCTGCTTTAGTTTCATTCTTGTTTTTATTTCCAGTTTCATTTACGATTCTGCCTTTAGCTTCAATTGTGTTTTCTATTTTTGGTTGAAATTATGGAAGGCTAAATTTCTGGTGTTGTTTCCTTCTGAGGATGAAGCTTAACTCTCTTCGAGGTTCTGTTTATAATATGATTTCCTGGCATTTTTCCCTTCACCAATTAACCCACATGCGTTCTGTTAATCTGTGCACGCTTCATGTTCGATTAATTGCCTCTATGCTTAAATTGCGTTCATGCTTAATGAACAAGGGGTTAATTGGTGTATGTGTTGCTTAATCACATATTGACAACCCTAAATTGATTTTCGCTTAGTAAATTAAAATAGGGCTGGATTAAGTGGTTAACTATTAGGGACGAATTCTTCATAACCTAGGACAAGAGATTGGCTTCTAAATCAAAGGAAACAACACGTTTTTACTATTATTAATTTCGTATTCCAGTTCGCTTATTCTTTAATTCACACAACAAACAACCCCCCCATTGTTACTATTACTGCTAGTATATTATGAACATTTGGTTTATCATTGCTCATTGGGAAACGACCTAGGATCACTTCCTAGTTACTGCATTTTAATGTTTATTTGATTCGGGTACGGCCTCGATTACCTCTGTATGCCAAGATGGCCACCTGGTGCGGAAGAATGACAAAATTGCAGGACTGAGTCAATCTCATGGTCTGGAATGCATTTCCTAATAACCTGGTCACTGCACAACTTCCACAAATAGGGGTCATCCCAAATATAATGCTTAGCATCGCTCTTAATTTTATCATTTTGAGCTTTAGATGCTAAGGGAGGAAAAACAGAAGCAACCAAATAATTCACAATATTAGCAAACCAGGGAGTAGGGAAGGAATCGGAAATACTATACAGAATGTACAAATGGTCATCCGGAAAATCATCCCAAATGGGTGAGTCCTCAGACATGCGCTCAATCCTACTTAGATGGTCAGCCACGAGGTTCTATGCACCGCTCCAATCACGGATCTGCAAATCAAACTCTTGCAGCCAAAGCATCCACCTGATCAATCTGGGCTTTGATTCAGCCTTCTTCAACAGGTACTTCAGAGCTGCATGGTTAGTATAAAAAATAACACGAGTACCAAGTAAATATGAACGAAATTTCTCAAAAGCAAAAACTATCGCTAATAGCTCCTTCTCTGTGGTAATGTAATTTTCTTGAGCAGCATCCAAAGTTCTAGAAGCGTAGTAGATCACCCGAGACAACTTATCAATCTTTTGAGTAAGGACAACCCCCAATGCGTTATTGGATGCATCGCACATTAGATCAAATGGGGCTGTCCAATCAGGTGCCTGAATGATAAGGGTGGTAGTCACCGCACGCTTAAGGCAATCAAAAGCCTCTTTACATCTGTCATCAAAATCAAACTCCACCTCCGTTTGCAGCAGATTGGATAGTGGAAGGGCCACTTTGCTGAAATCCTTGATAAAGTGCCTATAAAACCCTGCATGACCAAGAAAAGAATGAACCTCTCGCACGCAAGAGGGGTAAGGCAATTATGAAATAATAGCTATTTTTGCAGGGTCTACCTCTATGCCCCTACTGGAAATGATATGCCCTAAAACTATACCTTGTTCTACCATGAAGTGACTATTAAGAACTCTATCCAAACTATCCAAACATGCATCAAAAGAGGATCCATAACAGTAAAATCATCCATAAACACTTCTATGCAACTCTCTAAAAAGTCACTGAAAATGCTAAGCATACATCACTGGAAGGTACCAGGGGCGTTGCATAGGCCAAAGGTCATCCTCCTATAGGCAAAAGTGCCAAAGGGACAGGTGAACATGATCTTTTCTTAATCCTCAGGAGCAATATTAATTTGTAAATAACCAGAAAAACCATCAAGAAAATAGTAATGAGACTTACATGCCAAGCGCTCAAGCATTTGATCAATGAATGGCAAGGGAAAATGATCTTTTCTGGTTACCTGGTTCAGCCTCCTATAATCAATGTAGAATCGCCAGTTGTTCTGCACTCTTGTGGGGATAAGCTCATCCCTTTCATTCTTAATTATTGTGAGGCCTGTCTTCTTAGGAACCACTTGAACTGGACTCACCCACTGGCTGTCAGAAATGGGGTAGATGATTCCAGCTTGTAAGAGCTTGGTCACCTCCTTTTTCACCACATCTAGAATGACGGGGTTGAGTCACCATTGTGGCTGCCTCACTGGCTTAGCTCTATCCTCTAAAAGTATCCTATGCATGCAGGTAGGTGGGATAATACCAGGAATGTCTGCTAAAGTCCATCCAATGGCTTTCTTGTGCTTCTTGAGAACTAGTAACAACTTCTCCTCTTGCTCAGCAGCAAGAGAGGCAGAGATGATCATTGGAAATTTTTTCTTGTCCTCCAAGTAAGCATATGTGAGGGTTTCTGGTAAGGGCTTCAACTCTGGTGTGGGTGGTGGCTGAATAGTGGGAGGAACCAGGGTAGGAGAAGAAGAAGGTTCCTCAGCCTGTACCTCATAAAGCAAGTTAGAAGTATATGTACTTCCTGCAACATGGTTAGTGCATTCTGACTCTTAAAAATCAACATCAAGAGGTACAACACCCAGAAAATCAGAACCAGACTGAAATTCAGATTATTCTCAGCATAAAAATCAGATATAGGATCAAATTCAAACTCAGATTCAGATTTAATGCATAAAGAGTGACAAGTATGTAGATCAGATAAAAATGGATGTTTCCTACCATGAAGAACAGAATCAAAATCAAACATATAATCATCAACAATTTGATCAATTATCTCAGCACGAAGAACAGAATGATCCTCAGATGGATGTTTCATGGCATCAAGAATGTTAAAATGAACAACAATATGACCAAATTCCATAGACAATGTGCCAGCTTAAACATCTATCTTGGTTCGGGCTGTTTTCATAAATGGCCTGCCTAAAATAATTGGAACTGAACCATGGGAAAATCCCTCTTCCATATTAAGAACATAAAAATCAACAGGAAAAATAAGTTCACCAACCCGAACCAGCACATCCTCTATGAAACCTGTGGGGTAAGCAACACTTCTATTTGCCAAATGAATCACCACATCTGTAGATTGCAAAGGTCCAAGAGATAAAGAATTGTAAATAGACAGAGCCATTACACTAACTGATGCTCCTAGATCTAGCATGGCATTCTCAAATTTACTGTTCCTAATAATGCAAGGTATACAGAAAGTACCTGGGTCCTTACATTTCTCAGGAATGTGAGGAACAGATTTACCTATCAATGCTGATACATTTCTACCCATGCTAATCCTTTCATTGCCTTCGAGCTTTCTTTTATGGGTGCACAACTCCTTTAGAAACTTGGCATATCTTGGAATCTGCTTAATGGCCTCTAGCAGAGGTATGTTCACCTCTACTTTCCTAAAGGTCTCCAAGATCTCCTTTTCTGCTTCTTCCATTTTTTTGTTTGGAATTGCTCTAGGTGGGAATGGAAGAGGGATAAGAGGCTACAGTAAGTCAGAATTACTAGAGGAAGGTCCACCTGCATGAAAATTTTTGTTAGGAAGCTTTCTCTTTTGTGGAACCAACTCGTCCTCTTTTTCAGGTGTTGAATGAAGCTTGACAGGTTCAGGTGCAAGTGCTGCTACTGGTGCAGGCACTTGAATTTGGTAGCGAAACCTCAAGGTGATGGCACTCTCATTTTTTGGATTTTGCACAGTTTGTGAAGGCAATTTGTCAGAATTTTGGGAATGAGCTTGGTTCAACTGAGTAGCCATCTGCCCCATCTGATTTGTCAGACTTTGAATGGAGGCTCTTGTCTCTTACTGAAATTGCATATTCTGGATGGTCATTTGCCTCACTAACTCTTCTAAGGAAGGTTGAGGAGGAGCCTCAGTTGCTTGTTGTCTTTGTTGTGACGGCTACTATTGCTGCTGCAGTATTGGAGGAGGAACATATGGCTTGCTTGGACCAGCAACATTCTGGAAAGGAGGGACAGGCTGTTGTTGTTGTGGAGGACTTGCCCATCTCAGATTTGGATGATTTCTCCAACTTGGATTGTATCTATTGCTTAAAAGATCATAATTATTCTACTGTTGTTGGTTTTGCTGCTGATGGGGTCTATTATAAATGTTTGCAGCATAAGCTTCAGGTTGCTCATTGACTCCAGATTGCTGCAAAGAAGGACAAAGATCTGTATGGTGATTTGCAGAAGAACATAGACCATAGACTCTTGCAACAGGTGCAGATTTCTGATTCATGGCAAGCTGAGTTACTAGGTTGATCAAGGCATCAAGTTTTCCCTCAAGCTTTTTATTTTCAGTAGATGAAGATGAATCTGTTGCCACCTCATGGACTCCTCTAAGGACAATAGCATCATTTCTTGCATTGAATTGTTGGGAGTTGGAAGCCATCTTCTCAATCAAATTCCTAGCCTCAGCAGGGGTCATATCACCAAGAGCTCCACCACTGGCAGCATCAATCATATTCCTCTCTATGTTGCTAAGTTCCTCATAGAAATATTGAAGAAGGAGTTGCTCAGAAATCTGGTGGTGAGGACAGCTTGCACACAATTTCTTGAATCTTTCCCAGTACTCATACAAGCTCTCTCCACTAAGTTGCCTGATGCCTGAAATGTCTTTTCTGATGGCTGTGGTCCTAGATGTAGGGAAGAATTTCTCCAAGAACACCCTCTTAAGGTCATCCCAGCTGAAAATGGACCTGGGAGCAAGGTAGTATAGCCAATCTTTTGCCACTCCCTCCAAAGAATGAGGAAAAGCCTTTAGAAAGATATGATCTTCTTGGACATCAGGGGGCATCATGGTGGAACAAACAATATGGAACTCCTTAAGATGCTTATGAGGATCTTCACCTGCAAGACCATGAAACTTGGGAAGCAAATGTATTAGTCCAGTCTTGAGAACATATGGAACACCCTCATCAGGATATTGAATGCACAAGCTTTCATAAGTGAAATCAGGTGCAGCCATCTCCCTAAGAGTCCTCTCACGAGGTGGAGGTTGAGCCATGTTCTCAGTATGAAAATTAGTAGTTGAATGCTCAAAATTAGAATATTCAGAATCACCAACAACAAAATACTCGAAATGCTCAAAATGCACAAAATGATCAGGATGCACACTATGCCTAGCTAATCTATGAAAGGTTCTATCTATTTCAAGATCAAAGGGTTGTAAATCACCTGGATTACCCCTAGTCATGCACTATATGCAGCAAATAATGTGTTTTCAAACAAGCACCAGGGGAGGGTTAAAACTACAACTATAGTCAAATGATATCCAAATGCGCTGAAATTTTGTGAGCAACACCCTAAAATCATGAAAAGATAGCACAAAAAATTTCAAACAAAAATTCAAAGTCTAACTATGAAAACTACTTAAACAAAGTTTAGAAAAATAGGACAATAATACTTGAAAAATAAAAAAAAACTTAGTAAACAACTGATTTTTCGAGTTTTTTTTCTACCCCAAATGCATATATAATAATAGTCATTCTGATACCCGGAACAAAAGTTATGGCTGTTTTAAGTTTTGCTAAAAACAAGTTCCCAAAATTTTTGTCTCTCTCAAATTCAACCACACCAAGTGCTCCTGGTATTGCTCACACAAAATATGGATCAAAAGAAACTACCACACAAAAAATCAGCCAAAAATAACAACTCTAACTATCAAAACAAAAATTGCTAATTAAATTGTAAAATCAGTCGCTAATCACTGTTCACAGTAAACACAAAATTGAATCAGTCGCTAGTCAGTCACTAATCACTGTTCACAACAAAACACAAAACTGAAACAATCGCTAAACAAGGGACGTGACTGAAATGCAAAACAGAACGCTACACAAAACAAAACAACACACACTCACAACCTAAACGACAGAGCGACACAAAAAAAAACTAAACACTATTATGAACCTTTGGCTCACTGCTCCCTGGCAACGGCGCCAAATTTGATCGAGGTCGTACCCGAATCATATAAACATTAAAAATGCAGTATCTAGGAAGTGATCCTAGGTCATCTCCCAACGAACAATAGTCAACCAACATTCATAATAGATAGTGATAAAACAGTAACGAATTGGGAGGGGGGGTTGTTTGTTTTTGAAATTTAAACAACAAGAAAATTTTAATTACAAAATAACAGAATTAAAACATGTTGTTTCCCTTTGATTCACAAGCAAGTCTCTTATCTTAGGTTACGAGGATTTATCCCTAGCTAGTTCAACCACTTAATCACACCCTAAATTAAATTACTAAGCGAAAATTAACATAAGACTGTCATTATGTGATTAAGCAACACATACACCAATTAATCATGAATGAAACTGATCATTAAGCATGACCGTAAATTAAGCGCAGATACAATTAATCAAGCACTAAGCATGCATGGATTAATAGCAACAAATACAGAGTAATTGGTGAAGAGGAAAAACTGATCAGTATTCTATAGTAATAACAAAACCTCAAAGAGAGTTGTGCTTGATCCTCAAGAGAAAACAACGCTGGAGACTTAGCCTTCCATTAATCAGTAGAAAACGAAATTGTAGAAAATGAATTTTATTCTACGTTAACAGTGTGCATGAAAAGTAATAAAAACTGGAATTGCCAAATCCCTAAAATTATTCTCCTCTTCGAAAAAACTCCTTAAACTAAAACCCTGGTGCTGTTATATAGGTCCTCAGCCCCAAAGCTTACAAATCTATTTTAAGTCCAAGCCCATAAACGAAATAAAATAAAATCTAGACAAGATAAGATAAGATTGGATGAAATAAAATCTGGACGAAATAAAATCTAGATGAAATAAAATCGGGATAAGATAAGATTTGATAAAATAAATTGTCTGCTTTCTTCAAGTCCAAGCCCAATTGCTTATAATTCTCCTGAAATTAAATTAAAATCACAAAATTAGTCAAGTAGGCCCAAATGTTAAAACTGCATAATTAATTTGACAATTAAGGCTAATTAGTAATTAAAATGGTGACAAAAAGGGTTAAGAATTAAGAGAAAATAATGACACATCAATATACACATATTGTTTCTATATATATGTTCAACAAAAAAAACTGTAAATATGGATCAATCTAATAAGTGTGTATGCTGTAATTCCATGAATAAAAGCTAAGTGCCTATATAAATGGCAAGTATGGGGTGGGAATGAATGAAAAAGTGAAGGTTTATCTAAGGATGAATGCTCTCCCAGAACCTAAGCTTTTGAATCCTAGAAAAGCCATGAATTGTTGGCAGCCTAACCTCATTACAAGCCTAGAAAGTGCTTCGGATTCATTTTGCGTGTTCATTGTTGTATGATATGAGATCAAAGGCAAAGGTTGGGACTTGTGTTAGTTGTTTATGATGGAATGAGCCTAAACACTTGAGCTTGAGTAAAACAATGACTGTGAGGTTTTGGTTGATGATCCTTCCTTGATTTCTGTTATTCTTACCAGCTTATTTCAGTTGTGACTCTAATACGTGTGTTCGTATCTTTGAAAAGCTGCATATTTGTGAAAAGCTATTGGGTGAAACATTCCATGAATTTCTCTATGAAGAAAACACCATTTTTGAGTGAGCACTGTAGTTTGTCACTTGAGGACAAGTAAATTATTCTTTCTTTGCTTGAGGACAAGCAAAAGTGTAAATATGGGGGAGTTTGTTAGTCGTCTTATACAATTAGCTTTTGTATAGAAAACACTTTCCAAAACTTGTATAGTTCCCCAATTTATGGTTATTTTCATAGAAGTTTGTAAATAAATCTTGTTTTATGGTTAAAGCTATCTCTAGAAAATGTCCATTGGATTTTATGATGAAATATGTACAATTTCAGGTGAAAAAGAGGCTAAGTCATGAAGTGCTAAAAGTGACAGTTGAGCTTAGCTCATCAGTGGGCTAACCACGCATCCACCGCTAAGCGCGGCTTCAGCGCGCTTAGCGCAATAGAAGAATCTGGCAAAGCATCAAAGAGGTGTGAAAGATAAGGTAAAAACTAATTGGTAAAAGGCAAGCTATCTAGGCGGTTTGACAATGGAGGGTAAAGCAAATAAGCTATGAAAGTAAGAAAGAAATTAAAGTGCAAGAAATGTAAACTAGGCGGATCCTTAGAGTGTTTGGATGACCTCATTTAAGGTTCCCAACAAAATACTCACTATCCTAAGGGAAAATTGCCTAAAATTATTACACACAAATGGAAGTAGGGTGACCTCGCAGAGGCTCCCAACTTACTTCCAATGAAAGACCTTTTTGTTACAAAATTTGAAAGCAAAGCAAATTGCCAATTACAAAATTACAAAGAAAAAAGTCCTCAATTGTGATGGCTACTCTCTCCTTAGTCTTTCACTCAATTTGGAGTGCTTCTTAGTCCAATAGCTCTTAAGGTGGTTGGCCCCTTGCTTCTTGACTCAAATTCTTCAAGATACGGCACCAATCCTCCTTTCCAATTCCCTATATGGCAACTCACAAGCAAGGAAACAAAGAGACAAGCAATAACCAAAGACCAAAAAAATAAATGAAATGAAAGCTAAACCAATAGAGTTTTAACAAGACAAATTTCCAAGGATTATTCAACAATTAAAGCAATGAAAAGCACAAAAGAGCAAGCCAGGACTCAAAGAGAAACCTAGAATGGCTCTAGAGTAGAGTAGAAAAACTAAAAAAAAAGACTCAAGAAACCTCTAGTTTTGGAACTTGTTTTCAAAATAATTTTCAATTGAAATTTCAGAACTAGGATTGGTATAAAATAGGCACCAGTTATAGAACAAATTTTGAGCCAAAACAACAAGCACACTTCCCTTTCACTTTTTGTTTTCCTGGACACTGATTTTTCTGCCAACTTGTGTGATTTTTCGTATTTTTTCCTTTAACCCAAATCACTTGGTTCTTTTTTTTCAATTTTGTTCCAGATGTCTAGAAAATTCATTAAAAATTTCTGCACAAAAAACGTAGTGACCAATTCCCAGAAATTTATACAAATTCGTATGTTCAAGCTGCCAGCACCAGCGATTTCAACCTAGAAATCAAGAGTAGTGTTTATGTTGCTTAAGGCTTGGATAGTTACAATTTGTGTTTGCTTATGCTCAATTATCTTGAATAACACAATTCAAGAGAGCTTAAGACTTATTTGATTCACAAATCCAGCCACAACTCAGCACCACAACTCAGCTTCATCATAGGCATCATATAGGAAACTTAGAAAACAAACAAAAAAAAGAGTTCAACAACAAGACAACTTCTAGGAATTGATTTAGAACATGTTATGAACTAAATAACATGCATGGATTAGACTCAAAATTCAAAATATAGGCTAAGAATGACAAGAATACATGAACAAATGTATCTAGAATTCAATCAACAAAATAAAAATTCAACATAAACTTAGAACATAATGTGACAATTACTATGACTAAACATGACTCTAAGACAACATGGATTAAGTGATTTACACTTAGATTTTTGTGTTTTTTTTTTCTAATCAATATTTTGGAAGAAAATTTAGATCTAAGGTTCAGCACAAGAATATTATGAATGAAAAATGATAGAACCTAAAATCAACACAAAAACATGATTCCAGAGTAGATCTACAAAATTTGAACCATAGAAATGCAAGAACAAGTGTAGATCTAAGATTTAATCGGTTTTTTTTTAATCTACTCTAAACAGCACCAAACCACAAGACAATGGAGGATATACATGGAGAATAAGATGAAGAACAAGGAATTAAAGAGAATTCACCGAACAAAAACATAGAGGAAGCAAAAGAACATCACCTAGATGAAGATGCTCTTGATACCATATGATGTAAGCTCCATTTGAGCTTGTAGGCCTAGTATCTTCTTCATCAATGGATTCCTTTGCTTCTTGGAAGATGAATGGCAGCAGAATGGATAAGGAAGAGAGAGAGGAGACGCCACTTCAAGGAGAAGATGAGTCTAGAAGAAGCTCACCACCATAGGAGGTGTCATACCCTAATTTCGTCCGGGGATTATTACTTGATGACATGCAATAAATGAAGTCCCGAGATGTCTCAGAAATCCAAGAGGAAGCAGGCTTGCGTGATCCGTGAAATTCTGTAATGTGGCGGAAGTCAGAAAGAGGTGTTTTTGCGCAATCCGTAAGTTTCCGTAACTTCTTCGAAAGCTAAAAAAGAGTAAACACATAATCCGTAAGGATTCGTAACCTTGCGGAAGAAAAATAAGTATCATTACGAAATTCGTAAAGTTTCCTAACATTACGGAAAAGGAATCACCAAAAAAATAGAAGGGGGTGTATTTAGTAAAAATGAGGGTGCAAATAGCAATCAGGCCCACTTGGGCCCTCCAGAAGATTCCTCCAGAAGGCTGTTGCTTCTGGAGGAAGCAACCTTGCTCGCCTGGGCGAGCTGGGCGGCAAGCTTCTCCCCTATTTTGCTATAAATAGGGGAAGAAGTGAAGAAGAAAAGGGTTCAGCCCCTTAGGCACTTCTCCCTCTTTCGAATTAGCTGAGGAAAATTAGTTCCGTGAAGAAAATCCAAGCTGAGGCGCTTCCGTAACGTTTCCGTAACGTTTCCGTGAGTAATTACGCGAAGATTCTCGACCGTTCTTCAAGATTCATCGTTCGTTCTTCATTTTCTTCAGTCTTCAACGGGTAAGTACCTCAAACCAAGCTTTTCAATTCATTATATGTACCCATGGTGGAACACATTTTGTTTCATGTATTTTTATTCTCGTTTTCATTTACTTTTTATACCCGCTTTTGACGTGCTTATGCCATTTATTTAAGTCATTTCTCGCTTAATCTAAAAATAAAATAAATTTCCACCGATCGTTTGAATTGTATCATTCGTTAATTTTGGTTAAAATGAATTCCGACCGTTCGGTCGTGCCGTAACCATGTTGGAAATAAAAAAAAGAGGTAAAATAATAATATAATAATAAAAAATACCTTTTAGTAAAATAAAAGCGGAAAATCAATCGGACGTTTTCTCTTTGGGATTTCTCATTCTTAATTGAATTGACTAATAACTAAAGTGAAACTTAGGCTAAAATCAACTCGCCTAGTCAAGCTCGTCCATCAAAAATAGGTTTTTTTGAAAGTTTATCATTTCAGTTTCTTACTAAGTAAAAAAAGATCATTTTTAAGGTCCAACGCCTTAAAATGATCACCCTTCAAGTAAAAAAGAACCACTTGATTCACGCATAAGGAAGAACTACGTAGGTCTGATTTCCTCTCCAAAGGAGGGTACGTAGGAGCAAAAGCCTCGCTTTTGTCGACCTCAAAAAATAAAAAGAAATAAAAGTTAAGATAACACAATTCCACAATTCTAAAAATAAGGCTGTTGTCTTTCGAGACAAACGTAAGAGGTGCTAATACCTTCCTCAAGCGTAAATACAACTCCCTAACTTAGTGGAGGATTTTGCACAAGTGTATGCCGAAAAAGAAGCAAGAGGGAGGGTGATTGATGCGCTGCATCAAGAAGCGACTATGTGGATGGATAGATTCGCCTTGACCTTCAATGGGAGTCAAGACCTCCCGCGTCTATTAGGCAAAGCAAAGGCCATGGCCGAAGTGTGTACTGCCCCCGAGGAGATTCATGGGCTAACCAATTACTGTCAACACATGATAGATTTGATGGCCCATATAATTAGGAATCGTTAGGTTCTTTTGTAACACCTTTGTATAATCTTGGCTAGATGAAAGTTTTGTTCTTTTTCTAAAATGAGAAGTTCTGGACTCATTACGTTATCTAAAAAATCTTGGGGTGGATCTAAGTGCTCTGATCATCCATTTGCATACTCATGTTTTGGTGGCATACGCACCGTTGTTTATTTCTTTAGGGATTTCATCATAACTAAGAAAACACCAAGGCACCCCTATAACACTCGATCCAGAAAAATGGATAATGAAGAGGGCCAGTAGGAACAGATGAAGGCCGATCTATCGGCCTTAAAAGATCAAATGGCTTCCATCTCGGAGGTCATGTTAAAACTTCAGAAAACCATAGAGGATAAAGCCACCGCAACCGCCTCCAGTACAGTTAGGGAAGCGGAGCCGGTGCTGCAGCCTGCCTTGAATCCGGGCCTAGACAGAAACACGGCCGTGTTCGGTCGAAGGTATAGTCCGCAAGCTTATCCTTATGGCCTGCCCCCGGACTTCACCCCCCGTGCCACCCCGGAAGATTTAAGCCAAGCCCCTACTTTTGAAGGGCAACTCCCACCTTATGAAGACTATCCTGGACAAGACGATGGGGAAGGAGATACCCATCCCCGCATGAACTACCCCAGCCGAACATAGTCCACCATATCCCGGCCTCACCCACACCCGTAAAAGAATCTGTTCCCTTCGCGGAAGATAAGGGAAAGATTGAGGCGCTTGAAGAGAGGTTAAGAGCAGTCAAGGGCCTTGGTAATTACCCATTCTCAGATTTAGCGGATTTATGTCTCGTGCCCAACATCGTCATCCCTCCCAAGTTCAAAGTACCAGACTTTGATAAGTACAAAGGTACGACATGTCCGAAGGGGCATCTCCGGATGTATTGCCGGAAGATGGGGGCGTATTCTGCAGACGAAAAGTTGTTGGTCCATTTCTTTCAAGACAGCTTGGCCGGGGCAGCTGTAGCATGGTATACCAATCTGGAAGCTTCCCAGATCCGATCATGGAAGGACTTGGCAACTGCCTTCATTAGGCAGTACCAGTAAAATACGGACATGGCTCCCGATCGGAACCAGCTCCAGGGTATGACTAAACGAGAGCATGAGTCCATTAAGGAATACGCCCAGAGATGGAGAGATCTCGCTGCCCAAGTCGTACCGCCCATGACGGAAAGGGAGATGATCACAATTATGGTAGATACGTTACCCACATTCTACTATGAAAAACTGATAGGCTACATGCCAGCTAACTTTGCGGATCTCGTCTTCGCCGGAGAAAGGATTGAATCCGGGCTACGAAAAGGCAAGTTTGAATATGCCGCCAATATGGACCCCAACAACAACAGAAGAGCCCCAGCAGTGGGCGCGAGGAAAAAGGAAGGAGACGCCCACGCGGTCACCATCGCCCCAACATGGATGAAAGCACCCCAAAATATCCAAAGCTCGTACCAGCCCAATCCCCCAAATTTTTTAATCCGAGCCGGGAATTCCCTCCCGACTCAAGTAAAAGGACCACCCGCAGCAGAAAGAGCGCCGGCCCAACGCACAGCTCCAGCCGCACCCCGGCCAATTAATAATACAGCCCCGGGCGCGACCTATAAATATGACAACTTCCCTCCTATTCCCATGGCATATTCCGAGTTATGGCCTTCATTATTGGAGAATCACTTGGTGGTGGCCATACCCGGGAAGGTTCTCCAGCCACCCTACCCCAAGTGGTATGATCCGGGTGCCAAGTGTGTGTACCATAGTGGAGTTCCCGGACACAATATTGACTCCTGCATCCTGTTCAAGTATAAAGTGAAGCATCTGATTAGTGCCGGCTGGCTAGAATTTCAGGAAGAAGGCCCAAATGTTAAAACCAACCCGCTAGCTAGTCATGGAGGTGCTAGCGTGAACGCTGTCGAAGAGGACGGGCCATCACGGACAAAGAGGTTAGGAGACGTGGCTACTTCTAGACGCTTCATCTATCAATCACTGCAAGTGGCGTGCATGGTCTCCCGAGGTGGAGATGAAAGGGATGAATGTTTGTTTCACCTCAGGGAGTCGCATGACATGGAAACCTGTCCCGTGGTGGAAGATTTGCTTCAGCGGCTCATGGATTGCGGGCAGCTTGAAGTGTTCATAGGAGGGAAGGAAGAACCACAAATTTGCATGCAGTCGGAAGAGAAGAAGGTTCCTCTAACCCCCAAGGCCCTAGAGATATGTTTTACTAGGAAAGGGACCGGCTCCACACCCATATACCCGCGGGCGGCGCCCAAGCCAACGCCATTTGCATATCAAAGTGATAAGGCCGTTCCGTGGAAGTATACCCCTCCCGCGTCCAGCGAAAGAATTGCAACCGAAGTTGACTCCCTATCAGCTAAGGTAACCAACATCACCGGTGTCAGTGGCGTAACCCGCAGTGGTCGGGTGTTCGCTTCCCCTCACCCGGCGGAATTGCCCTCTAAAGGGAAGGCGCCCATGGTCCAAGAGCCCACAGATATAGCCACCCCCTCGAAAGAAGTAGATCCTCCCATGGCAAGAGGAGTCGAAAAGAAAGAGGGACTTCAAGGAAAAACCGTGACTTTGGAAGAGGCCCATGAGTTCCTCCGCCTCATCCAACAAAGCGAGTTTAAGGTAGTTGAGCAACTGAATAAAACTCCAGCAAGGATCTCTTTGCTTGAACTACTCATAAACTCCGAGCCTCATCGTGCGCTGCTGATAAAGGTCCTTAACGATGCGCATGTAGCACATGATATCTCAGTGGAGGGTTTCAAAGGCATCGTTAGTCATATAACTACCAACAACTACATCGTGTTTACGGAAGAAGAGATTCCCGTTGAGGGGAAAGGACACAACAAGGCTCTACATGTGTCGGTGAGATGTATGGACCACGTTGTCGCAAAGGTACTTATCGACAACGGATCGAGTTTAAATGTAATGTCGAAGACCACTTTGGAAAAGCTTCCTTTTAGTGCGTCACGTTTAAAACCGAGCTCGATGGTGGTGCGAGCCTTTGATGGTACTCGGCGGGAAGTAATGGGGGAAATCGACATTCCCATTCAGATAGGCCCCCACACTTGCAATGTGGTGTTTCAAGTAATGGATATAAATCCTGCCTATAGCTGCCTCTTGGGAAGACCGTGGATTCATGCCCTGGGAGTGGTCCCTTCAACGCTTCACCAGAAATTGAAGTTCGCAGTGGGTGGACTTTTAGTGATAGTGTCGGGTGAAGAGGATATGTTAGTGAGCTGCCCCTCCTCTGCACCGTATGTAGAAGCGGCGGAAGAATCATTGGAAACGGCTTTCCAATCCTTTGAAGTGGTGAGCTGCGCCTCTGTGGAACCAAGTTCGTCGCTACCCTCTCTCTCCAAAGCGGCCATAATGGTGGCACGCGTTATGCTCAGGAACGGATTTGAGCCCGGAATGGGTTTAGGCAAGGACTGCCTCGGGAATGCCGACGTGGTCGATATCAAGGGAAATCCATACAAGTATGGATTAGGGTATGAACCCGGGATGCTGGGGAGGAAGAACGTGCCGTCAAGATTTCGGGTGGATAGGGCATGGCCTGGCCGTATTAGCCAGTGTTTCACCAGCGCTAGAATGGCGTCCGAGGAGGAGGTGGCTGCAATAGAAGAGTAGTTCCCTCAAGACCCACCAAGTTTTGTGCAACCATGCCACCCCGATTCCCAAGTGGGGAACTGGCGCGTGATAAGCCAGTCAGAAATCTATGCCACTGATTCAATGTAATTAGAGCCTATAGATTTCCTTTCTCTTTTGTTTTGTGAAACCTACCTTATTAAATAAACAAAGAGATCTTGTTTCATCTGTTCTTGCAGTTCGACCTTTTCTCATATCATTTTGCATGTTTTTGTTTCTTTTGTCTTGTTTGGTATAGATATGAGGGTCGATTCTTTGAGGATCCTAACAACGAGGGTTTGACAATCGATTTCGATCGAGATATAAGCCAAACGATAAACGAGGAAGAAGAAGAGGACGTCCTTTCACCAGAGTTAGAGAGGTTGGTCACTCAGGAAGAACGTGAAATGAAGCCTCACCAAGAAGAAACCGAATTGGTAAACTTGGGGACCACGGAGGAAAAGAAAGAAGTAAAGGTAGGAACAGGTATGACCGCGCCCATCCGCCAAGGCTTGATAACCCTTCTTGAAGAGTATCAAGATGTCTTTGCATGGTCGTATCAAGACATGCCCGGTCTGGATTCCGACATTGTGTAGCATAAGTTGCCTTTGAATCCTGGGTCTTCTCCGGTTAAGCAAAAGTTACGAAGAATGAGACTCGAGATGTCCTTAAAAATTAAAGAAGTAAGGAAGCAGTTTGATGCAGGTTTCTTAGCTGTGGCACGGTACCCGGAGTGGGTAGCCAATATTGTCCCAGTCCCGAAAAAGGACGGCAAGGTTCGAATGTGTGTAGACTACCGAGACTTGAACCAGGCTAGTCCAAAAGACAATTTTCCTCTGCCACACATTGACATATTGGTAGATAATACAGCCAAATTCGCCCTTTTCTCATTTATGGATGGTTTCTCGGGGTATAATCAAATAAAGATGGAACCCGAAGATGTAGAAAAGACCACTTTCGTCACCCTATGGGGGACATTCTGCTATAAAGTGATGGCCTTCGGGTTGAAAAACACTGGGGCAACCTATCAACGTGCCATGGTGGCATTGTTCCATGACATGATGCATAAGGAAATAGAGGTCTACGTAGATGACATGATTGCCAAGTCTCGGACTGAGGACGAACACCTTGTCAATCTGCGTAAGCTATTTGGAAGGTTGCGGAAATACCAATTAAAACTGAACCCAACCAAGTGCACCTTTGGGGTGAAGTCGGGGAAGCTGCTAGGATTTATCGTAAGTCAGAAAGGGATAGAGATAGATCCCGAGAAAGTGAAGGCTATCCTTGATATGCCGGAACCACGCACGGAGAAGCAGGTTCGGGGATTTTTGGGCAGGTTGAATTATATCGCGAGATTTATCTCGCAACTCACCCCTACCTGTGAACCCATTTTTAAGCTATTACGTAAGAACCAGGCGGTCTTGTGGAATAATGACTGCCAAGAGGCCTTCGAGAAAATCAAGCAGAGTCTCACAAATCCCCCGGTACTCATGCCACATGTAATGGGAAGACCCCTTTTCCTGTACATGACCGTGTTGGATGAATCTATGGGGTGCGTATTGGGTCAGCATGATGATTCTGGAAAAAAGGAGCAAGCCATCTACTATCTAAGCAAGAAGTTTACCGCATGTGAGATGAATTACTCAATGTTGGAAAGGACGTGTTGTGCTCTGGTATGGGCATCACATAGGCTTAGGCAGTACATGCTCAGCCATACCACGTGGCAGGTACTATTATCTGAATTCGATATCGTTTACGTCACCCAAAAGACGGTAAAGGGAAGTGCCTTAGCGGATTATTTGGCCCAGCAACCCCTCCAGGATTATCGGCCGATGCACCCCGAGTTCCCAGATGAAGATATCATGGCCCTATTTGAAGAGAAGCGGGCGCATGAGGACCTAGACAAATGGATTGTTTGCTTCGATGGGGCATCAAATGCTTTGGGCCACGGAGTAGGGGCAGTCCTTGTATCCCCGGGTGATCAGTGTATTCCTTTCACGGCTAGGCTAGGTTTTGATTGTACCAACAATATGGCCGATTACGAAGCATGCGCCCTCGGGGTTCAGGCGGCCATTCATTTTGATGTAAAACTACTCAAGGTGTATGGAGACTCAGCTTTGGTGATACGCCAGTTAAAAGGAGAATGGGAAACTAGGGATTCGAAGTTGATACCCTATCAAACTCATATCTTGAGGTTAGCCAAGTACTTTGACGACATTTCCTTCCACCACATACCTCGGGAAGAGAATCAGATGGCTGATGCGCTAGCCACCCTGGCATCCATGTTTCAACTTGCCCCACACGGGGATCTGCCGTACATCGAATTCAAATCTCAAGGCAGGCCGACATATTGTTATGCAATAGAGGAAGAGCGGGATGGGAAACCGTGGTATTTCGACATCAAGCAGTATGTCGAGAACAAGGAATACCCACCAGGGATTTCTGACAATGACAAAAGGACGTTGAGGAGATTGGCTACTGGTTTCTTTGTAAGTGGTACCATCCTGTACAAACGAAACCACGACATGACCCTCCTACGATGCGTAGATGCCAAGGAGGCGAACTTCAAGATTGAGGAGATCCACGAGGGTTCCTTTGGGACACATGCCCCTACTGGCCAATGGGCATGCTATGGCCAGAAAAATCCTCAGGGCCGGCTATTATTGGCTCACCATGGAAAGCGATTGCTGCGCTCATGTCAGGAAATGTCATAAATGTCAGGCATACGCGGACAACGTCAATGTTCCGCCACATCCTCTGAATGTTATGTCCGCCCCTTGGCATTTTTCTATGTGGGGAATAGATGTCATTGGGGCCATAGAACCCAAAGCGTCGAATGGTCACCGCTTCATTCTTGTGGCGATAGATTACTTCACCAAATGGGTCGAAGCAGCTTCTTATAGTAACGTCACAAGGAATGTGGTAGTTAGATTCATAAAGAAGGAGTTGATTTGTCGATACGGACTCCCCAGGAAGATCATTACTGACAATGGCACCAATCTGAACAATAAGATGATGCAGGAGATGTGCGAAGACTTCAAGATCCAGCATCATAACTCTACCCCTTATCGGCCAAAGATGAATGGGGCTGTAGAGGCTGCGAATAAGAATATCAAGAAGATTGTTCAAAAGATGACGGTGTCATACAAGGATTGGCATGAGATGTTGCCTTTCGCCCTACACGGATACAGAACCTCGGTACGAACTTCTACTGGGGCAACACCGTATTCTTTGGTTTATGGGATGGAGGTAGTACTCCCAATTGAGGTAGAAGTTCCTTCTCAGAGGATAATCGCGGAGTCGGGCCTAGAAGAGTCAGAATGGGCTCAAGCGCACTACGACCAACTTAACCTTATTGAAGGTAAGCGTTTGGCCGCCATGAGCCATGGGCGTTTGTATCAACGAAGGATAAAGAACGCATTCGACAAGAAGGTACGCCTGCGCAAGTTCAACGAGGGAGACCTCGTGCTGAAGAAGATGTCCCACGCTATTAAAGATAATCGAGGCAAGTGGGCCCCGAATTATGAAGGACCTTTCGTTGTGAAAAGAGATTTTTCTGGGGGTGCTCTGATACTCACCCACATGGATGGCGAGGAATTGCCTTCGCCCATGAACTCCGATGTAGTTAAACGATATTACGCTTAAAGTCTGGGGCAATCGAGAGGACCGTCGCACGTTTTTATTTCTGAGTTTTTCTCGTTCCTTTTGGTTTCCTCTAGGGATTCCCATTCACTGTATTTGTCTCGTTTCTTTGAAAAGAAAAGATGGGCGGGGTTTTAGTCCCCCCTTTGGTGTTTCAAACTTTGTGTTTTAGATTTTTTATAAGCATGAGCCCTCTTCGCTCGGTGTATGGGGGTGCCCCAAATGCTTATTTAAAATTAAATCTAACCAGCCTTCACTAAAATAAAATCATCGCATTAGAAACATTCATACATGCACATGCACATGCATATCTTGTGATAGCAAGGAGCAGAATCGTCTCAGGCCACGGTCAGGAGTCAAGACAAGTCAATGGCAGAAATCAACCAAGGTAAGACGATGACCGCTCACGATTGGTCGCATATCATTTTGGCTCTTACTCGCACGTACATAGGGACGGATGCAAGTAGGGCTAGGGTCACGACCGACTGATCGTTGCCCCTTCCCGGCGCTAAACAAGCAGAGAACGTCGCTGCAAAGCAGCCCAGTATCCTTTGTGGTTGCAGTTTCTTTTACTATTGTTTGTTTTAAAATAAGTAATCGACGCCTAATTCTAACTTAAGTAAGTTCAAGTTAGGCGAGACGCTAACCCATGAAAAAGGAGGGGACATGGTTAATGTTCCCCTAAAAAAAAAAAAAAGTGGCAGGTTAGCTCGCCTGGGCGAGCTGAGCTCGCCTGGGTGAGCAACCCCTGCACTCAAAATATAAAAAACGAAGGAGGGGAACGTTTTTTGTATCCAAAAACTTCCCCCCCCCCCCTTCATTCAAAAAAGAAAGAACACGAAGGGTTGCGGTTTCTGGCTCCCCTAAGCCTTTTGATCGCGTTTTGCTTTCATTTTTGATATTTCAATTCACTCCAACAAGTAAGTGTTCCATCCTTGATGTTTTTGCTTTCCATTGATGTGCTTTCTTCATCTTTTGGTGCCTTAAATTGTGAGAACATGCTTATATTTGTGAGGCAGTTTTGGTTTGCTTTGGTGCTTGTTTTCTTGAATTGAGGATTTGGATGAAAAGGCCTTAGGCCTAGGTTGTATTATGAAGCAATGGGGCATGCCACATTGTCCCCATCCTCTTGCAATTTATGTTCAAACATGCGCTCACCAAGTGCTCGGTGAAATGCCCCAATGATGAATGAATATGATTTTGCAAAATTGGGATGGTGGGGCTGTTTTCTATATGTAGAGACAGCATAGGAAAGTCAAAATAGATGCCCAAATGCAATCCCAAACTTAGGAGCCTAAACTTGTAGCTTCCATGCAAGGAAACATGTTTATAGCTAGGAATCCAAAATTTGGTTTTAGGATTAGAAAAGCATGAAAATAGGGACTTGTTTGTAAGAATTTGGGCTGCCCCACGATTGGCACTTTGCACCTAAGTAACATGGGTGTCGCAACCTACCCTTCGGCGGGAGGGCGACGCGTGACTCACGGGATGCGTGTTCCACGAAAGGAATATGCGCGGAGTCGCCACCAACGTTTATTTGAGGAAAACGTCGGAAAAACCGGAAAAGACGCGATCTACGAACTTTTAAGTGAAAGGTTCAGGAGTTGTATTTACGCACGGGGAAGGTGTTAGCATCCCACACGTCCGTCACAAGGGACGGCAGCCTTTAATCGAATGTGCAAACATGACTTTGATTTTTACGTTCCCTTTACGTTCTTATATCTTTTATGCCCTTTTTATATTTTTCTCTTTTTGTGGTCGACAAGGGTGTTTTCCCTTTGCTCCTACGTATTCCTCAATTTGTGATGAGGAAATCAGACCTACGTAGTTCTTTCTTATCAAGTGATTCTTTTTTACTTAAGAGGTGATCATTTTTAAGGCGTTGGACCTTGAAAATGATCCATTTTACTTAGTAAGAAATTGAAATGACAAACTTCAAAAACCTATTTTTATGGACGAGCTTGACTAGGCGAGTTGATTTTAGCCTTAGTTTCACTTTAGTTATTAGTCGATTCGGTTAAGAATGAGAAATCCCAAAGAGAAAACGTCCGATTGATTTTCCGCTTTATTTTACTAAAAAGATGTTTTTTGATTATTATATTATTATTTAACCTCTTTTTGATTTCCAACGTGGTTACAACACGACCAAACGGTCGGAATTCATTTTAACCGAAGTTAACGGATAATACAATTCAAACGATCGGTGGAAATTTATTTTATTTTTAGGTTTAAGCGAGAAATGACTTAAATAAAATGGCTTAAGCACGTCAAACGGGGGTATAAAAAGTAAATAAAATGAGAATAAAAATACACGAAACACAATGTGGACCACCATGGGTACATAGAATGAATCGAAAAGCTTGGTTCGAGGTACTTACCCGTTGAAGATCGAAGAAAGATGAAGAACGAATGAAGAACGTCGAAGAACGGTCGAAACCTTCGCAAAATTCCTTACGGAAACATTTCGGAAGCGCCTCGGCTTAGATTTTCTTCACGGAAACAATTTTTCCAAGCAAATTCGAAAGAGAGAGAAGTGCCTAAGGTGTTGAACCCTTTTCCACTTCACTTCTCCCCCTATTTATAGAAAATTGGGGGAGAAGCTTGCCACCCAGCTTGCCCAGGCGAGCAGGGTTGCTTCCTCCAGAGGCAACAGCCTTCTGGAGGGGCCAAGTTGGCCTGGTTGCTATTTGCACCCCCATTTTTACTAAGTACACCCCCTGCCTTTTTTGGTGATTCTTTTTCGTAAAGTTACGGAAACTTACGAATTTCGCAACGATACTTGTTTTCTTTCCGTAATGTTACGGAACCTTGCGGATTACATAATCATCCCCTTTTTGACTTACGGAATGTTACGGAACCTCACTAATTGTGCAACGATGCTTTCATTTGATTTCCGGTGTGTCACGGAACCTTACGGATTGTGCATCAATATTTTCTTTTGTTTTCCGGCATGTCCCGGAATTTCACAAATTGCCTAATGATGGGTGCCAAGCACCTCACAAGGACCAAACAAAAGTTGCATGTCATCAAGCAAAGGTCCCCGGACGAAATTAGGGTATGACAATGGGAGATGTTTTTCAAGGGTGTGTAGATATATGTGTAAATATATGTGGCATAAAAATGTGTTGCAAAGTGTGTGAATATATGGCATAAAAATACCTTGCAAAGTGAATGAATAGTAAATAATGCATTTCAAAATATGTATATTTGTGGATAAGTAGCATAAGGAGTCTTTCAAAAAATGTACCCGTGCCAAAGATGGCACGAGAATGCTTCCCAAATGAATATATGATGTGGAATTGCCCCTCCAGTGTAGATGAATGGCATGAAAGTTCCTTTTCAAATGCAAGTGTGTGCGTGACGTGAGATCGACTCTCCAATGTGCATATATGAATAAATAAATAGGAATGGAACAACAAAAATTTGTATGTTAATAAAATACTTCAAATGTGTGTGGGTAGTTTATGGTAGAAAAATAGTTAGGATATGAACATATGTAATTTTGACACAATACCTTGAGCATGCATGTAAGTATTCTTTTCAAAAAATGTATATGTATGGTAACTAGAATGTTTTGAATATCCTTGTATGTTGATATAAATAATAGGATATTTTCTACACGTACATGTGTGCATAAATGGAGGACATGAGTCCGTTCTCCATCGGAAGGATTAGCACGACCTTTTTGCGTTAAGATAAGCATTATCTTGTAGAACTAACTTCTGAATGTTTGTTCTCGCAGGAAATGGCCCCGAGCAAATTTGCCTCAAAGAGATCTAGGAAGGATAAGGCGGCTGAAGGAACTAGTTCCGCTCCTGAGTATGACAGTCACCGCTTTAGGAGCACTGTACACCAGCAGCGCTTCGAGGCCATCAAGGGATGGTCATTTCTCCGGGAGCGACGCGTCCAGCTCAGGGACGACGAGTATACTGATTTCCAGGAGGAGATAGGTCACCGACGGTGGGCATCACTGGTTACCCCCATGGCCAAGTTCGATCCAAAAATAGTCCTCGAATTTTATACCAATGCTTGGCCAACAGAGGAGGGCGTGCGTGATATGAGGTCCTGGGTGAGGGGTCAGTGGATCCCGTTCGATGCAGATGCTATCGGCCAGCTCTTGGGATATCCTTTAATGTTGGAAGAGGGCCAGGAGTGCGAGTATGGCCAGAGGAGGAACCGGTCCGATGGGTTCGATGAGGAGGCCATCGCCCAGTTGCTGTGTATACCGGGGCAAGATTTTCCCCGGACTGCTGCCGCGAGACGTGTGCGGATCATGCGCACCAACATGACCACCCTGACTCAGATATGGATGACTTTGCTGCTCAGCAACATCCTGCCCACCGATCATAATTCCGACCTCCCCCTGCCGAAGTGTCAGCTGGTGTACGCCATCCTGACGCGGATGAGCATCCATGTGGCTCAGTTAATCGCTGATGCCATCTATATTTTTGCAGGTATGGCGCCTAACAGGCACCCTCTGGACCCAGATAAGTCCAACAGGGCCCAGGGATTTCCCGCCTTGATCACGGGACTCTGCCAGTCGTTTGGCGTCCCCGTCACACCCAGCAAGGTGATTCGGCCACCCATCACCCGAGCTTTTATTGAGAAGTACTGCACGCAGAGACAGGTCCAGGGTGATGCACCATAGGCCGCGGACGTGCCGCCACCTCATCAGGCTGGCCCAGCCGGATTGTTTGATATAGAGCAGTATTTGCGGCATTTGGTTCGCCAGCAGGCGGCCAACCACCAGGCACATGTACAGACTCATGATTGTCTTTATCAGATGAGTCTCAGCCTGCAGAGCTAGGGCTTTACTTCTTTTCCATGCCCTACTCCGGACCAGTTCAGGGCAGAGGTCGCATGGCCTGGAGATTGGCCTGAGGCCCAGGCAGGAGAGGCACCAACAGGGGCACCAGCAGAGGCTCCCGACGAGGCAGATGAGGCCCACGAGGACGAAGAGATGACCGATTTACTTGATTTCTTAGGAGGGAGCGGGGCCACATGATTGGGAGATCTCTTGATCCATATTTCTTTTTGTTTCCATTTGTTTTTCTGTTATATATCATCTTACTTTGTGTTTGACTAAGGGACTGACGTTTGTTTCATGTTTTGACTTTTGTTTTGTACATACATATCACTTGAGTTGTTACGTCGATACTTGTTTCGTTGTTGTCAATAGTGTTTGTTGAAATTCCGGAACCGTGTAGAGTTTTTCATTTAGGAACGTCGTCCTCAAAAAGATAAAATAAAATGAACCAAAAATCCTAAAAAAGAAAAAAAGCGCTGTGAATAAAAGTCATGTTCATAAAGAAAAGAAAAAGGTTTTTATTTATACATGCATGTAAAAGAAAAATGTGTATAGAAGGATTCTTGTGTGTAAATGATGCGTGGAAAGGAATTCTGATGTGTGAGCAACGAGTGTACATGAAGAAATCTTTGTGTGAACCATAAGTGTGTTGGGAAAAATGAAAAAATCTTTGAGAGTAAATAAGGTTTGTATATAGACCGTGTGACGTAAAGAGAAGAGTTCTAATGCGTGTACAAAAAAGGTTTGTCATAGATGTACAAAGGAAGGTTTTCCTCATAGAGGACCACAGGTGTATAGTTTTAGTGAATGTATGTAAAAATAAAACAAAAAAGTAAAGAGAAAGAAAGACCGCGAAGGTCGACATGTTATAGTTAAGAAGTATAAATCATTCGTAAAGAGCAAACGCATCTTCTGGAAACAAGGGACTGATGCTAAGAGTTTATTTTCCGGAATGAACCGAGATAAGGGTGGATGAATGCATTGAACTGATGAAAGAACATAATTTGGAAACGTTGGGTTTGTCTGTGTAAATTCCCAACCGGTAGTGTCACGATGCCATAAAAGGGATGCTTGAGTGCCCACCTGGCTGTAGCCATGACTAATTTTGCACGTTATTTTCAAATCATCATTGTCACGCGTGCCTTATGGAATAATGCGGAAGTTCGGGCCACGAGCGACCCCTTGACACCCAAATTTGTCTCGCCCCAGATATCAAGATTGGGGTTCCCACGATAAAAGACCCCATTGAAACACAACCTTGGACTTTTTGAACCTTGGCCTATCAAAAGAATCCTCCTCTTTTCCCCTGAAGCAAAGGACAGTGAAATCTCCTCAAGGGAGAGCGAATGGGATGTTAAAACCCGATTTCCCAAAGAAAGGGATGGGGAAGGAAAATTGAAGGAAGAAATAGAAAGAAAGAAAAAGAGAAAAATAAAAATAGAGAAAGGAACAAAAGAAAGGAAAGAAGGATTCTCGATCAAAGATCGAAAGGAAGTGAAAAGGGAAAAGAAGCAATTCTCGATTAATGAAAGAAAGAGGATAGAAAGTCTCCAAAGCCAGATTTCCACTCAGAATCATTATTGACTGGCAATATCCCACCCCACATGAACAAAGAGGAAAAGACCAAAACACCCAGCTTCCTCTCCAAAAACGCTGACCTCGAGAAAATCCTATTGGTTTGTGATCGTATGTTTGATCTATGATTCAATAGGAAGTCGCGTGCAAAATAGAGTCATGGTGCAGTTATTGGTTTGGGAATAGGATAAGACACTTGCCTTGTGAGTTTTATACACCATGAGTGATTTATTTTCAGCTTAGCCCCATGCTTCCCCTGCTTGTTCATTTGAAGGCTAGAAGTTGACGTCCTACCCTTCATTCTCGGTTACAAGAAAGATTACCCTTGGCACAAGTATATTGTTTCTCCAAGATGTGGTGCTCTCGCGAATGATTTATTTTTCTTTGCAAAAAGCATGTTATCCTTTTAGGTGGAAAAACCCGGTGGACCGTTCGGTCCCGCCAACATACTGTTCCGCAGCCACGTGAATGAATTGCGTTGTCATTCATGTGTCCTCCATTTTCGAGTTTGGAGCTGTGTTCCATGATTGCCTAAGAGAGGACCCTCAAGGAAATCCTCCATTCACATCCTTTTCCGGAGCCACATGAATGTTATTGCTTAGGGCTGTTCATGTGTCCTCCACTTTTCGAGTTTGGAGCTATGTTCCATGATTGCCTAAGAGAGGACCCTCAAGGCAATCCTCCATTCTCATCCTTTTCCAGAGCCACATGAATGAATTGCGTTGTCATTCATGTGTCCTCCATTTTCGAGTTTGGAGCTGTGTTCCATGATTGCCTAAGAGAGGACCCTCAAGGCAATCCTCCATTCTCATCCTTTTCCGGAGCCACATGAATGAATTGCATTGTCATTCATGTGTCCTCCATTTTCGAGTTTGGGGCTGTGTTCCATGATTGCCTAAGAGAGGACCCTCAAGGCAATCCTCCATTCTCATCCTTTTCCGGAGCCACCTGAATGAATTGCGTTGTCATTCATGTGTCCTCCATTTTCGAGTTTGGGGCTGTGTTCCATGATTGCCTAAGAGAGGACCCTCAAGGCAATCCTCCATTCTCATCCTTTTCCGGAGCCACATGAATGTTCTTGCTTAGGGCTGTTCATGTGTCCTCCACTTTCGAGTTTGGAGCTGAGTTTCATGATTGCCTAAGTGCGGACCCTCAAGGCAATCCTCCATACTCCACCTTTGTTCGGAGCACCATGAATGTCATTGCCTAGCGCTGTTCATGTGTCTCCATTGTCAAGTGCGAAGCTTCTGGTGACTGGGAAGCACGTTGTTCTGTTGTTTTCGAGATCGGTTCCTTCGCCAAGTATGTGTATATGTGTATATGTGTATTATGTTCGTTGGTCATTGTTATTATTTGTATTTTGTTTTGTGCAGAAGAAAAAAGAAGGAGCGTAGACGAGAGTCGTCATCACAGAAAGGGCAGGACGGACGAAATCAGTGTCCTATCTTTGCTTTCCTCTTATCTCCGATGAGAGGTAAGTAAAGAGGGGCAACTGTCATACCCTAATTTCGTCCGGGGATTATTACTTGATGACATGCAATAAATGAAGTCCCGAGATGTCTCAGAAATCCAAAAGGAAGCAGGCTTGTGTGATCCGTGAAATTCCGTAATGTGGCAGAAGTCAGAAAGAGGTGTTTTTGCGCAATTCGTAAGTTTCCGTAACTTCTTCGAAAGCTAAAAAAGAGTAAACACATAATCCATAAGGATTCATAACCTTGCGGAAGAAAAATAAGTGTCGTTACGAAATTCGTAAAGTTTCATAACATTACGGAAAAGGAATCACCAAACAAATAGAAGGGGGTGTATTTAGTAAAAATGGGGGTGCAAATAGCAACGAGGCCCACTTGGGCCCTCCAGAAGATTCCTCCAGAAGGTTGTTGCTTCTGGAGGAAGCAACCTTGCTCGCCTGGGCGAGCTGGGCGGCAAGCTTCTCCCCTATTTTGCTATAAATAGGGGAAGAAGTGAAGAAGAAAAGGGTTCAGCCCCTTAGGCACTTCTCTCTCTTTCGAATTAGCTGAGGAAAATTAGTTCCGTGAAGAAAATCCAAGCCGAGGCACTTCCGTAACGTTTCTGTGAGTAATTACGCGAAGATTCTCGACCGTTCTTCAAGATTCATCGTTCGTTCTTCGTTTTCTTCAGTCTTCAACGAGTAAGTACCTCAAACCAAGCTTTTCAATTCATTATATGTACCCGTGGTGGTCCACATTTTGTTTCATGTATTTTTATTCTCGTTTTCATTTACTTTTTATACCCCCTTTTGACGTGCTTAAGCCATTTATTTAAGTCATTTCTCGCTTAATCTAAAAATAAAATAAATTTCCACCGATCGTTTGAATTGTATCATTCGTTAATTTTGGTTAAAATGAATTCCGACCGTTCGGTCGTGCTGTAACCATGTTGGAAATAAAAAAAGAGGTAAAATAATAATATAATAATAAAAAATACCTTTTAGTAAAATAAAAGCGGAAAATCAATCGGACGTTTTCTCTTTGGGATTTCTCATTCTTAATTGAATTGACTAATAACTAAAGTGAAACTAAGGCTAAAATCAACTCGCCTAGTCAAGCTCGTCCATCAAAAATAGGTTTTTTTGAAAGTATATCATTTCAGTTTCTTACTAAGTAAAAAAGGATAATTTTTAAGGTCCAACGCCTTAAAATGATCACCCTTCAAGTAAAACAGAACCACTTGATTCACGCATAAGGAAGAACTACGTAGGTCTGATTTCCTCTCTAAAGGAGGGTACGTAGGAGCAAAAGCCTCGCTTTTGTCGACCTCAAAAAATAAAAAGAAATAAAAGTTAAGATAACACAATTCCACAATTCTAAAAATAAGGCTGTTGTCTTTCGAGACAAACGGAAGAGGTGCTAATACCTTCCTCAAGCGTAAATACAACTCCCGAACTTAGAACTTTCATTTTGACCAGTTTCCTTTGGTTTTTCCGACGTTTTCCACAAATAAACGTTGGTGGCGACTCCGCGCATCTTTCCTCCTTTGGAAAGCGCACCTGTGAGCCTCGCCCTCGTTCGCCCGCGAAGGGCACATTGCGACAGGAGGCCATGGATAAGAGCTTGGAGGAAGAAGAAGATGAATGAAGGGAGAGGAAGAGAAGAGCACGAAATTGTGTGCTCTAAAAGAGTCCTGAAATCTGAAGTTTAATATTCAAATGATCAAAGTTCCAAAAAAATGCACACACATGACCTCTATTTATATCCTAAGTGTCACACAAAATTGGAGGGAAATTTGAATTTCAATTCAAATTTCACTTGAATTTGAAATGGAATTTGTGGAGCCAAAATTTCACTAATTATGATTAGTGAATTTTAGTTATGGTTCACACAAAATTAGGGAATTTCAATTATGATTAGTGACTTTTAGTTATGGTTCTACCAATTCAATTAAAAAAATCATATATTTCTAGGGTACCCAACCTACATTATGGAGCCCTAAATACAAGGACCAAAATTAATGAAACCTTAATCTAATATGTACAAAGATAAGTGGGCTCATACTTAGCCCATGGGCCCGAAATCTACCCTAAGGCTCATGAGAACCCTAGGGCCTTCTCTTGCATCTTTGGCCTAATCTTCTTGGAGTCTTCTATCCAATACCCTTGGGGGCAAGGATTGCATCACACTGCTTGTATTTCTTCAATCCTTCATCGTTCTCTTCTCTTTGTTGTAAAGGAAGCTTCCCAGTTATGGAAGGCTAAATCCTCTTTTGTTTCTTCCTTGTAGGTACTTGATGTAAATACATGTATATCTATTTAATGATATTTTGTGTGTTCACTGTGCTATCAGAACTTCATTCTAGCATATCTTTGCCTTGATCATGTAGATGCATGTGTTGTTAGGATTATTCAAAAGTGGAAACTGGTCTGATTCTTAGAACTTGATAGGACAGGGCTAGTTTATCATATTATCACAAGGGATCGGGGTACGGTAACCTAGTTGTTTGTATGTTTGTCTTAATGCGGTTCTGGTTGAGTTTAGTCCAATAAGAGGAATCCGAGGACGATGCTTGATAAGGATTAGGCTAGACTATCATGAGGAATCAGAGTTTAGCATTTTAGGAGACATCATAGAACACATGAGCATTGTTAAGTAGAGAATATCCTTTTAACATCAGGAACCTAATAGGAAGACCAACATGTTGTCTACTTGTCTTTACACATCATTACTCACGTTATTTTCCTTTGAATAGTTAGTTTACATACCTGTTCATAGTCAACACATATCTTTTCATACCAGACACCTATTCACTAAAGTAGCTTTACCAAGTAACACAAGTTCCCCGAGAGTTTGATACTCGGTTCTTACCGTTTTATACTACTTGTGCAATTCGATGCACTTGCCGCGAGTGAATAAGTTTTTGGCACCGTTGCCGAGGAACTTCTTTCTATTTGGAGAGATAGTTTAGTCCTAGGTGTCTATTCTTTGTTCTTTGATAAACTGTGAATATTTACTTTTGATTCATATTTGTTTTCCTCTTGAACTGGATAACCGTTGTTGCTGTTAGTGTTTTATATGCATAGATCTCCCACAGGCAATTCAGTTCCTCTGGACTTGGAGATTGAAGCTACGTTGAGAAGGAACAGAGCCGAGAGAAGAAGAAAATTACTGCAAGACAAGACAGTAGCGGTTATTCTTGAGGAAGAAACTCACTTTTCTGATTGTTCATCATCTGATTCACCATTATCAAGAAAATCTGCGACTTATTTACCAGAAGCCGTTTCCATGGCTGATGAGCACCAGCAAAGGGTTACCCTTGAGGATTATTCAAGCAGTTTAGTGCTGCAATTCTTTACCAACATTGCACGTCCTGAAGTGCAAGCTCACAACATAAACTACCCTCATTCTTTGATTCATTTAATACAGGGGAACTTATTCCAAGGATTACCAAATGAGGACCCCTATGCACATTTGGTAACATTCATTGAAATTTGTAACACTATAAAGATTGTAGGTGTGTGAGATGAAGCCATTAGACTCCATCTATTTTCATTTTCCTTGGCAGGAGAAGCCAAAAGGTGGCTCCACTCATTTAAGGGTAACAGTCTGAAAACCTGGGAAGAAGTTGTTGAAAAGTTTCTGAAGAAATATTTCCCACAGTCAAAGACTACGGAAGGGAAAGCTGGAATCTCTTCATTTCATCAGTTCCCTGACGAGTCCTTAAGTGAAGCGTTGGAGAGGTTTAGAGGTTTATTGAGAAAGATTCCCACCCATGGGTTCTCTGAGCCAATTCAATTGAATATGTTTATAAATGGGCTGAGACCACAAACCAAACAATTGTTAGATGCTTCAGTAGGGGGAAAAATAAAATTGAAGACCCCTGAAGAGGCAACTGAGCCAATTGAGAATATGTCAGCCAGCGATCATGCCATTCTGCGCGACAGAGTTCATCAACCCACAAAGAAAAGCTTGTTAGAACTATCATCACATGACACTTTATTGGCACAGAATAAGTTTCTTTCTAAGCAACTTGAGATTTTAACAGAAACATTCAGTAAGTTGCCAACTAAGCTGTCTATTGGTCAACCTACACATTCTTTTGTTTTGCAGGTTACAGGTTGTACCATCTGTGGTGAGGCTCATGAAATAGTCCAATGTATTCCCATTGAAGAAAACACTCAAGAAGTTCACTATATGGAAAATCAACAGAGACAAGGATATACTCAAGGAGGATTCTTAGGCTTCCAGCAGGGTCCTTATAACCAACAAGGACAGTGGAGGTCACACCCTGGCAATCAATTCAACAAAGACCAGGGTGGACCTTCAAGCAGGCCAATCCAACAAGGGCCTAACATCTTTCAGAGGACTACTAAGTTGGAGGAGACTTTGACTCAGTTTATGCAGGTAACAATGTCAAATCATAAAAGCATTGAGTCAGCATTGAAAAACCATGAGGTCCAGGTGGGACAACTGGCCAAGCAGATAACTGACAAGTCATCCAACAGTTTGTGGCGAATACAGAAAAGAATCCCAAGGAGGAATGCAAAGTTGTGATAACAAGGAGTAAGAGGTTTGTGGAGGCTGAGGATGAGGATAGTGTCGTGTCCAAGAAGAAAGCTGTTGAAAAGAAAGGTACTGATGATAAGAAAGATGATGTGAGAAGTGAAAGCAATCAGGAAAAGGAGAAAAAAATAATGGTAAAGAAAAAGAATTTAACGACCAAGAAAAAGAAAAAGAAGTAGAAAATGAAAAAATTGGAAAAGATGAAAAAAATAAGAATGAAGAGAGGAGTAGATGTGAACAAGCTAGAGAGAAAAAGAGAGAAAAAGTTGTGAACGAAGGTGTGGAAGTAGCATATCCTGTGGTACCTTCCAAGAAGGAGAAGGACCGTCATTTGGCGTGATTTTTAGATATTTTCAGGAAACTGGAAATAACCATGCCCTTCGGAGATGCTTTACAGCAGATGCCACTCTACTCCAAGTTTTTGAAGGATATGTTGACAAGGAAGCATAAGTATATTCACCAGGAAAACATTGCCGTGGAAGGAAATTGTAGTGCTGTGATTCAAAAGATCCTTCCACCCAAACATAAAGACCTTGGGAGTGTAACCATTCCTTGTTCAATTGGAGAAGTCATTGTGGGAAAGGATCTTATTGATCTAGGAGCCAATATTAACTTAATGCCACTCTCCATGTGCAGAAGGTTAGGAGAGTTGGAGATCATGCCCACTGAGATGACTTTACAACTTGTTGACCGCTCCATTACCAGACCATATGAAGTAATTGAGGATGTGCTGGTCAGAGTGAAACATTTTATCTTCCCGGTAGACTTTGTGGTAATGGATATCTATGAAGATACTGACATTCCTGTAATATTGGGAAGGCCATTCAAGTTAACTACAAGCTGCATAGTTGATATAGGGAGAAAAAAGCTGGAAATGGGCTTTGAAGATCAGAAAATTGATTTTGATTTATTTGTCGAAGACAAGCCTGCTCCAGAACAAAATGTTTGCTTACAGGTAATGGAAGTGGGTAAGGAGGTTTTGGAGGTAAGAACCAACATTTGATCACCCATTGAGGTAAAAGCGTCAAGCTAATAACATTAAAGAAGCACTTCCTAGGAGGCAACCCAATTTTTAAATTTATGTTATCTTTGTTTTTCATGCATTGTATCATGTGGATCTTGCTCATAATCATTACATTGGGGTATATCAACTTATTTTTGAATGATAGATGTAAGGGTTTCAATTTCATGAGGATGTGATTGAAAAATAACTTAGAAATTTTTTTCTGAAAAATAGTCCTTTCACTAAGCGCAAGCCTCGCACTAAATGCATCTTTGGTCATGCGCTAAGTCAAGGGTCTATAGTGCTTAGCGCTCAACCCTTGCATCTTAGGCTGATTTGATATGCTAAGAGTGCCAAGGCTAAGCTAAGCCGACTTCAACTCGATCTCATTTCGGCTAAGCGCCACTCATGGCAGCTAAGCTCAATTCTTTGCGGCCTAAACTAGGTTTGATCGAGCAAAGCGCTACTCATGGCAGCTAAGCGTATGCTCCTCTGTACTCAAGATACATCATTTTAGCTAAGTTGGCCCAGAGCCCGGCTTAGCGAGAGTGGCAGGTTTTCTGATCTGCAGAACTCGCTAAGTAGCCCTACTCGCGCGCTAAGCCAAGCTTTGTGTGTTAAAAAAATGATTTTTAATTTCAAACATTGGCTAAGCGCGCAGATCCGCTAAGAGAGCCTCTTTGAGAAACCAAATGTCTCTTGGGCTCGCTTAGCGAGGCAATCCGCTAAGCGAGAGGGTAAGAAATTGCTTAAGTGAGTGTAACATCAGTTATACTCACATTTGCCCAAATTTGCTGAACCTTACCTGCATTTTCTCTCACAGCCAATTTCGTGCATTCGTGTTTTCTACTGCATTTTCATGCATCTTCTGCTACTAACAGCAATCCAAGTAAGTTCCTCATTCCTTTTATTTCTCTTTTACTTTGTTAAACCTTAGGTTAGAAAACATTAGAATTAGCTTTTGATTTTTAAGGTTTTAATGTTTTTTAGAAGTAGCTAAAGATTAGGACTTTATATATGTTCGTACTGCATAGATTATTTGGGATGGTTTGCATGTTTGATATGACTTTTAGAGGCTTGAAAAATGGAAGAAAATGTACTATGTTTTCTGTATTTTTTCTGGAAAACACGATGAACTCACTAAGTGAGCATGCTACACTAAGCGAGATCATAAAAAATTCATTGATTATATTCGTTTCCAGATGACCTCGCTAAGCGTAGCTACCATGCTAAGCGAGTTCATCTGTTGAGGATGAACACTCATCCTCTTACTGAAATACATGTGGCTGAGTGAGGCTGAATCGCTAAGCCCAGGTGACTTAGAATTTTTTTTTTTGTTGAAAGTCACGTGCTAAGCCAAGCTTTCCTGAGCTAAGCGCATTTCATTGCGGCAATCGCTGGGCTAAGCGAGCATCGCTCGCTAAGCTCCCATACTTAGTGTATTTTTTGAACAGTATGGTGCCGCTTAGCGCAACCTCTCAGGAGCTTAGCACAAATCCTTGCGGCAGTCGTTAGGCTTAGCGGGCAGTTGCCAGCTAAGCTGATTATGCAGAAGCTGAATTTCTGCAACTTCCGCTAAGCGGCCCCATATGCTGCTAAGCGGTAGTGTGTTTTTTGTGAAGGAGAGCTAATAGGACCATGTCTCGCTAAGTCGCTAATCCCTTTTTCAGTTTTTAAATTTGAATGACTTGTGTCCTGATTAACTGTTTGGTCCCTTTATTTGCAGATGGCTTTTAGGAAACACAAGAGTATCGGTTCAAGACCCATAGCATAATACGATACAAGGAGATTTCACTTCTTAGATGCTTGGAACCGGTACACAGATAATGTCCTAGGGAGAAACATCATACCTGAGAGGAAGGTGGAGCTCTACCACACTGAGTTGGATGATTTTAAGACTGAGTTGGAGAGGCATAATTTCCATAAACGCTTCACCAATTTGGTCGATGGGAGCACAAACTTGGCTTTGGTGAAAGAGTTCTATGCAAACCTATACAACTCTGAGGGCCCTTCACCAAAGCAAGCCAGAGTCAGAGGCCATCTAGTGAAGATTGATGCTGACAGCCTCAACACATTTTTAGAGACACCTGTGGTGTTGGCAGAGGGTGAGACTTTGCCCACATACTCCAGATACTATAGGCTGCCCATAGAGTACAGAGAGATTGAAGCCGCCTTATGCATACCAGGCCGAGGGTTCATCTTGAACGCTGAGGGCTATCCTGGGAGGATTCTCCGGAAAGATTTGACTACTTTAGCCCAGGTGTGGAATGCTCTCTCATACTCCAACCTGGCCCCCACATCACATACCTCAGATCTGACAGTGGACAGAGCTAGGTTGTTCTTTGGTCTAGTCTCATGGACATGAACGTAGGAGCTCTTATTTCTGGCTAGATAACTTGTATTTCCCAGTTAACACTTCTAGACTTGGGTTTCATGCTCTAATCATCGCCCTATGTAGAGCCAGAGGGGTTGTCTCTGACAGCCTAACTTTTCAGCGCTTGAGCCCGGTCATTAACTTGGCCTACATCAGGAAGAACTGTTGGAATCCTAACAATCTAACAATTTCTATACGAGGGGCTAGAAGGGCGAGGGCGAGGCCAGCTGAGCTTCCTTCCACATCTGCAGCTCCTACTGCAGCATCCACTTCAGTAGCTCCTTCTGTTCCAACTCAGACGGATTCTCAGGGCTTTGAAGCCATTCTTCAGAGCATTCATCATGGATAGATCATTTTATTGCAGAGTTTACAGGTTGTGGCACCTCCAGGATCCATTCCTTCAGTTGATCAGTTTCGGGAGATGGTAGCCTGGCCTGGGAATCAGCCTTCTCTTCACAGGGAAAATGAAGGTCCCATAGCCCAAGTACCACCGCATATGGAGGATGAGTCATCTGAGGCCACCATTCCAGAGCCATTTATTGTATGGGAGGAGGCAGGTGAGACATAGGGGAGACAGGTAGCTGTTGCCACTCCTGAGAGATCTCTTGAGGCCACTTCAGAGCCTCCTACACCAGTGGCAGACCTACCCTCAGGAAGATGTTCAGTACATCATCTGACAAATGAGGAAGATGTTCAGACACAGAATACTCAGGACCAATCACAGGAATTCTAAATTCGTGATGATGTTTTTGCTTTTTGGGTTATTATCATTATGATTATAGTTTCAGTATAGTGTTTTTAGTGATTTTGGTTAATGTTTATATGCATTGCTGTTTTTTGTTTATGGTTAGTTGGTATGCTTATTTTGAAGCATATAGAACAGTTTGACTTGACTTGGATGATTATGCAGTGAAACTCTTTTTATGAAAATTGGTGTATGAATTGATTATGGTTTGAATGCATGATTATGATGAAGTTTGTGTTATTTTCATAAGTTTGAGCAAGTATGTATGTTAGACAAAGAAAGAACAATAACGTGAACTTGCAATTAGAAATGTTAGTTAGTAGACAAATTGATTGAGAAAGAAAAGCTTGAACCATAATCGGTGAGAGTCTGAACATAAACTGTGAGTGAACGACTAGCTTTGAGTAATGGTCTTTGCATCAATCTCTGAAATTTAGAATGAAATGTATGAATAAGGACATGATGATGGCCATGATAGTGTATATACAAGCCAATTGACCAAAAAGCTTACCTTGAATGATAATTGTATCCTTTGCACCCTTTGTGAGCTAAATGATTTTGTCAAAATTGAACCCTAAACTTAAATGATTATCTCTAGTACCTTGTTTAGATTCTAAGAGAGCATATGATTCAAGGAAAATTTACCCCAAATTTAGGGGAGTGGAGTTGATTGGGTTGTAAAGTAAAAAGGCAAAGCATCAGCACACATAACAAATAAGTTATGTTAAAAAAAAAGAAAAAAGAAAATGTGTGTTGTTGTAATAAGGTCAAAAGCAAATTAAAGTGAAAGGCTAGTGAGTAAGCTAATTGCATTGAGAAAAAAAACATTTGGATAAATCTAGGATTTATTCTCTCCTAAAATCTAAGCCTTTGAATCCTAGAAAACCAATGATTTTTTGTAGCCAAGCCTCACTACAAGCCTGTGAAAGTCCTTTTGATTCTATTAATGCATTTCTAACTTGGGGACATGAGATGAAGTTCAAAGATCGAACCTTTTGCTAGCTGTTATTAATGAATAGCTTAAACACCTGTGCTTGAGTGAAACAGAAACCGTGAGACAGTGGTATAAGCTGCTTTCCTTGATATTTGTCTTATGCCTAACTTCATCTAATTGTACAGGTTACATTTTATTCTTGTCTTTGAATAACTGCATACTTTATGAAAGACAAGTGATGAGGGCACTTTGCTTCATTCTCTTATCATGCAATCAATAACTTTTGTTGCATACACCTTTGTACATAGTCATTGCAGGTTATTGTCACTTGGGGACCAGTGAGTTGTTCTTTATTTTGCTTGACGACAAGCAAAACTATAAATTTGGGGGACTTGTTAGTCGATAAATACGAAAAACTTTTGTGTATAAAACTTGCATAAATTGTAACAAACTCCTCCAATTTATGGTTATTTTGTAGTGTTTTAATTACTTTTTGTTAAAGATAGGTGACGCAACATGCCCTTTTGCGGGCGAGCGAGGCGAGGCTCACGGGTGCGCTTTCCAAAGGAGGAAAATGCATGGAGTCGCCACCAACGTTTATTTGTGGAAAATGTCGGAAAAACTGAAGGAAACCAGTCAAAACGAAAATTCTAAGTTCGGGAGTTGTATTTACGTTTGAGGAAGGTATTAGCACCTCTCACGTTTGTCTCAAAGGACAACAACGTATTTTTTAGAATTGTGAAATTGTGTTATCTTACCTTTTGTTTCTTTTTTATTTTTGAGGTCGACAAAATCAGGGCTTTCGCTCCTACGTACCCTCCATCGAAGAGGAAATCAGACCTACGTAGTTCTTTCGTAAGAGTGAATCAAGCAATTCTTTTTACTTGAAAGGTGATCATTTTAAGGCGTTGGACCTTAAAAATGATCCATTTACTTGGTAAGGAAAACTGAGATAATAAACTTTCAAATCCCTTTTTAGTGACTTTTTTGTGGACGAGCTTGACTAGGCGGGTTGATTTTAGCCTTAGTTTCACTTTAGTTATTAGTCAATTCAATTAAGAATGAGAAATCCCTAAGAGAAAACGTCCGATTGATTTTTTTCGCTTCATTTTACTAAAAGGTATTTTTGATTATTATATTATTATTTTACCTCTTTTTTGATTTCCAACGTGGTTACGGCACGACCGAACGGTCGAAATTCATTTTAACAGAAATTAATGGGTATTACAAATCAAATGATCGGTGGAAATTTATTTTATTTTTTGATTAGGCGAGAAATGACTTAAATAAATGACTGAAGCACGTCAAAAGGGGGTACGAAAAGTAAATGAAAACGAGAATAAAAGTACATGAAACAAATGGGGACCACCACGGGTACATAGAATGAATTGAAAAGCTCGGTTTGGGGTACTTACCAGTTGAAGACCGAAGAAAACGAAGAACGAACGATGAATGTCAAAGAACGGTTGAAAATCTTCGCGTAATTACCCACAGAAATGTTACAGAAGTGCCTCGGCTTGGATTTTCTTCACGGAAACAATTTTCCTCAGCAATTTTAAGAGAATACGAAGTGCCAAGAAGGCTGAACCCCTTCCTTCTGCATTCCTCCCCCTATTTATAGCAAAATAGGGGAGGAGCTTGCCACCCAGCTCGCCCAGGCGAGCCAGGTTGCTTCCTCCAGAAGCAACCGCCTTCTGGAGGAAGAAACTGGAAGGCCCAAGAGGGCCTGATTGCTATTTACACCCCCTTTTTTACTAAATGCACCCCCATTTTCTTTTTTTTTTGTGATTCTTTTTCTGTAACGTTACGAAACTTTACGACTTTCGTAACGATACTTATTTTCTTCTGTAAGGCTACGGAACCTTATGAATCATATATTTACTCTTTTTTAGCTTTCGAAGAAGTTACAGAAACTCACGGATTGCGTAACAATACTTCCTTTTGGTTTCCGCCACATTACGGAATTTCACGGATCGCGTAACCATGCTTTCTTTTGATTTCCGGTGCGTCTCGGGACTTCACATATTGTGCAACAAAGGGTGCTAAGTACTTCGAAGCGGTCAATCAAAGGTTGCATGCCATCAAGCAATAGTCCCTGGACAAAATTAGGGTATGACAATAGGTAATAAATACTTAGTAGTTCCATTTTGTGTGTTTAGTAATCATTTTCTCTCAATATCAGGTTAATTAGGTAAGTTGTGAAGTGCTGATTTTCATCCTCTCGCTAAGCCAATCTGCTGGCTTAGCGAGCCAACCGCTGAGCGCAACACTCCTCAGTTGAGTGCGGAGAAGAATATGGAAGAAGGATGAGTTGTGCATGTTCGCTGAGCGAAGGGTCATCCTGCTAAGCGCACTGCTTCAGTCCATCCGTTGAGCAAAAAAAGCATGCGCTAAGCCGAAATTCACTAATACGCACTAAGTGGTTAAGAGTTGCGCTAAGCGTGCAAGCACAAACAAAGCCACCTATTTAATTCTGAATCAAATTTTGGAAGGGATTTTGGCCATTTTCTTGAGGAACTTCTGCATGTGAGTGATTCTAGAGAGGGAAGGGTCTGAATCCAAAGAGTTGAGAGATTTTACTGTGCGAAGACCTACAGAGACCGAAGCTTGAAGAGGAAGTCGTCCTGAGAGCTTGAGATGAGTTTATGAGTGATTGTGAGGTTCTAGAGGTGGAGGAGACATCCCCACTGCTTGTATTTCTTCAATCCTTCATCGTTCTCTTGTCTTTGTTGTAAAGGAAGCTTCCCAGTTATGGAAGGCTAAATCCTCTGTTGTTTCTTCCGTGTAGGTACTTGATGTAAATACATGTATATCTATTTAATGATGTTTTGTGTGTTCACTGTGCTATCAGAACTTCATTTTAGCATGTCTTTGCCTTGATCACGTAGATGCATGTGTTGTTAGGATCATTCAATAGTGGAAACCGGTCTGATTCTTAGAACTTGATAGGACAGGGCTAGTTTATCATATTATCACCAGGGATCAGGGTACGGTGACATAGTTGTTTGTATGTTTGTCTTAATGCGGTTCTAGTTGAGTTTAGTCCAACAAGAGGAATCCGAGGATGATGCTTGATCAGGATTAGGCTAGACTATCATGAGGAATCAGAGTTTAGTATTTCAGGAGACATCATAGAACACATGAGCATTTTTAAGTAGAGAATATCCTTTTAACATCAGGCACCTAATAGGAAGACCAACGTGTTGTCTACTTGTCTTTACACATAATTACTCACGTGATTTTCCTTTGAATAGTTAGTTTACATACCTGTTGATAGTCAACACATCTCTTTTCAAACCAGACACCTATTCACTGAAGTAGCTTTACCAAGTAACACAAGTAACCCAAGTAAAACAAGATCAATCTAGCCTACAGCTGTTTGTTGGGGCGTCCATGGATCCACTCAGTGGGAGTCGTCCCCTCCACATTCCACCAAAAGCTGAAGTTTGTAGTGGAAGGACATTTGGTCATAGTATCAGGTGAGGAAGATTTTCTGGTAAGTTGTTCTTCCTCTATGCCGTATGTGGAAGTTGCAGAGGAGTCATTGGAAATGGCTTTCCAATCCTTTGAGGTGGTAAGCATCGCTTCCGTAGATTACCTCCCAAGGCAACCCTGCCTGTCTGGCGCGGTAATGATGGTGGCCCGGGTGATGTTGGGGCACGGCTACGAGCCCGAAATGGGTTTGGGCCAGGACAACGGCGGCAGGGCCGGCCTAGTAAGTGTCAGAGGAAATCATGGGAAATTTGGGTTAGGCTATAAACCTACGCAGGCTGACGTAAGGAAAAACATCTCGGAAAGGAGGAACAAAGGCCAAGGCCCGCGGTCAGGATAACAAGCCAAAGAGGTTCCACCGTGCCACATCAGTAGAAGCTTCGTGAGTGTGGGTTTAAGACGTGAAGGACAAGTCACCGCGATATGCGATGAGGACTCCCTGAGGAGGTCGAATTTGGTACAGCCATGCCCTCCCGTCTTCCAACTAGGGAATTGGCGGGTAGCGGAATGCCTAGAGGTTTACACGACAAGCATAATGTAACCTTTTTAGCTTTAAACTCTACGGTTGGGCCTAGACTTTAGGGTTTCCTTTTGTTAAAGCATTATATCTTTTGTTCTTGAAAGTTATAATATAAAGATCTTTCTTCATCTGTTCTTGCGCCTCCACCCATTCTCATTCATTTGCATGTTTATTTCCTTGTTACACTTAATAGAAAGTACTAATACCGGGGACCTGACCGTCATTTAAGAGAAAGAAGCGAGTCAGACGGAGGATGAAGAAGACGAAGATGTAGGACTTCCCCCAGAGCTAGAGAGGATAATTGCTCAGGAGGATCGAGAGATGAGGCCGCATCAAGAAGATTCAAAGCTCATAGACTTAGGTGTCGACAGTGAATAGAAGGAAGTAAAAGTAGGCACAGGTATGACCCCCCCCCCATCCGTGAGGAATTACTGGCCCTATTGAGGGAATACCAAGACGTCTTTGCCTGGTCGTACCAAGACATGCCTGGTTTAAGCCACGACATTGTGCAGAACAGGTTACCTTTGAACTCCGGTCATTCTCCGGTGAAACAAAAGCTAAGGAGAATGAAACCCAAAATGTCACTGAAGATAAAGGAGGAGGTGAAAAACCAGTTCGACGCTGGTTTCTTGGCGGTAGCTCGATACCCTGTAATGTGCCATCATTTTCTTCTATTTCTTAAACCCTTTTTGCACCATTTTAATTATTGGTTAGTCTTAATTGTCAAATTAATTTGGCAGTTTTATTATTTGGGCTTATTCAGCTAATTTGATGTTTTTAATCTAATTTCAGGAATTAATGAAACATTGGGCTTAATCCGGATTTTGGTTGTGGACTTGAAGAGGGCAAATAAAGCAGCGCTTACTTTAGTTAATTTCTAATTAGGAGATTGCAATTTTATTTTATGTGGTTCAGTGTTTATTTCGTTTTGGGCCAAAATAATGTAATAGGGCCCAGTTACTTTGAGTGTCTCTTTTTAAATAGTAGCCTTGGGATTCGTGCAAAGCTATTCTATTAGGCTATTCAGTATTCAAAGCATTGTTTAGGGTTTAACGTTTTTCTGTTCTAAAGCTATTGTTCACGTAATGCAATTTTCCATTTTCTGCTTCTAATTACAATTTCGTTCTTGTTTCTTCTTCTGCTTTCATTTACCTTTCTGTTTCATTTACGTTTCTGCTTTTAGTTTCATTTACGTTTTCTGTTTGAATCTATGGAAGGCTAAATATTTTGGTGTTGTTTCCTTTTGAGGAGAAAACTCAACTCCCTTCGAGGTTTTGTTTATAATGTGGCTTACTGGCAGTTTTCCCTTCACCAGTTAACCCACATTCGTTAATATTAATCTGTGCACGCTTCGTGTTCGATTAATTGCCTCTGAGCCTAACTTGCGTTCATGCTTAATGGACGAAGGGTTAACTGGTGTATGTGTTGCCTAATCACGTATTGACAACCCTAAGTTGATTTTCGCTTAGTAAATTGAAATAGGGTTGGATTAAGTGGTTAACTGTTAGGGACGAATTCTCCATAACCCAGGACAAGAGAATGGCTTCTGAATCAAAGGAAATAGCCCGTTTTTAATATTATTAGTTTCGTATTCCAGTTTACTTGTTCTTTTCTTTAAATCACAAAACAAACAACCCCCCTCCCTCAATCGTAACTGTTACTGCAAGTATATTATGAACATTTGGTTTATCATTGCTCGTTGGGAAATGACCTAGGATCACTTCCTAGTCCCTGCATTTTCATGTTTATTTGATTCGGGTATGGCTTCGATCAAATTTGGTGCCGTTGCCGGGGAGCAGTGTCCAAAGGTTCATAATAGCTAGTGTCGTGTTAGTGTTTAATTATTTCGTGTTTTATGTTTAATTGTTAATGTTGTGTTAGTATGTGTGTTAGTGTTGTTTAGTGTCCTGGTATTTTGTTTAGTGTGTGTTCTGTTTTAGTTTTTCTGTTAAGCACTTCCCCTGTTTCAGTTTTAGGTGTTTTGCAATGAATAGTGTTTTGTGACGAACTTAGCGACCACTTTTGCTTGTGGCAAAACAGAGTAGTAGTAGAAATCATGTAGCGACGGATTTTAGCAACCACCCATGTTGAATTATTTGGGATTTTTTGTTTTAGTAGCTAGAGTTGTTATCTTTGGCTGAATTTTTTTGTGGTAACTTCTTTTAATCTATATTTTGTGGGAAAATAGCTAGAGCCTTTAGTTTGGTCAGATTTGAAAGTTCCAAAAAAGTAGCAAATTTTGTTTTTGTCAAAACTTCAAATGGCCATAACTTTTGCTCTGGTTATCAGAATCGCAAATATTATATATGTATTTGGGGTAGAAAAAATTTTCCTATGCCATGGCAGCCTGCCATAGGTCGGTTGAGGTCTCCATCGTCCACAAAAAGTGATTCTGTCAAAAGTTTTTTATTTTTCAAGTTTTATTCACTTATTTTTCTCGACCTACAAGTTTTAGCTTCCATAGTTAGACTTTGAATTTTTGTTTGAAATTTTATGTGCTATCTTCTCATCATTTTGTAAGGTTGCTCACAAAATTTCAAGTCATTTGGATATCATTTGAGGGTAGTTGTAGTTCAAACCTACACCTTTATTTACATGACAAGGCAACTAGTTGTGCATGCTGAATGTAGTGTATGACTAGAGGCAATCCATCTGGCTTACAACCCTTTGATCCTAAGATAGATAGGACATTTCATAGATTAGTTAGGCATCATTTTGTACCTTTTGATCATCCTAAGCATTCCATTACTGGTGAGTCTGTGCATTCTGTTATTGGTGATTTTGAACATCCTGATTTTGAGCATTATAATTTTGAGCATTCTGATTTTGAACATTCTGAGAACATGGCACAACCTCCACCCCGTGAGAGGACTCTGAGGGAAATGGCTACACCTGATTTCACCTACGAAAGCTTATGCATCCAATACACTGATGAGGATGTCCCATATGTTCTTAAAACTGGACTGATCCATTTGCTTCCAAAGTTTCATGGCCTTGCAGGTGAAGACCCGCACAAAAATCTGAAAGAATTTCATATTGTCTGCTCCACCATGAAACCCCTAGATGTCCAAGAGAATCATATATTTCTGAAGGCTTTTCCTCATTCTTTAGAGGGAGTGGCAAAGGACTGGCTGTATTACCTTGCTCCAAGGTCCATCACGAGCTGGGATGACCTTAAGAGTGTATTCTTAGAAAAAAAATTTCCTGCTTCCAGGACCACGGCCATCAGGAAGGATATCTTAGGTATTAGACAACTCAGTGGAGAGAGTCTATATGAATACTGGGAGAGATTTAAAAAACTATGTGCCAGTTGCCCTCACCATCATATTTCGGAGCAGCTTCTTGTCCAATATTTTTATGAAGGACTCAGTAATATGGAGAGAAGTACGATAGATGCTACCAGTGGTGGATCCCTTGGAGACATGACTCTTGCTGAAGCCAGAAATTTAATTGAGAAGATGGCTTCCAACTCCCAGCAGTTTAGCACCAGAAATGATGCTATAGTCATTAGAGGAGTGCATGAGGTAGCTACAAACTCAACTGCATCATCTAAAACTAAGAAGCTTGAAGGCAAACTAGATGCATTGGTTAACTTGGTAACCGAGCTGGCCTTGAATCAGAAATTTGTACCTGTCACAAGAGTCTGTGGTTTATGCTCCTCTGCTGACCACCATATAGACCTTTGCCCTACCATGCAGCAACCTGGAACAATTGAGCAGCCTGAAGCTTATGCTGCAAACATTTACAATAGACCTCCTCAACCTCAGCAGCAAAATCAACCACAACAGAACAATTATGACCTCTCCAACAACAGATACAATCCTGGATGGAGGAATCACCCTAATCTCAGATGGTCTAGCCCTCAACAACAACAACAGCAACCTGCTCCTTCCTTCCAAAATGCTGCTGGCCCAAGCAGACCATACATTCCTCCACCAATCCAACAACAGCAACAGCCCAGAAACAACAAACAGTTGAGGCTCCTCCGCAACCTTCCCTTGAAGAACTTGTGCGACAAATGACTATGCAAAACATGCAGTTTAAACAAGAGACTAGAGCCTCCATTCAGAGCTTAACTAATCAGATGGGACAATTGGCTACACAATTAAATCAACAACAGTCCCAGAATTCTGACAAGCTGCCCTCTCAATTTGTCCAAAATCCCAAAAATGTCAGTGACATTTCATTGAGGTCAGGAAAGCAGTGTCAGGGACCTCAACCCGTAGCACCTTTCTCATCTGCAAATGAACCTGCCCAACTTCACTCTACTCCAGAAAAAGGTGATGTCAAAAATTTACCTAACAATTTCTGTGTAGGTGAATCTTCCACTGGTAATTTTGATTTGCAGAAGCAGCACATCCCTCTTCCATTCCCTCCAAAAGAAGTTCCCAACAAAGAAATGGAAGAGGCAGAGAAAGAGATCTTGGAAACATTTAGAAAAGTAAAGGTAAACATACCTCTGCTGGATGAAATAAAGAAAATTCCAAGATATGCTAAATTCTTGAAGGAGTTGTGCACTAATAAGCGGAAGCTTAAAGGAAGTGAACGAATTAGCATGGGCAGAAATGTCTCCGCATTGATTGGTAAATCTGTCCCCCAAATTCCTGAAAAATGTAAAGATCCAAGTACATTTAACATACCATGTATTATAGGGAATAGTAAGTTTGACAATGCCATGCTAGATTTAGGAGCTTCTGTTAGTGTTATGCCTCTGTCTATTTTTAATTCTCTAACTCTAGGTCCCCTGCATTCAACTGATGTGGTAATTCATTTAGCTAATAGAAGTGTTGCCTATCCTGTTGGTTTCATTGAAGATGTCTTAGTTAGAGTTGGTGAACTGATTTTCCCTGTTGATTTTTATATTTTGAATATGGAGGATGGATTTTCTCAAGGATCAGTTCCCATCACTCTAGGCATACCCTTTATGAAAATTGCTAGAACTAAGATAGATGTATATGCAGGCACACTATCCATGGAGTTTGGTGATATAACTGTTCATTTTAATATTCTGGATGCTATGAAACACCCATCTGAAGATCTTTCTATATTTCGTGCTGAAATAATTGACCATGTAGTTGATGAATACATGACTGATCTTTATTCTAATCTGCATGCCTCTCACTCTTCATGCATTGAGTCTGAAATTTTACTTGATCATATGTCTGAATTTGATGCTGAGAGTGAATCTGAAATTGATATTGATTGCATGTCTGGTGTGATTGCATGTCTGGTGGAGATGGTGTTTTACCTCTCGAGATTGATTTTATAGAGTCAGATAGGACTAACCATGTTTCAGGAAGTACACATACCTCTAACTTTCTTTATGAGGTACAGGATGAGAAACCATCTCCTTCTACCACTATCCAGCCAGCCACACCAGAATTGAAGCCTCTGCCATCAAATTTAAATTATGCTTACTTGGATGATAGCAAAAGTTTTCCAGTAATTATATCTGTCTCCCTTGCTAATGAGCAAGAGGAGAAGTTGTTGTCTGTTCTCAAGAAGCATAAGAAGGCTATAGGCTGGACCTTGGCGGACATTCCTGGTATTAGCCCATCCACATGTATGCATCGAATAAATTTAGAGGATGGAGCTAAACCAGTAAGACAACCACAGAGAAGACTCAACCCGGTGATTCTTGATGTAGTGAAGAAGGAGATAACCAAGCTTTTGCAAGCTAGAATCATCTATCCTATCTCTGACAGCCAATGGGTGAGTCCCGTCCAGGTAGTCCCGAAGAAAACCGGCCTCACAGTGATAAAAAATGAGAAGGAGGAACTGATTCCTACTCGGGTGCAGAATAGTTGGAGAGTCTGCATCGACTATAGGAGGCTGAACCAGGTTACCAAAAAGGACCATTTTCCCCTGCCATTCATTGACCAGATGCTTGAACGCCTGGCAGGTAATTCTCACTACTGTTTCCTTGATGGTTTTTCTGGTTATATGAAAATTACTATTGCTTCTGAGGATCAGGAAAAGACCATATTCACCTGCCTCTTCGGCACTTTTGCCTATAGGAGGATGCCTTTCGGCCTGTGCAATGCCCCTGGTACCTTCCAGTGGTGCATGATTAGTATTTTCAGTGATTTCTTAGAAAATTGCATAGAGGTGTTTATGGATGATTTCACTGTATATGGATCCTCTTTTGATGGTTGTTTGGATAGTATGGAAAAAGTTTTGAATAGATGCATCGAAACTAATCTTGTTCTAAATTTTGAAAAATGTCATTTTATGGTTGAACAATGTATAGTTTTAGGCCACATTATTTCCAATAATGGTATTGAAGTAGATCCTGCAAAAATTTCTGTTACTTCACAATTGCCTTACCCCTCTTGTGTACGAGAGGTGCAATCTTTTCTTGGTCATGCAGGATTCTACAGACGCTTTATAAGAGATTTTAGCAAAGTAGCCCTTCCACTATCCAACTTGTTGCAAAAGGAGGTGGAGTTTGACTTTAATGACAAATGCAAAGAGGCTTTTGATTGCCTCAAAAGAGCGCTGACTACCACCCCCATCATCCAGGCACTCGACTGGACAGCCCCTTTTGAGCTTATGTGTGATGCATCAAATTATGCATTGGGGGTTGTCCTTGCTCAGAAAATTGATAAATTGCCCAGGGTGATGTATTATGCTTCTAGGTCTTTAGATGCTGCCCAAGCGAATTATACTACTATTGAGAAAGAACTTCTAGCCATAGTTTTTGCTCTTGAAAAATTTCGATCTTATTTGCTTGGTACCCGCATTATTGTTTATACTGACCATGCAGCTCTAAAGTACTTGCTGAAGAAGGCTGATTCTAAGCCTAGGTTGATCTGATGGATGCTCTGGCTCCAAGAGTTTGACTTGGAGATCCGTGATAAGAGCGGAGCACAAAATTTTGTTGCTGATCATTTGAGTCGGATCGAACGTATATCTGATGCGGATTCACCCATTCGGGATGATTTCCCGGATGATCATTTGTATATATTGTATAGTATTACTGACTCTCTTTCTACTCCCTGGTTTTCTAACATTGTCAATTATTTAGTTGCTTCTGTTTTTCCTCCATTAGCATCTAAGGCCCAAAAAGATAAAATTAAATGTGATGCTAAGCATTTTATTTGGGATGACCCCTACTTGTGAAAATTGTGCAGTGATCAAGTCATTAGACGATGCATTCCTGATCATGAGACTGACTCAGTCCTGCAGTTCTGTCATTCTTCCGCACCGGGAGGTCATCTAGGTGCTCAAAGGACAGCTCAAAAAGTGCTTGATTGTGGCTTTTATTGGCCCACCATCTTTAAAGATGCGTGGAAGATCTGCAGCACTTGTGAGCAGTGTCAGAGAGTAGGAAATACACTTACAAATGCCCATCCTGTCCTCTGTAAATTTTCATCGCAATCATTTAAAGAACTCGAGATTGATGATTCGTTGTCCCGATCCTCGCTTTGTGCCTTAAAAGATGTGTATTCTTTTAATGATCCGAGCATTTTTGCTGGATCCATGGGGATGCCCCAAGCGCTTAATTAAAACTGAACCCGATGGGCTTTTGCTAAAGAATTATTGCGTTTGAAACTGCTCATGGATACACATGCACATGCATTTTTATCTTGTGAAACGAAAGACAGGGATAGGATCGTTTCAAGCGATGGTCAATACGGCGCCAAATCCAAGACAGGGATGAACCGAGGTAAGTGGTAGCGTAGCCATGTTTCACTGCATAATGCCATTTCCCACTTAACCAATGCTCAGGGATGGGTACGAGTAGGCACTAGGCCTGTGATCAACAGATCATCATCCCGCGATCGACTCCACACATTAAGGAGGCCTTACTGGGAGACAACCTAGTATCCTTTAAAGCTTTTGTCTTTTATTTCTCTAAAGTAATGATCGAATATGCCAAAATTATCCTATGCGTAGAGAACATGTGATTTCTTCTCCAAAAAAAATATCATAGGGTTAGCTTGCCTAGGCGAGAATACCCTACTCAAATTAGTTAAAAAAGAGGGGGGAAGGGTGAGTTTCTTCACCCAAAACTTCTCCCTTTCACTCAAGAATGCCATCACCCATGGGACTGGCCATCCTTCACTCCTAGTTCACCATTCTTTTGCGTTTCCAATCCCATTTTGCATTGTTGATTGTCCCCAACAAGTAAGTTCCTCATTCTTGGTCTCTCTAGCTTTCCATTGATGCTTTTGGTGCTTTGAGTTACATGTTTTGGTCAAAAAGAAAAAGAATGCGAGCAAAGTTATCCTTGAATTGTTACTCATTTTTTGTTGAGTTGAAGGGATCTTGGCAATGGCCTTAGGCCTCAGTTGTATTCTGAAAGGATTGGGCATGCCACATTGCCCCCGTTCCCTAGCTATTTATGCCTGAACATGCGCCCACCAAGTGTTCGATGAAATGCCCCAATGGCATTGGCACATGATTTTGAGAAGACTAACCCATGGAACAAGTGGGTGTGAGAATGTTTACCTTTTTTGAGCATGTGGGCAGCTCCATGAGGATTAGATTGATTGCCTTGGATATACCTTAGGCCTAGGGACCAAAGCTTGTTTTTGGGTACAAGAGAACACAAAAGTGGGTGCTAGTTAGAGCTTACCTTTGGGCCAAAACGGTCAGCCTTGGGCAGCACCATGACGCTGGCTTTGCACCCTAGTTTTGAAAAAAAACGTTGCTCGTCATGCACTTGTAGGCATAGGATAGGTAACAAAATACCTCAAATACCTTAGGCAGAGAAATACCCCAATTAATTTAGGTAGCGAAATGCTTTTGTTAGTTAAGTTAGTTATCAAAATTCGATTGTTAATTTCTTAATTTAATTAGTTATCAAAAGGCATTTGTTAATGGTGTAGGCATAGGATAGGTAACAAAATACCTCAAATACCTTAGGCAGAGAAATACCCCAATTAATTTAGGTAGCGAAATGCTTTTGTTAGTTAAGTTAGTTATCAAAATTCGATTGTTAATTTCTTAATTTAATTAGTTATCAAAAGGCATTTGTTAATGGTGTAGGTAGCAAAAATACTTTCATTGGAAATACTTGAATGTATATAAATAGACAAAATGCCTTGTTGATTTGATTAATGTAGATAACGAAATGCCTTGGTCAATCGTGTGGGTAGCAAAAATATTTCTTTTGATTAAATGTATATATGTATTGCTTGTTAGGAAGCAAGAAGGCCTCATAGGTGTATATATTGCGTGGTAGGTAGCCAAAATACTTTTTGATTGAATTAACACGGGCGAAAAAGATACATTGTTAATTTAATTTAAGTGCCTTACAGGATATGCAATCTTTCAGGTAGCCAAAATACTGTGAAATGCATGTATGTAATCTTAAGGTAGCCGAAATACTATGGAATGCATGTATGTGATCTTAAGGTAGCCAAAATACTTTGAAAATGCGTGTGTGTGATTTAGGTAGCAAATGCTTTGAATGTATGGGAGTCTGCCCAAATTCACATTGACATTTGCATTTTCGGAAGGAGTGGTACCCCCCTATTGTTTGGTCTTGCTTATAAGATACCAATTCAGGGTAAACTGACTTCTTGAATTTTTTTTCTCCTGTAGGAGATGGCTACGAAGAAGCTCTCCACAAAGAGGTCTAGGAGGGACGCCCATGGGGAAGGCTCCAGCGCCCCCGTGGAGTTTGACAGTCACCGGTTCCAGAGTGCCAAACACCAGGAGCGCTTTGAGGCCATCAAGGGATGGTCGTTCCACAGGGAGAGGCGTGTCCAGCTTAGGGAGGACGAGTACCCTGACTTCCAGGAAGAGATAGCTCGTAGGCGTTGGGCATGACTGGTGACCCCTATGGCTAAATTCGACCCGAAGATAGTCATAGAATTCTATGCCAGCGCCTGGCCCACTGAGGAGGGGGTTCGGGACATGCGCTCGTGGGTGAGGGGTCACTGGATCCCCTTTGATGCGAATGCCCTCAGCCAGTTCTTGAGCGACCCGCTGAATTTGGAGGAGAACCAGCAGTGTGAGTTCAGCCAGAGGAGGAACCAGGCAGACGGCTTCAATGAGGAGGCCATCGCCCAGTTGTTGTGCATACCGGGGCAGGATTTTGCCCGGACCGCTACGAGGAGGCAGGTGCGGATCATGCCGTGATGTGTCATTATTTTATCCTATTTCTTAACCCTTTTTGTCACCATTTTAATTACTGATTAGCCTTAATTGTCAAATTAATTATGCAGTTTTATCATTTAGGCCTACTAGACTAATTTTGTGTTTTAAATTTCATTTTAGGAGAATTATAAACAATTGGGCTTGAATCTGGAATTGGGCTTGGACATGAAGAGAGCGGACAATTTTATTTTATCAAATCTTATCTTATCCAGATTTTATTTCATTTAGATTTTATTTTATCCAGATTTTATTTCATCCAATCTTATCATATCTTGTCCAGATTTTATTTTATTTTGTTTATGGGCTTGGACTTAAAATAGATTTGTAAGATTTGGGGCTGAGGACCTATATAACAGCACCAAGGTTTTAGTTTAGGAGATTTTTTTGAAGAGGAGAATAATTCTAGGATTTTTGCAATTCCAGTTTTTATTACTGTTCATGCACACTGTTTACGTAGAATAAAATTCATTTTCTGCAATTTCGTTTCTGCTTCAATCTACAATTTCATTTTCTGCTGATTAATGGAAGGCTAAGTCTCCAACGTTGTTTTCTCTCGAGGATCAAGCATAACTCTCTTTGACGTTTTGTTATTAATATTGAATACTGATCAGTTTTTCCTCTTCACCAATTACTCTTCATTTGTTGTTATTAATCCATGCATGCTTAGTGCTTGATTAATTGTCTCTGCGCTTAATTTACGTTCATGCTTAATGATCAGTGTCATTCATGATTAATTGGTGTATGTGTTGCTTAATCACATAATGACAGCCTTATGTTAATTTTCGCTGAGTAATTTAATTTAGGGTTGGATTAAGTGGTTGAACTAATTAAGGATACATTCTCGTAACCTAGGATAAGAGACTTGCTTGTGAATCAAGGGGAAACAACATGTTTTAATTCCGTTATTTTCTAATTCAAATTTTCTTGGTGTTTAATTTACAAAATCAAACAACCCACCACCAATTCGTTATTGTTTTATTACTATCTGTTATGAACATTTGGTTGGCCATTGCTCGTTGGGAGACGATCTTGGATCACTTCCTAGATACTGCATTTTTAATGTTTATTTGATTCGAGTACGACCTCGATCAAATTTGGCGCCGTTGTCAGGAAGAAGTGGGCCAAAGGTTCATAATAGTGTTTAGTTGTTTTGTTTTGTGTAGCGTTCTACTTTGCATTTCTGTCGCATCCCCTGTTTAGCGACTGTTTCAGCTTTGTGTTTTGCTGTGAACAGTAATTAGCGACTGGAACTAGTGACTGATTTTGCAATTTAATTAGCGAATTTTGTTTTGATAGTTAGAGTTGTTATTTTTGGCTGATTTTTTTGTGTGGTAGTTTCTTTTGATCCATATTTTGTGTGAAAAATACCAGGAGTACTTGGTGTGGTTGAATTTGAGAGAGACTAAAATTTTGGGAACTTATTTTTAGCAAAACTTAAAACGACCATAACTTTTGCTCCGGGTATCAGAATGACTATTATTATATATGCATTTGGGGTAGAAAAAATTTTCTTATACTGTGGCAACCTGCTTTTGCCGGTTGGGGTCTCCCAAACTCGAAAAATCAGCTGTATACTAAGTTTTCTTTATTTTTCAAGTACTATTGTCCTATTTTTCTAAACTTTGCTTAGGCAGTTTTCATAGTTAGACTTTGAATTTTTGTTTGAAATTTTCGGTGCTATCTTTTCATGATTTTAGGGTGTTGTTCACAAAATTTCAGCTTATTTGGATATCATTTGACTATAGTTGTAGTTTTAACCCTCCCCTGGTGCTTGTTTGAAAACACATTATTTGCTGCATATAGTGCATGACTAGGGGCAATCTAGGTGATTTACAATCCTTTGATCCTGAAATAGATAGAACCTTTCATAGATTAGTTAGGCATAGTGTTCATCCTGATCATTCTGTGCATTTTGAGCATTCTGAGTATTTTGTTGCTGGTGATTCTGAATATTCTGATTTTGAGCATTCGACTACTAATTTTCATACTAAGAACATGGCTCAACCTCCACCTTGTGAGAGGACTCTTAGGGAGATGGCTGCACCTGATTTCACTTATGAAAGCTTGTGCATTCAATATCCTGATGAGGGTGTTCCATATGTTCTCAAGACTAGACTAATACATTTGCTGCCCAAGTTTTATGGTCTTGCAGGTGAAGATCCTCATAAGCATCTTAAGGAGTTCCATATAGTTTGTTCCACCATGAAGCCCCCTGATGTCCAGGAAGATCATATCTTTCTAAAGGCTTTTCTTCATTCTCTGGAGGGAGTAGCAAAAGATTGGTTGTATTACCTTGTTCCCAGATCCATCTCCAGTTGGGATGACCTTAAGAGGGTGTTCTTGGAGAAATTCTTCCCTGCATCTAGGACCACTGCCATCACAAAAGACATTTCAGACATCAGGCAACTTAGTGGAGAAAGCTTGTATGAGTACTGGGAGAGATTCAAGAAATTGTGTGCAAGCTGCCCTCACCACCAGATTTCTGAGCAACTCCTTCAATATTTCTATGAGGGACTTAGCAACATGGAGAGGAGTAAGATTGATGCTGCCAGTGGTGGAGCCCTCGGTGATATGACTCCTGCTGAGGCTAGGAATTTGATTGAGAAGATGGCTTCCAACTCCCAAAAATTCAGTGCAAGAAATGATGTTATTATCCTCAGAGGAGTCCATGAGGTGGCCACGGATTCATCTTCATCTACTGAAAATAAAAGGCTTGAGGGAAAACTTGATGCCTTGGTCAACCAAGTAACTCAGCTTGCCATGAATAAGAAATCTACACCTGTTGCAAGAGTATGTGGTCTATGTTCTTCTGCAAATCACCATACATATCTTTGTCCTTCTTGCAGTAATCTAGAGTCAATGAGCAACCTGAAGCTTATTCTGCAAACATTTATAATAGACCCCCTCAGCAGCAAAACCAACAACAGTGAAATAATTATGATCTTTCAAGCAACAGATACAATCCAGGATGGAGAAATCATCCAAATCTGAGATGGGCAAGTCCTCCACAACAACAACAGCCTGTCCCTCCTTTCCAGAATGCTGCTGGTCCAAGCAAGCCATATGTTTCTCCTCCAATACAGCAACAGCAACAACAACAGTCACAACAAAGACAACAAGCAACTGAGACTCCTCCTCAACCTTCCTTAGAAGAGTTAGTGAGGCAAATGACCATCCAGAATATGCAATTTCAGCAAGAGACAAGAGCCTCCATTCAGAGTCTGACAAATCAGATGGGGCAGATGGCTACTAAGTTGAACCAAGCTCAGTCCTAAAATTCTGACAAATTGCCTTCTCAAACTATGTAGAATCCAAAAAATGTGAGTGCCATCACCTTGAGGTCTGGAAACCAAATTCAAGTGCCTCCACCAGTAGCAGCACCTACACCTGAACCTGTCAAGCTTCATTCTACACCTGAAAAAGAGGATGAGATATTTGGACAAAAGAGAAAGCTTCCTAACAAAAATTTTCATGCAAGTGGACCTTCTTCTAGTAATTCTTACTTACTGTAGCCTCCTATCCCTCTTCCATTCTCACCTAGAGCAATTCCAAACAAAAAAAATGAAAGAAGCAAAAAAGGAGATCTTGGAGACCTTTAGGAAAGTAGAGGTGAACATACCTCTGCTAGATGCCATCAAGCAGATTCCAAGATATGTCAAGTTTCTAAAGGATTTATGCACCCACAAAAGGAAGCTCAAAGGCAATGAAAGGATTAGCATGGGCAGAAATGTGTCAGCATTGATCGGTAAATTTGTTCCTCACATTCCTGAGAAATGTAAGGACCCAGGTACTTTTTGTATACCTTGCATTATTGGGAACAGTAAATTTGAGAATGCCATGCTAGATCTAGGAGCATCAGTTAGTGTCATGCCTCTGTCCATTTTCAATTCTTTATCTCTTGGACCTTTGCAATCTACAGATGTGGTGATTCATTTGGCAAATAGAAGTGTTGCTTACCCCGCAGGTTTCATAGAGGATGTGCTGGTTCGGGTTGGTGAACTTATTTTTCCTGTTGATTTTTATGTTCTTAATATGGAAGAGGGATTTTCCCATGGTTCAGTTCCAATTATTTTAGGCAGGCCATTTATGAAAACAGCCCGAACCAAGATAGATGTTTATGCTGACCCATTGTCTATAGAATTTGGTGATATTGTTGTTCATTTTAACATTCTTGATGCCATGAAACATCCATCTAAGGATCATTCTATTTTTCGTGTTGAGATAATTGATCAGATTGTTGATGATTATATGTTTGGTTTTGATTTTGTTCTTCATGGTAGGAACCATCCATTTTTATCTGATATGCATACTTGCCATTCCTTATGCATTGAATCTGAATCTGAGTTTGAATTTGATCCTGTATCTGATTTTTATGCTGAGAATGAATCTGAATTTGAGTCTGGTTCTGATTTTCTGGGTGTTGTACCTCATAATGTTGATTTTTTAGAGTCACAATGCACTAACCATGTTACAGGAAGTACATATACTTCTGACTTGATTTATGAGGTACAGGCTGAGGAACCTTCCTCTTCTCCTACCCTAGCTCCTCCCACTGTTCAGCCACCACCCACACCAGAGTTGAACCCCTTACCAGCAACCCTCAAGTACACTTACTTGGAGGACAAGAAAAAAATTCCAGTGATCATCTCCGCCCATCTTGATGTTGAGCAAGAGGAGAAGTTTTTGCTATTGCTCAAGAAGCATATGAAGGCCATTGGATGGACTTTAGCAGACATTCCTAGTATTAGCCCATCTACCTACATGCATAGGATACTTTTAGAGGATGGAGCTAAGCCAGTGACGCAGCCACAACGGCGACTCAACCCCATCATTCTAGATGTGGTGAAAAAGGAAGTGACCAAGCTCTTACAAGCTGGAATCATCTACCCCATTTCTGAAAGCCAGTGGGTCAGTCCAGTCCAAGTGGTTCCTAAGAAGACAGGCCTCATAGTGATTAAGAATGAAAAGGATGAGCTTATCCCCACAAGAGTTCAAAACAACTGGCGAGTCTGCATTGATTATAGGAGGCTAAACCAGGTATCCAGAAAATATCATTTTCCCCTGCCTTTCATTGATCAATTGCTTGAGCGCTTGGCAGGTAAGTCCCATTACTGTTTTCTTGATGGTTTTTCTGGTTATTTACAAATTCATATTGCTCATGAGGATTAAGAAAAGACCATATTCACTTGTCCCTTTGGAACTTTTTCCTATAGGAGGATGCCCTTTGGCCTATGCAACACCCCTCGTACCTTCCAGTGGAGTATGCTTAGCATTTTCAGTGATTTTTTAGAGAGTTTCTTAGAGGTGTTTATGGATGATTTTACTATTTATGGATCCTCTTTTGATGCATGTTTGGATAGTCTGGATAGAGTTCTCAATAGATGCATTGAAACTAACCTTGTGCTAAATTTTGAAAAATGTCACTTCATGGTAGAACAAGGTATAGTTTTAGGGCATATCATTTCCAATAGGGGCATAGAGGTAGACCCTGCAAAAATAGATGTTATTTCACAATTTCCTTACCCCTCTTGCATGCGAGAGGTTCATTCTTTTCTTGGTCATGCAGGGTTTTATAGGCGCTTTATCATGGATTTTAGCAAACTGGCCCTTCCACTATCCAATCTGCTGCAAAAGAAGGTGGAGTTTGATTTTGATGACCGATGCAAAGAGGCTTTTGATTGCCTTAAGCGTGCGGTGACTACCGCCCCTATCATTCAGGCACCTGATTGGATAGCCCCATTTGAGCTAATGTGCGATGCATCCAATTACGCATTGGAGGCTGTCCTTGCTCAAAAGATTGATAAGCTGCCTCGGGTGATCTACTACACTTCCAAAACTTTGGATGCTGCCCAAGAAAATTACACTACCACAGAGGAGCTATTAGCGATAGTTTTTGCTCTTGAGAAATTTTGTTCATATTTGCTTGGTACACATGTTATTGTTTATACTGACCATGAAGCTCTAAAGTACTTGTTGAAGAAGGCTGAATCAAAGCCTAGATTGATCAGGTGGATGCTTTGGCTCCAAGAGTTTGATTTGGAGATCCGTGATCAGAGCGGTGCACAGAACCTCATGGCTGACCATCTAAGTAGGATTGAGCGTGCATCTGAGGACTCACCCATTCAGGATAATTTTACGGATGGCCATTTGTACATTCTGTATAATATTTCTGATTCCTTCCCCACTCCTTGGTTTGCTAATATTGTGAATTATTTGGTTGCTTCTGGTTTTCCTCCCTTAGCATCTAAAGCTCAAACCGATAAAATTAAGAGTGATGCTAAGCATTATATTTGGGATGACCCATATTTGTGGAAGTTGTGCAATGACCAGGTTATTAGGAGATGCATTCCAGACCGTGGGATTGACTCGGTCCTACAATTCTGTCATTCTTCCGCACTAGGTGGCCATCTTGGCATACAGAGGACAGCTCACAAGGTGCTTGACTGCGATTTCTATTGGCCCACCATCTCAAGGATGTGTGGAGAATCTGTAGCACTTGTAAGCCTTGTCAGAGAGCAGGCAGCTCACTTTCATGGAGACAACAAATGCATCAACAACCCATGTTGTTCTGTGAGGTGTTTGATGTTTGGGGTATAGATTTTATGGGGCCTTTCCCTGTCTCTTTTGGTTTTGTTTATATTCTCCTTACTGTTGATTATGTTTCAAAATGGGTGGAAGCCAAACCCACCAAAACTAACGATGCTAAGGTTGTTGTGGATTTTGTTAGATCTAATCTGTTTTGTAGGTTTGGAGTCCCTGGAGCCATCATTAGTGATCAAGGCACCCATTTTTGTAACAGATCCATTATGCCTTGCTTTAAAAGTATAGGGTCGTGCATAGAATTTCCACACCTTACCACCCCCAAACTAATGGGCAGACTGAGATTTCAAACAAGGGGATTAAAAGGATCTTAGAGAGGATTGTGCAGCCGAATAGAAAGGATTGGAGCACCAGGCTGGATGATGCTCTTTGGGCGCATAGGACTGCCTACAAAGCACCCATAGGAATGTCTCCTTATCGGGTTGTCTTTGGCAAGGCATGTCATCTTCCTATATAGATAGAGCACAAGGCCTACTGGGCTATAAAGACCTGAAACTTCTCTATTGATCAGGTTGGAAAGGAAAGGAAGTTGCAACTAAGTGAGCTAGATGAGATCCGTTTAGAAGCCTATGAGAATTCCAAATTCTACAAGGAGAAGACCAAGAAGTTCCATGACAGCTTGATAGCTAAGAAGGACTTCGTGGTTGGACAGAAAGTTTTATTGTATAACAGTTGGCTCGGACTCATGAGTGGTAAGTTGAGGTCAAAGTGGATTGGTCCTTTTGTGGTGACTAATGTTTTTCCTTACGATACAATTGAGATCAAAAGTAAATCCACATATAAGAGCTTCAAGGTCAATGGACACCGGCTGAAACCATTCCTCACAAATCCCTCCTTAGTGGATGTAGTGGTGGAGGAGACCTCCTTACTTCACCATACTTCTCTTCCGCCATTGATTGCTTGCACAATAGCCTTAATCTATTTTATTCGGTGTGTTTTGCCCCATTGATTGCTTGCACAATAGCCTTGGCTTGACTCTTGTTGATACTTCTTGCTTCACATGCATGTTGAGAGATGATTTAGGCATTTTGTTCTTATAAGCCTCTAGCCAAATGAGCCTACCTTGAATTAATTCCTTTGATATCCCCATTGAGCCTATGTTCCCCTTTCTTTGTTTTGAAGCTCATTACAAGCATTAAGTGAAAAACCATGATCTCACCCTACCCTTGAGGAATTTTGGAGCTTTGGAATTGTTTTGGGAATAAGTGTGGGGGGGGGGGGGGGGGTATGTTTCATTGGATGATATGTTTTTGTTGGCAATGCTTGATGATGTATTTTGGCCATCCTTGATGTATATGCATATATTGCCTAATTGTTTATTTATTTTTCAATTGCTTTGAATTGTTGCTGTTCACGTTCAAAAAAAAAAAAAGAAAAAGAATGAAGTTGAATACATGAGGTCTTGGTTTGAAGACTTGGATTGGTTTGAGGACTTGGTTGACTTTGTTTTAGGTTTAATTTTTATGCTTAATTTTTAATTTTGGTTTTGGGGTTTACTACTTTTTCTTAGTTCTCACTTATTCCCCATTGCTCCTCTATTCCTTTGGGTTTTAGCTACTTATCCCATACTTTCCTTTACCTTGTCCTTGGCCCCATTACAACCTTAAAAGACCTTTTGATCCTCATATGCATGTGTTTGTGGTGTGGTTGTCAATTTTAGAGTCTTGCCAAGTCTATGTGGTGTTTGTTTTCATGGGTGCTCTAAGAGTAAACAGTAGCCTACACACTTGAGAGATAGAGTACATATCTTATGAGGCTTTATCACTTTTCATTCTTGAGCTGATTGACTATCTTGCCATGTTTGAGATGCTTGGATGATTTTCATGACTGTCTTGATTCTTTAACTCTCTACGTGTTGGATGTTGCCCATTCCTTGAGATTCATTGCGAAATATGTAATTGTTTTTGTGTTTGTCTGTTTCTCTTTAATGTCTCTGGATTTGTTCCTTGCTTTGCTTTTTGAGTTTGCTCAAGAGTGCAAAAGGCTAAGTGTGGGGGGATTTGATGTGTCATTATTTTCTCCTATTTCTTAACCCTTTTTGTCACCATTTTAATTACTGATTAGACTTAATTTTCAAATTAATTATGCAATTTTATCATTTGGGCCTACTTGACTAATTTTGTGTTTTTAATTTAATTTCAGGAGAATTATAAGCAATTGGGCTTGAATCTGGAAATGGGCTTGGACTTGAAGAGAGCAGACAATTTTATTTTATCAAATCTTATCTTATCCGGATTTTATTTCATCTAGATATTATTTTATCTAGATTTTATTTCATCCAATCTTATCTTATCTTGTCCAGATTTTATTTTATTTTGTTTATGGGCTTAGACTTAAAATAGATTTGTAAGCTTTGGGGCTGAGGACCTATATAACAGCACCAGGGTTTTAGTTTAAGAGTTTTTTTTTTGAAGGGGAGAATAATTCTAGGATTTTTGCAATACCAGTTTTTATTACTGTTCATGCACACTATTCACGTAGAATAAAATTCGTTTTCTGCAATTTCGTTTATGCTTCAATCTACAATTTCATTTTCTGCTGATTAATGGAAGGCTAAGTCTCCAGCGTTGTTTTCTCTTGAGGATCAAGCACAACTCTCTTTGAGGTTTTGTTATTGCTATTGAATTCTGATCAGTTTTTCCTCTTCACCAATTACTATGTATTTGTTGCTATTAATCCATGCATGCTTAGTACTTGATTAATTGTCTCTGCGCTTAATTTACGTTCATGCTTAATGATCAGTTTCGTTCATGATTAATTGGTGTATGTGTTGCTTAATCACATAATGACAACCTTATGTTAATTTTCGCTTAGTAATTTAATATAGGGTTGGATTAAGTGGTTGAACTAATTAAGGATAAATTCTTGTAACCTAGGATAAGAGACTTGCTTGTGAATCAAGGGGAAGCAACATGTTTTAATTATGTTATTTTCTAATTCAAATTTGCTTGTTGTTTAATTTACAAAAGCAAACACCCCCCCCCCATTTCGTTATTGTTTTATTACTATCCGTTATGAACGTTTGGTTGACCATTGGTCGTTGGGAGACGACCTAGGATCACTTCCTAGATATTGCATTTTTAATGTTTATTTGATTTGGGTATAGCCTCGATCATGCACACCGACATGACTACCCTGACCTAGATATGGATCACACTGCTGCTCAGCAATGTCTTGCGTAGCGACCACAGCTTCGACCTTCCTCTGCCTAAGTGCCAGTTGGTGTATGCCATCCTGACACGGATGAGCATTCACGGGGCCCAGGTAATTGCTGACGCCATTTATTTAGTTGCAGGAATGGCGCCTACTAGGCACCCTTTGGACCCGGAGAAGTCTAATTGGGCCCTGGGGTTTTCGGCTTTGATCACGGGCCTCTGCCAGTTCTACGGAGTGCATGTCGCCCCCAGCAAGGTAATCCGACCGCCGATCACCCGTGCCTTCATCGAGAAGTACTGCATGCCTAAACAGGTGCAGGGTGACGCACATCAGGCCGCGGGCGCACCGCCACTACCTCGACAGGTCGATTCAGCTGGACCACTAAGCATGGAGTAGTATCTATAGCATGTGGTTTGCCAGCAGGCGGCCAACCACCATGGGTAGGTGTAATTACATGAGTGTCTCTACCGATTCAGCCTCAGCCAGCAGGGGCAGGGTTCCACCCCTTTTGTATGCCCTACCCCGTAGCAGTTTGGGGCTGAGGTTGCATGGCCCGGAGACTGGCCCGATGCCCAGACAGGGGAGGAGCCTGCAAAATCCCCCGGTGATGCGGATGAATCCCATATGGACGAGGATATGACCGACCTGCTCGATTTCTTGTGAGGGAGCAGAGTCACATGACCAAGGTCGTCGCACTTTTAACTCCATTATGATCTACATTACTGCTTTCAGTTATTGTTTCCATTGTGATCTACATTACTGCTTTCAGTTATTGTTTTTGTTTCCATTGTGATCTAACATTACTGCTTTCAGTTATTGTTTTTGTTTCCACTGTGATCTGGCATTACAGCTCTCAATTGTTTTGTCATTGTTTTTCATTGCGACTTATCATTGCATTTTTTAGATTACTTTGTGATTTGACGTAGGTAGGCCGTGCGTACCCTCATTCGCACGACTTTTCCAAAAAGGAAAAAAATATATGTGATCGTAGACATCAACTTTGTCAAAAAGAAAAAAAATAATAATAAAAATAAATAAAAATATTTTGGTTAACTAAAAGCCAACATGTTTTGGAAAAGAAATAACTTTTGACCTCTCTTTGAAAAAATAGATTTACTGATCGTGACACAAAGGCTTTGTTGAAGAAAAAAAGTGTGTGTACGCACCAGAAGGATGAATGCTGTGAAAATTTTCCCGAACGCCCAAAATAGACTCGGATAAATGTATGAATTGATAAAGGAGCATATTTTGGAAACACTGGGTTGACTTAAATAGGAAAAATCATGAATCCTGAGCCCTAGTGTCGCGTGACCACAAAAACATGATGCTTGAATGTCCACATAGGTGCATGCATGACCAGTTTTGCATAAAATTTCCGAATCATCATTGTTGCACGCGTGTCATGGAAATAATGTGGGACATCCTTTTACCCCTGGACTGCTGACCAAACCAACACCCTGACATATATCATGTCCAGTCAATATGCAAGCTCTGAGCCAAGATCCCAACTCACTATTAACCTTGGCCCGAGATGAGAATTTTGGTCCTCGCCCTCAAAAGAAAATAGATGAAAACCAAAAAGAAGTTCCTGATCAAAGATCGGAAGAAAACCACAAAAAGAAAAGATTCTCAGTCAAAGATTGGAAGAAAACAAAGAAAAGAAAAAGAAAATCCTCGATCAAAGATTGGAAGAAAAGGAAAGAATTATATGGAAGGGTCTTCGAACCAGACAGTATCTGAACAATACAAAATTGTCACAAGCAAACAAGAAAAGAAAGGAAACCACAACTTGAAGTGGTCTTCTTCCTTTGATTGCCAACCAAAATCCTATGCGTTGGTGACTTTCTTGCCCCACACTAAACATAAACAGAAAAGGAAAAGGCCAAAACACTTGGATCCAAATTTCCCCAGCAAAAACACCATTCCCGAAAAAGTCCAATTGATCCATGATCACGCATGTAATCTTTGATTTGACAGGAAATGATTTGCAAAATCAAGTCATGACATATCTATGGTTCGGAATAAGGATGAAACACTTGCCCGTGTTAGGTTCATACACTCTGAGTGATTTTCTTCTATTTTCAGTTGGACCTGATGTTTCCTCTTAATGATCGTTTAGAAATGAGACGCTAACATCCAAAATCTTATTTGTGGTTATGAGAAAATTTCATCAGCATACTCTTCTTCCCCAATAGACACATCTTTTTTCTCCAAATTACATTTTTCTCTGATCAATTGGAGATTTTTGTTTCTTTACTAAAGCATGTTCGCATTTTAGTGAAAGAATGCAGAGACTAATGTCGTCTTCTGCACCTTTGCCATCCAGAGAAGGCGAGTCCGATGACATGCGGAGATACCTTATGGTTATCCGCACCTTTTGTCAACCAGAGGCAAGCGAGCCCGTTGACACGCAGAGACTAACATCGTCTTCTGCACCTTTGTCATCCAGAGATGGCGAGTTCGATGACATGCGGAGATACCTTATGGTTATCCACACCTTTTGTCAACCAGAGGCAAGTGAGCCCGTTGAGACACAGAGACTAACGTCGTATTCTGCACCTTTGTCATCTAGAGACGGCAAGTCCGATAACATGTGGAGATACCTTATGGTTATCCGCACCTTTTGTCAACCAGAGGCAAGCGAGCCCATTGACACGCAGAGACTAACATCGTCATCTGCACCTTTTGTCAACCAGAGGCAAGCGAGCCCGTTGACATGTAGAGACTAGCATCGTCTTCTACACCTTTGTCATCCAGAGACGGCGAGTCCGATGGCATGCGGAGATACCTTATGGTTATCCGCACCTTTTGTCAATTAGAGGCAAGCAAGCCCGTTGACATGCAGAGACTAACGTCGTCTTATGCACCTTTGTCATCCAGAGACGGCGAGTCCGATGACATGCGGAGACGTTCAAGTCTGACAATGCGCAAGATTCTTCTCTGCTAGGCAGAGACGATCAAGTTCGATAGCATGTGGAAACGTCATGGTTATCCCGTTTTATCGCTTTCAAGGCACTGAAGTTTTGCTGACGCTCCTGATGCCTTTTCTATTCTTTTAGGGTAAATCTATCACTTCCAAGTTTCGCTGGTTGGGATATTGATCGACCGAATGATGTTCCGCTTGAACAAAATTAGTGTCTTATCTTTACTTCCGTTTTATCACCAATAAAAGATAAGTAAAGAGGGGCAACTGTTATACCCTAATTTCGTCCGGGAGTACTTGCGTTCGGTCCTTGAACCTTGTTTGCTCCCTTCAGAACCCTCAAAACAAGCATTGTTTCATAATCCGTAAAGTTTCACAACATTCCGGAAGGAAAACGAGCATTGTTGCGTAATTTGTAAAATTTCGCAACATTCCGAAAGGAAAACAGGTGTCGTTGCTTAATCTGTAAAGTTCCGCAACGTTTCGGAAAGAAATCAATAAGAAAAACACAAAAGGGGGGTGTATTTAGTGAAAGGGGGTGCAAATAGCAACCAAGCCCACTTGGGCCTTCTTGAGGGTTCCAAAAGAAGGTGGTGCCTTCTAGTGGAAGCAACCCAGCTCGCCTGGGCGAGCTGGGCAGCAACCACCTCCCTCTTTTCTCCTATAAATAGGGGAACGAGGGCAGAGCAAATGGGTTCAGCCCTTATGGTATTGAGAAATCTCTCGAAATTAGTGAGAAAAATTGTTTCCGTGAAAAAAAATCCAAGCCGAGGTGCTTCCATAACGCTTTCGAGACGTTTCCGTAAGCGATTTCGTGGAGATTCTTCACCGTTCTTCACCGTTCTTTGTCGTTCTTTGGTCTTCAACCGCTAAGTTCCCAAAATTGAATCTTTCAATTCATTCTATGCACCCTTAGTGGTCTTTACTTGTTTTGAGTACTTTTACTTTCATTACATTTATTTTTCGTACCCTTGTTAACGAGCTTTTAACCGTTTATTTGAGTCGTTTCTCACCTAATAAATGATAAAATGAATTTCAACCTATCATTTGTGTTGTAATCTCGTTTAATCACCGTTAAAATAAAATTTAACCGATCGTTCACACTGTAACCACGGTTAAACCAAAAAAAGGCAAAATAATAATAAAATAATCAAAATATCTTTGAATAAAATAATTAAAAAAATCAATCGGACGTTTTTCGTTGGAAGTTTCCTTGAATGAATTGACTAATAACCAAATTGAAACTAAGGCTAAAATCAACTTGCAAATCAAGCTTTGTCCACAAAAATCACTAAAAACCGTTTTAAAGGTCCAACGCCTTAAACGGTCCTCTTCGCTTTTATCGGTTAACATGGACCGTTCGAAAGCATAAAATTAACATGTAACTTTACCGTTTTTGCAAGAACTACGTAGGTCTGATTTCCTCATCGCATCTGAGGATACGTAGGAGCAAGGGAAACACCCTTGTCGACCACACCAAAGTTAAAAACATAAAAAGCATAAAAACACAAAAAGACATAAAAAAAGGAATTTAAAACATTTTGAAGTCATATTTGCACACTTGATTAAAGGCTGTCATCCCTTGTGATGGACACGTGGGGTGCTAATACCTTCCCCATGCGTAAAAACAACTCCTGAACCTTTCACAATTAAAGTTCATAGACCACAGCTTTCCGATTTTTTCGACGTTTTCCTCAAATAAACGTTGGTGGCGACTCCACGTGCCTTCCTCCATTGGAAGACGCACCCGTGAGTCTTATGTCGCCCTCCCGCCGAAAGGTAGGTTGCGACAACAGGCATCAGACATATCTGGGTGTTTCATTGCTTCAAAGAGGTCAGAGGAGATTTCCTGATCCTCTACACTAAGTTCCAATCGACCTTTATCTTTGCCTACAACATAGCGAGTAGTTGCAATGCAAGGATATTCTGAAATAGTGGAGACTTCATCCTTTTCTTCTTTGGTGATCAATTGATGATGGATTGTGTTGACTTGAAGAATGATTTCTTGATGTGTTTCAATATCTGCATACTCTTCTTCTCTTATGACCACAACTTTAGTCATGTCAGCCACCAACTTACCAATCTGAGTCTCATCTCTTTTAAATGCTTGTTGCATTGAATCTATTGTACTATTGAATTGCATTAACAGGTCATCCAGATTAGACCATCTTTCTGCTTCATTGTGATAATAAGGTTGCCATTCTGATTCCCATTGATAATCTTCAAAAGAATAGTCCTTTCCAAACTGAGTTCCCTGCTGTTGCATTGAATAGCAATCACCTTTAGAGTTAGCTTGATATGTCATGAAGTTTGCCAATACACTTTCAGGATCAGGAGCTCTTCCTTTCTCATAATGATTGTACACGGTCGAATCTTGTCTCCAGTCGGATTTATTTATAGAATAGAAATAACAACTGTCTCGGTAATGTTCATGATACAACTGTAGAAGATTGTATTTCTTTGAAATAACTAGGCTACCTGTAGGAGATTCTATACATACAAAACACTAACAGAAACAACGGTTATCTAGTTCAAGACAAAAACAAATATGAATCGAAAGTAAATATTCACAGTTTATCAAAGAATAAAGAATAGACACCTAGGACTGAACTAACTTTCCAAATAGAAAGTGTTAGACATGTGGCCTCAGAAATCTTAAGAAGGGGTGAATTAATTTCCCACTAACAAACTTTTAACCCCCTTCTAAAAGAAGAGATATGCTCATAATGCAAAAGAAGCAGCAATCAATTTAATAATGTTCTTTAAACATGCTAGACAAAATTGATTGCAACAAAATAAATGAGATAAGGGAAGAGAGAATGCAAACACAGTTTTATACTGGTTCGGCAAAGTCCGTGCCTACGTCCAGTACTCAAGCAACCCACTTGATATTTTCCTTTCTCTTTGTAAATTCCTTTACAACTTCTGAACCACATAGGGACAACCCATCCTTTGTGTTCAGGAATTCTTATAACTTAAGAGACCCTCGATCCCTTAAACAATCTTTGTATAAGAAGAAAGAAGAGGAATTCTCTCTTGAAGAGAAGGATATTACAATTGAAGTCCATGGATGAACTCTTAGTGGATTTGCAAGTGTTTGCCTAAGAGTTTCTTCTGAGAGAGCATTTGGCAATGAAGTTCTCTTGGAATATCTCTCTCATTTTCTTTTGAGAGGATAAGACATTATGGACAAGTAAAACTCTCTACCAATTTTGTCCCAAGTCACACATATATATAGGCCTTTCATGGCCATTCAAAATCCAAATGATAAGATGTGACTGTTGGCGATATTCCTTGAAAATCCTCTCTGATAATCGCTTACAGCATTAGTGTAATCGATTATACAGTTAATTTTCTTAAACAGTTGTGACTCTTCATTTAAAATTTGAATTCCCAATGTTCAGAGTCTCTCGTAATCGATTACATATGATGCATAATAGATTACACACTTTCAAACCATTGGTAATCGATTACATGCATTGGTAATCGATTACATGTGCCTTGATAATCGATTACATGTATTGGTAATCGATTACATGTGCCTTGGATGACTTAAAACCTTTCATTTTGAGGCAAGGCTTGATCTTGAAGAAATCTTGAATCAAGGCTTTGTTTGTTGAAACAATCTTGTATTAATCTTGAAGCAAATGAGCCTTGTTTGATTCTTCTTTTGACATCATCATAATCATGTATACATACATTCACAGAAAGAATTTCCCCGGCAATGGTGCCAAAAACTTGTTCGAACCCGACAAGTGCACCGGATCGCGCAAGTAGTATAAAATGGTAAGAACTGAGTATCGAACCCTCGAGGAACTTGTGTTACTTGGTAAAGCTATATTCAGTGAATAGGTGTCTAGTTTGAAAAGATATGTGTGGACTATGAACAGGTATGTAAACTAACTATTAAAAGGAAAATCACGTGAGTAATGATGTGTAAAGACAAGTAGACAACATGTTGGTCTTCCTATTAGGTGCCTGATGTTATAAGGATATTCTCAACTTAACAATGCTCATGTGTTCTATGGTGTCTCCTAAAATGCTAAACCCCGATTCCTCATGATAGTCAAGCCTAGTCCTGATCAAGCATTGTCCTCAGATTCCTCTTGTTGGACTTAACTCAACCAGAACTGCATTAAGACAAACATACAAACAACTAGGTAATCGTACCCTAATCCCCCGTGATAATACGATAAACTAGCCCTGTCCTATCAAGTTCCAAGAATTAGACCAGTTTCCACTATTCAATGATCCTAACAAAGCATGCATCTACATGATCAAGGCAAAAATACACTAGAATGACGTACTGATAGCACAGAGAACACATAAAAACATCATTAAATAGATATACAGGTATTTACATCAAGTACCTACAAGGAAGAACCAACAATTTAGCTCTCCATATCTGGAAAGCTTCCTTTACGACAAAGAGAAAAGAAAAATGAAGGAGTGAAGAAATGCAAGTAGTGGGGATATCTCCTCCACCTCTAGAACCTCACAATCTCTCATAGACTCATCTCATGCTCTCAGGATGACTTCCTCTTCATGCTCAATTCTCTGCCAGTCTTTGCACAACAAAAGCTCTCACAACTCTCTAGAACTTGGACCTTTCTCTCTCTAGAAATCTCAGAACATGAAAATGCTTCAAGAATTTCCCAAAATCCCTCTCCATTTCTGATTTCAGGCTTAAATAGGTGGCCTTGTTAGTGCTTGCACGCTTAGCGCAACTCTGGCTCACTTAGCGCGCATTAGTGAATTTCGGCTTAGCGCACATTTTCTTGCTCAGCGGATGGACTCAAGCGGTGCGCTTAGTGGGATGACACCTTGCTCAGCGAACATGCACAACTCATCCTTCTTCCAGATTCTTCCTCGCGCTCAGCCAAAGGAATGTTGCGCTCAGTGGATGGCTCGTTGAGCCAGCAGATTGGCTTAGCGAGCAGATCAAAATCAGCACTTCACAAACTTGCCTAATTAACCTGAAATTGAGAGGAAAGGATTATTAAATACACAAAATGGGAGTACTAATTATTTATTACCTATCTTTAACAAAAAGTAATTACAACACTACAAAATAACCATAAATTGGAGGAGTTTGATACAATTTACACAGGTTTCTTACACAAAAGTTAGTCGTATTCATTGACTAACACTCAACATGTCTCTGAAAACTTCATTCATCAATGATTGAAATGTAGAGGGTGTGTTCATCAACCTAAAAGCATTACTAAATATTCATAATGTCCTTCATGGGTCCTGAATGCAGTTTTATGTATATCCTTCTTCCTAAATTGGACTTGATGGTACCCAAATTTCAAGTCTAGTTTAGAGAAAAAATGTGCCCCATGCAATTGATCTAACTCATCAATTACAGGAATGGGAAACTTATCCGGTACCATCACCTTGTTTAAAAGACAATGTCATACCCTAATTTCGTCCGGGGACCTTTGCTTGATGACATGCGACTTTTCTTTGGTCCTTGTGAGGTGCTTGGCACCCATCATTAGGCAATTTGTGAAATTCCAGGACATGCCGGAAAACCAAAAAAATATTGATGCACAAATCCGTAAGTTTCCGTGACACACCGAAAATCAAATGGAAGCATCGTTGCATAATTAAGTGAGGTTCCGTAACATTCCGTAAGTCAAAAAGGGGATGATTATGTAATCCGCAAGGTTCCGTAACATTACGGAAAGAAAACAAGTATCGTTAGCAAATTCGTAAGTTTCCGTAACTTTACGAAAAAGAATCACCAAAAAAAAAGCAGAGGGGTGTACCTAGTAAAAATGGGGGTGCAAATAGCACCCAGGCCCACTTGGGCCCTCCAGAAGGCTGTTGCTTCTGGAGGAAGCAACCTGGCTCGCCTGGGCGAGCTGGGCGGCAAGTATCTCCCCTATTTTGCTATAAATAGGGGAGGAAGTGAAGAAGAAAAGGGTTCAGCCCCTTAGGCACTTCCCTCTCTTTCGAATTTGCTTGGAAAAATTGTTTCCGTGAAGAAAATCTAAGCCGAGGCGCTTCCGAAACGTTTCCGTAACGTTTTCCGTGAGGAATTTCGCAAAGGTTTCGACCGTTCTTCGACGTTCTTCATTCGTTCTTCATCATTCTTCGATCTTCAACGGATAAGTACCTCGAACCAAGCTTTTCGATTCATTCTATGTACCCATGGTGGTCCACATTGTGTTTCGTGTATTTTTATTCTCATTCCATTTACTTTTTCTACCCCCTTTTGACGTGCTTAAGCCATTTTACTTAAGTCATTTCTCGCTTAACTTAAAAATAAAATAAATTTACACCGAACATTTGAATTGTATTATCCGTAAACTTCGGTTAAAATGAATTCCGACCGTTCGGTCGTGCCGTAACCACGTTGGAAATCAAAAAGAGATAAAATAATAATATAATAACAAAAATATACCTTTTAGTAAAATAAAGCGGAAAATCAATCGGACATTTTCTCTTTGGGATTTCTCATTCTTAATTGAATTGACTAATAACTAAGGTGAAACTAAGGCTAAAATCAACTCGCCTAGTCAAGCTCGTCCACAAAAATAGGTTTTTGAAGTTTGTCATTTCAATTTCTCACTAAGTAAAATGGATCATTTTTAAGGTCCAACGCCTTAAAATGATCACCTCTTAAAGTTAAAAAGAATCACTTGATAGAAAGAACTACGTAGGTCTGATTTCCTCATCACAATTGAGGAATACGTAGGAGCAAAGGGAAACACCCTTGTCGACCACAAAAAGAGAAAAATATAAAAAGGGTATAAAGGATATAAAGACGTAAAAAGGGAACATAAAAAATCAAAGTCATGTTTGCACATTCGATTAAAGGCTGCCGTCCCTTGGGACGGACGTGTGGGGTGCTAATACCTTCCCCGTGCGTAAATACAACTCCCGAACCTTTCACTTAAAAGTTCGTAGATCGCGTCTTTTCCGGTTTTTCCGACGTTTTCCTCAAATAAACGTTGGTGGCGACTCCACGCGTATTCCTTTCGTGGAACACGCATCCCGCGAGTCACGCGTCGCCCTCCCGCCGAAGGGTAGGTTGCGACAGTTGGCGACTCCACTGGGGACTAGTTTTTAGAGAGTTAGGCCATTTAAATCTTGTGCAATGTTTTATCGTGACTTTCTCCTTTGTTGGTTTCCCTTTATTTGTCTTATGTTCTTGTGTATATAAACTCTTTGTTGCTTTTAGTGCGTTTTAAAATGTATGCATGAGGTAAATATTTATTCATTTGATGCACACAAACACTAACACTCTTTGCACACACTGTGAGTTGAAAAAGGGCCCTATACCCGGGTTCGTGGGAACATAAGGAGTGGAGGTGAATCTGTGATCATGCTAGGTCACCGACTTGCTTGATTACAGTGAACCCTCATCTAGAGCTTTTCTCTTTGAAAACTTATTGTTGCTAGTAGTCCCTACTGCTGCAATATGTTCTTCAAAGGGGATGATACCTCTAGAGACCATCAAGAGAGATATGACCACCTTGGGGGTTATCACTAAAAGCCTAGTTAGCTCTCTCCCTTATAGGTCCTTTAAATAGGGGCACGGAGCAAACACGCTGTGTGCCATCTTTCACACTGCCATGCATAAGTATCATATACCCTTTTGCTTATATTTGTTTGTGAATATTGTCGTACTATGTACATCCCCGTGTTGTGCCTTTCGCATATGCATCATGCGTGGGTTTCGTCTTTGATCCCCTCACTTTAGCAAACTGACGGAGGGTCCGTGTCGCCTTCTTAAAAACATACGTTGGGTGCCATGCTGCCCAAACGTTGTATCCAAGAAGGAAACAATTTCTCGGGCTCCCGTATTCGTAAATTGCATTCGTGTCATATGCATTTCTTCATGCATTCATCCATTCCACCCATGATAGATGTCGGAGTTTTGATTCGCACTAGATTTTATTTCACTTTAGTAAAACATGGGATCAAGTCAAAAGCCTTCACTTAAAAAGAGGTTCTATCCAGTCAAGGTCAAGAGCCTAGGGATCACCAGTCTAAGAGAGTTAGGGCAATTGATGGGTCAGCTCCAGCGGCAAGCTTTTTGTAAAGCTTACGGTAAAATCTGGGACCTAGCCATGGTAGAAGTCTCCACAGAGGCCATTGCCTCCCTCGCCCAATATTATGATCAGCCGTTGAGGTGCTTCATCTTTGGGGACTTCCAGCTATCACCAATGGTGGAAGAATTTGAAGAGATCCTAGGATGTCCTCTAGGGGGAAGGAAACCATACCTCTTCTCAGGGTTCTACCCCTCATTGGCCAAAATTTCTAAAATAGTCCAAATCTCGGCGCAGGAATTAGACCGCCAAAGGCAAGTTGAAAATGGGGTGGTCGGAATACCGAGAAAATATTTGGAGGTAAAAGCAAGAATCTTGGCAGATAAAGGCGAGTGGATCCCGTTCATAGATATTCTCACACTGTTGATTTTCGGGGGGGGGGGGTCCTCTTTCCGAACGTGGATGGGTTGGTGGACCTAGCAGCGATCGACGCTTTTCTCGCCTATCATAACCACAAGGAAAGCCCGGTCGTCGCTATTTTGGCCATGCATGACACGTTCGACCAGAGATGTGAAAAGAGCGGCACAAGAATTGTTTGTTGTACACCGGGTTTCTATGTGTGGCTGGTTTCGCACCTTTTCCTCCAAGAAGGTAGGCCCGTCTATCCGCTACAAGGTCACCGCTCGTGCGTCGAAAAAAAGAAAGACGAATTGGGATCAACTCTTAGCAAGCAAAGAAGGAGCATCTGTCAACTGTTTCCCTCGATGGAAGGAAGGAAGAACCGAAGTTCTTATTTCATGCAGAGGATTTCCAAATGTTCCCTTGATGGGGACAAGGGGTTGCATCAGCTACAATCCCGTTCTTGCTATAAGACAACTTGGCTATCCTATGAGAGGAGCACCACTAGAGGAAGAGATCGTGCCTGTCATTTCATGAGGTTTCAATAAGACCAATTTGGAGACACTTCAGAAGGTCTGTAAGGCATGGGAGGTGTTGCAAAAGAAAGACAAGGAACTCAGAGGCAGTAACAATGGGCTACCGTGAGTGGTTGAAAGCCCACGTGCAAGGTTCGGATTGGCTCCCAAGTCTGAGAGCCACTAAAAGGGAGGAAGATGAGGCACCGGAGGAAGACGAAGGGGTGCAGGCCCTTAGGAAAGAACTCAAGCAAGCTCAAATAGTCAAAGAAAGGTTCAAATCTGCAGCTCTTAAGATCCGAAAGGAGAATGCCGAACTGGGAGATGTAAATATAGCTACCACCAAGGCTTTGGAACAAGAGACCAAAAGGGCCCGTAGGGAAGAACATAGCCGGAACAAGTTCCGAGGGGCTCTGTGGGGCAGTAACAGCGAACTTAAACTCCGAAGAGAGGAAAGGGACCAATCGCGGGTAGACAGGATGAGTTGAAGGCTTGCTCGAGGTCCAAGAGAAGTTTGTCTTAGCGTTTATGCGAGACAGAGACCAACATGTTAGCCATCATCAGCAGGTATCAAGAAGAACTAAGCCTAGCCACAACCCACAAGCATAGAGTGGCGGGCGAGTATGCCCAAGTCAGCAGAAAGGGAAGCAAGGGAAAGGGTAATTGATTCATTGCACCAAGAGGCAACAATGAGGATGGACCGCTTTGCTCTTACTTTGAACAGGAGTCAAGAACTTCCCCGATTGCTAGCCGAAGCCAAAGCAATGGCGGACACCTACTCCGCCCCCAAGGAGATCCACAGACTTCTCAGCTGTTGTCAGCGTATGATAGACTTAATGGACCATATGATTAGAAACCGCTAGGAAGTTTGTATTGTCGCTCAGATCTTGACTAGTTATAACTTTTTGAATAAAATGAGTTTATCCCACGTTTTTACTCCAAAAATCAGTGCGAATCAAGTCACTCCCGCATTTTATCTCTAGTATGCATTGTATGTTGGTCTCGTCCTTTGTCACGGGAAGCCGGAAGGTCCATATCACCTTCTTAACTGTACACATAGGGCACTGCGCCCCCAAATGCGCAAGTAAGAAGAGATAATTTTCCGGGCTCTCGTGTCCGTAAAATGCATTCATATCATGCATCACATAAGCATCTCTTCATAACATCATAATGAACATATCGTTCCTGCATTTGTCCGTTATCATATTCCAGCCTCACATTTTGCATGAGTCATGGCATCATCATATGCGTTCAACAAACTTTTTGATCTGCAAAATTGCATACCATTTGTTTTCATGTTTGCTCATCCTTGCATTTTCCTCTACAAAACAAAAACAAAAAGGGGAAGCGTGAAACTTCACACTACATTCTTAGTTGCATGTGTTAGGCACCATGAGCCAACCATGTTGGGATCATAAACCCATTTCTAAAAAAAAAAAAACACACAACAACAAAACAAAATAATTGAACATGGTACCTAATGCATGGTTAACTAGGAAATGGTGTTTCTTCGGACATCTCAATTTCATAATTACATTTTCCATGCATAGCTTAAAGTATGCCCGAGTCATTCATCCCTATGAGATGTTGTTGAAGTATTGGCGATCAGAATTGCCATTCCTTGGATTATAGGGTTGAACCAAGCTCATACTTTTACAAAAAGGTTCATCAAGTCAAGTTGAAATATAGAAGTAACTGTCTTGCAAAATTGGGGCAAAAGATGAATCGAGTCACATCGCTGCTTCGTCTATTGCCAAACATATTTAGGATTGTTGATGTCCTTGTTACTTCTAGTTTCACCTTGACAAAGATGTCATGGACCATGTTGAAAATCTAAATTGATTCAACCCCATATCCTGCGTAAAAATTCGCAATACTTCAACTGTACATCATTCGCATACATCCATGCTTTTCATTGGTTGCATTGCTCATTGCATTCTTTCCTTGAAAAATAAAATAAAATAAAATAAAATGAACTAAATCATTGTTATCAAAAAGAAAAGGACACGCTTTACGGCGCCCTTACCGAACTCGTGCTAGAGCTAGAGTGATGGGTGAAGCAGAGGAGGTGCAAGAGAAGATGAAGGCCGACATGGAGGCCATGAAAGAGCAAATGGCCACAATGATGGAGGCCATGATGAGCATGAAGAAGATAATGGAAGCCAATGCGGTTATAGTTGCCACTACTAGCGCTGTCGCTAAGGTGAACCCGATGCTCCCATCTGGCCTGAAGCAAATGAATCATCCAACCTCAAATATGGTAGGCAAAGATTTGGGAAGTACGGATGACCCCATGATGTGCAAATTCAAAACAAGCACGCCTCCCGCCATATGGCTTGCCTCCCAAACTATACACCACCCAATGTGGCGTACATTCCCAATGAGGATGTCAATAACTCCACACCCATACTCATTAAGAGCTAACAACCTCAATCTGATCATGCACATGTCTCTCGACCCATGGAGGAGACACATGGAATGCCCCACCACAATCTAGCCGACTTCGAGCCTTGCCTCGGATATGCCACTGAAGGGCAAGCAGTTGGTGGTATACCCCTGCAGAACACTTTGGAGGGCCCTCAGTGTCACCCACGACCACAACCCTCGCAGCGGTTAAAAACCCTCATGCTATGGCAGAAATGGGAAAGAGGAAAGGCTCAGGGCCATTGAAGGAGGTAAAGATTATGCCTTTGCTAACCTATAAGAGTTGTTCCTAGTACCCAATATCATCACCCCTCCCAAGTTCAAGGTGCTGGACTTTGACAAGTACAAGGGGACTACTTGCTCCAAGAACCATCTAAAGATGTATTGTCGGAAGATGGGGGCATACGCAAAAGATGAGAAACTGCTGATACATTTTTCCTGAGAAAGTCTTACTAGGACAACTGTCACCTGGTATACTAACTTAGGAACCTTCCTGAGTCCATTCTTGGAAAGACCTAATGGTTGCCTTTGTTAAGCAGTGTCAGTACAATTCTGATATGGCTCCGGATAGGATGCAACTACAAAAAGTGTGCAAAAAGGGGGCACGAATCTTTCAAAGAATATGCCCAAAGATGGAGAGACTTGGCAACTCAAGTAGCACCCCCAAAAACAGAGAAAGAGATTATCACAATGATAGTAGACACGTGACCGGTGTTCTACTATGAAAAAAATGGTGGGTTACACACCTTCAAGTTTTACAGATTTGGTCTTCGCCAGCAAAAAGATCGAAGTGGATCTGAAAATAGGCAAATTTAATCATCCTGCTTGGACGAATGAGAAAACTGGGGCAAATAAAGAGGGTGAGGATGAGGGAGAAACCCATGCTGTGACTGCCATTCCTGTACGGCCAAGTTTCCCACCAACCCAACAATGTCTTTACTCATCCAATAACAAACCTTCTCCTTACCCACCGCCCAGTTATCCACAAAGGCCATCCCTAAATCAACCACAAAGCCTGTCTACCGCACTTCCAATGACGAAGACCACCTTTAGCACAAACCAAAAAAAAACACCAACAAAAAGGAATTTTGCAGCAAAAAGCCTGTAGGGTTCACCCCAAATTCCGTTGTCATATGCTAAACTTGATCCCATATCCACTCAATAATTCAATGGTAGCCATAACCCCAACCAAGGTTCCTCAACCTCCATTTTTCTGAGGATACGACTCGAACGCAATGTGTGCTTATCATGGAGGAGCCCCGGGGCATTCCATTGAGCATTGTATGACCTCGAAGCATAAAGTGTGAAGTCTAATTGATACGGGCTGGCTGAAATTTGAGGAGAATCGCTTGTTGAATCCTAACATTGACAAGCAACACCATACATGGTTCAATTCTGGAAGCTGTTGTTATGACTCATCAGGATTTTCAAGTTTATGCCATAAACCACAGTTACAATGCTAAATGATATGGATAAAATGGACATCCTTGTCTCTCTCATCCTCTCACGAACACATCTTTGCTTATTCAACTTCCACCGGAATGTGAGTGTAAGCCATTGGTCTGTTTGCTCAAGCAACCTGCGCTCTTGAGTGTTGACTTCCAAGACCGTTCAATCAGAGATTACTCATCTTGCACGTTGGTGGGGGTGTCGTAAAACGACGAGAAAAGTAAAAAAAAAAAAAAAAAAAAGAGGGCATTTGATTGACTGTGTTTTCAAGTAAAAATATAGACGTTCACGTGACCTCATTTTATCATGCCGGAAAGTTTGTCTTCTTAGAGAAGCGAGTTGTCAAGAATAGGATGTTGGACAAATGGCCTCAGTTATCTTAAGAAAGGGGGGGTTGAATTAAGATGCAAAGACTATTCCCCAATTGAACTATCACTCTTTCTTTTTGGATTAACAATGCACCCTTAACATGAATTACTCAAAAGACAATTCAAAATAAACTTCTTTAAAGCAAAAGATAAATAAGAATAAAAGAAGTTTAAAGGAAGAGAGGAATGCAAACTTGATTTATACTGCTTCGGCCACTTCCCGCGCCTACGTCCGGTCCTCAAGCAACCCACTTGAGATTTTCCACTCTCTTTGTAAAACTCCTTTTACAAAGTCTGAACCACACAGGGACAAGCCTTCCCTTGTGTTCAAGAATCCTCTACAACAAGAGACTCTCAGTCTCTTAATCCCTTTTCAGAAGTAAGAAGAAGAGAAGAAGAAATCTCTCTTAAAAGGGATAGATTGTACAATGAAGACCAATCAAAATTCCTTATTGAATATGCAAGTGGTCGACTAAGGAATCTTTTTGAGAGGATAAGATAGTTCAGTTCAGAAAAAATATTAATCTTTTGAGAGGATAAACTTTGTGGGCAATGAAAACTCTCTTTAAATTCGTGCTTCCAAGCCACCTTTGATGCCCATTCATAAACCATTTGAATAGATGTGACTCTTGGAAATTATTTTCCGAAAATCCCCTCTGGTAATCGATTACAAGACTTGTGTAAACGATTACAGGTTTTAAAAATTTGAATTAAAACATTTTCAACTGCTGGTAATCGATTACCAGAGAGCAAATCTCAATTTGAAATGATAGAATTCTTTGGTCAAACCTTTTGTTTTTAAATTTGGTAACTTCTTCCTAATATTCTAGAGATCAACTTGATCATATATCTTGATTTCTTGTCTCGAATAAAACTTAGAAGCACTTGATCCTTCGGCATCATCAAAACATCAAAACATCTTGCTTCTACATAGGAGTCATTTGACTTAATCCATCAACTGAAAAAAATCCTTCAACTATTTCTCGTCCTTGGAAAATTCTTTTTGCAAAAATCAATTGCTTCTTTCATTCTCCCTTGCTACAAGGTTATGAAAACAAAACAACGATGGATACCTTAGAGCCCTACACTGGGGCAATGAAAGGCACTATGCATAAACCTCAAACGAACCTAGGGACAAATTAGAAGTTCTCACCCAATAGGTTCCTTGCTACAAGGTCATGACGAAAGACAACGATTGGTACCTCAAAGCCTTACACTGGGGCAGTGAGGGGCACCGTGCATGAGCCTCAAGTGAACATAGGGACCGATCAAAAGTTCTCACCCATCAATGTTTTTAACAAAAAAGGGGGGGACAAACCCTAGGATTTCAATGGATTGATCAAACATCAAACGACTCCATTGCCGTCACTCTAAAATGGTCAAGTGACTAAATCAAACAGAACACACACTCTGAGGGAGTTCTCGGAGAGATTTGCAAAAGATAGGATAAGGTTGCATGGACTATCACCTCTTTCAAAAGGACAGTCAATTTGTGTTTTAAAAAAAAAATCAAATCAAAACCAAAATCACAAAATAGGGAAAGAATGTCATGAACATTGTACAACTTTCCATTACATTGCATTGTTTCATATGTGGTCCGCATTTACCAAATTTCACGACAATGGTTGCATGCATCTGCATCCCTAAAAATCATGTTAATTGCATAGATTTCCTACATCTAATGTCCAAATCTTATGGATTTGGGATGACCGGCCCTCTCGATGAGTCGATCTCTTGCTTTCTCATAAGGGTGGACCCTTGGGTACTTGTACCTATCGCCTTGAGAGGACTACACGTCCTCACCTTGAGAGGACTGCACGTCCTCACCATCAGAGGGCTGCACGCCCTCACCTCCAGAGGACTACATGTCCTCGCCTTGAGAGGGCTACACGCCTTCACCTTGGGTACTAGTTACCCTCACCTTGAGAGGACTACACGTCCTCGCCTTGAGAGGACTACACGTCCTCACCATCAGAGGACTGAACGTCCTCACCTTCGTAGGGCTACATGCCCTCACCTTTAGAGGACTACATGTCCTCGCCATCATAGGGCTACATGCCCTCCCCATCAGAGGGCTGCACGCCCTCACCTCCAGAGGACTACACGTCCTCACCTTGAGAGGGCTACCCGCCCTCGCCTTGGGTACTAGTTACCCTCACCTTGAGAGGACTACACGTCCTCGCCTTGAGCGGACTACACGTCCTCACCATCAGAGGGCTGCACGCCCTCACCTCCAGAGGACAACATGTCCTCGCCTTGAGAGGGCTACACGCCCTCGCCTTGGGTACTAGTTACCCTCACCTTCAGAGGACTACACGTCCTCCCCGTGAGAGGACTACACGTCCTCACCATCAGAGGGCTGCACGCCCTCACCTCCAGAGGACTACACGTCCACGCCTTGGGTACTAGTTACCCTCACCTTCAGAGGACTACACGTCCTCGCCTTGAGAGGACTACACGTCCTCACCATCAGAGGGCTGCACGCCCTCACCATCAGAGGACTGCACGTCCTCACCTTCATATGGCTACATGCCCTCACCTTTAGAGGACTACATGTCCTCGCCATCATAGGGCTACATGCCCTCACCTTCAGAGGACTACACGTCCTCACCATCAGAGGGCTACACGCCCTCGCCATCAAAGGACTGCACGCCCTCACCTTCATAGGGCTACACGCCCTCACCTTTAGAGGACTACACGTCCTCACCATCAGAGGACTACACGTCCTCACCTTCAGAGGACTACACGTCCTCACATCAAAGGACTACACGTCCTCACCTTCAGAGGACTACGCGTCCTCACCTTATAGGACTGCATGTCCTCACCTTCAGAGGACTGCGTGTCTTCACCTTCGTAGGGCTACAAGCCCTCACCTTCAGAGGGCTACATGCCGTTGCCATCAGAGGACTACACGTCCTCACCTTCGTAGGGCTACACGCCCTCACCTTCAGAGGGCTTCACACCCTCGCCATCAGAGGACTGCATGTCCTCACCTTCAGAGGACTGCACGTCCTTACATTCAGAGGACTGCACTTCCTCACCCTCAGAGGACTGCACGTCCTCACCCTCAGAGGACTGCACGCCCTCACCTTTAGAGGGCTACGCGTCCTCATTTTCAATGTGCTCCACATCCACACCTTAAGAGAATTTAAGGTCCTCTGCCCTTAAATGCTTAACTGAGACTTGCACTCCCGATTAAGGGGCCAATAGTTTCCTTTTAACAGTTCCTGGGCCACCACCTGATATTGGAGGAGGGCCAACTGTGCGAGCACAACCAGAGAGGGAGGCTATCACACAGCTACTATGTATACCGGGGCAAGATTTCACCCGTGCCGCTGCAAAGAGACGAGTGTGGGTCATGCGCACCAACATGACCACTCTTACACAAATATAAATGACGTTGTTACTTAGCAACATTCTGCCCAGCGACCGTAATGCTGATATCCCCCTGCGGAAGTATCAGTTGGTCTGTGCCGTCCCGACATAGGTAGGTATGCATTATTTCCAACTAATTTCTAATGTCATCTACTATTTGCAGGGATCGCGCCCACAAGACACCTAGTGGACCCAGAAAAGTCCAACAGGGACCTGGGGTTTCCAGCTCTGGTTACGGGCCTCTATCAGTCCTACAGGGTGCCCGTACCCCCCCCAGCAAGGTCATGCCCTCCCGACATAGGTAAGTATGCATATGGTTCAAACTGATTTCTGATGTCATCTATTGTTTACAGGGATCGCGCCCGCAGGACACCCAGTGGACCCAAAGAAGTCCAACAGGGCCCTGGGGTTTCCAGCTCTGATTACGGGCCTCTGTCAGTTCTACAGAGTGTCGGTCGCCCCAACAAGGTCATTAGGCCCCGTATTAACCGGGCTTTCATCAAGAAGTACTGCGCCCCCAGACGGGCGCAGGGCGAGACACCACAGTAGCATTGGGATGGCTGGTAGCGGGCAATAGACGCACCGCCACCACCTCTAGAGTTCACCTCTGCTCATCCACAAAAAGGTTTGAGTATTGCCTACACCACATGACCGACCAATAGGCGACCAAGTCCAAAGCCAAAGGTAAGCAAAGTACTAGGTCGGTGACCGACAAGTCATAAGGCGTCCAGCTCAAGACATTAAAGAAGCGCTACTAGGAGGCAACCTAGTAACTTTTAAATTTCTGCTTGCTATTTGATCACCTTTTGTTTCTCAAGTCATATTGGGACACACCTAGTTGCTCATGATCCTAAGAATTTAAATAAAACGAGCACAAGCTCGAAAGGTAGTCATACCTTACAAAATATATATATATATGTATGTTTAGGTAGAAAGATACCTTAGATATGCATGTATGTAAACAAAAACACACTTCACAAAATATATATATGTATGTTTAGGTAGCAAGATACCTTAGATATGCATGTATGTAGCAAAAAGATACCTCACAAAATATATATATGTATGTTTAGGTGGCAAGATACCTTGGATATGCATGTATATAGCAAAAATACCTCACAAAAATATACACATGTTTAGGTAGCAAAATACCTCATGAAAAAAAAAAAAAGAAAAAAAAACAAACAAGAAAAAGAAATAAACAACTGATAATAAAAAAAAAGGAGAAAAAAGAATAATAAGTTGTCTAGCTAAAAAATCAACATGCTTTTGAAAAGAGATAACTTCCAACTTTTCTTTGAAATTTTTTTTTGCTGATCATAACTAGTTTTTGAAAAAAATGTGTGTACACCTGAAGGGTGAATGCTGTGAAAATTTTCCCGGACGCCCGAAATGGACTCGAATGAATGCACAAATTGATAAAAGAACATATTTTAGAAACATTGGGTTGACTAAAAATAGAGGAAATGAATCCTGAGCCCTAGCATCACATGACCATAAAAATTTGACACTTGAGTGTCCACATAGGTGCATGCATGACCATTTTTGCATGAAGTTTCCAAATCATCATTTTTGCATTTGTGTCATGGAAATAATGTGGGGCGTCCCTTTTATCCTTGAACCAAACCAAACCCTGACATGTATCATGTCTAGCCATTCTACAAGTCTTGAGCCAAAATCCTGACTCACCATAAACCTTGACCCAGGATGAGAATGTCAATCCTTACCCTCGGAAGCAAGAAGAAGAGAAGGAAAATTTCCAATCAAAGAAAAAGAGAAAGAAGATTTCCAATCAAAGGAAAAAAGGAAGCAAGGAAATTCCCAATCAAAGAGTGGGAGAAAGAAAAAAGGAAATAAAGAAAATTCCCAACCAAAGAATGGGAGAAAGTAAAAAAGGAAGAAAGAAAAGGAAAGAAAGCTCCTGATCAAGGATCGAAAGAAAACAGAAGAAATATGCAGAAAGGTCTTTGGACCAGACAATATCTGAACATATACAGAATTGTCACCAAATGAACAAAAAAGAAGGAAAGGAAACCATGACCTAAAGTGGTCTTCTCCCTCTGATTACCAACCAAAATCCTATGCGTCGGTGACTTGTTCGCCTCGCGCAAAACCAAAACAGAAAAGGAAAAGGCCAAAAACACGTAAAAGCCGAACAACCCACCAAAAGAACCCATTCCCAAGGGAAGTCCTATTGATTCATGATCACGCATGTAATTTTTTGATTTGATAGGAAACAATTTGCAAAGTCAAGTCATGACATATCTATGGTTCGGAATTAGGATGAAACACTTACCTGTGCGAGATTGATACACTTTGAGTGATTTTCTTCTATTTTTTTCGAACCCAGTGTTTCCTCTAAATGGTCATTTAGAAACGAAATGCTAACATCCAAAATCTCATTTATGGTTATGGGGGGGTTTCATCAGCGGACTCTCCTTCCCTGGTAGACGCATTGTTTTTCACTCAAAAAAGCATGTGCTGCTCTAATCGGTTGGAATATTGGTCTGTTTGCTAAAGCATGATTGCATTTTAGTGGAGAAAACACCGAGACTTTTTCAAGTCTCACAAGTTATCAAGAACTACGTAGGTCTGAGTTCCTCATTGGAGGATACGTAGGAGCAAAAGCCTCGCTTTTGTCGACCGCACCGCTTTCTGTTACCATGACCCAAGAGCTGGTAGCCCGCGGAGACACCTTACGGTTATCCGCACCTCGAGTGTGATTGATAAGCAGAGGCCAATATGGTCATCTGCGCCCTTTCCGGAGATGTAGGCATCTTCTGGTGGAGACTTTTTCAAGTCTCACAAGTTATCTAGAACTACGTAGGTCTGAGTTCCTCATTGGAGGATACGTAGGAGCAAGAGCCTTGCTTTTGTCGGCCGCCCCATAATCTTTGTCATACTGACCCTGAGGTCATGTGACATGCACCCTTTGTCATCCAGAGGCGGCGGGCCCGATGACATGCGGAGACAAAAATTGGTCATTCCGCACCCCTTTGCCATTCAGACACAGTCGTGTCCGATGGCACGCAGAGACAAAAATTGGTCATTCTGCACCCTTTGTCATCCAGAGGCGGCGGGCCCGATGACATGCGGAGACAAAATTTGGTCATTCCGCACCCCTTTGCCATTCAGACACAGTCGTGTCCGATGGCACGCAGAGACAAAAATTGGTCATTCTGCACCATTTGTCATCCAGAGGCGGCGGGCCCAATGACATGCGGAGACAAAATTTGGTCATTCCGCACCCCTTTGCCATTCAGACACAGTCGTGTCCAATGGCACGCAAAGACAAAATTTGGTCATTCTGCACCCTTTTGTCATCCAGAGGCGGCGGGCCCGATGACAAGCAGAGGCCAATGTGGTCATTCTGCACCCTTCGTCAATCGCGGCCGACAAGCCCGATGACACGCGGAGATTTACATCATCTTCCGCACTTACAAGATCTGTCATACTGACTTTTGAGTCATGTTGACGGGCGGAAATACCTGAGTGGTTATCCGTATAAACATTCTTTTGCTATCTGTAAGACAGAACGCTTGATAGCATGCAGAGACTGACATAGTCTTCTGCACGTTTTGTTCCTCCGGGAACAACAAGTCATTTGCATGCGGAAATTTTATGGTCACCCGCGACTCTCGTCAACCGAGAGGAACGAAATTAGTGTCATACCCTAATTTCGTCCGGGGACCTTTGCTTGATGACATGCGACCTTTATTTGGTCCTTGTGAGGTGCTTGGCACCCATCATTAGGCGATTTGTGAAATTCCGGGAACAACAAGTCATTTGCATGTGGAGATTTTATGGTCACCCGCGACTCTCGTCAAATCGAGAGGAACGAAATTAGTGTCTTATCTTTACTTTCCTTTTATCTCCCATAAAAGACAAGTAAAGAGGGGCAACTGTCATACCCTAATTTCGTCCGGGGACCTTTGCTTGATGACATGCGACTTTTCTTTGGTCCTTGTGAGGTGCTTGGCACCCATCATTAGGCAATTTGTGAAATTCCAGGACATGCCGGAAAACCAAAAAAATATTGATGCACAAATCCGTAAGTTTCCGTGACACACCGGAAATCAAATGGAAGCATCGTTGCATAATTAAGTGAGGTTCCGTAACATTCCGTAAGTCAAAAAGGCGATGATTATGTAATCCGCAAGGTTCCATAACATTACGGAAAGAAAACAAGTATCGTTACGAAATTCGTAAGTTTCCGTAACTTTACGAAAAAGAATCACCAAAAAAAAAGCAGAGGGGGGTGTACTTAGTAAAAATGGGGGTGCAAATAGCACCCAGGCCCACTTGGGCCCTCCAGAAGATTCCTCCAGAAGGTTGTTGCTTCTGGAGGAAGCAACCTGGCTCGCCTGGGTGAGCTGGGCGGCAAGCATCTCCCCTATTTTGCTATAAATAGGGGAGGAAGTGAAGAAGAAAAGGGTTCAGCCCCTTAGGCACTTCCCTCTCTTTCGAATTTGCTTGGAAAAATTGTTTTCGTGAAGAAAATCTAAGCAGAGGCGCTTCCGAAACGTTTCCGTAACGTTTTCCGTGAGGAATTTCGCAAAGGTTTTGACCGTTCTTCGACGTTCTTCATTCGTTCTTCATCGTTCTTCGATCTTCAACGGGTAAGTACCTCGAACCAAGCTTTTTGATTCATTCTATGTACCCATGGTGGTCCACATTGTGTTTCGTGTATTTTTATTCTCATTCCATTTACTTTTTATACCCCCTTTTGACGTGCTTAAGCCATTTTACTTAAGTCATTTCTCGCTTAACTTAAAAATAAAATAAATTTCCACCGATCGTTTGAATTGTATTATCCATAAACTTCGGTTAAAATGAATTCCGACCGTTCGGTCGTGCCGTAACCACGTTGGAAATCAAAAAGAGATAAAATAATAATATAATAACAAAAATATACTTTTTAGTAAAATAAAGCGGAAAATCAATCGGACATTTTCTCTTTGGGATTTCTCATTCTTAATTGAATTGACTAATAACTAAGGTGAAACTAAGGCTAAAATCAACTCACCTAGTCAAGCTCGTCCACAAAAATAGGTTTTTGAAGTTTGTCATTTCAATTTCTCACTAAGTAAAATGGATCATTTTTAAGGTCCAACGCCTTAAAATGATCACCTCTTAAAGTAAAAAAGAATCACTTGATAGAAAGAACTACGTAGGTCTGATTTCCTCATCACAATTAAGGAATACGTAGGAGCAAAGGGAAACACCCTTGTCGACCACAAAAAGAGAAAAATATAAAAAGGGTATAAAGGATATAAAGACATAAAAAGGGAACATAAAAAATCAAAGTCATGTTTGCACATTCGATTAAAGGCTGCCGTCCCTTGGGACGGACGTGTGGGTGCTAATACCTTCCCCGTGCGTAAATACAACTCCCGAACCTTTCACTTAAAAGTTCGTAGATCGCATCTTTTCCGGTTTTTACGACGTTTTCCTCAAATAAACGTTGGTGGCGACTCCGTGCGTATTCCTTTCGTGGAACACGCATCCCGCGAGTCACGCGTCACCCTTCCGCCGAAGGGTAGGTTGCGACACACAATAATCCACGCACAACTGCCATGTCTTGTATTTCTTTTTCACCAAATTTATTAGACTTGAAAATGCACTTTGACTGGGACGAATCATTCTATTGTCCATTAATTGCTATGCTTGCTACTCAATTTTAGTCTTGTGATGGTGTGGGTACCAATATGGCCTCACATTCAGTGGCCCCTAACCCTCCATCAAGGTAATGGCATGCTCTTTACCACATTGAAGTAGTAATCCCTTTGGTTCCCAAAAAATTTCAAAATACTCATCCAAAAGGCTGGTGATTTCGGGAAGGGGTTGGTCTGACAACATGTCACATTCAGAACCTAAAGGCTTGGAATGACTGATCTGTATCTATGTGCAAAACAACAACCCTTCGACCATGTGGTAAGGTTTACCAAACAAACTTTGTAAAGCAATCTATTCTACCACTCCTTTGGTCTCACCTTGTAATTCCACCCACTTGTTCTCTAATCGAAATTGCATGCTCTGTTTTCCCCCAATCGACCCACATGCGACCAAGAGAAGCTAGCCACGATATCCCTAATACAACGCCAATCCCTCTAAATCAAACAAGAGTGTATCAATTGGAATGGTGATTTCTCCCAACTTCAACTCAACTTCTTTGCAAGTTCCTTGTGTTGTGGCTCTGTACCCATCTCCCATTTTGGTTTCGTGTCAACTTCCCCTTTTGCGGTCAACACTTGTACTTCCCCCTCTTCCTCATCATCGTCGTCAATGAGCATCACCCTTAATTGACGATTTGGACATTGGTTTCGTGAATGAAAATTTCCCCCACACTCGTAACATAATCCTTTTTGTTGACATTCAAGCAGCTCATGGTAAGACAGAGAATGTATACCTCTATCTCTGGGTTTGTTATGATCTATGTCACGAAACGATCCTTTTCGAGGACCAGGCTCAGGCCCAGGTCCATTAGCATCACCATTGCGAATGTCCTTATTGCCGCAGAACGTTCCCCAATCAGACCCATGTTGACGTCCATAATTGGTGCAAAGGGTGAAAGGATTATGGTTTTCCTGATTGGACCACCCCGACCCAGTTTTGCTTCGAAATCCAACGCTCCTTCGTCCTGGTGATATACTCTTCCCCTCTGACAACTCATGCTCTACTACTCGAGAGAAATTGAGCAACCAAGAACACGATATAGTTCCCAACATTCACATACTACAAACCTGACCCCTGATTCCTTCCTTTAATCCATGAATGAAATTCCCAAAGTACTAATAATCAAGGAGATGAGGTACCTGAGCAATCAAACGTTCAAACTCCTAGAGATACTCATCTACTTCCTTTGTCTGTTGGAGCACAACAAATTGTTCATACACATCCCCTTTGTTGATACTCCCTGTCGCAACCTGCCCTACGACGGGTGTGCAAAACATGACTTCAAAATTGTCTATTTTCCCTTTTTATATTTTTTTGCTTTTTGGGGTCAACAAGGGGACTGGCCTTGCTCCTATGTATCCTCAGGTGTGATGAGGAATTCAGACCTACGTAGTTCTTTAAGTTCGAATGTTTGTGTGATAAATTGATTTTATGTTTTTTGAAAGATTTATTTTAATTGCGAACAAAAAGTTATATAAGGCATTGGACCTTGAAATGATCTCAAGTGATGTTTGATGAAAAGCAGAGAGAATCGTCCAGGCATTGGACCATGGAAACGATCTTTTAAATTTTGAAAAGCGGAGAGAATCGTTAAGGCGTTGGACCTTGAAACAATCTCAAGTGATATTTAATAAAAAAAGAAGTTAGTTGGTTTTATCTTGGTTTTGTTTATTAACTATAAATCTCTTTTATGACAACTTTATAACCCTAGCGATTGGTGAAGATTGAACTTTACAAAAAAAATGAGATTACCGATGATAGAAGGAAGAGATGAAGATGCACAAAATAACAAAGGGAAACCCTAAGGGTGCATAGATCGTGTCCAAATCCTTAAAAAAAACACTAACCGGATGACGAACAAAGAACACCGAATGAAGAACAATGTAGAGGTTGATTATAGTCACGATTCGGCAGCGCCTTGGCCTCATTTTCTCTTCTTTCTTCTTCTCCTTCCTTATTTCTCTCAAAATCTCTCAATGCTGAATGTTGGAACCCTTTACTTAGCCTCCCTCATGCCTATTTAGAGCAAAAAATGGCCTTTGGAACCATGGCATCTCGCCCAAGTGAGTTGATGCTTCATCTTGAAGTAAGCTGGCTCGCCCAGGCGAGCTGATTCCTTCACCCCTAAGCAATTTGGGGGCCCAGGCAAGCCAGGGTCCAAAAAACTCCCTGAAATGACCTTTTTGCCCATCCCTTTCGGTATCTTTCGCGTTCTTGATCAAAACATCCAATGATCATCTGTTTCGCACTGTAGCTGGCTGTTAGTCGTCTTATACGACTAACTTTTGTATAGAAAACTTTTTCAAAACATGTATAGTTTCCTCAAATTATAGTTCTTTTGTAGGAATTTCTAAGTAAATCTTGATATGTTTAGATACCTGTCATTAGAGTATCTTTAATTGAAATTAATGATAAAATCTGTACAATTTCAGGTCAAAAGAGGCTAAAGTCTTGAAGTGCTAAAAGGAACAGTTGTGCTAAGCGGAACTTGTGGGCTCAGCGCGCATCTACTGCTAAGTGGAGCTACAACGCGCTTAGCATGATGAGAGAATCTGGAAAAGCACAAGAATCGAGGCCACGCGCTAAGCACAAGATCAACTCACTAAGCAAGACGTTCGTCTCTTGCCAGGCTCAGCGCACGACTGGTGCCAAGCCCAAATCCACTTATTCACGCTAAGCGCGACGGTGGCGCTAAGCGTGACATCACAATTTCAGAGCCTATTTAAAGCCTGCTTTGTCAGAATTAGGGTAACACAACACTATTACCAGAGCTGCATACTTTTGCATAGAATTCGAGAAGAGTGCTCTTGAGGCAGCAGAGAGGCAACAACTGAGTAAGGAAGCTAGGGTTCATCACTTTGAGAGATTAGAGAGTGTTTTAGTGATTGTGAGGTGCGAAGAAGAGGAGGAGGGATCCCCCTTCCTGTGTAAGCAACAATTGCTCTGTACTTTCTGCCTCACTTGTATTAGGGTTCCTTGTATGGCTGGCTAAAAACCGTAGTTGGGGATTTCTAATGGATAGTTGATGTAACTACTTTTCATATCTAATTAATTGTGTTTTGTGTGTTCAATGCTTCTTTCAATGCTTAATTACTGCATGCTCTTGGTCTGATCACCCACTTGTGCGTACTGTTAGGTGACTTTAGCTTTGGGAAATGTATTGTTGTCTTAAAACTTGATAGAAGCAGGGCTAAATAACTACATTACCAGGGATGGATTGCGGGGTTATAGTTTTCTTATTATGCTGTGATGATAATGCTGTTTAAGTTAAGCTGAGTCCAACAAGAGGGATCTAAGAACGAAGCTTGGGTTAAATTAGTCTAAACTTATGAGGGATCGAGGTTTAGTACTTTAGGATTCAACATAGAACACAAGAACATGATCAATTAGAGAAATATCTTCATATGCATCAACTCGTTTGTTAGAAAGACCCAACGATTTTTACCTATTGCTGTCAACTTTTAATTACTTGCATTTACTGCTTTTTAACATAGAATCTAGTTTACTTTTGTTTCTATTCACAATTATCAATGTTTGTTTGTACAATGCCTAATTCCTGAATAAAACTCTGTCTAAGTAACAAGTTCCCTGAGTTCGATACTCAGATCACTCCGTTTTAATTTTCAATACTTGGCGACCCAGTGTGCTTGCCGCTATATCACTTCCCCTTTGATATAAGTGTTTGTAAATTTAAGAAAAAGGAATTTTTGGGTAATTGTGATGCAATCCTACCCTGCAAGGGCGTTGGATAGAAGACTCCAAGTAGATTGGATGCAAGAGAAGGCCCTAGGTTTCTCATGAACCTTAGGGTAGATTTCGGACCCATGGGCTAAGTATGAGCCTGCTTATCTTTGTACATATTAGATTAAGGTTTCATTATTTTTGGGCCTTGTATTTAGGGCTGCATAATATAGGTAAGGTACCCTAGAAATGTAGGATTTTTCAGCCCTTGTATTTTAGGGCACCTAGACTAGTTTTTGTATTAGGGGTAGTTTTGTAATTTCACATGCATTAAGTGAATATTTGATGTGTGTGGTTGGAAATAAATTTAATTGAATTCGGAGAAGCCCAATCCAATTAAATTTTAGAGGGGGAGGTGAGCATTTGCTTGCTACACCCCATTACCACATCATATAGTCACACTTTGTGCATGTCCTTCATGCTTTACATGCCTCACGACAGCTAAGTACACTTAGTGGAGAATCTTGGACTTGATCTTGGATTAGTGGGCTGAACCATAGCTAAAATTCACTAATCATAATTAGTGAAATTTTGGCTCCACAAATTCAATTTCAAATTCAAGTGAAATTTGAATAGAAATTCAAATTTCCCTCCAATTTTGTGTGACACTTAGGCTATAAATAGAAGCCATGTGTGTGCATTTTTTTCAACTTTGATTTTGAATATTAAACTTCAGATTTCAGAGCTCCTTTAGAGCACAAAATTTTGTGCTCTTCTCTTCCTCTCCCTTCATTCATCTCCTTCTTCCTCCAAGCTCTTATCCATGGCCTCCTATGGTGGTGAGCTTCTTCTAGACTCATCTTCTCCTTGAAGTGGCATCTCCTTTCTCTCTTCCTTCTCCATTCCGCTTCCATTCATCTTCCAAGAAGAAAAGGAATCCATTGATGAAGAAGATCGTAGGCCTACAAGCTCCAATGGAGCTTACATCAAATTGGTTTGCTCATTCTAAAGCATATGGAACAGTTTGACTTGATTTTGATGATATGGCAGTAGAACACTTTTATTTGGAAAGTTAGTTCATTTTTAGGTGTCTATTCTTTATTCATTATTCTTTGTTTATCTGTGAATATTTGTTTTTTATTCATATTTATCTTCTCTTATTGAATTGGATAACTGTTGTGTCTGTTAGTATTTTATATGCATAGATCTCCCATAGGAAATTTAGTTCCTCTGGACTTAGAAATTGAAGCTACATTGAGAAGGAACAGGGCTGAGAGGAGAAGGAAGCTTCTGCAAGACAGAACAGTCGCATCCATTCTTGAGGAAGAAACTCATTTTTCTAATTCATTATCACCTAATTCACCATCATCAATGGAATCCGCGATTCAATTGCCTGAAGCCACTATCATGGCAGACGAGCAACACCAGAGGATCACCCCTGAGGATTATTCAAGCAGCTCAATGCCGCAATTCTTTACTAGCATTGCAGATCCTGAAGTGCAAGCTCACAACATCAACTACCCGCATTCTTTGATTTATTTAATACAGGGGAATTTATTCCAAGGATTACCTAATGAAGACCCCTATGCCCATTTGGCAATGTTCATTTAAATATGCAACACAGTTAAGATTGCTGGTGTGCCAGATGAAGCTATTAGACTCAACCTATTCTCATTCTCATTGGCAGGAGAGGCCAAGAGGTGGCTTCACTTGTTTAAAAGTAACAGTCTTAAATCCTAGGAAGAAGTTGATGAAAAGTTTCTAAAGAAATACTTCCCAGAGTCCAAGACTGCGGAAGGGAAAGCTGCAATCTCTTCATTTGATCAGTTCCCTGATGAATCTCTGAGTGAAGCATTGGAGAGGTTCAAAGGTTTATTGAGAAGAACTCCCACCCATGGGTTTTTAGAGCCAATCTAATTGAATATGTTCATAGATGGGTTGAGACCACAAACCAAGCAACTGCTAGATACTTCTACAGGGGGAAAATAAAGTTGAAGACCCCGAAAGAAGCAACTGAGCTAATTAAGAATATGTCAGCCAGTGATCACGCCATCCTGCGTGACAGAACCCATCAACCCACAAAGAAAAGCTTGTTAGAACTATCATCACATGACGCTTTATTGGCACAAAATAAGTTGCTTTCTAAGAAACTTGAGATTTTAACAGAAACACTTAGTAAGTTGCCAACTAAACTGTCTATTGGTCAACCTTCACATTCTTCTATTTTGCATATTACAGGTTGTACCATCCATGGTGAGGCTCATAAAACAGGCCAATGTATTCCCGTTGAAGAAAACACACAAGAAATTCATTATATGGGAAATCAACAGCGACAAGGGTATACTCAAGGAGGATTTTCAGGCTTCCGGAAGAGTCCTTATAATCAACAAGGACAGTGGAGGTCACACCCGGGTAATCAGTTCAACAAAGACCAAGGTGGACCTTCGAACAAGCCAATCCAACAAGGGCCCAACATCTTTCAGAGGACTACTAAGCTGGAGGAGACTTTGACTCAGTTTATGCAGGTAACAATGTCAAATCATAAAAGCATTGAGTCAGCACTAAAGAACCTTGAGGTCTAGGTGGGACAATTGGCCAAGCAGATAGCTGACAAGTCATCCAATAGTTTTGTGGCAAACACATAAAAGAATCCCAAGGAGGAATGCAAGCTGTGATGACAAGGAGTAATAGGTTCGTGGAGGCTGAGGATGAGGAGAGTGTTGTGCATAAGAAGAAAGCTGCTGAAAAGAAAGGTACTAAGGGCAAGAGAAAGATGTGAGAGATGAAAGCAATCAAGAAAAAGAGAAACAAATAATGGTCAAGAAAAAAGAATTTAATGACCAATAAAAAGAAAAGGAAAATACAAAATTGAAAAGATGAAAAAAATGAAAATGAAGAGAAGAGTAGAAGTGATAAAGCTGTGAACGAAGGTAAGGAAGTACCATATCCTGTGGTACCTTCCAAGAAAGAAAATGACCGTCATTTGGCGAGATTTTTGAATATTTTTAGGAAATTGAAAATAACCATGCCCTTCAGAGAAGCTTTACAGCTAATGCCACTCTACTCCAAATTCTTGAAGGATATGCTAACATGGAAACATAAGTATATTCACCAGGAAAACATCATAGTGGAAGGAAATTGTAGTGTTGTGATTCAAAAGATCCTTCCACCCAAGCATAAAGACCCTGGGAGTGTAACTATTCCTTGTTCAATTGGAGAAGTCACTGTGGGAAAGACTCTTATTGACCTGGGAGCCAGCATTAATTTAATGCCATTCTCCATATGCAGAAGGTTGGGAGAGTTGGAGATCATGCCCACTAGGATGACTTTACAACTTGCTGACCGCTCCATTACCAGACCATATGGAGTAATTGAAGATGTTTTGGTCAGAGTGAAACATTTTATCTTCCTGACAGACATTGTTGTAATGGATATCTATGAAGATACTGACATTCCTTTAATATTGGGAAGGCCATTCATGTTAACTACAAGCTCCATAGTTGATATGGGTAGAAAGAAGCTGAAGATGGGTTTTGAAGATCAAAAAATTGATTTCGATTTTTTTGTTGAAGACAAGCCTGCTCCAGAACAAAATGTTTGCTTACAGGTAATGGAAGTGGGTCAAGAGGTTCTGGAGGTGAGAACCAAAACATGATGTCACCTATTGAAGTAAAAGCATCAAGCTAATGACGTTAAAGAAGCGCTTCCTGGGAGGCAACCCAGTTTTAATTTATGTTATCTTTATTTTTCATGCATTATATCATGTGGAACTTGCTTTATAATCTGTACATTGGAGTATATCAGCTTGTCCTTGATTTTTAGATATAAGGGTTTCAATATGGTGAGGAAGGGACTGAAAAATGACTTAGAAAACATTTTTCTAAAAAACAATCCTTTTGCTAAGCGCAAGCCTCACGCTAAGCGCATCTTTGTTCATGCGCTAAGCCTCGATTCTCAAGCGCTTAGCGATAAACCTTGGCATCTGAGACTGATTTGGTCCGCTAAGCTAGCCAAGGCTGAGCTAAGCCAATTTCAACTCGATCTGAATTCGGCTAAGCGATGGTCTAACCGCTAAGTGTCATGTAGTGTTTGGCTAAGCGCGACTAGTTGCCGCCAAGCTCATTTCTTTGCGGCCAGAACTGGGGTTCATGAAGCTAAGCGCCAGTCATGGCGGCTAAGCTGAATTCCTTGCGGCAATGTGAGTGCTAAGCGAGTCCTTTTCCGCAAAGTGCATGCTCCTCTATACTCAAGATGCATCATTTTAGCTAAGTTGGCTAGAGCCCAGCTTAGCGAGAGTTGCAGGTTTTTTGATCTGCATAACTCGCTAAGCGGTCTTATCCGAGCGCCAAGCCAAGCCTTTTTTTGTTTCAAAATAATAATAATAATAAATATATATATATATATATATATATATATATATATATATATATATATATATATATATATATATAAACCTGAGTTTGAATTTCAAAACGTCGGCTTAGCGTAGTTGCTTGCTTAGCGAGAAGCATAAAAACTGCTTAAGAGAGTGTAACGTCAGTTACACTTACAACTCCCAGAATTTTCAAAGCTTGTTCTCTGCATTCTCTCTCTCCAAAAATTCACCCATTGTGCATATGTGCTTCCCTTTCGCATTTTCTACTTACAATCACAAAACATTTATCATCCAAGTAAGTTCCTTGCTTTATATTCTCTTTTACTTGTCTAAACTTTAGGGTAGAAAACCTTACTTTTAGTTTTAGATTTTTAGGGTTTTAATGTTTTGTTAGAATTAGTTTAAGATTAGGAATTTATATACGTTTGTATTGTATTGAGTATTTTGGGAACGTTGCATGTCTAATATGCCTTTTAGAGGCTTGAAAAGTGCAAGAAAACGAACTGCGTTTTCTGCGTTCTCTGGAAAACGCGATGAACTCCCTAAGTGAGCATGCTGCACTAAGCGAGTTCATCAGTATTCATTGAATATGTGCATTTTCAGAAGAACTCGCTAAGCGCTCTTACCATGCTAAGCGAGTTCATCTTTTGAGGATGAACACTCATCCTCTTGCGGAGCTACCTGAGGCTAAGCGAGGCTGAATCGCTAAGCCCAGGTAACTTAGTCAAAAAAAATTTGTTGATAGTCGCACACTAAACTGAGCTTCCCTGAGCTAAGTGCATTTCGTTGCGGCAAAACCCATACTTAGTTTATTTTCTGAACTGTATGGTGCCGCTAAGCGCAACCTCTGAGGAGCTTAGCGCAAATCCTTGCAGCAGACCATAGGCTTAGCGGGCACTTGCCAGCTAAGCCAATTATGCAGAAGCTGAATTTCTGTAACTTCCGCTAAGCGGTAGTATTTTTTCGTGAAGGCCAGCTAAGCGAACCATGCCTCGCTAAGCCGCCAGTGCCTTTTTGAGTTTTATTTTTCAGTTTTTGAATTTGATCAACTTATGTCTTGTTTAGCTGTTTGGTTCCTTTATTTGCAGATGTCATCAAGAAAGAGGACTAGAACCGACGACATCCCTTCATCATCCATCCCAGCTCCTCAGTCAGCCGCCATAGAACCAGATGTCCAACACCTGCAAAGTTTAGTCCCTATGCTACAGAGCCTATTCAGAGGACAACTTATTATCATGCACAGCCTGCAAAAGTTGGCTCAGAACAGGCCAATTATCATGCACAACTTTTAAATATAAAAATCATAATAAATTTCAAGCACAATCAATCATCAATCATTTCAAATTAATTAAATTTAATTAACAATCAACTAACTATGCACAATACTTTCTAAAAAAAAATTCAAATTTCAAATTTTTAAATTTCAAATTTCAAATTTTAAATTTTAAATTTCAAATTTCAACTTCTAACATCCAATAACTTCCACTTTCAACTTTCAACTTCCAATAACTTCCATTTTCAACTTCCAACTTCCATTTTAATTTTCAAACATCCAATAACTTCCAAATTTTAATTTTCAAAACTTCCAATAACTTCCAAATTTTAATGTTCAAACTTTAAAAAAAAATCATGTATGTTGAAATTCTTTAAACTAAATATAGTTAATTAATCATAATAAATTTTAACATAATCAAATAATTTTGGACTTATATTCAATTTATAGAACTAAGTTTGTTCTACTGTAATCAATTACACATAGTGGTAATTGATTACTAGAGAATTTAAATACTTAATTTTAAATATCAAATAACAATCATCATCACATATCATGGTAATTATTTACTTAATTCAATTATTCTTACATGTCAAACCATTTTTTTTTACAAAATCTAATCATCTTAGAAACAAAACATAAGTAATTCAAGCATTAATCAATTCAAACAAAATTCAATTGATCATACATATTCAAAATTAAAACTAAATATAGTTAATTAAACATTGTAAACACAATAAAACAATTTCAACAATTATTTTCTATTAGTCACAAAAATAACTTAACTGAAAATACTAATCATACCTTAATTCATAGAGATGGCTTAGATATTACCTCTTTTGAGATTTTACCAATATTGTTGTCGCTGTATGTAACATGTCCACTTTTCTAGGGGAAAATGGTTGTGAATTTGGATACATCTCCCGTCATGTGCTTGGAACATCCACTGTCTATGTACCACTTCTTCCTTACAGAATCTTCTTTGTTGTTCTCATGAGATTTTGTCATGAGACACAAGTTGACTTGGTCTTCATCATGATCTTGGAATAACCTATTCCTAAATATACTTTTGAAAAACAAAGAATCTAAAGAGGCCATTAATCTTGAAGTGGTTAGACTTTCTACAAGATACCTGCTCTGATACCACTTGTTGGATCAAGTGGCCTCAGAATAATTAAGAAGGGGGTTGAATTAATTATTCCTAAACCTTTACTAATTAAAAATTACTCTTTTAAGGCTTTTACTAAGTTGTTAAGAGAATAATGAGTAGAAGAGAAACTTAACAGAAAGTAAAAGCGGAAATTAAATGCATAGCAGAAATTAAAAGAGTAGGGAAGAAGGAGACAAACACACAAGAGTTTTTATACTGGTTCGGCAACAACCCGTGCCTACATCCAGTTCCCAAGCGACCTGCGATCCTTGAGATTTCTTTCAACCTTGTAAAAATCCTTTTACAAGCAAAGATCCACAAGGGATGTACCCTCCCTTGTTCTCCTTGAAACCCTAGTGGATGTACCCTCCACTAGAACTGATCCACAAGAGATGTACCCTCTCTTGTTCTCAGTCAAACCCAAGTAGATGTACCCTCTACTTGTACCACAAAGGATGTACCCTCCAATGTGTCAAGACAAAGATCTCAGGCGGTTAAACCTTTGATACTTTGTGAATGGGGATACAAAAGAATTCTCAGGCGGTTAGTCCTTTGAATACTTTTGTATAAGGGAAAGGGAATAATCAAAAGAATTCTCAGACTGTGTCGTTTTGAATTATTTGACAAGGGAGAAGGGAGACACAAAAGAATTCAGGCAGTTAGTCCTTTGTTCTTTTGGAAAAGGGAGAAGAGAGACACAAAAAGAATGCAGGCGGTTAGTCCTTGGCGAATTCTTTTTGGCAAAGGGAGAAGAGATGAAAAGAATGAATAGCACAAGTTTTCAAGGTTTAGAAACCAGAAAACTTTGGAAAGCTTTTGGCACAAAGAAGAAGAAGAAGTTCAAAGAGATTCAAGGCTTGTAAAGGATTGTATAAGATTAATTGGAAAAATATATCAAAAAGCAAATCAAAGCCTTACTTTTACAGACTCTTCATGTCTGGCCAAGAGGACCATTTAGAAGAGTTATAACTTTTAGAAAAACTTTAAACCAATTTGAAAAAGTCAAAAACCTTTTGAAGAGTTACATCTTTTGATTTATTCAGAAACAATCACTGGTAATCGATTACCAAATCAGTGTAATCGATTACACAAGGCTTTTATGTGAAAGGATGTGACACTTCACATTTGAATTTGAATTTCAACGTTCAAAGGCACTGGTAATTGATTACCAAAACATTGTAATCGATTACAGCTTTTTGAAATTAATTGGAACGTTGTAAATTCAGTTTGAAAACTTTTTCAAATCCATTTTGCTACTGGTAATCGATTACAATAATCTGGTAATCAATTACCAGAGAGTAAAAACTCATTGGTAAACATGTTTTGAGAAAAAACCATGTGCTACTCAATTTTTGAGAAAATCTTTTCATACTTATCTTGATTAAGCCTTCTCTTGATTCTTGAATCTTGAGTCTTGAATCTTGATCTCTTGAATCTTGATTCTTGATTCTTGAATTCAACTTTCCTCTTGAATCTTGAAGTGTTCTTGATTCTATCTTGAATATCTTGAACTCATTCTTTGATTGACCTTTGAGTTTTTTGTCATCACCTTTGTCATCATCTTTTGTTATCATCATTGTTATTATTAAAACATCTCTGAATCACTCTTGATTCACCATGAAACTTTGCTTCTACAGTTGCTCTCACTGATTCCCCAGTGTAGACACTGTTGACATTGTTGATTCCTGATGATGCTTTTTGTTTTCTTTTTGGTTTATTGTTATTATAATTATGGTTTCAGCATAGTATTTCTTTTATGTTTATATACACTGCAAGTTTTATTTATGGGTAATTGGTTTGCTCCTTCTGAAGCATATGGAACAGTATGACTTGATTTTGATGATATGGAAGTAGAACACTTTTATCTTTTTGTGATAATTGGTGTATGGTTTGATTTTGGATTGAATGCATGATTGTGATAAAATTTTTGTTTCTTTTCATGAGTTTGAGTAAGTGTATATGTTAGACAAAGAAAGAACATGAATGTGAACTTGCATTTAGAATTGTCAGACAGTAGACAGATTGATTGAGAAAGAAAAGCTTGAACCAAAACCGGTGAGAGTGTGAACTTAAACTGTGAGTGAACGACTAGCTGTGAGTAATAATCTTTGCATCAATCTCAGAATTTTAGAATGAAATGTATAAATGAGGACATGATGAAGGCCATGATTGTGCATACACAAGCCTTTTGACCAAAAAGCTTAACTTGAATGATAACTATACCCTTTGCACCCTTTGTGAGTTGAATGATTTTGTCAATAATTGAACCCTGAACCTGAATGATTATCTCTAGATACCTTGTTTAGACTCTAGGAGAGCATATTGTTCAAGGCAAATTCACCCCAAATTTGGGTGAGTGGAACTGAATGGGATGCACAGAAAAAAAAAAAAGATAAAACATTAGCGCACACAACAAATAAGTTGTGTGTTAAAAAACAAAAAAAGAGAAAGCAATGAAAGAAAATGTGTGCTGATGTAATAAGGTCAAAAGCAAATGGAAGTGAAAAGCTAGTGAGCAAGCTAATTTTATTAAAAAGACCACTTGGATAAGTCTAGGATTTGTGCTCTTTTAGAATCTAATCCTTTGAATCCTAGAAAAACCAATGAATTTTTGTAGCCAAACCTCACTACAAGACTGGGAAAGTCCTTCTGATACTATTTATACATTTTGGACTTTATGGCATGAGATGAAGTACAAAGATTAGAGCTTTTGCTAGTTGTTATTAATGAATAGCTTAAACACTTGTGCGTGAGTGAAACAGTGGCCGTGAGACTGTGGTTTAAGCTACTTTCCTTGATATTTGTCTTATGCCTAACTTCATTTAATTGGTCAGGTTACATTTTATTCTTCTCTATGGATAACTGCATGCCTTGTAAAAGACAAGTGATGAGGGCATTTTGCTTCATTCTCTTATCATGCAATCAGTAACTTTTGTTGCATACACCTTTGTACATAGTAACTGCATGTTATTGTCACTTGGGGACCAATGAACTGTTCTTTATTTGCTTGAGGACAAGCAAAACTGTAAATTTGGGGGAGTTGTTAGTCGGTGAATACAACTAACTTTTGTGTATAAAACTTGTGTAAATTGTATCAAACTCCTCCAATTTATGGGTATTTTGTAGTGTTGTAATTAATTTTTGTTAAAGATAGGTAATAAATATTTATTACTTCCATTTAATGTGTTTAATAATCATATTTCTCTCAATTTCAGGTTAATTAGGCAAGTTTTGAAGTGCTGATTTTCACCCTTTTGCTAAGCGCGAGGAAGAATCTGGAAGGAGGATGAGCTGTGCATATTCGCCGAGTGAAGGGGCATCCCGCTAAGCGCACTGCTTTAGTCCATCCACTGAGCGAGAAAAGCCGCGCTAAGCCAAAATTCACTAATGCGCGCTAACCGCTTCAGAATTGCGCTAAGCACACGAGCACGAACAAAGCCACCTATTTAAGCCTGAAATCAGATTTCTGATGAGAGTTAGGCCTTTTCTTGAAGCTTCTTCATAATTGGAGAGTTCTAGAGAGAGAAAGGTCTAAGTTCTAGAGAGTTTGAGAGAATTTGTTGTGTGAAGATCCGCAGAGACCAGAGCTGGAAGAGGAAGCTGTTCTGAGAGCTTGAGATGAGTTTACAAGTGATTGTGAGGTCCTAGAGGTGGAGGAGACATACCCACTACTTGTATTTCTGCAATCTTTCATTCTCTTCTCTTTTTTGGAAAGGAAGCTGCCCAGTTATGGAAAGCTAAATCCTCTGTTGGATCTTCCTTGTAAGTACTTGTTGTAAATATCTCTTTATCTATTTAATGATGTTTTGTGTGTTCCCTGTGCTATCAGAACTTCATTCTACCATGCTTTTTCCTTGATCACGTAGATGCATGTGTTTTTAGGATCATTCAACAGTGGAAACTGGTCTGATTCTTAGAACTTGATAGGATAGGGCTAGTTTGTTGTATTTTCACGAGGAATCGGGGTACGGTAACCTAGTGGTTGTATGTTTGTCTTAATACGGTCCTGGCTGAGTTTAGTCCAACAAGAGGAATCTACGGACGATGCTTGGTCAGGATTAGGCTAGACTATCATGAGGAATCAGGTTTTAGCATTTCAGGAGACACCATAGAACACATGAGCATTGTTAAGTAAAGAATATCCTTCTAGCATCAGGAACGTATTAGGAAGACCAATGTGTCGTCTACTTATTTTTACGCATCATTTCTCACGTGATTTTTCCCTTTTAAAAGTTAGTTCACACACTTGTTCATAGTAAACACATCTATTTTCACACTAGACACCTATTTACTGAAGTAGCTTTACTAAGTAACACAAGTTCTCCGAGAGCTCGATACTTGGTTCTTACCATTTTATACTACTTGCGCGATTCGGTGCACTTGCCGGAAGCGAACATTCAGCGCTAAGCCTAACATGTCAGGCTAAGCGCCACTTTGCTTTTGTATGTTTTCCTTTAAATAAGGCTAGTCGTGTCTTTGCACTAAGCCCTTGTTATGTGTTGAGCTAAGTGCCCTGCTGCGCTAAGCTCAACTCTCTCACTGTCTTTTAAGTTTTTGTAGTTAGGCTAAGCGCGCCCTGTGCGCTAAGCCCGAGTGTCATTCTGATGAGGCTGAGCTAAGCGCGCCATGCTGCACTAAGCTCCAACTCTCTTCGGTTTTGAAAATTGTCGACTTAGGCTAAGCTTAGCTACTGCGCTAAGCTTAATCTGCAGAAAAAATATTTTTTGTGTCTTCAAGCTAAGCGCCAGCCTGATGTGCTTAGCGCCTCAGTAAAATTTCATAAAACGCGCTAAGCTCAGCCTGCTGCTATCATACCCTAATTTCGTCCGGGAACCATCCGTTGTTGGGATGCGACCCTCGTTTGACCACTTCGAGGTACTTGGCACCCATCGTTAGGCAATTCGTGAAGTTCCGTGACGTACCGGAAGTCAAAAGAAAGCATTGTAGCACAATCCGTGCAGTTCCGCGACATGCCGGAAGTTAAAAGGAAGTGTTAGTGCGCAATCCGTAAAGTTCCATAACATTCCGGAAGGAAAAAAGGGGAAGATTACGTAATTTGTAAGGTTTCGTAACATTACGGAAAGAAAACAAGCATCGTTACGAAATTCGTAAAGTTTCATAACGTTACGGAAAAAAGAATCACCAAAAAAAAGGCAGGGGGTGTACTTAGTAAAAATGGGGGTACAAATAGAAACTAGGCCCACTTGGGCCTTCCAGAAAATTCCTCTAGAATGCGGTTGCTTCTAGAGGAAGCAACCTAGCTCGCCTGGGCGAGCTGGGTGGCAAGCATCTCCCCCATTTTCCTATAAATAGGGGGAGAAGTGAAGAGGAAAATGGTTCAGCCCTCCTGGTAATTCGAGAATCACTTGAAATTAGTGAAAAAAATTGTTTCCGTGAAGAAAATCCAAGCCGAGGCGCTTCCGTAACGTTTCCGTGGGGTGATTTCATGAAGATTTTCTACCGTTCTTCAACGTTCTTCGTTCGTTCTTCGGTCTTCAACCGATAAGTTCCCGAAATCGAACTTTTCAATTCATTCTATGTACCCTTGGTGGTCCTCATTTGTTTTCACGTGCTTTTGTTTTCATTTCATTTACTTTCTGTACCCCCTTTTGACGTGCTTTAGTCATTTGCTTAAGCCATTTTCTTGCCTAATCAGAAAATAAAATAAATTTCCTCCGATCATTTGAATTGTAATATCCATTAATTTCTGTTAAAATGAAATCCGAGCGTTCGGTCATGCCGTAACTACGTTGGAAACCAAAAAGAGATAAAATAATAATATAATAATAAAAAATATCTTTTAGTAAAATAAAACAAAAAAATCAATCGGACGTTTTTCTTTGGGTTTTTTCTTTCTTAATCGAACTGACTAATAACCAAAGTGAAACTAAGGCTAAAATCAATTCGAAAACCAAACTTTTGTAATCACCTAAAAAAGCCATTTTCAAAGGTCCAACGCCTTGAAATGGTCTTTTCCGCTCTTATTGGTTAAGTGTAGATTTCTAAAAGCCTAAAATCAACATGTGAACTTTATTACCTCTTTCAAAAAAAATATATAATAATAAAGAGATCATTAATGGTCCAATGCCTTAATGTCTTCTCTCTTTTCAAAAGAATCGAAAGTTTGTTTAATGGTCCAACGCCTTAAAATGACCTTTCATTCAACAAAAACATATCTTGCAAAAAGGATAAAAACAACTTAACCAAACACTTTGTTCACAAAGAACTACGTAGGTCTGATTTCCTTATCGCAATTAAGGAATACGTAGGAGCAAGGGAAACACCCTCGTCGACCGCAAAAAGATAAAAAATATAAAAAAAAGGGTACAAAAAGAAATAAAGACGTAAAAGGGAACATAAAAATTGAAGTCATGTTTTCACATTTAATTAAAGGCTGTCGTCTCTTGTGACGGACGCGTGGGGTGCTAATACCTTCCCCGTGCGTAAATACAACACCCAAACCTTTCACTTAAAGTTCGTAGATCATGTCTTTTCTGGTTTTTCCGACATAAACTTTGGTGGCGACTCCGCGCGTATTCCTTTCTTGGAACACGCACCCGCAAGTCTCGCGTCGCCCTCTCGCCGAAGGGTAGGTTGCGACAGTTGGCGACTCCACTGGGGACTATTTTTAGAGAGTTAGGCCATTTAATCTTGTGCAATGTTTTATCATGACTTTCTCCTTTGCTGGTTTCCCTTTATTTTTCATATGTTCTTGTGTATATAACTCTTTGTTGCTTTTAGTGCGTTTTAAAATGTATGCGTGAGATAAATATTTATTCATTTGATGCACACAAATGCCAACACTATTTGCACACACGATGAGTTGAAAAAGGGCCCTATACCCGGGTTCATGGGAACATAAGGAGTGGAGGTGAATCTGTGATCATGCTAGGTCTCTGACTTGCTTGATTACATTGAACCCTCATCGAGAGTTTTTCTCTTTGAAAACGTATTGTTGCTAGTAGTCCTTACTGCTGCAATATGTTCTTCGAAGAGGATGATACCTCTAGAGACCATCAAGAGAGATATGACCACCTTGGGGATTATCACTAAAAATCCTTTTAGGACCCTCCCATATAGGTCCCTTGAATAGGGGCACGAAGCGGACACGCTGCGTGCCATTTTTTCACACTGCCATGCATAAGTAGCATGTACCCCTTTCGCTTATATATTTTGTGAATATTGTCATACTGTACACTCCCGTGTTGTGCCCTTCGCATATGCATTACGCACGGGTTCTGTCTTGATCCCCTCTCTTTTGCAAACTAACAGAGGGTCGGTGTCACCTTCTTAAATGCATACGTCGGGCACTGTGCTACCCCAAGACGTTGTATCTAAAACGGAGACAATTTCCCCGGGCTCCCGTATTCATAAATTGCATCTGTCTCATGTGCATTCCTTCATGCATTCATCCATTCCACCCATGATAGATGTCGGAGTTTTGATTCGCACCGGATTTTTGTTTCACTTTAGTAAATATTGTGACAAATCAAACTGGCAAAAGGTTTTATCAAGTCAAGATTAAGGGCCTAGATATCACCAGCATCAAGGAGTTGGGGCGGTTGATGGGACCTCTCCAAATGCAAGCCTTCCGCAAGATGTACGGAAAGATCTTAGATTTGACCATAGCAGAGATATCCCCAGAAGCCATTGCATCACTCACCCAATACTATGACCAGCCTTTGAGATGCTTCACGTTTGGAGACTTCCAATTAGTACCGACTGTTGAAGAATTTGAGGAGATTCTAGGATGTCCTCTTGGGGGAAGGAAACCGTATCTTTTCTCCGGCTTTCTTCCCTCCTTGAGAAAAATTGCAGTTGTGGTCAGGGATTCGGCGAGAGGATTGGATCGCGTAAAGCAAACTCGAAACGGCATAGTGGGCCTACCACGAAAGTAATTAGAAGTCAAGGCGAGGGATATGGCGAATCAAGAGGAGTGGGTCCCGTTTATGGATGTATTAGCATTGCTAATCTTTGGGGTTGTCCTCTTTCCAAACGTAGATGGTTTGGTGGACCTAGCCGCGATTGATGCTTTCCTTGCATATCACCATAGCAAAGAGAGCCCAGTGGTAGCTGTCTTGGCAGACTTATTTGACACATTTGACCGAAGGTGCGAAAGGAGTAGTGCACGGATCATCTGTTGTTTACCCGCTCTTTGTGTATGGTTGGTTTCGCACTTATTCCAACAAGACATAAGGCATCCATGTCCGCTCTGAAGCCATCGCTCGTGTGTCTAGAAAAGGAGAGTAGATTGGGACCAACACTTGGCTGGGATAGGAGGCAGAACAGTCAATTGGTTTCCATGATGGAAAGAAGGAAAGAAGGGTGTTCTCTTCTCATGTGGAAGCTACCCAAACATCCCGTTGATAGGAATGAGGGGTTGCATTAACTACAATCCCGCGCTTGCTATAAGACAGTTAGGGTACCTCATGAGGGGAGCACCGACGGAAGAAAGCCTGTCTCCTTTCCTTGTGAGAGATTTTGGCGTGCAGAATTTCAAGGTTATACAAAGAGTCCATAAGGCATGGGAAAACCCGTTAAGCAAAGATAAAGAGCTTAGGGGCATTCGTAATGGCATCATTGGTGGTTATCATGAATGGCTGAAAGTTCATACACGGGGTTTAGATTGGCTCGCCAAGTTAAAGATTATCAACGAAGAGAATTTCGAAGCTCCAGAAGAAGATGAAGAAGTCTGAGCTCTGAAAACCGAACTAGGAAAAGCAAGACTTGCCAAAGAAAAATTCAAGTTGGTCGCTACAGACGTCCGGAAAGAGTGTGCCGGGTTACGAGAAGAAAATACAGCTACCGCAAAAGCCCTTGAACAAGAAACCAAGAGGGCTCGCAAGGAAGAGCACGGCCGTGACAAATTCCGTGGAGCATTGTGGGGCAGCAACAGTGAGCTCAAGTTTCGAAGGGAAGAGAGAGACCGATCACGAGCACATAGCATGGTCTTAAAAGAAGAGTTAGCCGCTTTCTCAAGGTCCAAAAGGAACTTGACACAGTGTTTGTGTGAGACAGAGACCAACATGTCAGCTATCATCACCAAGTATCAAGAAGAACTAAGCCAAGCCACAACCCACGAGCATAGGGTGGCGGACGAGTATGCCCAAGTGTACGCGGAAAAGGAGGCTAGAGGAAGGGTGATCGACTCGTTACACCAAGAGGCAACCATGTGGATGGACCGATTTGCTATTACCTTGAACGGGAGTCAAGAACTTCCCTGATTGCTAGCCAAGGCCAAAGCAATGGCGGCCACCTACTCCGCCCCCGAGAAGATCCACAGACTTCTCGACTATTGTCAGCATATGATAGATTTAATGGCCCATATAATTAGGAACCGCTAGGGAACTTGTATTGTCACTCAGATCTTGACTAGTTATAACCTTTTTGAATAAAATGAGTTTATCCTATGTTTCTACTCCAAAAAAGTCAGTGCGAATCAAATTACTCCTGCATTTTATCTCTAAACATGCATTCATAATTTTTACCTACTCCTCACGTTTGGTTTTTCTAGGAAAAACACCATAACTAAACGCGCCCCATGGCATCCCTATCGCACCAAATCCAAATCTAGAACGATGGGCGATCAAGAGGAGACACAGGAACAAATGAAAGCCGACATGTCGGCTTTGAAAGAACAAATGGCTTCTATAATGGAGGCCATGCTAGGAATGAGGCAACTCATGGAGAAGAACATGGCCACTGCTGCCGCTGTCAGTTCGGCTGCCGAAGAAGACCCGACTCTCCTAGCCACCACGCACCATCCTCCCCCAAATACGGTAGGACGAGGAAGGAACACACTGGGGCACAACAGCAACCCCCATTTGGGATACAACCGAGCGGCTTACCCTTATGGATTGCCGCCTAATTACTCGCCGCCAGTCATGCAAGATGATGCAGGTCATATCTCTTCTCCCATCCTTGAAGGGGAGCCTCCTCGACAAACCGACGAGGTCCACAAAGATCATCAAGAGTATGCCCAAAGGGATGTCGAGTTCTACCCCCCGATCCCCGTCGAGGGGCCGGCACCCAACACTTTGCCTCAGCTCAACCTCACAGTACAGCCATTAATCTTGTCCATAGAAGGACCACCCCCGGCAACCGAAGAAAGAAGGAAACTCGATCTCCTCGAGGAGAGATTGAGGGATGTTGAAGGCTTTGGTGACTATCCATTCATGGACATGACAGATCTTTGCTTGGTACCAGATGTTGTTATCCCCCCGAAATTTAAGGTGTCGGACTTCGACAAGTATAAAGGGATGACTTGTCCCAAGAACCATCTCAAGATGTATTGTCGCAAGATGGGCACGCACTCTAGGGATGAGAATCTATTAATACACTTTTTCCAAGATAGCTTGGCCGGAGTCGCGGTTGTTTGGTACACTAATTTGGAAGCTTCCCGCATCCGTACTTGGAAGGACCTGATTACTGCTTTCCTAAGGCAATATCAATATAATTCCGATATGGCTCCCGATCGCACTCAACTACAAAATATGTTCAAGAAGGAAGGTGAGACCTTTAAAGAATACGCGCAGCGGTGGAGAGACCTGGCAACACAAGTGGCCCCTCCCATGGTCGAAAGGGAGATGATCACCATGATGGTAGACACCTTGCCAGTGTTTTACTATGAGAAGTTGGTAGGTTACATGCCGTCCAGCATCGCGGACCTAGTGTTCGCCGGGGAAAGAATCGAAGTAGGGTTGAAGAGAGGGAAGTTTGATTACGTTTCCTCTACAAGTGCCAATGCTAAAAGGATTGGAGCAACTAGGGCTAAAAGGAAGGAGGGGGATGCCCACGCCGTTACTTCAGCGCCTGCGTGGGTCAAACCCCCACAGACATCTCGTGGTACGCATCAGTACGCTCAACATCATCCAAGCTTCTCAGCTCACGCCGGGAACTCCTCTAATTCAGCACCCATGCAGCCTAAAGCACCCGTTCAGAGGGAGGCCCCCCAAGTTCCAACTCCAGCCATGACTTGCCCGGCCGGCAATCCCAACGCAATGAGGAACTTTCCCCCGAGGCCAATTCCAGAATTCACCCCACTCCCAATGATGTATGAGGACCTCTTGCCGTCTCTCATTGCCAACCAACTGGCCATAATAACTCCCGGGAAGGTCTTCCAACCCCCTTTCCCAAAGTGGTATGATCCTAACGCGACTTGCACGTACCACGGGAATGCCCCAGGGCATTCCATCGAAAAATGCTTGGCCATTAAATACAAGGTCCAACATTTGATAGATGCTGGGTGGCTAACATTTCAAGAGGATCGACCCAACGTGAAAACCAACCCGCTTGCCAATCATGGAGGGGGGGCGGTTAATGCCATTGGGTCAGATAAGCCGTGCAAGTCTAAACCTTTAAGGGACGTGGCAACCCCTAGGAGGTTTATCTTTGAGGCCTTACAAAAGGGAGGTGTGATTCCCCATGGTGGGCATAAAGAGGATTCTTGTTTGTTGCATCCTGACGAGCTACATAGCATGGAAACGTGTTTGGCAGTAGGGGAATTGTTGCAGCGAATGATAGATCAAGGCCGACTGGAAGTCGGTGATGAGGGGAGGAAAGAGCAACATATAAGTATGCAGTCCGTAGATGAGGAAAGCTTTGGAAGGCCTAAACCTTTGGTGATATATTTCACCAAGGGCGCAGCTTTGCAAAAGCCCCGATGCCCCTCGGCAGCCAAACCTGTCCCTTTCCCATACCAAAACAGCCACGCAGTCCCATGGAGGTACACACCTCCGAGCAAAAAGGAAGAAGAAGCCACCGACATCAGTTCGTTGTTGGCCAAGGTAAGCAACATCACGGGTCTTAGTGGTGTGACCCGCAGCGGTCGCATGTTTGCGCCCCCCGACCTACCAATTCAACCCACGAACGTCAAGGGGAAGGCAAAAGTAGTGGAAGAACAAGACGATAAAACACCCCTCACTCTGAATGAGGATATTCCGGTGAAAGGTCTTCCAGAGAAAAGGGATGGTTATGGCAAGAAGGAGGTGTCGCTAGAGCAAGCCAGCGAGTTTCTCCGCATAATTCAACAGAGCGAGTTCAAGGTTATTGAGCAGCTCAACAAAACCCCGACCAGGGTCTCGTTGTTGGAATTACTCATGAGCTCGGAGCCTCATCGGGCTTTGCTAGTAATGGTTTTGAACGAGGCCCATGTGGCCCAAGATATCTCTGTAGAAGGCTTTGGAGGGCTCGTCAATAATATCACTGCCATTAACTATCTCGCCTTCGCCGAAGAAGAAATCCCTGCCGAGGGAAAAGGGCATAACAAGGCTTTGCATGTATCAGTCAAGTGTATGGACCACATTGTAGCCAAGGTGCTCATCGATAATGGTTCCAGCTTAAACGTGATGCCCAAAAGCACTTTGGAGAAATTACCATTTAATGCTTCCCATCTAAAGCCAAGTTCCATGGTGGTTCTACCTTTGACGGCACCCGCTGAGAGGTTAGGGGAGAGATCGACCTCCCGGTACAGATAGGCCCTCACACAAGTCAAGTTACCTTTCAGATAATGGATATTAACCCCCCTTACAGCTGCCTGTTGGGACGCCTGTGGATCCATTCAGTGGGAGTCGTTCCCTCTACACTCCATCAGAAATTGAAGCTCGTAGTGGAAGGGCATTTGGTTATCGTATCGGGCGAGGAAGACATCTTGGTGAGTTGCCCATCCTCTATGCCATATGTGGAGGCCGTGGAGGAGTCATTAGAAACCACTTTCTAGTCTTTCGAGGTGGTAAGCATTTCCTCCGTGGATTCCTTCTCTGGGCAACCTTGCCTGTCAGATACGGCAATAATGGTGGCCCGAGTAATGTTGAGGAATGGCTACGAGCCCGGAATGGGTTTAGGCAAGGACAATGGCGGTATAACTAGCCTGATAAGCGCCAAAGGAAATTATGGGAAGTTTGGGTTAGGATACAAACCAACACAGGCAGATATAAGGAAAAGCATCGCGGAAAGGAAAAACGGAAGTCAAGGCTCGCGATTAAGACAAGAAGACGAAGGAAGCCCGCCCTGCCACATAAGTAGGAGCTTTATAAGCGCGGGTCTAGGAGAGGAAGGCCAAGTCGTTGCAATATGCGAAGATGATGCTCTGAGTGGGTCGGATTAGGTACGACCATGCCCTCTAGATTTCCGACTAGGAAATTGGCGAGTGGAGGAGCGCCCAGACATTTACGCGACAAGCATAATGTAAACCTTTTATGGCTTTAAAAGCTCTATAGTTGGGCCTAGTCTTTAGGGTTTCCTTTTGTTAAGGCTTTGTGTCTTTTGTTCCTGAATCTATAATACAATGATCTTTCTTCATCTGTTCCTGCGTCTCTACCCATTTTCATCCATTTGCATGTTTACTTTTTTATGTTTAAAACGCTAGATCCGACGACGAGTCCCTCGAAGGTACTAATACCTGGGACCCGCCCATCGACTTCGAGCAAGAAACGAATCAGACAGAAGATGAAGAGAACGAGGATGTGGGACTTCCCCCAGAGTTGGAAAGGATAGTCGCCGATGAGGACCAAGAAATGGGGCCTCATCATGAAGAGACAGAACTAGTAGACTTAGGAACTGGCAGTGGAAAAAGGGAAGTAAAGATAGGCACGGGTATGACCGCACCCATCCGTGAAGAACTTACAGCCCTGCTATGAGACTACCAAGACATCTTTGCTTGGTCGTACCAAGATATGCCCGGTTTGAGTTCTAACATTGTGCAGCACCGATTACCCCTAAATCCCGAGTGTCCCCCGGTAAAACAGAAACTGAGAAGGATGAAGCCCGAGACATCCTTGAAGATAAAAGAAGAGGTAAAGAAACAATTTGATGCTGGGTTTTTGGCTGTCGCTCGGTACCCGGAATGGGTTGCCAACATTGTACGAGTCCCTAAGAAGGATGGGAAGGTACAAATGTGTGTGGATTATCGGGACCTGAATCGAGCCAGTCCCAAAGACAACTTTCCTTTGCCGCACATTGATATCCTCGTGGATAATACGGCCAATTTCGCTTTGTTTTCCTTTATGGACGAATTCTCCGGTTACAATCAGATAAAAATGGCGCCGGAGGATATGGAAAAGACTACCTTCGTCACCCTGTGGGGAACGTTCTGTTATAAGGTGATGTCTTTTGGACTCAAGAATGCTGGGGCAACTTATCAACGGGTTATGGTAGCCTTGTTCCACGATATGATGCACCAAGAGATCGAGGTCTATGTGGACGACATAATTGCCAAATCTAAATCCGAGGAGGAACACCTTGTCAACCTGCAGAAGTTGTTCGAAAGGCTTAGGAAGTATCAATTGAAGTTGAACCCCGCTAAGTGCACTTTTGGGGTCAAATCGGGGAAATTGCTAGGTTTCATCGTAAGCCAGAAGGGGATAGAGGTAGACCCCGAAAAGGTGAAGGCCATCCTTGAGATGCCGGAACCCCGTACTGAGAGGCAAGTTCGAGGTTTCCTGGGACGTTTGAATTATATTGCCAGATTCATATCACAGCTCACTGCTATTAGTGAGCCGTTGTTCAAACTCTTACGCAAAAACCAAACCGACCATTGGAATGAGGATTTTCAAGAGGCATTTGGGAGGATCAAAAAGTGTCTCATGAATCCTCCTGTGCTTATTCCACCGGTACCCGGAAGACCTCTCATCTTGTATCTGACGATTTTGGACGAGTCGATGGGATGTATGCTGGGGCAACATGACGAGTCCGGAAAGAAAGAGTGTGATGTCTACTACTTGAGTAAGAAGTTCACGGCCTGTGAAATGAATTACTCCATGCTCGAAAGAATGTGTTGTGCTTTAGTCTGGGCGTCCCATCGCCTAAGACAATACATGCTGAGCCATACCACCTGGTTGATATCCAAGATGGACCCGGTTAAGTACATCTTTGAAAAGCCATCTCTTACGGGACGGATCGCCCGATGGCAAGTCTTGCTATCCGAGTTTGATATAGTTTACGTCACCCTAAAGGCGATAAAAGGAAGCACCTTAGCAGATTATTTGGCTCAGCAGCCTCTCAACGACTATCAGCCCATGCATCCCGAATTCCTGGATGAGGACATCATGGCCTTGTTTGAGGAAAAACTAGACGAGGACTAGGACAAATGGACCGCGTGGTTTGATAGAGCGTCAAACGTTCTAGGCCATGGCATTGGAGCAGTATTAATCTCTCCAGACGATCAATGTATACCATTCACAGCCAGGCTGGGGTTCGACTGCACCAACAATATGGCTGAGTATGAAGCATGTGCCCTGGCCGTCTAGGCAGCGATTGACTCCAATGTTAAGCTACTCAAGGTGTATGGGGACTCAGTGTTGGTGATCCATCAGCTGAGAGGGGAATGGGAAACTAGAGACCCCAAGCTGATACCCTACAAAGCCTATATCAAGGAGCTGGCTAATTCCTTTGATGAAATTTCCTTCCATCATGTTCCCCAGGAGCAAAATCAAATGGCTGATGCGCTTGCCACTTTGGTGTCTATGTTCTAGCTGACGCCGCACAGGGATCTACCATACATTGAGTTCTGGTGTCGGGGCAAACCCGCGCATTGTTGCCAGGTGGAAGAGGAACGGGACAGTAAGCCTTGGTATTTCGATATCAAGCGATATGTTAAAAGCAAAGAGTACCCACCGGAGATTTCCGACAATGATAAAAGGACATTGAGGAGATTGGCGGCCGGTTTCTTCATGAGCGGGAGCATACTATATAAAAGAAACCACGACATGACTTTCCTGCGATGCGTGGATGCCAAAGAGGCGAACCACATGATCGAGGAAGTCCATGAGGGTTCGTTTGGAACGCACGCCAATGGGCATGCTATGGCCAGGAAGATCCTGAGAGCAGGTTATTATTGGCTCACCATGGAAGGTGATTGCTGCGTCCATGTAAGGAAATGCCACAAGTGTCAAGCGTTCGTGGACAATGTCAATGCTCTGCCACATCCTCTGAATGTCATGTCCGCCCCTTGGCCTTTTTCCATGTGGGGAATAGACGTCATCGGGGCCATCGAGCCCAAGGCTTCGAACGGTCATCGCTTCATTCTCGTGGCGATAGATTATTTCACCAAGTGGGTCGAGGCGGCTTCCTACACCAATGGCACGAGGAGTGTAGTTGTCAGGTTCATAAAGAGGGAGTTGATTTGTCGGTATGGACTCCCTAGGAAGATCATTACTGACAATGGCACCAACCTGAATAACAAGATGATGTAGGAAATGTGTGCAGATTTCAAAATCTAGCATCAAAACTCCACGCCCTACCGGCCAAAGATGAACGGAGCCAACAAGAATATTAAGAAAATCATTCAGAAGATGACAGTATCATACAAAGATTGGCATGAGATGTTTCCTTTTGCCTTGCATGGATACCGAACTTCAGTGCGAACTTCTACTGGGGCAACGCCGTATTCCTTGGTTTATGGAATGGAAGCGGTACTCCCATTTGAAGTAGAGATCCCTTCCTAGAGGATACTAGCAGAATCGGGCTTAGAAGAATCAGAGTGGGCTCAAACACGCTATGACCAACTCAACCTTATTGAAGGTAAGCGCTTGGCGGCCATGAGTCATGGGCGCCTGTATCAACAAAGAATGAAGAATGTGTTCGACAATAAGGTAAGCGCTTGCGCAAGTTCCATGAGGGAGACCTTGTGCTGAAAAAAATGTCCCACGCTGTTAAAGATAGTCGAGGGAACTGGGCCCTGAACTACGAAGGGCCTTTCGTTGTGAAAAGGGCTTTTTCCAGAGGAGCCCTGGTGCTTACCAACATGGACGACGAGGAGCTACCTTTACCTGTGAACTCTGATGTTGTCAAGTGATACTGTGCTTAGAATCTGGGGCAATTAAGGATGTCGCCGCATGTTCTTTTATTTTTGTGTGTCTTCTTGGTTTCCCCCAGGAATTCCCGTCTACTGTATATCTCTCGTCAGAGTTTTTTTTTAAAGAAGAGAACGGGGTTTGAGGCTTCAGTCCTCACTTTGATTTTAAACCATGTGTTAGTTCGTAATAACCTAAGCCCTTTCGCTCAGTTCATGCATACGCATACGCATGTGTCATACCCTAATTTCGTCCGGGGACCTTTGCTTGATGACATGCGACCTTTCTTTGGTCCTTGTGAGGTGCTTGGCACCCATCATTAGGCAATTTGTGAAATTCCAGGACATGCCAGAAAACCAAAAAATATTGATGCACAATCCGTAAGTTTCCGTGACACACCGGAAATCAAATGGAAGCATCGTTGCATAATTAAGTGAGATTCCGTAACATTCCGTAAGTCAAAAAGGGGATGATTATGTAATCCGCAAGGTTCCGTAACATTACGAAAAGAAAACAAGTATCGTTACGAGATTCGTAAGTTTCCGTAACTTTACGAAAAAAGAATCACCAAAAAAGGTAAGGGGGTGAACTTATCATGATAGGGGTGTAAATAGCAATTCAAATCTAGGCCCTTCCAGAACATTTTGGAAGTTGGGTTGCTTAAGGAGGAAGCAACTGGGCGGCAAGCTCCTCCACGTTTTTGAAAAATGGTTTTCGGGGCTTCCGCGGCTTCCGTAATACTTCCGTAAAATTTCTGAAAACCTTGGGTAAGCATATTCCACTTAACATTAGTGAAAGGGAAGAGAAAAAAGATGAAAATCAAATTCGAAAACAGTTCCGTAAGGCTTCCGTAACTTTTCCGTAAAATACGAAAAGGGGGGTGAACTTAGTAATTCGGGTGCGCTTAGAAATCTTCTTCATTAAGTCTTTGGGCGGCAAGCACCTCCCTTTTTTTCTATAAATAGGGGAGGGGGGATCTGTTTCAAAATGTTCAAGACCCCTTTGGCTATGCATTTCGGCTATTTTGGGCAAAAAACACGTTTTCGTGAAGAAAAATCGAGTCGAAGTGCTTCTGTAACGCTTCCGTAAGCGATTCTGTGGAAATTCTTCATCGTTCTTCGTCGTTCTTCACCGTTCTTCATCCATTCTTCGTTCGTTCTTCGTTCTTCAACGGGTAAGTTTTCGAATCCGAGACTTTCAATTCATTTCTTGTTTTGTGTACTTTCACTTTAATTTCGTTTACTTTTAGTTTTCTTTTCTTCCCTTTGACGTGCTTAAGCCATTTATTTAAGTCATTTCTCGCTTAATCTAAAAATAAAATAAATTTCCACCGATCATTTGAATTGTATCATCCGTTAATTTTGGTTAAAATGAATTCCGACCGTTCGGTCATGCCGTAACCACGTTGGAAATCAAAAAAAGAGGTAAAATAATAATATAATTATCAAACAAATATTTTTTAGTAAAGTAAAGCGAAAAATCAATCGGACGTTTTCTCTTTGGGATTTCTCATTCTTAATCGAATTGACTAATAACTAAGGTGAAACTAAGGCTAAAATCAACTCGCCTAGTCAAGCTCGTCCACAAAAATAGGTTTTTGAAAGTTTATCACTTCAATTTCTTATTAAGTAAAATGGGTCATTTTTAAGGTCCAACGCCTTAAAATGATCACCTTTCAAGTAAAAAGAATCACTTGATTCACGCATAAGAAAGAACTACGTAGGTCTGATTTTCTCATCCCAATTGAGGAATACGTAGGAGCAAAGGGAAACACCCTTGTCGACCACAAAAAGAGAAAAAAAATATAAAAAGGGTATAAAGGATATAAGGACATAAAAGGGAACGTAAAAATCAAAGTCATGTTTGCACATTCGATTAAAGGCTGTCGTCCCTTGTGATGGACGTGTGGGGTGCTAATACCTTCCCCGCGCGTAAATACAACTCCCGAACCTTTCACTTTAAACTTCGTAGATCGCGTCTTTTCTGGTTTTTCCGACGTTTTCCTCAAATAAACGTTGGTGGCGACTCCGCGCGTATTCCTTTCGTGGAACACGCATCCCGCGAGTCACGCGTCGCCCTCCCGCCGAAGGGTAGGTTGCGACAGTTGGCGACTCCACTGGGGACTGTTTTTAGAGAGTTAGGCCATTTAAATCTTGTGCAATGTTTTACCGTGATTTACCCCTTTGTTGGTTTCCCTTCATTATGTTCTTGTGTATATAAACTCTTTGTTGCTTCTAGTGCGTTTTAAAATGTATGCATGAGGTAAATATTTATTCATTTGATGCACACAAACACCAACACTATTTGCACACACTGTGAGTGAAAAAGGGCCCTATACCCGGGTTCATGGGAACATAAGGAGTGGAGGTGAATCTGTGATCATGCTAGGTCTCCAACTTGCTTGATTACAGTGAACCCTCATCTAGAGCTTTTCTCTTTGAAAACTTATTGTTGCTAGTAGTCCCTACTGCTGCAATATGTTCTTCGAAGAGGATAATACCTCTAGAAACCGTCAAGAGAGATATGACTACCTTGGGGGGTTATTGCTAAATACCTAGTTAGTTCTCTCCCCTGTAGGTCCCTTTAAATAGGGGCACGGAGCAAACACGTTGCGTGCCATTTTTCACACTGCCATGCATAAGTATCATATACCCTTTTGCTTATATTTGTTTGTGAATATTGTCGTACTATGTACATCCCCGTGTTGTGCCTTTCACATATGCATCATGCGTGGGTTTCGTCTTTGATCCCCTCAACGGCAAACCGACGGAGGGTCCGTGTCGCCTTCTTAAAAACATACGTTGGGTGCCACGCTGCCCAAACATTGTATCCAAGAAGGAAACAATTTCTCGGGCTCCCGTATTCGTAAATTGCATCTGTGTCATATGCATTTCTTCATGCATTCATCCATTCCACCCATGATAGATGTCGGAGTTTTGATTCGCACTAGATTTTATTTCACTTTAGTAAAACATGGGATCAAGTCAAAAGCCTTCGCTTAAAAAGAGGTTTTATCAAGTCAAAATCAAGAGCTTAGAGGTCACTAGTTTACGAGAGTTGGGGCAATTAATGGGTCAACTTCAACGGCAAGCCTTCCGCAAAGCCTATGGTAAGATTTGGGACCTAGCTTGGGTAGAAGTCTCCATGGAACCGATTGCATCCCTTTCCCAGTATTATGACCAGCCCCTAAGGTGCTTCACATTTGAGGACTTCCAGCTAGTGCCGACTGTGAAAGAGTTTGAAGAAATCCTGGGATGCCCACTGGGAGGAAGGAAGCCATATCTTTTCTCTGGGTTCTATCCCTCCACGACAAGAGTTGCCAAGGTAGTGAAAATCTCAGCATAAGAGTTGGACCGTGTAAAGCAAAACAGAAATGGAGTAGTCGGAGTACCAAGGAAGTGTTTGGAGGAAAGGGCAAAGGCCTTGGAAAATCAAGGCGAATGGGCTTTCTTTTATTGACATCTTGGCGCTTTTGATCTTTGGAGTTGTCCTCTTTCCGAATATGGAAGGGTTAGTCGACCTAGCAGTGATTGACGCTTTCCTCGCCTTTCGTCATGGCAAGGAAAGCCCGGTCGTCGCCGTTTTGGCCATGTATGACACGTTCGACCGGGGATGTGAAAAGAGCGGCGCAAGAATTGTTTGTTGTGCACTGGCTCTCTATGTGTGGCTGGTTTCACACCTTTTTTCTCCAAGAAGGTAGGCCCGTCTATCCGCTACAAGGTCACCGCTCGTGCGTCGAAAAAAGAAAGACGAATTGGGACCAACTCTTGGCTAGCATAGAAGGGCGTCTGTTAATTGGTTCCCTCGCTAGAAGGAAGGAAGAATCAGGATTCTATCTTCATGCGAAGGACGTCCAAATGTTCCCTTGATGGAACAAGGGGTTGTATTAATTATAACCCTGTCCTCGCCATAAGACAGCTTGGCTACCCCATGAGAGGAGTGCCATCAGACGAAAGCATCTCGCCCTTCATCGCACGGGGTTTCAGTGACCACAACGCGAGGGTACTCCAAGGAGTTCGGAAGGCATGGGATGTGGCGTGAAGAAAGGACAGAGAGCTTAGGGGAAGCAGCAATGGGATCATCGGCGGCTATCATAAGTGGCTGAGAATCCGAACACAAGGATTGGATTGGCTCCCAAATCTAAAGACTGTGAGAGACGATGAGTTTAAAGCTTCGAAAGAAAGTGATGAGGTACAAGCCCTAAAGGCAGAGCTTGAAAGAGCCCGGGTAGTCGAAGAGAAGTTCAAGTCCATAGCCATCAAAGTCTGAAAAGAGTATGATGAACTAAGGGGCGTCAATATGGCCACCGCAGAGGCCTTGGAACGAGAAACCAAGAAGGCCCGAAAGGAAGAACACGACCAAAGCAAAGTTTTGAGGGGCTTTATAGGGCAGCAATAGTGAGCTCAAGCTCCGAAGAGGTGAAAGGAATCATCACGGGTCAAAGGCATGATCTTGAAGGACGAGCTAAAGGCTTGCCTTAGGTCGAAAAGAAATTTGTCCCAATAGTTAAGCGAGACTGAAGGGAATATTTGGGCCATCATCAATGAGTGCAAAGAGAAGCTAAATCTTGCAGCGACTCACGAGCAAAGGCTAGAGGATGAGTACGCCAAGATATCAGCAGAAAGGGAAGCAAGGGAAAGGGTAATTGATTCATTGCACCAAGAGGCAACAATGTGGATGGACCAATTTGCTCTTACTTTGAACAGGAGTCAAGAACTTCCCCGATTGCTAGCCAAGGCCAAAGCAATGGCGGACACCTACTCTGTCCCCGAGGAGATCCACGGACTTCTCAGCTATTGTCAGCATATGATAGACTTAATGGACCATATGATTAGAAACCGCTAGGAAGTTTGTATTGTCGCTCAGATCTTGACTAGTTATAACCTTTTGAATAAAATGAGTTTATCCCACATTTTTACTCCAAAAATCAGTGCGAATCAAGTCACTCCCGCATTTTATCTCTAGCATGCATTGTATGTTGGTCTCGTCCTTTGTCACGGGAAGCCGGAAGGTCCATATCACCTTCTTAACTGTACACATAGGGCACTGCGCCCCCAAATGCGCAAGTAAGAAGAGATAATTTTCCGGGCTCTCGTGTCCGTAAAATGCATTCATATCATGCATCGCATAAGCATCTCTTCATAACATCATAATGAACATATCGTTCCTGCATTTGTCCGTTATCATATTCCAGCCTCACATTTTGCATGAGTCATGGCATCATCATGCATATGCGTTCAACAAACTTTTTGATCTGCAAAATTGCATACCATTTGTTTTCATGTTTGCTCATCCTTGTGTTTTCCTCTACAAAAACAAAAAAGGGGAAGCGTGAAACTTCACACTACATTCTTAGTTGCATGTGTTAGGCACCATGAGCCAACCATGTTGGGATCATAAACCCATTTCTAAAAAAAAAAAAAAAACACACAACAACAAAACAAAATAATTGAACATGGTACCTAATGCATGGTTAACTAGGAAATGGTGTTTCTTCGGGCATCTCAATTTCATAATTACATTTTCCATGCATAGCTTAAAGTATGCCCGAGTCATTCATCCCTATGAGATGTTGTTGAAGTATTGGCGATCAGAATTGCCATTCCTTGGATTATAGGGTTGAACCAAGCTCATGCTTTTATAAAAAGGTTCATCAAGTCAAAATATGGAAGTAACCGTCTTGCAAAATTGGGGCAAAAGATGAATCGAGTCACATCACTGCTTCATCTACTGCCAAACATATTTAGGATTGTTGATGTCCTTGTTACTTCCAGTTTCACCTTGACAAAGATGTCATGGACCATGTTGAAAATCTAAATTGATTCAACCCCATATCCTGCGTAAAAATTCGCAATCTTCAACTGTACATCATTCGCATACATCCATGCTTTTCATTGGTTGCATTGCTCATTGCATTCTTTCCTTGAAAAATGAAATAAAATAAAATAAAATGAACTTAATCATTGTTATCAAAAAAAAAAAAAACATGCTTTACGGCGTCCTCACCGAACTTGTGCTAGAGCTAGAGTAATGGGTGAAGTAGAGGAGATACAAGAGAAGATGAAGGCCGACATGGAGGCCATTAAAGAGAAAATGGCCACAATGATGGAGGCCATGATGAGCGTGAAGAAGATAATGGAAGCCAATGCGGTTGCAATTGCCGCTACCAGCGTTGTTGCTAAGGTGAACCTGATGTCCCCATCCGGCATCAACCAAATGAATCATCCAACCTCAGATATGGTAGGCAAAGATTTGGGAAGTACGGGCAGCCCCCATAATGTACAAATTCAAAACGAGCACGCCTTCCCGCCATATGGCTTGCCTCTCAACTATACGCCACCCAAAGTGGCGTACACTCCCAATAAGAATGTCAATAACTCCACTCCTATACCCATTGAGAGCCAACAACCGCAAACTGATCATGCACATGTCTCTTAAACCATGGGGGGGACACATGAAATTCCCCACCACAATCTAGCCGACTTCGAGCCTTGCCTCGGATATGCCACGGAAGGGCAAGCAGTTGGTGGTATACCCCTACAAAACCCTTTGGAAGGCCCTCAGTATCACCCACAACTACACCTCTTGCATTCCACGACAAGTAAAAACCCTCATGCTATGGCAGAAATGGGAAAGTTGGATCATCTAGAGGAAAGGCTCAGGGCCATTGAAGGAGGTGAAGATTATGCCTTTGCTAACCTAAAAGAGTTGTTCCTAGAACCCAATATCATCACCCCTCCCAAGTTCAAGGTGCTGGACCTTGACAAGTACAAGGGGACTACTTGTCCCAAGAACCATCTAAAGATGTATTGTCAGAAGATGGGGGAATACGCAAAAGATGAGGAATTGCTAATACATTCCTTCCAAGAAAGTCTTACTGGGGTAGCTGTTACCTGGTACACTAACTTGGAATCTTCCCGAGTCCATTCTTGGAAGGACCTAATGGTTGCCTTTGTTAGGCAGTATCAGTACAATTTTGATATGGTTCCGGATAGGATGCAACTACAGAACATTTGCAAAAAGAGGGACGGATCTTTCAAAGAACACGCCCAAAAGGTGGAGGGATCTGGCGGCCCAGGTGGTACCCCCAATGATGGAAAGGGAGACGATAATCGTGATGGTAGACACATTATCGATACTCTACTATGAAAAGATGGTGGGCTACGCACCCTCAAAGCTTTGCGGATTTGGTCTTCGCCAGTGAAAGGATCGATGTGGGTCCGAAAAGAGGCAAATTTGATCATCCTACTAGGACGACTGAGAAAACTGGGGCAAATGAAGAGGGTGAGAAAGAGGGAGAAACCCATGCTGTGACTGCCATTCCTATACGGCCAAGTTTCCCACCAAACCCAACAATGTCATTACTCAGTCAATAACAAACCTCCTCCTTACCCACCACCCAGTTATCCACAAAGGCCATCCCTAAATCAACCACAAAGCCTGTCTACCGCACTTCCAATGACGAAGACCACCTTTAGCACAAACCAAAAAAACACCAACAAAAAGGAATTTTGCAGCAAAAAGCCTGTAGGGTTCACCCCAAATTCCGTTGTCATATGCTAAACTTGATCCCATATCCACTCAATAATTCAATGGTAGCCATAACCCCAACCAAGGTTCCTCAACCTCCATTTTTCTGAGGATACGACTCGAACGCAACGTGTGCTTATCGTGGAGGAGCCTTGGGGCATTCCATTGAGCATTGTATGACCCCGAAGCATAAAGTGTGAAGTCTATTTGATACAGGCTGGCTGAAATTTGAGGAGAATCGCTTGTTGAATCATAACATTGACAAGCAACACCATACATGGGGCAATTCTGGAAGCTGTTGTTATGACTCATCAGGATTTTCAAGTTTATGCCATTATTATAAACCACAGTTACAATGCTAAATGATATGGATAAAATGGACATCCTTGTCCCTCATCCTCTCACAAACGCATGTTTGCTTATTCAACTTTCACCGGAATGTGGGTGCAAGCCATTGGTCTATTTGCTCAAGCGACCTGCGCTCCTGAGTGTTGACTTCCAAGACTGTTCAATCAGAGATTACTCGTCTTGCACGTTGGTGGGGGTGCCGTAAAACAACGAGTAAAGTTCAAAACAAATAAGTTTCAAAATAAAAAAATAAGTTTCAAAATAAAAAAAATAAAAAGGCATTTGATTGACTGTGTTTTCAAGTAAAAATATAGACGTTCATGTGACTTCATTTTATCATTCCAGAAAGTTTGTCTTCTTAGAGAAGCGAGTTGTCAAGAATAGGATGTTGGACAAATGGCCTCAGTTACCTTAAGAAAAAGGGGGGTTGAATTAAGATGCAAAGACTATTCCCCAATTGAACTATCACTCTTTCTTTTTGGATTAACAATGCACCCTTAACATGAATTACTCAAAAGACAAATCAAAATAAACTTCTTTAAAGCAAAAGATAAATAGCAATAAAAGAAGTTTAAAGGAAGAGAGGAATGCAAACTTGATTTATACTGGTTCGGCCACTTCCCGCGCCTACGTCCAGTCCTCAAGAAACCCACTTGAGATTTTCCACTCTCTTTGTAAAACTCCTTTTACAAAGTCTGAACCACACAGGGACAACCCTTCCCTTGTGTTCAAGAATCCTATACAATAAGAGACTCTCAGTCTCTTAATCCCTTTTCAGAAGTAAGAAGAAGAGAAGAAGAAATCTCTCTTAAAAGGGATAGATTGTACAATGAAGACCAATCAAAATTCCTTATTGAATATGCAAGTGGTTGACCAAGGAATCTTTTTGAGAGGATAAGACAGTTCAGTTCAGAAAAACTCTTAATCTTTTGAGAGGATAAACTTTGTGGGCAATGAAAACTCTCTTTAAATTCGTGTTTCCAAGTCACCTTTGATGGCCATTCATAAACCATTTGAATAGATGTGACTCTTGGAAATTATTTTCTGAAAATCTCCTCTGGTAATCGATTACAAGACTTGTGTAATAAATCACAGGCTTTAAAATTTGAATAAATTGCTGGTAATCAATTACCATCCATGTGTAATCGATTACACATTATAAATTTTGAATTCAAATTTCTAGTGACTGTTATAAACATTTTCCGCTGCTGGTAATCGATTACCGGAGAGCAAATCTCAATTTGAAATGATAGAATTCTTTGGTCAAACCTTTTGTTTTTTCAATTTGGAAACTTCTTCCAAAAGATTCTAGAAATCAACTTGATCATATATCTTGACTTTCTTGGATTCTTGTCTTGAATAAAACTTAGAAGCACTTGATCCTTTAGCATCATCAAGACATCAAAACATCTTGCTTCTACATAGGAGTCATTTGACTTAATCCATCAGCTGAAAAATCCTTCAACTATTTCTCGTCCTTGGAAAATTCTTTTTGCAAGAATCAATTGCGTCTTTCATTCTTCCTCACTACGAGGTTGTGAAAACAAGACAACAATTGGTACCTCTAAGCCCTACACTAGGGCAATGAAAGGCCCCATGCATAAACCTCAAACGAACCTAGGGGCAGATTAGAAGTTCTCACTCAATAGGTTCCCAGCTACAAGGTCATGATGAAAGACAACGATTGGTACCTCAAAGCCTTACACTGGGGCAATGAGGGGCACCGTGCATGAGCCTCAAGTGAACATAGGGGCCGATCAAAAGTTCTCACCCATCGATGTTTTTAACAAAAAAAAAGGGGACAAACCCTAGGATTTCAATGGATTGATTAAACATCAAATGACTCCATTGCCGTCACTCCAAAATGGTCAAGTGACTAAATCAAAAAGAACATACACTCTGAGGGAGTTCCCGGAGAGATTTGCAAAAAGATAGGATGAGGTTGCATGAATTATCACCTTTTTCAAAAGGGCAGTCAATCTGTGTTTTCCAAAAAAAACAAAAAAATCAAATCAAAATCAAAATCACAAAATAGGGAAAGAATGCCATGAACATTGTACAACTTTCCATTACATTGCATTGTTTCATATAAAGTCCGCATTTACCCAAATTTCACAACAAAGGTTGCATGCATTTGCATCCCTCAAAATCATGTTAACTACATAGATTCCCTACATCTAAATGTCCAAATCTTTTGAATTTCGGATGACCGGCTCTCTCGATCCATCTCTTGCTTTCTCATAAGGATGGACCCTCGGGTACTAGTACCCTGGTCTTCAGAGGACTACACTCCTCGCCAACAGAGGGCTGCACGCCCTCACCTTAAGAGGACTGTGTGTCCTCACTTTCAGAGGACTGCATGTCCTCACCTTCAGAGGGCTACACGCCCTCGCCATCAGAGGACTGCGTGTCCTCACCTTCAGAGGGCTACACGCCCTCGCCATCAGAGGACTGCATGTCCTCACCTTCAGAGGGTTACACGCCCTCGCCATCATAGGACTGCATGTCCTCACCTTCGTAGGGCTACACGCCCTCACCTTTAGAGGACTACACGTCCTCGCCAACAGAGGGCTGCACGCCCTCACCTTGAGAGGACTACACGTCCTCGCCAACGTAGGGCTACACGCCCTCACCTTTACAGGACTACACATCCTCGCCAACAGAGGGCTGCACGCCCTCACCTTTAGAGGACTACACATCCTCGCCTTCAGAGGACACCACGTCCTCACCTTGAGAGGACTACACGTCCTCGCCTTGAGAGGACTACACGTCCTCGCCTTGAGAGGACTACATGTCCTCACCATCAGAGGGCTGCACGCCCTCACCTCTAGAGGACTACACATCCTCGCCTTGAGAGGGCTACCGCCCTCGCCTTGGGTACTAGTTACCCTCACCTTCAGAGGACTACATGTCCTCACCTTCGTAGGGCTACATGCCCTCACCTTTAGAGGACTACACATCCTCGCCTTTAGAGGACTGCACGTCCTCACCTTGAGAGGACTAAACGTCCTCGCCTTGAGAGGACTACATGTCCTCACCATCAGAGGGCTGCACGCCCTCACCTCCAGAGGACTACACGTCCTCGCCTTGAGAGGACTACATGTCCTCACCATCAGAGGGCTGCACGCCCTCACCTCCAGAGGACTACACGTCCTCGCCTTGAGAGGGCTACTCGCCCTTGCCTTGGGTACTAGTTACCCTCACCTTCAGAGGACTACATGTCCTCACCTTCGTAGGGCTACACGCCCTCACCTTTAGAGGACCACACGTCCTCACCTTCAGAGGGCTACACGCCCTCGCCATCAGAGGACTGCATGTCCTCACCTTCGTAGGGCTACACGCCCTCAACTTTAGAGGACTACACGTCCTCGCCAACAGAGGGCTACACGCCTTCACCTTTAGAGGACTCCACGTCCTCACCTTGAAAGGACTACACGACCTCACCTTGAGAGGACTACACGTCCTCGCCTTGAGAGGACTACATGTCCTCACCATCAGAGGGCTGCACGCCCTCACCTCTAGAGGACTACACGTCCTCGCCTTGAGAGGGCTACCGCCCTCGCCTTGGGTACTAGTTACCCTCACCTTCAGAGGACTACATGTCCTCACCTTCGTAGGGCTACATGCCCTCACCTTTAGAGGACTACACATCCTCGCCTTTAGAGGACTGCACGTCCTCACCTTGAGAGGACTAAACGTCCTCGCCTTGAGAGGACTACATGTCCTCACCATCAGAGGGCTGCACGCCCTCACCTCCAGAGGACTACACGTCCTCGCCTTGAGAGGACTACATGTCCTCACCATCAGAGGGCTGCACGCCCTCACCTCCAGAGGACTACACGTCCTCGCCTTGAGAGGACTACATGTCCTCACCATCAGAGGGCTGCACGCCCTCACCTCCAGAGGACTACACGTCCTCGCCTTGAGAGGGCTACTCGCCCTTGCCTTGGGTACTAGTTACCCTCACCTTCAGAGGACTACATGTCCTCACCTTCGTAGGGCTACACGCCCTCACCTTTAGAGGACCACACGTCCTCACCTTCAGAGGGCTACACGCCCTCGCCATCAGAGGACTGCATGTCCTCACCTTCGTAGGGCTACACGCCCTCACCTTTAGAGGACTACACGTCCTCGCCAACAGAGGGCTACACGCCTTCACCTTTAGAGGACTCCACGTCCTCACCTTGAGAGGACTACACGTCCTCGCCTTGAGAGGACTACACGTCCTCGCCTTGAGAGGACTACATGTCCTCACCATCAGCGGGCTGCACGCCCTCACCTCTAGAGGACTACACGTCCTCGCCTTGAGAGGGCTACCGCCCTCGCCTTGGGTACTAGTTACCCTCACCTTCAGAGGACTACATGTGCTCACCTTCTAAGGGCTACATGCCCTCACCTTTAGAGGACTACACATCCTCGCCTTTAGAGGACTGCACGTCCTCACCTTGAGAGGACTAAACGTCCTCGCCTTGAGAGGACTACATGTCCTCACCATCAGAGGGCTGCACGCCCTCACCTCCAGAGGACTACACGTCCTCGCCTTGAGAGGAATACATGTCCTCACCATCAGAGGGTTGCACGCCCTCACCTCCAGAGGACTACACGTCCTCGCCTTGAGAGGGCTACTCGCCCTTGCCTTGGGTACTAGTTACCCTCACCTTCAGAGGACTACATGTCCTCACCTTCGTAGGGCTACACGCCCTCACCTTTAGAGGACCACACGTCCTCACCTTCAGAGGGCTACACGCCCTCGCCATCAGAGGACTGCATGTCCTCACCTTCGTAGGGCTACACGCCCTCACCTTTAGAGGACTACACGTCCTCGCCAACAGAGGGCTACACGCCTTCACCTTTAGAGGACTCCACGTCCTCACCTTGAGAGGACTACACGTCCTCGCTTTGAGAGGACTACACGTCCTCGCCTTGAGAGGACTACACGTCCTCGCCTTGAGAGGACTACATGTCCTCACCATCAGAGGGCTGCACGCCCTCACCTCTAGAGGACTACACGTCCTCGCCTTGAGAGGGCTACCGCCCTCGCCTTGGGTACTAGTTACCCTCACCTTCAGAGGTCTACATGTCCTCACCTTCGTAGGGCTACATGCCCTCACCTTTAGAGGACTACACATCCTCGCCTTTAGAGGACTGCACGTCCTCACCTTGAGAGGACTAAACGTCCTCGCCTTGAGAGGACTACATGTCCTCACCATCAGAGGGCTGCACGCTCTTACCTCCAGAGGACTACACGTCCTCGCCTTGAGAGGACTACATGTCCTCACCATCAGAGGGCTGCACGCCCTCACCTCCAGAGGACTACACGTCCTCGCCTTGAGAGGGCTACTCGCCCTTGCCTTGGGTACTAGTTACCCTCACCTTCAGAGGACTACATGTCCTCACCTTCGTAGGGCTACACGCCCTCACCTTTAGAGGACCACACGTCCTCACCTTCAGAGGGCTACACGCCCTCGCCATCAGAGGACTGCATGTCCTCACCTTCGTAGGGCTACACGCCCTCACCTTTAGAGGACTACACGTCCTCGCCAACAGAGGGCTACACGCCTTCACCTTTAGAGGACTACACGTCCTCGCCAACAGAGGGCTGCACGCCCTCACCTTGAGAGGACTACACGCCCTCACCTCCAGAGGACTATACATCCTCACCTTGAGAGCGTTGCACGCCCTCACCTTTAGAGGGCTACGTGTCCTCATTTTCAGTGTGCTCCACATCCGCACCTTAAGAGAATTTAAGGTCCTCTATCCTTAAATGCTTAACCAAGACTTGCACTCCCGGTTAAGGGACCAGTAGTTTCCTTTTAACGGTTCCTGGGCCACCCCCTGATATTGGAGGACGGCCAACTGTGCGAGCACAACCAGAGAGGGAGGCTATCACACAGCTACTATGCATACCGGGGCAAGATTTCACCCGTGCCGCTGCAAAGAGATGAGTGCGGATCATGCGCACCAACATGACCACTCTTACACAGATATAGATGACATTGCTACTTAGCAACATTCTGCCCAGCGACCGCAATGCCAATCTCCCCCTGCAAAAGTATCAGTTGGTCTGTGTCGTCCCGACATGGGTAAGTATGCATATGGTTCAACTGATTTCTGATACCATCTATTGTTTGCAGGGATCGCACCCACAAAGACACCCAGTGGACCTGAAGAAGTCCAACAGGGCCCTGGGGTTTCCAGCTCTGGTTACGGGCCTCTGTCGGCCCTACAGGGCGCCCGTTCCCCCCAGCAAGTTCATGTCGTCGTGGCATAGTTCTAGGGAGTGCCTGTCACCCCCAGCAAGGTCATCAGGTCCCCCCTACCAATCGAGCTTTCATCAAGAAGTTCTGCGTCTCCAGGCAGGCGCAGGGCGAAACACCACAGCAGCCTGGCGATGGCCGGCAGCGGGCAACAGACGCACCGCCATCACCTCTAGAGTTCACCTCTGCTCATCCACAAAAAGGTTTGAGTATTGCCTACACCACATGGCCGACCAATAGGCGACCAAGTCCAAAGCCAAAGGTAAGCAAAGTACTAGGTCAGTGACCGACAAGTCATAAGGCGTCCAGCTCAAGACGTTAAAGAAGCGCTACTAGGAGGCAACCTAGTACCTTTTAAATTTCTGCCTGCTATTTGATCACTTTTTATAGTAGGACCCACCTAGTTGCTCATGATCCTGGGAATTTAAATAAAACAAGCGCAAGCTCGGAAGGTAGTCATACGATACAAAACATATATATGTATGTTTAGGTAGTGAAAATACCTTAGATATGCATGTATGTAAACAAAAAAACACTTCACAAAATATATATATTTATGTTTAGGTAGGGAAATACCTTAGATATGCATGTATGTAAACAAAAAAAACTTCACAAAATATATATATGTATGTTTAGGTAGAAAGATACCTTAGATATGCATGTATGTAAACAAAAAATACTTCACAAAATATATATGTATGTTTAGGTAGAAAGATACCTTGGATATGCATGTATATAGCAAAAATACCTTACAAAACATATATATGTATGTTTAGGTAGCAAGATACCTTGGATATGCATGTATATAGCAAAATACCTCATGAAAAAAAAAAAGAAGAAAAAAAAACAAACAAGAAAAAGAAATAAACAAATAAAAAAAAAAGAAGAAAAAAAAGAGAGAAAAAAGAAAAATAAGTTGTCTAGCTGAAAAACCAACATGCTTTTGAAAAGAGATGACTTCCAACTTTTCTTTGAAGAAAAATTCGCTGATCATAGCTAGTTTTTGGAAAAAAAAAATGTGTGTACACCTGAAGGGTGAATGCTGTGAAATTTTCCCGGACGCCCGAAATGGACTTGGATGAATGCACAAATGGATAAAAGAACATATTTTGGAAACATTGGGTTGACTAAAATAGAGGAAATGAATCCTGAGCCCTAGCATCACATGACCATAAAAATTTGACACTTGAGTGTCCGCATAGGTGCATGCATGACCAGTTTTGCATAAAGTTTCCAAATCATCATTTTTGCATTTGTGTCATGGAAATAATGTGGGGCACCCCTTTTATCCTTGAGCCAAACCAAACCCCGACATGTATCATGTCTAGCCATTCTACAAACCTTGAGCCAAAATCATGACTCACTATAATCCTTACCCTCGGAAGCAAAAAAGGAAAGAAGGAAAATTTCCAATCAAAGAGAAAGCAAAAAGAAAAGAAAGGAAATTCCCAATCAAAGAGTGGGAGAAAGCAAAAAGAAAAGAAAGAAAATTCCCAACCAAAGAATGGGAGAAAGTAAAAAAAGGAAGGAAAGAAAGTTCTTGATCAAAGAAACTAGAAGAAATGTGCAGAAAGGTCTTTTGACCAGACAATATCTGAACAATACAGAATTGTCACCAAATGAACAAAAAGAAGGAAAGGAAACCATGACCTAAAGTGGTCTTCTCCCTTTGATTACCAACCAAAATCCTGTGCGTCGGTGACTTGTTCGCCTCGCGCAAAACCAAAACAGAAAAGGAAAAGGGGCAAAAACACACAAAAGCCGAAAAACCCACCAAAAGAACCCATTCCCAAGGGAAGCCCTATTGATCCATGATCACGCATGTAATTTTTGATTTGATAGGAAATAATTTGCAAAGTCAAGTCATGACATATCTATGGTTCGGAATTAGGATGAAACACTTACCTGTGCGAGATTGATACACTTTGAGTGATTTTCTTCTATTTTTGTCGAACCTAGTGTTTCCTCTAAATGGTCATTTAGAAACAAAATGCTAACATCCAAAATCTCATTTATGGTTATGAGAAAATTTCATCAGCATACTCTCCTTCCCCGGTAGACGCATTGTTTTTCACTCAAAAAGGCATATGCTGCTCTAATCAGTTGGAATATTTGTCTCTTTGCTAAAGCATGTTTGCATTTTAGTGGAGAAAACACCGAGACTTTTTGAAGTCTCACAAGTTATCAAGAACTACGTAGGTCTGAGTTCCTCATGGGAGGATACGTAGGAGCAAAAGCCTCGCTTTTGTCGACCGCACCGCTTTCTGTTACCATGACCCAAGAGCTGGTAGCCTGCGGAGACACCTTACGGTTATCCGCACCTCGAGTGTGATTGATAAGCGGAGGCCAATATGGTCATCTGCACCCTTTCCGAAGATGTAGGCATCTTCTGGTGGAGACTTTTTCAAGTCTCACAAGTTATCTAGAACTACGTAGGTCTGAGTTCCTCATTGGAGGATACGTAGGAGCAAGAGCCTTGCTTTTGTCGGCCGCCCCATAATCTTTGTCATACTGACCCTGAGGTCATGTGACATGCACCCTTGTGTCATCCAGAGGCGGCAGGCCCGATGACACGCGGAGATACCTTACGGTTATCCGCACCCTTTTGTCATCCAGAGGCGGCGGGCCCGATGACACGCAGAGACAAAATTTGGTCATTCTGCACCCTTGTGTCATCCAGAGGCGGCGGGCCCGATGACACGCGGAGATACCTTACGGTTATCCGCACCCTTTTGTCATCCAGAGGCGGCGGGCCCGATGACACGCAGAGACAAAATTTGGTCATTCTGCACCCTTGTGTCATCCAGAGGCGGCGGGCCCGATGACACGCGGAGATACCTTACAGTTATCCGCACCCTTTTGTCATCCAGAGGCGGCGGGCCCGATGACACGCAGAGACAAAATTTGGTCATTCTGCACCCTTGTGTCATCCAGAGGCGGCGGGCCCGATGACACGCGGAGATACCTTACGGTTATCCGCACCCTTATGTCATCCAGAGGCGGCGGGCCCGATGACACGCAGAGACAAAATTTGGTCATTCTGCACCCTTGTGTCGTCCAGAGGCGGCGGGCCCGATGACACGCAGAGATAAAATTTGGTCATTCTGCACCCTTGTGTCATCCAGAGGCGGCGGGCCCAATGACACGCGGAGATACCTTACGGTTATCCACACCCTTGTGTCATCCAGAGGCGGCGGGCCCGATGACATGCAGAGACTGACATAGTCTTCTGCACGTTTTGTTCCTCCGGGAACAACGAGTCATTTACATGCGGAAATTTTACGGTCACCCACGACTCTCGTCAACCGAGAGGAACGAAATTAGTGTCATACCCTAATTTCGTTCGGGGATCTTTGCTTGATGACATGCGACCTTTCTTTGGTCCTTGTGAGGTGCTTGGCACCCATCATTAGGCAATTTGTGAAATTCCGGGAACAACAAGTCATTTACATGCGGAAATTTTATGGTCACCCGCGACTCTCGTCAACCGAGAGGAACGAAATTAGTGTCATACCCTAATTTCGTCCGGGGATCTTTGCTTGATGACATGCGACCTTTCTTTGGTCCTTGTGAGGTGCTTGGCACCCATCATTAGGCAATTTGTGAAATTCCGGGAACAACAAGTCATTTGCATGTGGAGATTTTATGGTCACCCGCGACTCTCGTCAAATCGAGAGGAACGAAATTAGTGTCTTGTCTTTACTTTCCTTTTATCTCCAATAAAAGACAAGTAAAGAGGGGCAACTGTCATACCCTAATTTCGTCCGGGGACCTTTGCTTGATGACATGCGACCTTTCTTTGGTCCTTGTGAGGTGCTTGGCACCCATCATTAGGCAATTTGTGAAATTCCGGGAACAACAAGTCATTTACATGCGGAAATTTTATGGTCACCCGCGACTCTCGTCAACCGAGAGGAACGAAATTAGTGTCATACCCTAATTTCGTCCGGGGATCTTTGCTTGATGACATGCGACCTTTCTTTGGTCCTTGTGAGGTGCTTGGCACCCATCATTAGGCAATTTGTGAAATTCCGGGAACAACAAGTCATTTGCATGTGGAGATTTTATGGTCACCCGCGACTCTCGTCAAATCGAGAGGAACGAAATTAGTGTCTTGTCTTTACTTTCCTTTTATCTCCAATAAAAGACAAGTAAAGAGGGGCAACTGTCATACCCTAATTTCGTCCGGGGACCTTTGCTTGATGACATGCGACCTTTCTTTGGTCCTTGTGAGGTGCTTGGCACCCATCATTAGGCAATTTGTGAAATTCCAGGACATGCCGGAAAACCAAAAAATATTGATGCACAATCCGTAAGTTTCCGTGACACACCGGAAATCAAATGGAAGCATCGTTGCATAATTAAGTGAGATTCCGTAACATTCCGTAAGTCAAAAAGGGGATGATTATGTAATCCGCAAGGTTCTGTAACATTACGGAAAGAAAACAAGTATCGTTACGAGATTCGTAAGTTTCCGTAACTTTACGAAAAAAGAATCACCAAAAAAGGTAAGGGGGTGAACTTATCATGATAGCGGTGTAAATAGCAATTCAAATCTAGGCCCTTCCAGAACATTTTGGAAGTTGGGTTGCTTAAGGAGGAAGCAACTGGGCGGCAAGCTCCTCCACGTTTTTGAAAAATGGTTTTCGGGGCTTCCGCGGCTTCCGTAATACTTCCGTAAAATTTCCGAAAACCTTGGGTAAGCATATTCCACTTAACATTGGTGAAAGGGAAGAGAAAAAAGATGAAAATCAAATTCGAAAACAGTTCCGTAAGACTTCCGTAACTTTTCCGTAAAATACGAAAAGGGGGGTGAACTTAGTAATTCGGGTGCACTTAGAAATCTTCTTCATTAAGTCTTTGGGCGGCAAGCACCTCCCTTTTTTTCTATAAATAGGGGAGGGGGGAGCTGTTTCAAAATGTTCAAGACCCCTTTGGCTATGCATTTCGGCTATTTTGGGCAAAAAACACGTTTTCGTGAAGAAAAATCGAGTCGAAGTGCTTCTGTAACGCTTCCGTATGCGATTCTGTGGAAATTCTTCATCGTTCTTCGTCGTTCTTCACCGTTCTTCATCCAGTCTTCGTTCGTTCTTCGTTCTTCAACGGGTAAGTTTTCGAATCCGAGACTTTCAATTCATTTCTTGTTTTGTGTACTTTCACTTTAATTTCGTTTACTTTCAGCTTTCTTTTCTTCCCTTTTGACGTGCTTAAGCCATTTATTTAAGTCATTTCTCGCTTAATCTAAAAATAAAATAAATTTCCACCGATCATTTGAATTGTATCATCCGTTAATTTTGGTTAAAATGAATTCCGACCGTTCGGTCATTCCGTAACCACGTTGGAAATCAAAAAAAGAGGTAAAATAATAATATAATAATCAAAAAAATATTTTTTAGTAAAGTAAAGCGAAAAATCAATCGGACGTTTTCTCTTTGGGATTTCTCATTCTTAATCGAATTGACTAATAACTAAGGTGAAACTAAGGCTAAAATCAACTCGCCTAGTCAAGCTCGTCCACAAAAATAGGTTTTTGAAAGTTTATCACTTCAATTTCTTATTAAGTAAAATGGGTCATTTTTAAGGTCCAACGCCTTAAAATGATCACCTTTCAAGTAAAAAGAATCACTTGATTCACGCATAAGAAAGAACTACGTAGGTCTGATTTTCTCATCCCAATTGAGGAATACGTAGGAGCAAAGGGAAACACCCTTGTCGACCACAAAAAGAGAAAAAAATATAAAAAGGGTATAAAGGATATAAGGACATAAAAGGGAACGTAAAAATCAAAGTCATGTTTGCACATTCGATTAAAGGCTGTCGTCCCTTGTGACGGACGTGTGGGGTGCTAATACCTTCCCCGCGCGTAAATACAACTCCCGAACCTTTCACTTAAAAGTTCGTAGATCGCGTCTTTTCCGGTTTTTCCGACGTTTTCCTCAAATAAACGTTGGTGGCGACTCCGCGCGTATTCCTTTCGTGTAACACGCATCCCGCGAGTCACGCGTCGCCCTCCCGCCGAAGGGTAGGTTGCGACAGCATGCATATTTTGTGATAACAGGGGTAGAATCATCTTAGGCCATGGTCAGAAGTCGAGACAAAGTTAACGGCAGAGGCCAATCAAGGTTAGTTGACGATGCGGTCACGATTTGCCATGAATTGTTGGTTCCTACTTTCAGGTACTCAAGAACGGACTCAAATAAAGGCTAGGGTCACAACCGACAGATCGTCGTCCCTTCTCGGCTCTGGGCAAGCGGAAAACGCCGCTGCAAGGCAGCCTAGTATCCTTTTAATTCACAGTAGTTATTATTGTTGTTTGTCTAAATTTAAAAATGGATGCCCAATCTACCTTGAGTGGGTTCGAAAAAGCGAACGCCGACCTGTAGAGGGCCATGGTTATGTTTCCCCTAAAAAAAATGGCAGGTTTGCTCGCCTGGGCGAGCTGAGCTCGCCTAGGCAAGCAGCCCCTGCACCAAAATATAAAAAAACGAGGGAGGGGAACGTTTTCTGCACCCAAAAACTTCCCCCCCTTGTTCAAAAAGAGAGAGCTCACGGGACTCACGGTTTTTGCTCCCCCAAGCCACCTTTGGTTGCATTTTGCTTTCATTTTTGGTACTCCTACTCACTCCAACAAGTAAGTATCGAATCCTTGAGCTTTCTAGCTTTCCATTGGTGTATTTTGATCTTCTTTTGGTGCTCTAAATTGTGGGAATGTGCTCAAATTTATGGGGCGATTTTGGTTTGTTTTCATGCTTGATTGGTTTGAATTGAGGGGTTGTAGGGGATGGCCTTAGGCCTAGGGTGCATCCAAAAGCAATGGGGCATGCCACATTGCCCCCACTCTCTTGTTATTCATGCAGAAACATGCGCCCACCAAGTGCTCGGTGAAATGCCTCAATGGCATATGAGCATGGTTTTGTAAGCTTGGGATTGTGAGATTGTTTTATATATATAGGGATAGCGTGAAGGATTTAAAATGAGTGCCCGAATGCAATTCTAGGCCTAGGAACCCAAGCTGTTAATTTCAATGCAAGGAAGCATAACTTATGCCTAGGAATCTAAATTTTGGTTTTGAGTGTGAAAAGTGTCGCAACCTACCCTTCGGCGGGAGGGCGACGCGTGACTCGCGGGATGCGTGTTCCACGAAAGGAATACGCGCGGAGTCGCCACCAACGTTTATTTGAGGAAAACGTCGGAAAAACCGGAAAAGACGCGATCTACGAACTTTTTAGTGAAAGGTTCGGGAGTTGTATTTACGCACGGGGAAGGTATTAGCACCCCACACGCCCGTCCCTAGGGACGGCAGCCTTTAATCGAATGTGCAAACATGACTTTGATTTTTATGTTCCCTTTTATGTTCTTATATCCTTTTTACCCTTTTTATATTTTCTCTTTTTGTGGTCGACAAGGGTGTTTCCCTTTGCTCCTACGTATTCCTCAATTTGGGATGAGAAAATCAGACCTACGTAGTTCTTTCTTATCAAGTGATTCTTTTTTACTTTAAGAGGTGATCATTTTAAGGCGTTGGACCTTAAAAATGATCCATTTTACTTAGTGAGAAAATGAAATGACAAACTTCAAAAGCCTATTTTTATGGACGAGCTTGACTAGGCGAATTGATTTTAGCCTTTAGTTTCACTTTAGTTATTAATCAATTCGATTAAGAATGAGAAATCCCAAAGAGAAAACGTCCGATTGATTTTCCGCTTTATTTTACTAAAAGATGTTTTTTTTTATTTATATTATTTTTACCTCTTTTTTTGATTTCCAACGTGGTTACGGCACGACCGAACGGTCGGAATTTATTTTAACCGAAGTTAACGGATAATACAATTCAAATGTTCGGTGGAAATTTATTTTATTTTTAAGTTAAGCGAGAAATGACTTAAATAAAATGGCTTAAGCACGTCAAGAGGGGGTATAAAAAGTAAACAAAACGAGAATAAAAATGCACGAAACACAATGTGGACCACTACGGGTACATAGAATGAATCGAAAAGCTTGGTTCGAGGTACTTACCCGTTGAAGATCGAAGAATGATGAAGAACGAATGAAGAACGTCGAAGAACGGTTGAAACCTTTGCGAGATTCCTCACGGAAAACGTTACGGAAACGTTTCGGAAGCGCCTCGGCTTAGATTTTCTTCACGGAAACAATTTTTCCAAGCAAATTCGAAAGAGAGAGAAGTGCCTAAGGGGCTGAACCCTTTTCTTCTTCACTTCCTCCCCTATTTATAGCAAAATAGGGGAGGTGGTTGCCGCCCAGCTCGCCCAGCCGAGCTCAGCTCGCCCAGGCGAGCCAGGTTGCTTCCTCCAGAAGCAACAACCTTCTGGAGGAATATTCTGGAGGGCCCAAGTGGGCCTGGGTGCTATTTGCACCCCCATTTTTACTAAGTACACCCCCTTCTGCTGTTTTTTTTGGTGATTCTTTTTTCGTAAAGTTACGGAAACTTACGAATTTCGTAACGATACTTGTTTTCTTTCCGTAATGTTACGGAACCTTGCAGATTACATAATCATCCCCCTTTTGACTTACGGAATGTTACGGAACCTCACTTAATTATGCAACGATGCTTCCATTTGATTTCCGGTGTGTCACGGAAACTTACGGATTGTGCATCAATATTTTTTTGGTTTTTCGGCATGTCCTGGAATTTCACAAATTGCCTAATGATGGATGCCAAGCACCTCACAAGGACCAAAGAAAGGTCGCATGTCATCAAGCAAAGGTCCCCGGACGAAATTAGGGTATGACAAAAAGGCATGAATATTAGGACATGCTTGAGAGGGTTTTTACTAGAATTTGGTTGTCCCATGAGGAATACCATGCACCAAGGTAGCATGGAAAATACCTTTCAATGGTATGTATATATGTGAATATAGGTAGCATGGAAAATACCTTTCAATGGTATGTATATATGTGAATATAGGTAGCGCGGAAATACCTTGCAAAGTGTGTGAATATATGGCATAAAAATACCTTGCAAAGTGTGAATGAGTAGCAAAAATGCCTTTCAACATATGCATATTTGGGGATAGGTAGCATTAGGAGCCTTTTAGAAAATGTACCCATGTCAAAAATGGCATGAGGATGCTTCCCAAATGAATATATGATGTGGAATTGCCCCTCAAATGTATATAGATGGCATGAAAGTTCCTTTTCAAATCCAAGTATGTGCATGACGTGAGATTAGCTTTCCAATGTGCATATATGTATAAATAAATGTGAATGAAACAACAAAAATTTGTATGTTAAATAAAATACTTCAAATGTGTGTAGGTAGTTTGTGATAGCAAAATACTTAGGATATGAACATGTGTAATTTTGACACAATACCTTGAGCACGTGTATGTGTATTCTTTTCGAAAAATATATATGTGTGGTAATTAGAATATTTTGAATATCCTTGTATGTTGACATAAATAGTAGGATACTTTACGCATACGCATGTTCATAAATGTGTTACATTAAGGAAATGTGTACACAAGTTTGTTCTAAATCAGAAAGATTAGCATGTCATTTTTGCGTTAAAATAAGCATTTTCTTGTAAACTAACTTTCCAAATGTTTGTCTTTGCAGGAAATGGCTCCGAGGAAGCTTTCCACAAAGAGATCTAGGAAGGACGCCGCGGCCGAAGGGACTAGTGCCGCTCCCGAGTTCGACAACCATCATTTCAGGAGCGCTGAGCACCAGCAGCATTTCGAAGCCATCAAGGGATGGTCCTTCCACCAAGAGAGACGCGTCTAGCTCAGGGTCGATGAGTACACAGATTTCCAGGAGGAGATAGCTCGCCAGCGTTGGACATTCTGGTCACTCCCATGGCCAAGTTTGATCCGGATATAGTTCTCGAGTTTTATGCCAATGCTTGGCCTACGGAGGAGGGCGTGCGGGACATGCGATCATGGGTATGCCGCCTACCAGGCACCCTCTAGACCCAGATAAGTCTAACAGGGCCCTGGGTTTTCTAGCATTGATCACGGGTCTCTGCCAGGCGTTCAGGGTTCCCGTCACACCTAGTAAGAACTTATCCGTAAAAACTTTCTTTCTCTATCTCTAAGACTCAAAGCATGATAGCACGCAGAGACTAACATCGTCTTTTGCACCCTTCATCAATCGCGGCTGACAAGCCCGTTGACACGCGAAGATTTACGTCATCTTCCACACAGACAATTTATGTCATACTGACACTGGAGTCACGTGACATGCGGAGATACCCGAGTGGTTATTCGTAAAAATTTTCTTTTGCTATCTCTAAGACTCAAAGCATGATAGCACGCAGAGACTAACGTCGTCTTCTCCACCCTTTGTCAATCGCGGCCAACAAGCCCGTTGACACGTGGAGATTTCCATCATCTTCCACGCAGACAAATTCTGTCATACTGACACTGGAGTCACGTGACATGCGGAGATACCCGAGTGGTTATCCGTTAAAACTTCTTTTGCTATCTCTAAGACTCGAAGCATGATAGCAAGCTGAGTGGGTAAACACGTAGATACAGATTCTGAGCCCTTTATCATTCAGGAACAACAAGCTGAGTGGGTAAACGCGTAGATACAGATTCTGCGCCCTTTATCATTCAGGAACAACAAGCTGAGTGGGTAAACGCGTAGATACAGATTCTGCGCCCTTTATCATTCAGGAACAACAAGCTGAGTGGGTAAACGCGTAGATACAGATTCTGCGCCCTTTATCATTCAGGAACAAGAAGCTGAGTGGGTAAACGCGTAGATACAGATTCTGGGCCCTTTATCATTCAGGAACAACAAGCTGAGTGGGTAAATGCGTAGATACAGATTTTGTGCCCTTTATCATTCAGGAACAACAAACTGAGTGGGTAAACGCGTAGATACAGATTTTGTGCCCTTTATCATTTAGGAACAACAAGCTGAGTGGGTAAACGCACCGAGACAGATTCTGCGCCCTTTATCATTCAAGAGCAGCGAGGCGGGTGATAAACGCGTAGAGGCAAATTCTGCACCCTTTTTCATTCAGATTTCGCAAGTTGGGTGATAAACGCGCAGAGACAAATTCTGCGCCCTTTGTCATTCAAAAACAACAAGTTGAGAGGTGGGCGGGAACAAATTATGGTCATTCCGAACACCTTTTCACCGTCCAGAGGCGGTCGTGTCCGGTGGCACACAGAGACAAATTATGGTCATTCTGTGTCTCGCCGGCCAGGCTCGATCGTGTCCAACAAAACGCAGGGACAAATTATGGTCATTTTGCGTCTTGTATCGACCATGAGGAACAAATTCAACAGTATCAGGATGATGTATCGGTACTGATCATTTTCAAATTTTTGCAGGTTCCGCTGGCAGGAAGGTTCACTGGCCGAAAGGTGTTTCGCTCGAATGAAATTAGTGTCTTATCTTTACTTCCCTTTTATCTCCAATAAAAGACAAGTAAAGAGGGGCAACTGTCATACCCTAATTTCGTCCGGGGACCATCCGTTGTTGAGATGCGACCCTCGTTTGACCACTTCGAGGTACTTGGCACCTATTGTTAGGCAATTCGTGAAGTTCCGTGACGTGCCGGAAGTCAAAAGAAAGCATTGTAGCACAATCCGTGAAGTTCTGCGACATGCCGGAAATTAAAAGGAAGTGTTAGTGTGCAATCCGTAAAGTGTCGTAACATTCTGGAAGGCAAAAAGGGGATGATTACGTAATCCGTAAGGTTTCATAACATTACGGAAAGAAAACAAGTATCGTTACAAAATTCATAAACTTTCGTAACGTTACGGGAAAAAGAATCACCAAAAAAAAGGCAGGGGGTGTACTTAGTAAAAATGGGGGTGGAAATAGCAACCAGGCCCACTTGGGCCTTCCAGAAAATTCCTCTAGAAGGCGGTTGCTTCTAGAGGAAGCAACCTAACTCGCCTGGGCGAGCTGGGTGGCAAGCATCTCCCCCATTTTCCTATAAAAAGGGGGAGAAGTGAAGAGGAAAATGGTTCAGCCCTCCTGGTAATTAGAGAATCACTTGAAATTAGCGTAAAAAATTGTTTCCGTAAAGAAAATCCAAGCCGAGGCGCTTCCGTAACGTTTCCGTGGGTGATTTCGCGAAGATTTTCAACCGTTCTTCAATGTTCTTCGTTCGTTCTTCATCGTTCTTCGGTCTTCAACCGGTAAGTTCCCGAAATCGAACTTTTCAATTCATTCTATGTACCCTTGGTGGTCCTCATTTGTTTTCACGTGCATTTGTTTTCATTTCATTTACTTTCCGTACCCCCTTTTGACGTGCTTTAGTCATTTGCTTAAGCCGTTTTCTTGCCTAATCAAAAAATAAAATAAATTTCCTCCGATCATTTGAATTGTAATATCCATTAATTTTTGTTAAAATGAAATCCGACCGTTCGGTCATGCCGTAACTATGTTGGAAACCCAAAAGAGATAAAATAATAACATAATAATAAAAAATATCTTTTAGTAAAATAAAACAAAAAAATCAATCAGACGTTTCTCTTTGGGATTTTTCTTTCTTAATCGAACTGACTAATAACCAAAGTGAAACTAAGGCTTAAATCAATTCGTAAACCAAACTTTTGTCATCACCTAAAAAAGCCATTTTCAAAGGTCCAATGCCTTAAAATGGTCTTTTCTGCTCTTATTGGTTAAGTGTAGATTTCTAAAAGCCTAAAATCAACATGTGAACTTTATTACCTCTTTTAAAAAAAATATAATAATAAAGAGATCATTAATGGTCCAATGCATTAATGTCTTCTCTCTTTTCAAAAGAATTGAAAGTTTGTTTAATGGTCCAACGCCTTAAAATGACCTTTCATTCAACAAAAACATATCTTGCAAAAAGGATAGAAACAACTTCACCAAACACTTTGTTCACAAAGAACTACATAGGTCTGATTTCCTTATCGCAATTATGGAATACATAGGAGCAAGGGAAACACCCTCGTCGACCGCAAAAAGATAAAAAATATAAAAAAGGGTACAAAAAGAAATAAAGACGTAAAAGGGAACATTAAAATTGAAGTCATGTTTGCACATTTAATTAAAGGTTGTCGTCTCTTGTGACGGACGCGTGGGGTGCTAATACCTTTCCCGTGCATAAATACAACTCCCGAACCTTTCACTTAATGTTCGTAGATCACATCTTTTCCGGTTTTTCCGACGTTTTCCTCAAATAAACGTTGGTGGCGACTCCACGCCTATTCCTTTCTTGGAACATGCACCTGCAAGTCTCGCGTTGCCCTCTCGCCAAAGGGTAGGTTGCGATAGCTGCGCTAGGCGCCCTGTCAAAATTTTAGTTTTATTTTTATGTTTTTGTGAAAATAACCTGTGCTAATCTCTTGTGTTTTGTCTTATATTTTGAATATGGCATCTAAGAAAAGGAAGGCTCCTTCTACACCTACCTAGGCCAGATTTGATAGATCTAGGTTCACATCTCAAGAAGCTTGGGAGAGATATACAGACATTGTAGTGCCTAGAACACTACTACCAGAGAGGAATGTGGTAGTTTATTACACCGAGTTTGACGAGTTCAAGGAGGAACTCGAGATAAGACATTGGGATGAGAAGTTAACTAATTTTGTTGACAATAGCATAGACATTGCTATTGTGAAGGAATTTTACGCACCTCAAGGGTAAATCACCTAAGCAGGTGAGGGTGAGAGGTCATCGAGTGAAATTTGATGAGGATACCTTGAACACATTTTTGAAGACCTCGATAATTATGGAAGAGGGGGAGAATTTGTGTGCTTATTCCAAGTTTGCACTCCTAAGGCCTGATCCTCAGGAGGTTGCTGCTAAGCTCTATATCCAGGGAGGGGATTCGAGCTAAATGCTGATGGGCAACCTTTGAAGATACGAAGGAAGAACATGACCACCTTAGCTCAGACATGGAGTGTTCTTTCCTTCTCTAACCTGATTCCTACCTCCCACACATCTGATGTCACCTTAGACAGAGCCAAATTAATTTATGGCATCATTATGAAGATGGATATGAACTTGGGGTACCTCATCTCCCACCAGATCTCTTTTACTGCACAACATGATACATCTGGATTTGGATTTCCTGCCTTGATCACAACTCTATGCAAGGCCAGAGGAATCCAATGAGATTCTAGATCACTGGAGAACTTGAGCCTTGCCATTAAATTGGCATATATTAAGAAGAACTATTGGAATCTTGACGATCCAACAGTGACATTTAAAGGGCCAAGGAAGGCTTGGGGTAAAAGATCAGAGGTCCCCACTACTTCAGCACCACCAAAGACAACAACTCCTTCTTCTTCCACAGCTCCAGTACCTCCCATTCAGACTCCAATTATTCCTTCAGCATCTACACAGATACCACTTCCAGCTCCCTTATCTGCAGAACCTTCAGATTTTTCATTTACACCACAAATGCTGCATTCCATGCTCCAAAGCTTACATAGGGGGCAGTCCATCATCATGCAGAGCCTTCAGGGCTTGGGCTTGCCATCCATCCTGAGCATGGATGAGTTTGATGCACAGGTGGCCTGGCCAGGAGTCCAGCCTTCTTATTCTAGAGGGGGTGGGGCCTCCGTAGCCCAGGAGCCTGAACCAGAGGAGCCAGCAGCAGCAACAGAGGGGGAGGATGAGCTCACCACTCCTGAGCCCTTTTATTTTGATGCAGGTGTACACATGGCTCAGGAGGAGGAGACTTCAACAGACCAGATCCCAGAGCCATCCCCAGCACCAATACCTGATGATTCCATGCCATCTACACTAGCATCTGAGTTAGAGCAGCCTATCTCTCAGGATTCACCAGCTGCTCAGGTGTTGGATCTTAATGAGCATGCACAGGAGCAACCACAGAAGCAGGACATTTAAATTTGTTCATTTTGAACATTTTAGTTAATTTTTAGCTATTTTATGATTTATGTTCAGTCATTTAAAATACTTTTTATGTTTCAGTTCTTTAAATTTCAGTTATTTAAATTTCAGCACCTTGAGTTGTTTGCTTGTACCAAAAGCGTGTTTGAACAGTGAATTGATTGAATTGGATATGCAGTGGATTGTTTTTCATGAAATGAGTGTTGAGAATGATTTGAATGATCAATTGTATGATTTGAGTGGATTGGAATGATTAGAGAATTGTTTTGATCAAGCTTGTAGCCATTAGAAGAGAATGAACATGTGATTGGAATGATGACTAAAAATGTTAGTCAGTTTATCAGATTGATTGTGAAGGAATGCATTGACCGTATCCCAGTGAGAGTGTGATCCTTAAATTTTTGAGAGAAACGACTATCATTTAGTACTGATTTTTGCGTGAATCTCTGAAGTATGGACTGAATGCATGAAATTGAGGATGATGAAGGCCATGTTTGATTGTGATAGCTATAATGACCCGCCTCGTCGCTACGGTATCCACACTCTAATATTCGATAATTTCAATTTTTATAAAAAGAACTCCCTTAATTTTTGCTTATGAAAATAGAAGTGATTTTGTCACAACATAAATTCATCCAACAACACACCATTACTTAAGTGAATATGCATAATTACATAGAAACAATAATTCGGTACATGTCATACACATAACGAAAATTAAATATGTTCATATATATAATTAAAATTCCAGTTTTACATCTTTAACTCAACAAAATAAAACTTAAAAAGCAACTACAGAGGAGTTGATTACAAAACACAACTCTCTGCCAAAATAACGCCAACGTCATCACGTCGGCTCGGCGGCTCCTCACCAGAATCTTACTCCCTACACCCTGCCACTATCATTCTGCTCCCATGAACAAGGTTCGTGATCATCACAGGTATCAACCACACGATACAAAATTGCAAGGGTGAGTTTATTATAAAAGAACCAATAGCAATTCCAAATAACCACAATTAGCAAGGAACATAGGCAAACATGATTAGCATACACAACAATCATTATTCAACACTCATTTCCAACAAATATTCATCATTCACATCCAACAATTACTCATCATCCATCCATGGACCCAATCAAGACTGCACAGAATGATGCATGCACCTGACTCAACACTCAGATGCAATGTGGTACGTACCAACAACAACCAAATCTCAGGAAATAGCCTAAGCGTGTCCACACGACACTCTCACTTAGGGAACTGTGCTGAGTTTGTCGAGACCACCCGGTTGTGCACGTAACAGCCCCCCTCCCATAGGTGATCAGCCTGGGAGCCCAAAGGTGTTCCCTACCAGGTGACAGCCCCCTAGTACAAAGTACACTTGGCCATAGTTACTCTATTTCCTGTGTCGTATGAGCTATGATCACGGCCAAAAGTAAGTGCCAAAGACCATGGACCAATTAAAGCGCCTAAGCATCCCCTCAGAAATGCTTAGATTCTCTAACCACGCTAGTTACCCACGTCTGGGCCATCCGACAAGGTCAGTGCACTCTACCCCCCATGACATACACTCCATACGACGTATGTTCGTGGCCAAAAGCTAGTGCCAAAGACCCTGAAAGGTCAGTGCACAGTGCCCTCCACGAACATACACAACATCCAACATATGAACGCGGCCAAAAGCTGGTGCCAAAGACCCTGGAAGGTCAGTGCACAGTGCCCCCCACGAACATACACAACATGCACATGCTAATGCATTTCCAACATCAATCAACATTCCATTTCCATGTCATTCTCAACATAAATATCATCTCATCTCAATGACGTTATCAACAACAACAACCTCATTTCATATTCACATATTCATCAATAATAACAATTCATGATGACATGGTCTTTATTAACAACGTCATCTCAAATCAATATCATCATAATTATCATTAGCATCACATATCTATTAAAATCCTCAATAACAACATCAACAACAATTCAAACAAACACAATAATATCATTTCCACACGCACGGTCTTCAAACAACACATTTCAAACAACCAAAACAATATCATTCATCACAATACACACACACACACACACACACGCACACACACACACACATATATATATATATATATATATATATATCGCATCCCATTAGTTACAACGTAATTTTCTTTGAAGAAAAATCAGCATGCAATAGGGACAGACAGATATCCTCATAGCTAGGTTCCCTGACCCTAACTATGGTGTTAAAACGGTAAATTTTATAATAAACTCCCCTTATCTATCGTGAGCTACCCCGCGGATTCCTCGTCGCGTCAGTTGAAGATTCCTTTTTGTCCTTGCTCGTCGATTCCACACAAGCCTCTACCATGCCAAAACGAAGGAGACTTAGTATGGATTTCAGAAAACAAAGCTAGTAACAGTGTGTCGCAACATGCCCTTTTGCGAGCGAGCGAGGCGAGGCTCGCGGGTGCGCTTTCCAAAGGAGGAAAGATGCGCGGAGTCGCCACCAACATTTATTTGTGGAATACGTCGGAAAAACCGAAGGAAACCAGTCAAAATGAAAATTCTAAGTTCGGGAGTTGTATTTATGTTTGAGGAAGGTATTAGCACCTCTTACGTTTGTCTCAAAGGACAACAACCTATTTTTTAGAATTTTGGAAATTGTGTTACCTTAACTTTTATTTCCTTTTTTATTTTTGAGGTCGACAAAAGCGGGGCTTTTGCTCCTACGTACCCTCCATCAAAGAGGAAATCAGACCTACTTAGTTCTTTCTTAAGAGTGAATCAAGTGATTTTTTTTTACTTGAAAGGTGATCATTTTAGGGCGTTGGACCTTAAAATATGATCCATTTAACTTGGTAAGAAAAAGCTGAGATAAAACTTTCAAATCCCTTTTTAGTGATTTTTTTGGTGGACGAGCTTGACTTGGCGAATTGATTTTAGCCTTAGTTTCACTTTAGTTATTAGTCAATTCAATTAAGAATGAGAAATCCCAAAGAGAAAACGTCCGATTGATTTTTTCGCTTCATTTTACTAAAAGATATTTTTTTATTATTATATTATTATTTTACCTCTTTTTGATTTCCAACGTGGTTACGGCACGAACGAACGGTCAAAATTCATTTTAACGGAAATTAACGGATAATATGATTCAAATGATCGGTGGAAATTAATTTTATTTTTTGATTAGGCGATAAGTGACTTAAATAAATGACTGAAGCACGTCAAAAAGGGGTACGGAAAGTAAATGAAACAAGAATAAAAATACATGAAACAAAATGTGGACCACCACGGGTACATAGAATGAATTGAAAAGCTCGGTTTGGGGTACTTACCAGTTGTAGACCAAAGAACTCGAAGAACGAACGATGAATGTCGAAGAACGGTTGAAAATCTTCGCGTAATTACTCACGGAAACGTTACGGAAGCGCCTCGGCTTGGATTTTCTTCCCGGAAACAATTTTCCTCAGCAATTTTGAGAGAATAAGAAGTGCCAAGAAGGATGAACCCCTTCCCTCTTCACTCCTCCCCCTATTTATAGCCAAATAGGGGAGGAGTTTGCCACCCAGCTTCCTCCAGATGCAATACCCTGGAGGAAGAATCTGGAAGGCCCAAGTGGGCCTGATAGCTATTTGTACCCCCCTTTTTACTAAATTCACCCCCCTTTACCTTTTTTGGTAATTCTTTTTCCGTAACGTTACGAAACTTTACGAATTTCGTAACGATACTTATTTTCCTTCCACAAGGTTACGAATCCTTACGGATTATGTATTTACTCTTTTTTAGCTTTTGAAGAAGTTACAAAAACTCACGGATTGCGAAAAATACCTCCTTTTGATTTCCGTCACATTACGGAATTTCATGGATCGCGTAAGCCTGCTTCCTTTTGATTTCCGGCACGTCTCGGGACTTCACATATTGTGCAACAAAGGGTGCCAAGTATCTCGAAGCGGCCAATCAAAGGTTGTATATCATTAAATAAAAATCCCCGGACGAAATTAGGGTATGACAGTTGCCCCTCTTTACTTACCTCTCATCGAAGATAAGAGGAAAGCAAAGATAAGACACTGATTTCGTCCGTCCTGCCCTTTTCGTGATTAGTTCATGATGACTCTCGTCTCTACTCCTTCTTTTTTTCTGCACAACACAAAAGAAATTACAAACAACAACAAGAACAACAAATATAATATACATATACACATATACACATGTTTGGCGAAGGAATCGATCCGGAAAATAACAAAAACATACTTCCCAGTCACCGGAGGCTCCGCGCTTGATAACAGAGGACACATGAACAACGCTAGGCAATAAATTCATGGGGCTCCAAAAAGGTGGAGAAAGGAGAATTGGCGAATAGCGCTAGGCAATAACTTCGCGGGGCTCCAGACTCGAAGGTGGAGGACACATGAACAACGCTAGACAATAAATTCATGGGGCTTCGAAAAAATATGGAAAATGGAGAATTGGCGAACAGCGCTAGGCAATAAAATCGTGGGGCTCCAGACTCGATGGTGGAGCACACATGAACAACGCTAGGCAATAAATTCATGGGGCTCCGAAAAAAAGTGGAGAATGGAGAATTGGCGAACAGAGCTACGTAATAACTTCGCTGGGCTCCAGACTCGAAGGTGGAGGACACATGAACAGCGCTAGGCAATAAATTCATGGGGCTCTGAAAAAAGTGGAGAATGGAGAATTGGCGAACAGCGCTACGCAATAACTTTGCGGGGCTCCAGACTCGAAGGTGGAGGACACATGAACAGGCTAGGCAATAAATTCATGGGGCTCCGAAAAAAGTGGAGAATGGAGAATTGGCGAACAACGCTACGCAATAACTTCGCGGGGCTCTAGACTCGAAGGTGGAGGACACATGAACAGCGCCAGGCAATAAATTCATGGGGCTCCGAAAAAAGTTTGTTGGCAGGAGCGAACAGTCCACCGGGTCATTCCACCTAAAAGGCAAACATGCTTTTTGCAAAGAAAAATAAATCATTCTCGAGAGCACCATATCTTAGAGAAACAATATACTTATGCCCAGGGTAATCTTCCTTGTAACCGAAAATGAAGGGCAGGATGTCAACATTTAGCTTTTAAATGAACATGCAGGGGAAACATCGGGCTAAGCTAAAAATAAATCACTCACAGTGTATAAAGACTCACACAGGCAAGTGTTTCACCCTATTCCCCAAACCATAACTGCGCCATGACTTTTTTGCACACAATTTCCTATCGAATCAGAGATCACACGTATGATCACGGATCAATAGGATTTTCTCGAGGGTAGTGTTTTTGGAGAGGACGTTGGGCGTTTCGGTCTTTTCCTCTTTGTTCATGTGGGGTGGATTATCGCCCGTCGAGAACGACCTTGAATGGCAATCTGAAGGGAAGAGACACCAAAAATGGGTTTTCCTTTGCCGGCAGTCACTTACCTTGCCGAAGATTTATCTGGTTTGAAGATCTTCCGTTCTCTTTCTTTCATTGATAGAGAATTGCTTCTTTTTCCCTTTTTACTTCCTTTCGATCTTTGATCGGGAATCCTTCCTTTTCTTTCTTTTGTTCTTTTCTTTATTTTCACCTTTTTCTTTTTCTTTCTTTCCATTTCTTCCTTTTCTTTCTTTTCACTTCTCCTTCCCCATCCCTTTCTTTGGGAAATCGGGTTTTAGCATTCTATTCGCTCTCCCTTGAGGAGATTCCGCTGTCCTTTGCTTCGTGGGAAGGAATGAGGATTCCTTTTTACAGGCCAAGGTTCAAAAAGGTCTAAGGTTGTGTTTCAATGGGGTCTTTTATCGTGGGAACCCAATCTTGATATTTGGGGCGAAACAAATTTGGGTGTCAAGGTGTCGATTTCGGGCCGAGCTTCCATATTATTCCATAAGGCACGCTGATGTGCCATCATTTTCTTCTATTTTCTAAACCCTTTTTGCACCATTTTAATTATTGATTGGTCTTAATTGTCAATTAATTAGGCAGTTTTATTATTTGGGCTCATTTAGCTAATTTGATGTTTTTAATCTAATTTCAGGAATTAATGAAACATTGGGCTTAATCCGGATTTTGGTTGTGGACTTGAAGAGGGCAAATAAAGTAGCGCTTACCTTAGTTAATTTCTAATTAGGAAATTTCGCAATTTTATTTTATGTTGTTCAGTGTTTATTTCGTTTTGGGCCAGAGTATTGTAATAGGGCCCAGTGACTTTGAGTGACTCTTTTTAAATAGCTGCCTTGGGATTCGTGCAGGGGATTCTATTCTGTTATGCTATTCATTATTCAGAGCTTTGTTTTAGGGTTTTTCGTTTTTCTGTTTTGCTGCTTCTGAGTTCGTAATGCAATTTTACGTTTTCTGCTTCTAATTACAATTTCGTTCTTGCTTCTTCTTTTACTCTCATTTACGTTTCTGTTCCATTTTACATTTCTGTTCGTTTACGTTTTTGTTCATTTACGTTTCCGTTCATTTACGTTTCTGCTTCATGTTTCAATTGCGTTTTCTGTTTGAATCCATGGAAGGCTAGATTTTCTGGTGTTGTTTCCTTTTGAGGACGAAGCCCAACTCTCTTTGAGGTTTCGCTTGTAATGTGGTTTCCTGGCAGTTTTCCCTTCACCAGTTATCCCAATTTCGTGAATATTAATCAGTGCACGCTTCGTGTTCGATTAATTGCCTCTGAGCCTAACTTGCGTTCATGCTTAATGGACGAAGGGCTAACTGGTGTATGTGGTACCTAATCACGTATTGAAAATCCTAAGTTGATTTTCGCTTAGTAAATTGAAATAGGGTTGGATTAAGTGGTTGACTGTTAGGGACGAATTCTCCATAACTCAGGATAAGAGAGTGGCTTCTGAATCAGAGGAAACAACCCGTTTTTAATATTAGTAGTTTCCTATTCCATTTTATTTGTTCTGCTCTTTAATTACCAAACAACCAAACCCCCCCCCCCCCATCGTTACTGTTACTGCAAGCATATTATGAACATTTGGCTTGTCACTGCTCGTTGGGAAACGACCTAGGATCACTTCCTAGTTACTGCATTTTCATGTTTATTTGATTCGGGTACGGCCTCGATCACACGCGTGACAATGATGACTTGAAAACAACGTGTAAAATTAGTCATGGCTACAGCCAGGTGGGCACTCAAGCATCCTGTTTATGGCATTGTGATACTACGGTTGGGAATTTACACAAACAGACCCAATGTTTCCAAATTATGTTCTCCCATCAGTTCAATGAATTCATCCATTCTTATCTCGGTTTATTCCGGAAAATAAACTCTTAGCATCAGTCCCTTGTTTCCAGAAGATACGTTTGCTCTTTACGAATGATTTATACTTCTTAACTATAACATGTCGACCTTCGCGGTCTTTCTTTCTTCTTCCTTTTTGTTTCATCTTTATATATTCACAAAATTATACACCTATGGTCCTCTATGAAGAAATTTTCTTTGTATATCTACACTCTTATGCATGACAAACTCTTTCTGTATACGCATTGGAACTCTCTCTCTTTACGTCACACGATCAAACCCTATTTACATTCAAAGATCTTTTTCGTTTTTCTCCAACGCACACCTATGGTTCATACAAAAGTTTCTTTATATACACTCATTGTTCACACACACAAGAATTTCTCTACACGTATTTTTTTATAAAAACCCTTCTATGCACATTTTCCTTTTTCTAGTGGGATAAGGAGTTGTTGTTGTTGTTGTATATAGACATTTTATTCACTACACTTCTCTCTTTTTTTATCATGATTTTGGTTCATTTTATTTTTAGGACGACGTTCCTAAATGAAAAATTCTACGCGATTCCGAAATTTCAACAGACACTATTGACAACAACGAAACAAGTACTAACGTAACGACTCAAATGATATGTATGTACAAAAAAAAAGTCAATCAAAACGAAACAAACGTTAGTCCCTCAGTTAAACAAAAAATAAGATGATAGGTAATAGGAAAAAATGGAAACAAAAAAGAAATACGGATCTAGGGATCTCCTAATCACGTGGCTCCGCTCCCTCCTAAGAAATCAAGTAAATTGGTCATCTCCTCGTCCTCGCGGGCCTCATCTGCCTCGTTGGGAGACTCTGCTGGTGCCTCTCCTGCCCGGGAATCAGGCCAATCTCCGGGCCATGCGACCTCTGCCCTGAACTGATCCGGAGTAGGGCACGGAAAAGAAGTAAAACCTTGGCTCTGCAGGCCGAGGCTCAACTGGTAAAGACAATCATGGATCTGTACATGCGCCCGGTGGTTGGCCGCCTGCTGGCGAACCAAATGCTGCAAATACTGCTCCGTATCAAGTGATCCAGCTGGGCCAGCCTGATGAGGTGGCGGCGCGTCTGCGGCCTGCGGAGCATCCCCCTGGGCTTGTCTCTGCGTGCAATACTTCTCAATAAAAGCTCGGGTGATGGGCGGCCGAATCACCTTGCTAGGTGCGACGGGGACTCTGAACGACTGGCAGAGTCCTGTGATCAAAGCGGGAAATCCCAGGGCCCTGTTGGACTTATCCGGGTCCAGAGGGTGCCTGGTAGGCGCCATACCTGCAAATAGATAGATGGCATCAGCGATTAACTGAGCCACGTGAATGCTCATCCGTGTCAGGATGGCGTACACCAGCTGACACTTCGACAGGGAGAGGTCGGAATTATGATCGCTGGGCTGGATGTTGCTGAGCAGCAAAGTCATGTTGGTGCGCATGATCCGCACCCGTCTTCCAGCAGCAGTCCGGGCAAAATCCTGCCCCGGTATACATAGCGACTGGGTGATGGCCTCCTCATCAAACCCGTCGGACCGGTTCCTCCTCTGGCATTACTTGCATTCCTGGCCCTCTTCCAGCACTAAAGGGTATCCCAGGAACTGGCTGAGAGCATCCGCATCGAACAGGATCCACTGACCCCTCACCCAGGATCGCATATCTCGCACGCCCTCCTCTATAGGCCAAGCATTGGCATAAAATTCGAGGACTATGTCTGGGTCGAACTTGGCCATGGGGGTAACCAGTGATGCCCACCGCCGGCGAACTATCTCCTCCTGGAAGTCGGTATACTCATCGTCCCTGAGCTGGACGCGTCGCTCCCGGAGAAATGACCATCCCTTGATGGCCCGAAGCGCTGCTGGTGCTCAGCGCTCCTAAAACGGTGGCTGTCATATTCGGGAGTGGAACTGGTTCCTTCAGCTGCTTTATCCTTCCTGGATCTCTTTTAGGCAAGCTTCCTTGGGGCCATTTCCTGCGAAAACAAACATTTGGAAGTTAGTTTTACAAGATGATGCTTATTTTACCACAAAGATGACATGCTAATCCCTCCGGTTTAGAACGAACTCTTGCGCACGTTTAAAGTAACACATTTATGCACATGCGTACGCGTAAAAAATATCCTACTATTTATGTCAACATACAAGGACACCCAACACATTCTAATTGCCATACATCTATGTGCATCTTGAAAAGAGCACACATTCTCATTCTCAAGGCGTTGCGTCAAACTTTACATCTAATTATATCCTAACTATTTGCTATTTACAAACTACTTACACATTTTTGAAATATATATCATACAAATTCTATTGTTTCACTCACATTTATTTATATGCATGTTGGAAAGCTAATTATATCCTGCACACACTTGCATTCAAAAGGGAATTCCACGCTATCATATATTTATTTAGGAAGATAATCCCTCACATTTTGCTAGGAACTTCCATGCCCCTTATATTTACATATATATGCACACTCTTGCAAGGTGTTTTCCATGCTCCCTCTATGCAAAGTATCAAACATGGGGCAGCCCAATTTCAAATAAAAACTCTTACAAGCAAGTCCTAATTTTCATGCTTTTCTAATTCTAAAACAAATTTTGGATTCCTAGCCATGAGTACGTCTTCTTGTATTGAAGCTAAAAAGTTTGGGTTCCTAAACTTGAAATTGCATTTGGGCACCTATTTTGACTCTCCTATGCTGTCTCTACATATATAAAACAGTCCCACCATCCCAATTTTGCAAAATCATATCCATATATCATTGGGGCATTTCACCGAGCATTTGGTGGGCGCACGTTTGGACATAAATTGCAAGAAAATGGGGGCAATGTGGCATGCCCCATTGCTTCAGAATACAACATAGGCCTAAAGCCGTCTCACACAAACCCTCAACTCAACAAAACAAGCATGGATTCAGATGCGAATTGCTTCACGAATTTTGCAAAAAATGAGCAACTAAAGCACCAAAACACATCGATGGAGAGCCAAATAACCAAGGGAAATTACACTTACTTGTGGGGAGTGAATTAAAGCGTGAAAAGGGAGGAAAAAACTCAACAATGGAAGCTTGGGGGCTGCTATTCTCGTAGTTCCCGTGAGCTTGGGGTTTTTTGAAGTGAGGGGGAAGAGTTTTGGGTGAAGAAAACGTTCCCCCTCCACCCCTTTATATTTTCGTACAGGGGTTGCTCGCCCAGGCGAGCTAACCTGTACTTTTTTTTTTGGGGGGGAAATATTTACCATGCCTCCCCCCTTACGGGTTAGCATTTGCCTACTCGAACCTACTTAAGTTAGAATCAGGCATCGATTACTTTATTTAAAACAAATAATAGTAATAAATACTGTGAATTCAAAGGATACTGGGCTGCCACGCAGCGACGTTCTCCGCTTGCCTGTCGCCGGGAAGGGACCACGATCGGTCAGGGTGGTCACCCTATCCCCTACTTGCATCCTCCCTTTGTACCTGCAAGTAGGAAACAAACAATGTGCGGCCAATCGTGACCGAGTCATTGTGTTACCTTGGTTGATTTCTGCCGTCAACTTGTCTCGACTTCTGACCATGGTCTAAGATAATTCTGCCCCTGTTACCACAAGATATGCATGTGTATGTGCATGAATGAATGTTCCTAATGCGATGATTTTCTTAGTGAAGGCTGGTTAGATTCAATTTTAAATAAGCATTTAGGGAAATCCATGAACCGAGCGAAGAGGGCTCAGGTTATAACAAAACTAAAACACAAGGTTTGAAACCAAAGGGAGGACTGAAACCTCGCCCATCTTTTCTTTTTAAAGAAACGAGACAAATACAGTTAATGGGAATCCCTAGAGGAAACCAAAAAGAACGAAAAAAACTCAGAAATAAAAACAACATGCAACGGTCCTCTCGATTGCCCCAGACTTCAAGCGTAATATCGTTTAACTACATCGGAGTTCACGGGCGAGGGCAGCTCCTCGCCATCCATGTGGGTGAGTATCAGAGCACCCCCAGAAAAAGCTCTTTTCACTACGAAAGGTCCTTCATAATTCGGGGCCCACTTGCCTCGATTATCCTTAACAGCGTGGGACATCTTCTTCAGCACGAGGTCCCCCTCGTTGAACTTGCGCGGGCGTACCTTCTTGTCGAATGCGTTCTTTATCCTTCGTTGATATAGACGCCCATGGCTCATGGTTGTCAAACGCTTACCTTCAATAAGATTGAGTTGGTCGTAGTGTGCTTGAGCCCACTCTGACTCTTCTAGGCCTGACTCCGCTATTATCCTCTTAGAAGGAACCTCTACCTCAAATGGGAGTACTGCTTCCATTCCATAAACCAAGGAATACGGCATTGCCCTAGTAGAAGTTCGTACCGAGGTTCTATATCCTTGCAGGGCGAAAGGCAACATCTCATGCCAATCTTTGTATGACACTGTCATCTTTTGAACAATCTTCTTAATATTTTTATTCGCAGCCTCTACAACCCCATTCATCTTTGGCCGATAAGGGGTGAAGTTATGATGCTGGATCTTGAAACCCTCGCACATTTCCTGCATCATCTTGTTGTTCAGATTGGTGCCATTGTCAATAATGATCTTCCTGGGGAGTCCGTATCGACAAATCAACTCCTTCTTTATGAATCTGACTACCACACTTCTCGTGACATTAGTATAAGAAGCTGCTTCGACCCATTTGGTGAAGTAATCTATCGCCACAAGAATGAAGCGGTGACCATTCGATGCTTTGGGTTTGATGGCTCCAATGACATCTATTCCCCACATGGAAAAAGGCCAAGGAGCGGACATAACATTCAGAGGATGTTGCGGAACATTGACATTGTCCGCGTACGCCTGACATTTATGACACTTCCTTACATGAGCGCAGCAATCGCTTTCCATAGTGAGCCAGTAATAACCGGCCCTAAGGATTTTTCTGGCCATAGCATGGCCATTGGCATGTGTCCCAAATGAACCCTCATGGATCTCCTCAATCATGAAGTTCGCCTCTTTGGCATCTATGCATCGTAGGAGGGTCATGTCGTGGTTTCGTTTGTACAAGATGGTACCACTTACAAAGAAACTAGTAGCCAATCTCCTCAACGTCCTTTTGTCATTGTCAGAAATCCCTGGTGGGTATTCTTTGTTCTCGACATATTGTTTGATGTCGAAATACCACGGTTTCCCATCCCGCTCTTCCTCGATTGCATAACAATATGCCGGCCTGCCCTGAGATTTGAATTCGATGTACGGCAGATCCTCGTGTGGGGCAAGTTGAAACATGGATGCCAGGGTGGCTAATGCATCAGCCATTTGATTCTCTTCCCGAGGTATGTGGTGGAAAGAAATGTCATCAAAGTACTTGGCTAACCTCAAGATGTGAGTTTGATAGAGCATCAACTTCGGATCCCTAGTTTCCCATTCTCCTTTCAACTGGCGTATCACCAAAGCTGAGTCTCCATACACATTGAGTAGTTTTACATCAAAATCAATGGCCGCCTGAACCCCGAGGGCGCATGCTTCGTACTCGGCCATATTGTTGGTACAATCAAAACCTAGCCTAGCCGTGAAAGGAATACACTGATCATCCGGGGATACCAGGACTGCCCCTACTCCGTGGCCCAAAGCATTAGATGCCCCATCGAAGCAAACAATCCATTTGTCTATGTCCTCGTGTGTCCGCTTCTCTTCGAACAGGGCCATGATATCTTCATCTGGGAACTCGGGGTGCATTGGCCGATAATCTTGGAGGGGTTGCTGGGCCCAATAATCCGCCAAGGCGCTTCCCTTTACCGCCTTTTGGGTGACGTAAACAATATCGAATTCAGATAATAGTACCTGCCACCTAGCGATTCGTCCCGTGAGGGCCGGTTTCTCAAAGATGTATTTCACGGGATCCATTTTGGAGATAAGCCACGTGGTATAGCTGAGCATGTACTGCCTAAGCCGATGTGATGCCCATACTAGAGCACAACACGTCCTTTCCAGCATTGAGTAATTCATCTCACATGCGGTAAACTTCTTGCATAGATAGTAGATGGCTTGCTCCTTCATCCCAGAATCATCGTGCTGACCCAACACGCACCCCATAGACTCGTCCAACACGGTCATGTACAAGAAAAGAGGTCTTCCTGTTACAGGTGGCATGAGCACCGAGGGGTTCGCGAGACTCTGTTTGATCTTCTCGAAGGCCTCTTGGCAGTCAGTGTTCCACAGGACCGCCTAGTTCTTACGTAATAGCTTGAAAATGGGCTCACAGGTAGGGGTGAGTTGCGAGATAAATCTCGCGATATAATTCAACCTGCCCAAGAACCCCCGAACCTGCTTCTCCGTGTGTGGTTCCGGCATTTCTAGGATGGCCTTCACTTTCTCGAGATCTATCTCTATCCCTTTCTGACTTACGATAAATCCTAGCAACTTCCCCGACTTTACCCCGAAGGTGCATTTGGTTGGGTTTAGTTTTAGTTGGTATTTCCGCAACCTTCCTTATGCATCATGTCATGGAACAACGCCACCATGGCACGCTGATAGGTTGCCCCATCATTTTTCAGCTCGAAGGCCATCACTTTATAGCAGAACGTCCCCCATAGGGTGACGAAAGTGGTCTTCTCTACATCTTCGGATGCCATCTTTATTTGATTATACCCCGAGAAACCATCCATAAATGAGAACAGGGCAAACATGGCTGTATTATCTACCAATATATCAATGTGTGGAAGGGGAAAATTGCCTTTAGGACTGGCTCGGTTCAAGTCCCGGTAGTCTACACACATTCGAACCTTGCCGTCCATTTTCGGGACTGGGACAATGTTGGCCACCCACTTTGGGTATCGAGCTACAGCTAAGAACCCTGCATCAAATTGCTTCCTTACTTCTTCTTTAATTTTTAAAGACATCTCGGGTCTCATTCTTCGTAACTTTTGCTTAACCGGGGAAGACCCAGGATTCAAAGGCAACTTATGCTGCACAATGTCGGAATCCAGACTGGGCATGTCTTGATATGACCATGCAAAGACATCTTGATACTCTTCAAGAAGGGTTACCAAGCCTTGTCGGATAGGCGCGGTCATACCGGTTCCTACCTTTACTTCTTTCTTTTCCTCCGTGGTCCCTAAGTTTACCAATTCGGTTTTTTCTTGGTGAGGCTTTATTTCACGTTCTTCCTGAGCGATCAACCTCTCCAACTCCGGTGAAAGGACGTCCTCTTCCTCTTCTTCGTTCATCATTTGGCTTACATCCCGGTCGAAATCGATTGTCAAACCCTCGTTGTTAGGATCCACAAAGAATCGACCCTCATATCTATACCAAACAAGACAAAAGAAACAAAAACATGCAAAATGATATGAGAAAAGGTGGAATTGCAAGAACAGATGAAACAAGATCTCTTTGTTTTATTTAATAAGGTAGGTTTCACAAAACAAAAGAGAAAGGAAATCTATAGGCTCTAATCACATTGAATCAGCGGTATAGACTTCTGACTGGCTTATCACGCGCCAGTTCCCCACTTAAGAATCGGGATTGCATGGTTGCACAAAACTTGGCGGGTCTTGAGGGAACTCCTCTTCTATTGCGGCCACCTCCTCCTCGGACACCATTCTAGCACTGGTGAAACACTGGCTAATACGGCCAGGCCATACCCTATCCGCCTGAAGTCTTGACGGCACATTCCTCCTCCCCGGCATCCCGGGTTCATACCCTAATCCATATTTGTATGGATTTCCCTTGATATTGACCACGTCGGCATTCCCGAGGCCGTCCTTGCCTAGACCCATTCCGGGCTCAAATCTGTTCCTGAGCATAACACGTGCCACCATTATGGCCACGTTGGAGAGAGAAGGTAGCAATGGACTTGGTTCCACAGAGGCGCAGCTCACCACCTCAAAGGATTGGAAAGCCATTTCCAATGATTCTTCTGCCACTTCCACGTATGGTGCGGAGGAGGGGCAGCTCACTAACATATCCTCTTCACCGGACACTATCACTAAAAGTCCACCCACTGCGAACTTCAATTTCTGGTGAAGCGTTGAAGGGACCACTCCCAGCGCATGAATCCAAGGTCTTCCCAAGAGGCAGCTATAGGCGGGATTTATATCCATTACTTGAAACACCACATTGCAAGTGTGGGGGCCTATCTGAATGGGAATGTCGATTTCCCCCATCACTTCCCGCCGAGTACCATCAAAGGCTCGCACCACCATCGAGCTCGGTTTTAAACGTGACGCACTAAAAGGAAGCTTTTCCAAAGTGGTCTTCGGCATTACATTTAAACTTGATCCATTGTCGATAAGAACCTTTGCGACAACATGGTCCATACATTTTACCGACACATGAATAGCCTTGTTGTGTCCTCTCCCCTCTACGGGAATCTCTTTTTCCGCAAACGCGATATAATTGTTGGTGGTTAAATGATTAACGATGCCTTCAAAACCCTCCATTAAGATATCGTGGGCTACATGGGCATCATTGAGGACCTTTATCAACAGCGCATGATGAGGCTCGGAATTTATGAGCAGTTCAAGCAAAGAGATCCTTGCTGGAGTTTTATTCAGTTTCTCGACTACCTTAAACTCGCTTTGTTGGATGAGGCGGAGGAACTCATGGTCCTCTTCCAAAGTCACTGTTTTTCCTTGAAGACCCTCTTTCTTTTCAGCCGCTCTTACCACTGGAGGATCTACTTCTTTCGAGGGGGCGCTTTCCCCTTGGAGGGCAACTCCGCCAGGTGAGGGGAAGCGAACACCCGACCACTGCGGGTTACGCCACTGAGGCCGGTGATGTTGGTCACCTTAGCTGACAGGGAGTCAACTTCGGTTGCAACTCTGTCGCTGAACGCGGGAGGGGTATACTTCCACGAAACGGCCTTATTACTTTGATATGCAAATGGCGTTGACTTGGGCACTGTCTGGGGGTATATGGGTGTGGGGCCGGTCCCATTCCTAGTAAAACATATTACTAGGGCCTTGGGGGTTAGAGGAACCTTCTTCTCTTCTGACTGCTTGCAAATTTGTGGTTATCGCAACCTACCCTTCGGCGGGAGGGCGACGCGTGACTCGCGGGATGCGTGTTCCACGAAAGGAATACGCGCGGAGTCGCCACCAACGTTTATTTGAGGAAAACGTCGGAAAAACCGGAAAAGACGCGATCTACGAACTTTTAAGTGAAAGGTTCAGGAGTTGTATTTACGCACGGGGAAGGTATTAGCACCCCACACGTCCGCCCCAAGGGACGGCAGCCTTTAATCGAATGTGCAAACATGATTTTGATTTTTTATGTTCCCTTTTTATGTCTCTATATCCTTTATACCCTTTTTATATTTTTTCTCTTTTAGTGGTCGACAAGGGTGTTTCCCTTTGCTCCTACGTATTCCTCAATTTGCGATGAGGAAATCAGACCTACGTAGTTCTTTCTTATCAAGTGATTCTTTTTTACTTTAAGAGGTGATCATTTTAAGGCGTTGGACCTTAAAAATGATCCATTTTACTTAGTGAGAAAATGAAATGACAAACTTCAAAAGCCTATTTTTATGGACGAGCTTGACTAGGCGAATTGATTTTAGCCTTTAGTTTCACTTTAGTTATTAATCAATTCGATTAAGAATGAGAAATCCCAAAGAGAAAACGTCTGATTGATTTTCCGCTTTATTTTACTAAAAGATGTCTTTTTGATTTCCAACGTGGTTACGGCACGACCGAACGGTCGGAATTTATTTTAACCGAAGTTAATGGATAATACAATTCAAACGTTCGGTGGAAATTTATTTTATTTTTAAGTTAAGCGAGAAATGACTTAAGTAAAATGGCTTAAGCACGTCAACAGGGGGTATAAAAAGTAAACAAAACGAGAATAAAAATGCACGAAACACAATGTGGACCACTACGGGTACATAGAATGAATCGAAAAGCTTGGTTCGAGGTACTTACCCGTTGAAGATCGAAGAACGATGAAGAATGAATGAAGAACGTCGAAGAACAGTTGAAACCTTTGCGAAATTCTTCATGGAAAACGTTACGGAAACGTTTCGGAAGCGCCTCGGCTTAGATTTTCTTCACGGAAACGATTTTTCCAAGCAAATTCGAAAGAGAGAGAAGTGCCAAAGGGGCTGAACATTTTGAAACAGCTCCCCCCTCCCCTATTTATAGAAAAAAAAGGAGGTGCTTGCCGCCCAAAGACTTAATGAAGAAGATTTCTAAGCGCACCCGAATTACTAAGTTCACCCCCCTTTTCGTATTTTACGGAAAAGTTACGGAAGCCTTACGGAACTGTTTTCGAATTTGATTTTCATCTTTTTTCTTTTCCCTTTTACGAATGTTAAGTGGAATATGCTTACCCAAGGTTTTCGGAAATTTTACGGAAGTATTACGGAAGCCGCGTAAGCCCCGAAAACCATTTTTCAAAAACGTGGAGGAGCTTGCCGCCCAGTTGCTTCCTCCTTAAGCAACCCAACTTCCAAAATGTTCTAGAAGGGCCTAGATTTGAATTGCTATTTACACCCCTATCTTGATAAGTTCACCCCCTTACCTTTTTTGGTGATTCTTTTTTCGTAAAGTTACGGAAACTTACGAATCTCGTAACGATACTTGTTTTCTTTCCGTAATGTTACGGAACCTTGCGGATTACATAATCATCCCCCTTTTGACTTACGGAATGTTACGGAACCTCACTTAATTATGCAACGATGCTTCCATTTGATTTCCGGTGTGTCACGGAAACTTACGGATTGTGCATCAATATTTTTTGGTTTTCCGGCATGTCCTGGAATTTCACAAATTGCCTAATGATGGGTGCCAAGCACCTCACAAGGACCAAAGAAAGGTCGCATGTCATCAAGCAAAGGTCCCCGGACGAAATTAGGGTATGACAGTTGCCCCTCTTTACTTGTCTTTTATTGGAGATAAAAGGAAAGTAAAGATAAGACACTAATTTCGTTCCTCTCGATTTGACGAGAGTCGCGGGTGACCGTAAAATCTCCACATGCAAATGACTTGTTGTTCCCGGATTTTCACAAATTGCCTAATGATGGGTGCCAAGCACCTCACAAGGACCAAAGAAAGGTCGCATGTCATCAAGCAAAGGTCCCCGGACCAAAATTGGTGTATGACACTAATTTCGCTCCTCTCGGTTGACGAGAGTCGCGGGTGACCATGACTTGTCGTTCCCGGAATTTCACAAATCGCCTAATGATGGGTGCCAAGCACCTCACACGGACCAAAGAAAGGTCGCATGTCATCAAGCAAAGGTCCCCGGACGAAAATTAGGGTATGACACTAATTTCGCTCCTCTCGGTTAACGAGAGTCGCGGGTGAACATGACTTGTCGTTCCCGGAATTTCACAAATCGCCTAATGATGGGTGCCAAGCACCTCACAAGGACCAAAGAAAGGTCGCATGTCATCAAGCAAAGGTCCCCGGACGAAAATTAGGGTATGACACTAATTTCGCTCCTCTCGGTTGACGAGAGTCGCGGGTGACCATAAAATTTCCGCATGTAAATAACTTGTTGTTCCCGGAGGAACAAAAGGTGCAGAAGACTATGTCAGTCTCTGCATGCTATCAAGCGTTCTGTCTTACAGATAGCAAAAGAATGTTTATACGGATAACCACTCGGGTATTTCCGCGTATCATCGGGCCCGCCGCCTCTGGATGATACAAGGGTGCAGAATGACCAAATTTGGTCTCTGCTTGTCATCGGGCCCGCCGCCTCTGGATGACAAAAGGGTGCGGATAACCGTAAGGTATCTCCGCGTATCATCGGGCCCGCCGCCTCTGGATGATACTAGGGTGCAGAATGACCAAATTTTGTCTCTGCTTGTCATCGGGCCCGCCGCCTCTGGATGACAAAAGGGTGCGGATAACCATAAGGTATCTCCGCGTATCATCGGGCCCGCCGCCTCTGGATGATACAAGGGTGCAGAATGACCAAATTTTGTCTCTGCTTGTCATCGGGCCCGCCGCCTCTGGATGACAAAAGGGTGCGGATAACCGTAAGGTATCTCCGCGTATCATCGGGCCCGCCGCCTCTGGATGATACTAGGGTGCAGAATGACCAAATTTTGTCTCTGCTTGTCATCGGGCCCGCCGCCTCTGGATGACAAACGGGTGCGGATAACCGTAAGGTATCTCCGCGTATCATCGGGCCCGCCGCCTCTGGATGATACAAGGGTGCAGAATGACCAAATTTTGTCTCTGCGTGTCATCGGGCCCGCCGCCTCTGGATGACACAAGGGTGCGGATAACCGTAAGGTATCTCCGCGTATCATCGGGCCCGCCGCCTCTGGATGATACAAGGGTGCAGAATGACCAAATTTGGTCTCTGCTTGTCATCGGGCCCGCCGCCTCTGGATGACAAAAGGGTGCGGATAACCGTAAGGTATCTCCGCGTATCATCGGGCCCGCCGCCTCTGGATGATACAAGGGTGCAGAATGACCAAACTTGGTCTCTGCTTGTCATCGGGCCCGCGCGCCTTTGGATGACAAAAGGGTGCGGATAACCGTAAGGTATCTCCGCGTATCATCGGGCCCGCCGCCTCTGGATGATACAAGGGTGCACGTCACATGACCTCAGGGTCAGTATGACAAAGATTATGGGGCGGCCGACAAAAGCAAGGCTCTTGCTCCTACGTATCCTCCAATGAGGAACTCAGACCTACGTAGTTCTGGATAACTTGTGAGACTTGAAAAAGTCTCCACCAGAAGATGCCTACATCTCCGGAAAGGGCGCAGATGACCATATTGGCCTCTGCTTATCAATCACACTCGAGGTGCGGATAACCGTAAGGTGTCTCCGCGGGTTACCAGCTCTTGGGTCATGGCAACAAAAGGCGGTGTGGTCGACAAAAGCGAGGCTCTTGCTCCTACGTATCCTCCAATGAGGAACTCAGACCTACGTAGTTCTGGATAACTTGTGAGACTTGAAAAAGTCTCGGTGTTTTCTCCACTAAAATGCAAACATGCTTTAGCAAAGAGACAAATATTCCAACTGATTTAGAGCAGCATATGCTTTTTTGAGTGAAAAACAATGCGTCTACCGGGGAAGGAGAGTCTGCTGATGAAATCTCCCATAACCATAAATGAGATTTTGGATGTTAGCATTTCGTTTCTAAATGACCATTTAGAGGAAACACTGGGTTCGACAAAAATAGAAGAAATCCACTCAAAGAGTATCAATCTCGCACAGGTAAGTGTTTCATCCTAATTCCGAACCATAGATATGTCATGACTTGACTTTGCAAATTATTTCCTATCAAATCAAAAATTACATGTGTGATCATGGATCAAATAGGACTTCCCTTGGGAATGGGTTCTTTTGGGGAGTTTTTCGGCTTTTGATTATTTTTTTGCCTTTTCCTTTTCTGTTTTGGTTTTGCGCGAGGCGAACAAGTCACCGACGCACAGGATTTTGGTTGGTAATCAAAGGGAGAAGACCACTTTAGGTCATGGTTTCCTTTTCTTTCTTTTGTTCATTTGGTGACAATTCTGTATTGTTCAGATATTGTCTGGTCAAAAGACCTTTCTGCACATTTCTTCTAGTTTCTTTGATCAAGAACTTTCTTTCCTTCCTTTTTTTTACTTTCTCCCATTCTTTGGTTGGGAATTTTCTTTCTTTTCTTTTTGCTTTCTCCCACTCTTTGATTGGGAATTTCCTTTCTTTTCTTTTTGCTTTCTCCCACTCTTTGATTGGGAATTTCCTTTCTTTTCTTTTTGCTTTCTCTTTGATTGGAAATTTTCCTTCTTTCCTTTTTTGCTTCCGAGGGTAAGGATTATAGTGAGTCATGATTTTGGCTCAAGGTTTGTAGAATGGCTAGACATGATAGATGTCGGGGTTTGGTTTGGCTCAAGGATAAAAGGGGTGCCCCACATTATTTCCATGACACAAATGCAAAAATGATGATTTGGAAACTTTATGCAAAACTGGTCATGCATGCACCTATGCGGACACTCAAGTGTCAAATTTTTATGGTCATGTGATGCTAGGGCTCAGGATTCATTTCCTCTATTTTAGTCAACCCAATGTTTCCAAAATATGTTCTTTTATCAATTTGTGCATTCATCCGAGTCCATTTTGGGCGTCTGGGAAAATCTTCACAGCATTCACCCTTCAGGTGTATACACATTTTTTCAAAAACTAGTTATGATCAGTGAATTTTTCCAAAGAAAAGTTGGAAGTCATCTCTTTTCAAAAGCATGTTGGTTTTTCAGCTTGACAACTTATTTTTCTTTTCCTTTTTTATCATTTGTTTATTTCTTTTTCTTGTTTGTTTTTTTGTTTTTTTTTTTCATGAGGTATTTTGCTACCTAAACATGTGCATATTTTTGTGAGGTATTTTTGCTATATACATGCATATCCAAGGTATCTTGCCACCTAAACATACATATATATGTTTTGTGAGGTATTTTTTTGCTACATACACGCACATCTAAGGTATCTCTCTACCTAAACATACAAATATATATTTTGTGAAGTATTTTTTGTTTACATACACGCACATCTAAGGTATCTCTCTACCTAAACATACATATATATATTTTGTGAAGTATTTTTTTGTTTACATACATGCATATCTAAGGTATCTTTCTACCTAAACATACATATATATATTTTGTGAAGTGTTTTTTTGTTTACATACATGCATATCTAAGGTATTTTCACTACCTAAACATACATATATATATTTTGTGAGGTATGACTACCTTCCGAGCTTGCGCTTGTTTTATTTAAATCCCCAGGATCATGAGCAACTAGGTGCGTCCTACTATAAAAAGTGATCAAATAACAAGCATAGATTCAAAAGGTACTAGGTTGCCTCCTAGTAGCGCTTCTTTAACGTCTTTAGCTGGACGCCTTATGACTTGTTGGTCACGGACCTAGTACTTCGCTTACCTTTGGCTTTGGACTTGGTTGCCTATTGGTCGGCCATGTGTCGTAGGCAACGCTCTAACCTTTTTATGGATGAGTTGAGGTGAACTTTAGAGGTGGTGGCGGTGTGTCTATTGCCCGCTACCGGCCATCCCAATGCTGCTGTGGTGTTTCGCCCTGCGCCTGCCTGGGGACGCAGTACTTCTTGATGAAAGCTCGATTGGTAGGGGGGTCTGATGACTTTGCTGGGGGCGACAGACACTCCGTAGAACTGACAGAGACCCGTAATTAGAGCTTGACAACTCCAAGACCCTGTTGGACTTCTTCGGGTCCACTGGGTGTCTTGCAGGCGCAATCCCTGCAAACAATAGATGACATCAGAAATCAGTTGAGCGATGTGCATACTTACCTATGATGACATGACCTTGCCGGGGGGGTACGGGCACCCTATAGGACTGATAGAGGCCCGTAACCAGAGCTGGAAACCCCAGGGCCCTGTTGGACTTTTCTGGGTCCACTGGGTGTCTTGTGGGTGCGATCCCTGCAAACAATAGATGGTATCAGAAATCAGTTGAACCATATGCATACTTACCCATGTCGGGACGACACAGACCAACTGATACTTTTGCAGGGGACATGCAGTCCTCTAAAGGTGAGGACATGCAGTCCTCCGAAGGTGAGGGCGTGTAGCCCTACGAAGGTGAGGACATGCAGTCCTCTGAAGGTGAGGACATGCAGTCCTCTGATGGCGAGGGCGTGTAGCCCTCTGAAGGTGAGGGCGTGCAGCCCTCTGTTGGCGAGGACGTGTAGTCCTCCAAAGGTGAGGGCGTGTAGCCCTACGAAGGTGAGGACATGCAGTCCTCTGATGGCGAGGGCGTGTAGCCCTCTGAAGGTGAGGACATGCAGTCCTCTAAAGGTGAGGGCGTGTAGCCCTATGAAGGTGAGGACATGCAGTCCTCTGATGGCGAGGGCGTGTAGCCCTCTGAAGGTGAGGACATGCAGTCCTCTGATGGCGAGGGCGTGTAGCCCTCTGAAGGTGAGGACGTGTGGTCCTCTAAAGGTGAGGGCGTGTAGCCCTACGAAGGTGAGGACATGCAGTCCTCTGATGGCGAGGGCGTGTAGCCCTCTGAAGGTGAGGGCGTGCAGCCCTCTGATGGTGAGGGTAACTAGTACCCAAGGGTTCACCCTTATGAGAAAGCAAGAGATCGACTCATCGAGAGGGTCGGTCATCCCAAATCCACACGACTGGATATTAGATGTAGGAAATCTATGCAGTTAACATGATTTTTAGGGATGCAGATGCATGCAACCTTTGTCGTGAAATTTGGTAAATGCGGACTTCATATGAAACAATGCAATGTAATGGAAAGTTGTACAATGTTCATGACATTCTTTCCCTATTTTGTGATTTTGATTTTGATTTAATTTTTTTTGGAAAACACAGATTGACTGTCCTTTTGAAAGAGGTGATAATTCATGCAACCTCATCCTATCTTTTTGCAAATCTCTCCGGGAACTCCCTTAGAGTGTATGTTCTGTTTGATTTAGTCACTTGACCGTTTTGGAGTGACGGGAATGGAGTCGTTTGATAATTAATCAATCTATTGAAATTTCAGGGCTTGTCTCCCCTTTTTTTTTCTTGTTTAAAAACATTGACGAGTGTGAACTTTTGATCGGCCCCTATGTTCACTTGAGGCTCATGCACGGTGCCCCTCATTTCCCCAGTGTAAGGCTTTGAGGTACCAATCGTTGCCTTTCGTCATGACCTTGTAGGAGGGAACCTATTGGGTGAGAACTTCTAATCTGCCCCTAGGTTCGCTTGAGGTTTTTGCATGGTGCCTTTCGTTGCCCCAGTGTAGGGCTTAGAGGTACCAAGTGTTGTCTTGTTTTCACGACCTCGTAGTGAGGAAGAATGAAAGAAGCAGTTGATTCCTGCAAAAAGAATTTTCCAAGGACGAGAAATAGTTGAAGGATTTTTTTTAGTTGATGGATTAAGTCAAATGACTCCTATGTAGAAGCAAGATGTTTTGATGTTTTGATGATGCCAAAGGATCAAGTGCTTCCAAGTTTTATTCGAGACAAGAAATCAAGATATATGATCAATTTGATCTCTAGAATCATAGGAAGAAGTTTCCAAATTGAAAAACAAAAGGTTTGACCAAAGAATTCTATCATTTCAAATTGAGATTTGCTCTCTGGTAATCGATTACCAGCAGTTGAAAATGTTTTATCTTCATGCTATCAGGCTTTCCGTCTTACAGATAGCAAAAGAAAGTTTATACGGATAACCACTCGGGTATTTCCGCCCGTCAGCGTGACTCAAATGTCAGTATGACAGATCTTGTGAGCGCGGAAGATGACGTAAATCTCCGCGTGTCAGCGGGCTTGTTGGGCCGCGATTGATGAAGGGTGCAGAAGACGACATTAGTCTTTGCATGCTATCAGGCTTTCTGTCGTACAAATAGCAAAAGAATGTTTATACGGATAACAACTCGGGTATTTTTGCCTGTCAGCGTGACTCAAATGTCAGTATGACAGATCTTGTGAGCGCGGAAGATGACATAAATCTCCGAGTGTCAACGGGCTTGTTGGGCCGCGATTGACGAAGGGTGCAGAAGACGACGTTAGTCTCTGCATGCTATCAGGCTTTCTGTCTTACAGATAGCAAAAGAATATTTATACGGATAACCACTCGGGTATTTCTGCCCGTCAGCGTGACTCAAATGTCAGTATGACAGATCTTGTGAGCGCGGAAGATGACATAAATCTCTGCGTGTCAACGAGCTTGTTGGGCCACGATTGACGAAGGGTGTAGAAGACAGCGTTAGTCTCTGCATGCTATCAGGCTTTCTGTCTTACAGATAGCAAAAGAATGTTTATACGGATAACCACTCGGGTATTTCCGCCCGTCAGCGTGACTCAAATGTCACTATGACAGATCTTGTGAGCGCGGAAAATGACATAAATCTCCGCGTGTCAACGAGCTTGTTGGGCCGCGATTGACGAAGGGTGTAGAAGACGATGTTAGTCTCTGCATGCTATCAGGCTTTCTGTCTTACAGATAGCAAAAGAAAGTTTTGAAAGTGCGGACAACCACTTAGGTATCTTCGCGTGTCACGTGACTCCAGTGTCAGTATGACAGAAATTGTGGGGCGGCCAACAAAAGCGAGGCTCTTGCTCCTACGTATCCTCAAATGAGGAATTCAAACCTACGTAGTTCTGGATAACTTGTGAGACTAAAAATAGTCTCGGTGTTTTCTTCACTAAAATGCGAACATGCTTTAGTAAAGAGACAAATATTCCAAATGATTAGAGCAACATATGCTTTTTGGGAGAAAAACAATGTGTCTACCGGGGAAGAAGAGTACGCTGATGAAATCCTCCCATAACCGCAAATGAGATTTTGGATGTTAGCATTTCGTTTCTAAATGACCATTTAGAGGAAACACTGGGTTCAACAAAAACAGAAGAAAATCACTCAAAGTGTATCAATCGCACATAGGTAAGTGTTTCATCCTAATTCCAAACCATAGATATGCCACGACTTGCATTTGCAAATCATTTCCTATCAAATCAAAGATTACATGCGCGATCATGGATCAATAGGACTTTTCTTGGGAATGGGTTCTTTTGGTGGGAAATTTGGCTTTGAGTTTTCTGGCCTTTTTCTTTTCTGTTTTTGTTTTACGCGAGGCGAACAAGTCACCGACGCACAAGATTTTGGTTGGCAATCTAAGGGAGAAGACCACTTTAGATCGTGGTTTCCTTTCCTTCTTTTTGTTTATTTGGTGACAATTCTGTATTGTTCAGATATTATCTGGTCCAACGACCTTTCTGCACATTTCCTCTGTTTTCCTTTGATCCTTGATCGGGAATTTTCTTTCCTTCCTTTTCTTTCTCCCATTCTTTGATTTGGGAATTTTCCTTCTTTTCTTTTTTTGCTTTCTCTCACTCTTTGATTGGGAACTTTCCTTCTTTTCTTTTTTGCTTTCTCCCACTCTTTGATTGGGAACTTTCCTTCTTTTCTTTTTTGCTTTCTCCCACTCTTTGATTGGTAACTTTCCTTCTTTTCTTTTTTGTTTTTTTCTCATTTTTTTTCTTCCGAGGGTAAGGATTGACATTCTCACCCTGGGTCAAAGTTTATGGTAAGTTAGGATTTTTGGCTCAAGGCTTGTAAAATGGCTAGACATGACACATGTCAAGGTTTGGTTTGGTTCAAGGATAAAAGGGATGCCCCACATTATTTCCATGACACAAATGCAAAAATGATGATTTGGAAATTTTATGCAAAACTGGTCATGCATGCACCTATGTGGACACTCAAGTGTCAAATTTTTATGGTCATGTGATGCTAGGGCTCAGGATTCATTTCCTCTATTTTAAGTCAACCCAATGTTTCCAAAATATGTTCTTTTATCAATTTGTGCATTTATCCGAGTCCATTTTGGGTGTTCGAAAAACTTTCACAGCATTCATCCTTCAAGTGCATACACATTTTTTCAAAAAACTAGTCATGATCAGTAAATTTTTCAAAGAAAAGTTGGAAGTCATCTCTTTTCAAAAGCATGTTGGTTTTTTAGCTAGACAACTTATTTTTTCTTATTTTCCCCCCTTTTTATTATTTGTTTATTTCTTTTCCTTGCTTTATTCTTAGGACGACATTCCTAAATGAAACTCTACACGGTTCCAGAACTTCAAATAAACATTATCGACAATAACGACATAAGCACTAACGCAACAATCCAAACAAAATGTATGCGCAAAACAAAAGACAATCGAAACAACAAAAACAAACATTAGTCTCATAAAATAACATAACATGAAAATGAAAAATAATGAACATAAAACTGAAAAGAACACGAATCTGGGGATCTCCCAGTCATGTCGCTCCACTCCATCCCAAGAAGCCGAGCAAATCTGACATCTCCTCATCCATGCCGGCCTCCTCTCCATCGTCGGGAGCCTCTGCGGGTGCCTCCCCTGCCTGAGCCTCGGGCAAATCCCCGGGCCATGCGACCTCTGCCCTGAACTAGTCTAGAGTAGGGCGCGGAAAAGGAGCGAAGCCCTGGCTCTGCATGTTGAGGCTTAGCTGGTAGAGACACTCATGGACCTGCCTCAGTCCCCTGTGGTTGGCCGTGTGCTGGCGCATCGAGTGCCGCAAATACCGCTCGGTGTCAATTGACCCAGCTGGGTCAGCCTGATGAGGTGGTGGTGGCGCGCCTGCGGCCTGTGGTGCATCACCCTGGGCCTGCCTCTGCGTGCAATACTTCTCAATAAAAGCCCGGGTGATGGGTGGCCGAATCAACTTACTAGGTGCGACGGGGACTCCGAACGACTGGCAGAGTCCTGTGATCAAAGCTGGAAATCCCAGGGCCCTGTTGGACTTATCCGGGTCCAGAGGGTGCCTGGTAGGCGCCATACCTGCAAACAAATAAATGGCATCAGCGATCAACTGAGCCACATGAACGCTCATCCATGTCAGGACGGCATACACCAGCTGACACTTCGGTAGGGGGAGGTCGGAATTATGGTCGCTGGGCTGGATGTTGCTGAGCAGCAACGTCATCCATATCTGGGTCAGAGTAGTCATGCTGGTACGCATGATCCGTACTCGTCTCCCGGCAGCGGTCCGGGCAAAATCCTGTCCCGGTATGCACAGTAACTAGGCGATGGCCTCCTCATCAAACCCATCGGCCCGGTTCCTCCTCTGGCCATACTTGCACTCTTGGCCCTCCTCCAGCACTAAAGGGTATCCCAGGAACTGGCTAAGGGCATCCGCATCGAAAGGAATCCACTGACCCCTCACCCAAGATCACATATCCCGCACGCCCTCCTGTGTAGGCCAAGCATTGGCATAAAATTCCAGGACTATGTCTGGGTCGAACTTGGCCATGGGGGTAACCAGCGATGTCCACCGCCGGCGAGCTATCTCTTCCTGGAAGTCGGTGTACTCATCGTCCCTGAGATGGACGCGTCTCTCTCGGTGGAATGACCATCCTTTGATGGCCTCGAAACGCTGCTGGTGCTCAGCACTCCGGAAGCGATGGCTGTCATACTCAGGAGCGGCACTGGTCCCTTCAGCCGCTTTGTCCTTCCTGGATCTCTTTGCAGGAAGCTTTCTCGGAGCCATTTCCTACGAGGACAAACATTTTGGGAAGTTAGTTTTACCAAGAAATGCTACTTTTTAAAGCAAAAATGGCATGTAAATTTTTTTTTCCAATTTAAAACAAACTTGTACACATATTTCTTCATGAACATATATATGTGCGCAAGATACTCTGCTAACTAAAAATTGCACTTATGCACATGCATGGCACTTTTGTTACCTAGATCACATATATGCACTTCCATGGCCTATTCGCTACCTAACTCACATGCATTTCCTTTGCTAAAATTACATATACGCATACTCAAGGTATTTTGGCTACAAAAACAAAATTGCATACGTGCATATTCGGGTATTTCTGAGATCTATATATACACAAATTTTGTGAGGAACCTTGGTTACCTACACAATAAGGTATTACATTTCATGCCTATTCAAGTGTTTTTGCTACCTAAAACTGCATGCAAATTCAAGTATTTTTTGTGAGGTATTTTTTTACATAACATGCAACATATATACATTTTGTGAGACATTTCGGCTATCCAAAAAAATTACATGTACACACATCCAAGTATCTTGCTGCCATATCCAAAGGCGTAGATCACTAAAGGTATTTTGTTACCTATTCTACACCTACATGTTCATGATGAACAAAATTTCTAAACACCTAGGTGTAAGGAAATTATCATGGCATAGCCCATAGCTGATTGTTGGCCTAAAAGGGTAGCTTCACCTAATATGCACCCACTCTTGTGTTCTTTTGCATTCAAAAACAAGCTTTGGTTCCTAGGCCTAGGGTATATGGGGGGCAATTATTCTAGCCTTTATGAAACTGAATACATGCTCAAAAATAGCAAACACGCGCAAACCAAATTGTCCCATAGGTTGTTTCCTCCAAAATCATGCGCAAATGCCATTGAGGCATTTCACCGAACACTTGGCGGGCGCATGTTTAGGCATGAATAGCAAGAGAATGGGGGAAATGAGGCATGCCCCATTGCTTCAAAATGCAACGTAGGCCTAGGGCCATCCCCTACAACCCCTCAATTCACAACAATCAAGCATGAATTCACATGTGAATTGCTTCACAAATTCTGCAAAAAATTAGCAACTAAAACACCAAAACACATCAATGGAGAGCCAAATAAACAAAGGAAAGCGCACTTACTTGCGGGGAGTGAATTAAAGCGTGAAAAGGGAAGCAAAAACTCAACAATGGAGGCTTGGGGGCTGCTGCTTTCGTGGTTCCCGTGAGCTTGGGTCTTTTGAATGAGGGGGGGAAGTTTTTGAGTGCAACAACATTCCCCTCCCTTGTTTTTTATATTTTAGTGCAGGGGTTGCTCGCCCAGGCGAGCTAACCTGCCATTTTTTTTTAGGGGAAACATAACCATGCCCCCCCCCCCTTTACAAGTTAGCGTTTGCCTACTCGAACCTACTTAAGTTAGAATCAGGCATCGATTACTTATTTAAAACAAACAATAGTAATAATTAGTGTGAATTCAAAGGATACTGGGCTGCCTTGCAGCGACGTTCTCTGCTTGTCCAGCGCCGGGAAGGGATGACGATCGGTCGGTCGTGACCCTATCCTCCATTTGCGTCTGTTCCTAAGTACCTGCAAGTAGGAAACAAACAATGTGCGACCAATCGTGACCGGGTCATCGTCTTACCTTGGTTGATTTCTGCCGTCAACTTTGTCTCGACTTCTGATCATGGCCTAAGACGATTTTGCCCCTATTACCACAAGATATGCATGTGTATGCGTATGCACGAATGTTTTCAAACGCAACAAATTTTTAGTGAAAGCTGGTTTAGGTTCGATTTTAATTAAGTGCTTGGGGCATCCCATGAACTGAGCGAAAGGGCTCAGGTGATCACAAACTAACACATGGTTCAAAACCAGCGTGAGGACTGAAGCCTCAAACCCACGTTCACTTCTTTAAAAGATTGTGACGAGAGATATATACAATAGACGAGGAATCCCTGGGGGAAACCAAGAAGAACACACAAAAATAAAAGAAAATGCGGCGATATCCTAAATTGCCCCAGATTCTAAGCATAATATCGCTTGACAACATCAGAGTTCACGGGTAAAGGTAGTTTCTCGCCATCCATGGTGGTAAGTACCAGGGCTCCTCCGGTAAAAGCCCGTTTCAAAACGAAAGGCCCTTCGTAGTTCGAGGCCCACTTCCCTCGATTGTCCTTGACAGCTTGGGACATCTTTTTCAGCACCAGGTCTCCCTCATGGAACTTGCGCAAGCGTACCTTTCTGTCAAATGCATTCTTCATTCTTTGCTGATACAGGCGCCCATGACTCATGGCCGTTAAGCGCTTACCTTCAATAAGGTTGAGTTGGTCATAGCGCGTTTGAGACCACTCTGATTCTCCTAATCCGGATTCCGCCAAGATTCTTAATGACGGGACTTCTACCTCAAACGGTAGCATAGCCTCCATTCCATATACCAATGAGAATGGCGTTGCCCCGGTTGACGTGCGCACTGAAGTCTGGTAACCGTGTAACGCGAATGGGAGCATCTCATGCCAATCTTTATATGAGACGGTCATCTTTTGGATAATCTTCTTGATATTCTTATTGGCTGGTTCCACGGCTCCGTTCATCTTTGGTCGGTAGGGCGTGGAATTGTGATGTTGGATTTTAAACTCATCGCACATTTCCCCCATCATCTTATTATTCAAGTTGGTGTCGTTGTCTGTGATAATCTTCCTCGGCAAACCATATCGGCAGATGATCTCCTTCTTAATGAACCTGACCACCACATTCCTGGTGACGCTAGCGTATGACGCGGCTTTGACCCATTTAGTGAAGTAATCGATCGCCACTAGGATGAAATGATGTCCATTTGCAGCTTTGGGCTCTATGGCTCCAATTACATCTATTTCCCACATGGAAAAGGGCCACGGCGTGGCCATGACATTCAGAGGATGTGGCGGAGCATTGACATTGTCCACGAACGCTTGACACTTGTGGCATTTCCTTACATGGATGCAGCAGTCACTTTCCATGGTGAGCCAGTAATAACCTGCCCTCAAGATTTTCCTGGCCATAGCATGCCCTTTGGCGTGCGTTCCAAATGAACCCTCATGGACTTCCTCAATCATGTGGTTCGCCTCTTTGGCATCCACGCATCGCAGGAGAATCATGTCGTGGTTTCTTTTATATAGTATGCTCCCGCTCACGAAGAAACCGGCCGCCAATCTCCTCAACATCCTTTTATCATTGTCGGAGGCCTCCAGTGGGTACTCTTTGCTTTCGACATATCGCTTGATATCGAAATACCAAGGCTTACCGTCCCGTTCCTCTTCCACCTGGCAACAATGTGCGGGTTTGCCACGACACCAGAACTCAATGTATGGTAGATCCCCGTGTGGCATTAGCTGGAACATGGACGCCAAAGTAGCAAGCATGTCCGCCATTTGATTTTCCTCCCGGGGAACATGATGGAAGGAGATGTCATCAAAGGAAATAGCCAACTCCTTGATATAAGCTTTGTAGGGTATCAGCTTGGGGTCTTTAGTTTCCCATTCCCCTCTCAGCTGATGGATCACCAACGCTGAGTCCCCATACACCTTAAGTAGCTTGACATTGGAGTCAATCGCTGCCTGGACGGCCAGGGCACATGCTTCATATTCAGCCATATTGTTAGTGCAGTCAAACCCTAGCCTGGCTGTGAAAGGTATACATTGATTGTCCGGAGAGACCAATACTACTCCAATGCCATGGCCTAAAACATTTCACACTCCATCAAACCACATGGTCCATTTGTCCCGGTCCTCGTCTAGTTTTTCCTCAAACAAGGCCATGATGTCCTCATCCGGGAATTCGGGATGCATGGGCTGATAGTCGTTGAGGGGATGCTGAGGCAAATAATCTGCTAAGGCGCTTCCTTTTATCACCTTTTGGGTGACGTAAACTATATCAAACTCGGATAGCAGGACTTGCCATCGGGCGATTCGTCCCGTAAGAGCTGGCTTTTCAAAGATGTACTTAACTGGGTCCATCTTGGATATCAGCCAGGTGGTATGGCTCAGCATGTATTGTCTTAGACGATGGGACGCCCAGACTAAAGCACAACACGTTCTCTCGAACAGGGAGTAATTCATTTCACAAGCCGTGAACTTCTTACTCAAGTAGTAAACGGCGCGCTCTTTCTTTCCAGACTTGTCATGTTGCCCCAGCATACATCCGATCAACTTGTCCAAAATCGTCATATATAAGATGAGAGGTCTTCCGGGTACCGGTGGCATAAGCACAGGAGGATTCATGAGACACTTTTTTATCCTCCCAAATGCTTCTTGACAATCCCCATTCCAACGGTTGGTTTGGTTTTTGCGTAAGAGTTTGAACAACGGCTCACAAATAGCAGTGACCTGTGATTTGAATCTGGCAATATAATTCAAACGTCCCAGGAAACCTCGGACTTGCCTCTTAGTACGGGGTTCTGGCATCTCGAAGATGTCCTTCACCTTTTCGGGCTCTACCTCTATCCCCTTCTGGCTTACGATGAAACCTAGCAATTTCCCCGATTCTACCCCAAAAGTGCATTTAGCGGGGTTCAACCTCAACTGATACTTCCTAAGCCTTTCAAACAATTTCCGCAGGTTGACGAGGTGTTCCTCTTTGGATTTGGATTTGGCAATTATGTCATCCACATAGACCTCGATCTCTTGGTGCATCATATCGTGGAACAAAGCTACCATGGCCCGCTGATAAGTTGCCCCGGCATTTTTGAGTCCAAAGGACATCACTTTGTAACAGAACGTCCCCCACAGGGTGACGAAGGTAGTCTTTTCCATATCCTCAGGCGCCATCTTTATCTGATTGTAACCGGAGAATCCATCCATGAATGAAAATAAAGCGAAATTGGTCGTATTATTTACAAGAATATCGATGTGCGGCAAAGGACAGTTGTCTTTGGGACTGGCCCGATTCAGGTCCCGATAATCCACACACATCCGCACCTTCCCATCCTTCTTAGGGACTGGTACAATGTTGGCAACCCATTCCGGGTACCGAGCGACAGCCAAAAACCAAGCGTCAAATTGTTTCTTTACCTCTTCTTTTATCTTTAAGGATGTCTCGGGCTTCATCCTTCTCAGTTTCTGCTTTACCGGGGGACTCTCGGGATTTAGGGGTAATCGGTGTTGTACAATGTCAGAACTCAAACCGGGCATATCTTGGTAGGACCAAGCAAAGATGTCTTGGTAATCTCTTAGCAGGGTTGTTAATTCTTCACGGATGGGCGTGGTCATACCTGTGCCTATCTTTACTTCCCTTTTTCCACTGCCAGTTCCCAAGTCTACTAGTTCTGTCTCTTCTTGATGAGGCCCCATTTCTTGATCCTCCTGGGCGACTATCCTTTCTAACTCCGGGGAAAGTCCCACATCCTCGTCCTCTTCGTCTTCTATTTTATTCGTTTCTTGCTCGAAGTCGATGGGCAGGTCCCAGGTATTAGTACCTTCAAGGGACTCGTCGTCGAATCTGGCGTTTTAAACATAAAGAAATAAACATGCAAATGGATGAGAATGGGTAGAGATGCAGGAACAGATGAAAGAAAAGATCTTTATATTATAGATTCAAGAGCAAAAGACACAAAGCCTTAACAAAAGGAAACTCTAAAGCCTAGGCCCAACTGTAGAGTTTCTTAAAGCCGTAGAAGGTTTACATTATGCTTGTCGCATAAATGCCTGGGCGCTCCTCCACTCGCCAATTTCCTAGTTGGAAATCAGGAGGGCATGGTCGTACCAAATCCAAACCACTCGGAGCATCATCTTCGCATATTGCAACGACTTGGCCTTTGTCCCCTAAACCTGTGCTTATAAAGCTCCTACTTATGTGGCAGGGTGGGCTTCCTTCGTCTTCTTGTCTTAATCGCGAGCCTTGACCTCCGCTTTTCCTTCCCACGATGCTTTTCCTTATATCTGCCTGTGTGGGTTTGTAGCCTAACCCAAACTTCCCACGATTTCCTTTGGCACTTATCAGGCTAGTTATGCTGCCGTTGTCTTTGCCTAAACCCATTCCGGGCTCATAGCCATTCCCCAACATTACCCGGGCCACCATTACTGCCGTATCTGACAGGCAAGGTTGCCCAGAAAAGGAGTCCATGGAGGAAATGCTTACCACCTCGAAAGACTAGAAAACAGTTTCTAACGACTCCTCTACAGCCTCCACATATGGCATAGAGGATGGACAACTCACCAAGATGTCCTCCTTGCCCGATACAATGACCAAATGCCCTTCCACTACGAACTTCAATTTCTGATGGAGTGTAGAGGGAACGACTCCCACTGAATGGATCCATGGACATCCCAACAGGCAGCTGTAAGGGGGGTTAATGTCCATGATTTGAAAGGTAACCTGACAGGTGTGAGGGCCTATTTGTACCGGAAGGTCAATCTCTCCCCTAACCTCTCGGCGGGTGCCGTCGAAGGCACGAACTACCATGGAACTTGGCTTTAGATGGGAAGCATTAAACGGTAATTTCTCCAAGGTGCTTTTGGGCATCACGTTTAAGCTGGAACCATTATCGATGAGCACTTTGGCTACAATGTGGTCCATACACTTGACTGAGACGTGCAAAGCCTTGTTATGCCCTCTTCCCTCGGCAGGGATTTCTTCTTCGGCGAAGGTGAGATAGTTGTTGGCAGTGATATTATTAACAAGCCCTCTGAAGCCTTCCACAGAGATATCTAGGGCCACGTGGGCCTCGTTCAAAACCTTTACTAGCAAAGCCCGATGAGTTTCCGAGCTCATGAGTAATTCCAACAACGAGACCCTGGTCGGGGTTTTGTTGAGCTGCTCAATAACCTTGAACTCGCTCTGCTGAATTATGCAGAGAAACTCACTGGCTTCCTCTAGTGACACCTCCTTCTTGCCATAACCATCCCTTTTCTCCGGAAGACCTTTCGCCGGAATATCCTCATTCGGAGTGAGGGGCGTTTTATCATCTTGTTCTTCCACTACCTTTGCCTTCCCCTTGACGTTCGTGGGCTGAATTGGTAGGTCGGGGGGCACAAATACACGACCGCTGCGGGTCACACCGCTCAGCCCCGTGATATTGGTTACTTTGGCCGACAATGAACTGATGTCGATGGTTTCTTCTTCCTCTTTGTTCGGAGGTGTGTACCTCCATGGGATTGCGTGGCTATTTTGGTATGGGAAAGGGATAGGCGTAGGTGCCGAGGGGTGTCGGGGTTTTTGCAAAGCTACGCCCTTGGTGAAATATATCACCAAAGGTTTAGGCCTTCCAAAACTTCTCTCATCCACGGACTACATACATATATGTTGCTCTTCTCTTCCCTCATCACCGACTTCCAGTCGACCTTGATCTATCATTCGCTGCAACAATTCCTCTATTGCCAAACATGTTTCCATGCTATGTAGCTCGCCGGGATGGAACAAACAAGAGTCCTCTTTATGCCCACCGTGGGGAATCACACCTCCCTTTTGTAGGGCCTCAAAGATAAACCTCCTAGGGGTTGCCACGTCCTTTAAAGGTTTAGACCGGCGGGGCCTATCTGACCCAATGGCGTTAACCGCCCCCCCCCCTCCATGATTGGCGAGCGGGTTGGTTTTCACGTTGGGCCGATCCTCTTGGAATGTCAGCCATCCAACATCTATCAAATGTTGGACCTTGTATTTAAGGGCCAAGCATTTTTCGATGGAATGCCCCGGGGTATTCCCATGGTACTTGCAAGTTGCATTAGGATCATACCACTTTGGGAAAGGGGGTTGGAAGACCTTCCCGGGAGTTATTACGGCCAATTGGTTGGCGATGAGGGACGGCAAGAGGTCTTCATACGTCATTGGGAGTGGGGTGAGTCGTGGTTGGAGTTGGAACTTGGGGGGCCTCCCTCTGAACGGGTGCCTTAGGTTGCATGGGTGCTGAATTAGAGGAGTTCCCGGCGTGAGCTGAGACGCTCGGATGATGTTGAGCGTACTGATGCGTACCATGAGATGTTTGTGGGGGTTTAACCCACGCAGGCGCCGAAGTGACGGCGTGGGCATCTCCCTCCTTCCTTTTTGCCCCAGTTGTTCCGACCCTTTTAGCATTGGCACTTGTAGAGGAAACATAATCAAACTTCCCTCTCTTCAACCCTACTTCAATTCTTTCCCCGGCGAACACTTGGTCCGCAAAGCTGGATGGCATGTAACCTACCAACTTCTCATAGTAAAACACTGGCAAGGTGTCTACCATCATGGTGATCATCTCCCTTTCGACCATGGGAGGTGCCACTTGTGCTGCCAGGTCTCTCCACCGCTGGCGTATTCTTTAAAGGTCTCACCTTCCTTCTTGAACATATTATGTAGCTGAGTGCGATCGAGAGCCATATCGGAATTATACTGATATTGCCTTAGGAAAGCAGTAATCAGGTCCTTCCAAGTACGGATGCGGGAAGCTTCCAGATTAGTGTACCAAACAACCGCGGCTCCGGCCAAGCTATCTTGGAAAAAGTGTATTAATAGCTTCTCATCCCTAGAGTGCGCGCCCATCTTACGACAATACATCTTAAGATGGTTCTTGGGACAGGTCGTCCCTTTATACTTGTTGAAGTCCGACACTTTGAATTTTGGGGGGATAACAACATCTGGTACCAAGCAAAGATCCGTCATGTCCGCGAACGGATAATCACCAAAGCCTTCAACATCCCTCAATCTCTCCTCGAGGAGATTGAGTTTCCTTCTTTCTTCGGTCGCTGGGGATGGTCCTTCTGTGGACAAGATTATTGGCTGTGCAGTGAGGTTGGGCTGAGGCAAAGTGTTGGGTGCCGGTCCCTCAACGGGAATCGGGGGGTAGAACTCGACATCCCCTTGAGCATACTCTTGATGATCTTCGTGGACCTCGTCGGGCTGTCGAGGAGGCTCCCTTTCAAGGATGGGAGAAGAGATATGACCCGCATCATCTTGCATGACTGGCGGCGTCTAATTAGGCGGCAATCCATAAGGGTAAGCCGCTCGGTTGTATCCCAAATGGGGGTTGTTGTTGTGCCCCAGTGTGTTCCTTCCTCGTCCTAGCGTATTTGGGGAAGGATGGTGCGCGGTGGCTAGGAGAGTCGGATCTGCATCGGTAGCCGAACTGACAGCGGCAGCGGTGGCCACGTTCTTTTCCATGAGTTGCCTCATTCCTAGCATTGCCTCCATCATAGAAGCCATTTGTTCTTTTAAAACCGACATGTCGTCTTTCATCTGTTCCTGTGTCTCCTCTTGGTCACCCATCGTCCTAGATTTAGATCTGGTGCGATAGGGATGCCATGTGGCGCGTTTAGTTATGGTGTTTTTCCTAGAAAAACCAAACGTGAGGAGTAGGCAAAAATTATGAATGCATGTTTAGAGATAAAATGCAGGAGTGATTTGATTCGCACCGTCTTTTTGGAGTAGAAACATGGGATAAACTCATTTTATTCAAAAAGGTTATAGCTAGTCAAGATTTGAGTGACAATACAAACTCCCTAGCGGTTCCTAATTATATGGGCCATTAAATCTATCATATGCTGACAATAGTCGAGAAGTCCGTGGATCTCCTCGGGGGCGGAGTAGGTGTCCGCCATTGCTTTGGCCTTGGCAAGCAATCGGGGAAGTTCTTGGCTCCCGGGGAAGAGCAAATCGGTCCATCCACATGGTTGCCTCTTGGTGTAACGAGTCGATCACCCTTCCTCTAGCCTCCTTTTCTGCGTACACTTAGGCATACTCGTCCGCCACTCTATGCTCGTGGGTCGTAGCTAGACTTAATTCCTCTTGGTACTTGGTGATGATAGCTAACATGTTGGTCTCTGTCTCGCATAACCGCTGAGACAAACTTCTTTTGGACCTCGAGCAAGCCTTCAATTCATCTTTCAAGATCAAACTGTCTACTTGTGATTGGTCCCTTTCCTCTCTTCGGAGTTTAAGCTCACTGTTACTGCCCCACAGAGCCCCTCGGAACTTGTTCCGGCTGTGTTCTTCCCTACGAGCCCTCTTGGTCTCTTGTTCCAAAGCCTTGGTGGTAGCTATATTTATATCTCTCAGTTCGGCATTCTCCTTTCGGATTTTAAGAGCTGCTGATTTGAACCTTTCTTTGACTGTTTGAGCTTGCTTGAGTTCCGTCCTAAGGGCCTGCACCTCTTCGTCTTCCTCCGGTGCCTCATCTTCCTCCCTCTTAGCGGTTCTCAGACTCGGGAGCCAATCCAAACCTTGCACGTGGGCTTTTAACCACTTATGATAGCCACCGATGGGACCATTGTTACTGCCCCTGAGTTCCTTGTCCTTCTTTTGCAACACCTCTCATGCCTTGCGGACCTTCTGAAGTGTCTCCACATTGGTCTTATTGAAACCTCGTGAAATGATAGGTACGATCTCTTCCTCTAGTGGTGCCCCTCTCATAGGATAGTCAAGTTGTCTTATAGCAAGAACGGGATTGTAGCTGATGCAACCCCTCGTCCCCATCAAGGGAACATTTGGAAATCCTCCGCATGAAATAAGAACTCCAGTTCTTCCTTCCTTCCATCGAGGGAAGCAGTTGACAGATGCTCCTTCTTTGCTTGCTAAGTGTTGGTCCCAATTCGCCCCTCCTTTCTCTGTGCATGAACGGTAGCTTTCTAACGGGCAAGCATGCCTCACCTCTTGGCGAAAAAGGTGCGAAACTAACCATACATAAAGAGCTGAAGTACAACAAGCAATCCTTGTATTTCTCTTTTCACATGTTCGGTCGAAGGTGTCATATAGGTCGGCTAGCATAGCGACAACCGGGCTTTCCTTGTGGTTATGATAGGCGAGAAAAGCGTCGATCGCTGCCAGGTCCACCAACCCATCCACATTCGGAAAGAGGACTCCCCCGAAAATCAACAGTGCGAGAATATCTATGAACGGGGCCCACTCGCCTTTATCTGCCAAGATTCTTGCTTTTGCCTCCAAATATTTTCTCGGTATTCCGACCACCCCATTTTCGACTTGCTTCCTGTGGTCTAATTGCTGCGCCGAGATTTGGACTATCTTGGAAATTCTAGCTAATGAGGGATAGAACCCTGTGGAGAGGTATGGTTTCCTCCCCCTTAGACGGCATCATAGGATCTCTTCAAATTCTTCCACCATGGGTGATAGCTGGAAGTCCCTAAAGGTGAAGCACCTCAACGGCTGATCATAATACTGGGCGAGGGAGGCAATGGCCTCTATGGAGACTTCTACCATGGCTAGGTCCCAGATTTTACCGTAAGCTTTGCGAAAAGCTTGCCGCTGGAGCTGACCCATCAACTACCCTAACTCTTTTAGACTGGTGATCCCTAGCCTCTTGACCTTGACTTGATAGAACCTATTTTTAAGCGAAGGCATTTGACTTGATCCCATGTTTTACTAAAGTGAACAAAAATCGGTGCGAATCAAAACTCCAACATCTATCATGGGTGGAATGGATGAATGCATGAAGAAATGCATATGACACAGATGCAATTTATGAATACGGGAGCCCGGGAAATTGTCTCCTTCTTAGATACAACGTCTTGGGGTAGCAAAGTGCCCAACGTATGTATTTAAGAAGGTGACACGGACCCTCCGTTGGTTTGTTTAAAGAGAGGGGATCAAGACAGAATCCGTGTGTGACGCATATGCAAAAGGCGCAACACGGGAATGTACATAGTATGACAATAATCACAAAATATAAGCAAAAGGGTACATGACACTTATGCATGGTAGTGTGAAAAAATGGCACGCAGCGTGTCCGCTTCATGCCCCTATTCAAAGGACCTATATGGGAGGGAGCTAAAAGGGTTTTTTTAGTGATAATCCGCAAGGTGGTCATGTCTCTCTTGATGGTTTCTAGAGGTATCATCCCCTTCGAAGAACATATTGCAGCAGTAGGGACTACTAGCAACAATACGTTTTCAAAGAGGAAAACTCTAGACGAGGGTTCACTGTAATCAAGTAAGTTGGAGACCTAGCATGATCACAAATTCACCTCCACTCCTTATGCTCCCATGAACCCGGGTATAGGGCCGTTTTTCAACTCACCGTGTGTGCAAATAGTGTTGGTGTTTGTGTGCATTAAATGAATAAATATTTACCTCATGCATACATTTTAAAACGCACTAAAAGAAACAAAGAGTTTATATACACAAGAACATAAGACAAATAAAGGGAAACCAACAAAGGAGAAAGTCATGATAAAACATTGTACAAGATTAAATGGCCTAACTCTCGAAGAATAGTCCCCAGTGGAGTCGCCAACTGTCACAACCTACCCTTCGGTGGGAGGGCGACGCGAGACTCGCGGGGGCGTGTTCCAAGAAAGGAATACGCGCGGAGTCGCCACCAACGTTTATTTGAGGAAAACGTCAGAAAAACCAAAAAAGACGTGATCTACGAACTTTAAGTGAAAGGTTCGGGAGTTGTATTTACGCACGGGGAAGGTATTAGATGTGCAAACATGACTTCAATATTTAGGTTCCCTTTCACGTCTTTATTCCTTTATATATTTTTTATCTTTTTGCGGTCGACGAGGGTGTTTCCCTTGCTCCTACGTATTCCTTAATTGCGATAAGGAAATCAAACCTGCGTAGTTCTTTGTGAATAAAGTGTTTAAGTTTGTTTTTATCCTTTTTGCGAGATATGTTTTTATTGAATGAAAGGTCATTTTTAAGGCGTTTGGACCATTAAACAAACTTTCGATTCTTTTGAAAAGGGAGAAGACATTAAGGCATTGGACCATTAATGATTTTTTGAAAGAGGTAATAAAATTACATGTTAATTTTAGGCCTTTAGAAATCTACACTTAACTAATAAAAGCGGAAAAGACCATTTCAAGGCGTTGGACCTTTGAAAAATGGCCTTTTTTAGGCGATGATAAAAGTTTGGTTTATGAATTGATTTTAGCCTTTAGTTGCACTTTGGTTATTAGTTGATTCGATTAAGAAAGGAAAATCCCAAAGAGAAACGTCCGATTGATTTTTTTTCGGCTTATTTTACTAAAAGATATTTTTTATTATTATATTATTATTTTACCTCTTTTTGGTTTCCAACGTGGTTACGGCATGATCGAACGGTCGAATTTCATTTTAAACGAAATTAACGGATATTACAACTCAAATGATCGGTGGAAATTTATTTTATTTTTGATTTAGGCGAGAAAATGACTTAAGTAAATGACTAAAGCACGTCAAAAGGGGGTAAGGAAGGTTAATGAAATGAAAATAAAAGTACGTAAAAACAAATGAGGACCACTAAGGGTACATAGAATGAATTGAAAAGTTCGGTTTCAAGAACTTACCGGTTGAAGACCGAAGAATGATGAAGAACGAACAAAGAACGTCGAAAAACGGCTGAAAATCTTCGCGAAAATCCGCACGGAAACATTACGAAAGCGCCTCGGCTCGGATTTTCTTCACGGAACCAATTTTTTTCACTAATTTCAAGTGATTCTTGAATTACTAGGAGGGCTGAACAAAATTCCTCTTTACTTCTCCCCCTATTTATAGGAAAATGGGGGAGATGCTTGCCACCCAGCTCGCCCAGGCGAGCAAGGTGGCTTCCTCCAGAAGCAACCGCCTTCTGGAGGAATCTTCTGGAGGGCCCAAGTGGGCCTGATTGCTATTTGCACCCCCATTTTTACTAAATACACCCCCTGTCTTTTTTTGGTAATTCTTTTTCCATAAAGTTACGGAAACTTACGAATTTCGTAACGATACTTGTTTTCTTTCTGTAATGTTATGAAACCTTGCGGATTACATAATCATCCCCTTTTTGACTTACAAAATGTTACAGAACCTCACGAATTGTGCAACAATGCTTCCTTTTGAGTTCCGGCATGTCACGGAACTTCAAGAATTGCCTAACGATGGGTGCCAAGTACCTCAAAATGGTCAAATGAAAGTTGCATGCCACCAAGAAAAGGTCCCCAGACGAAATTAGGGTATGACATGGTTAAATGTAGATTTCTAAAAAGCCTAAAAAGAAATCATTAAGGGTCCAATGCCTTAATATTTTCTCACTTTTCAAAAGAATCGAAAGATTGTCTAATGGTCCAACGCCTTAAATGACCTTTCATCCAATAAAAACATATCTTGCAAAAAAGGATCAAAAAATAACTTAACCAAAACGTGTTGTTCACAAAAGAACTACGTAGGTCTGATTTTCTCATCACAATTGAGGAATACGTAGGAGTAAAGGGAAACACCCTTGTCGAGCACAAAAAGATAAAAACATAAAAGGGCATAAAAATGACATAAGAACGTAAAAAGGGAAAAGAATATAAATTGAAGTCATATTTACACATTTGATTAAAGGATGTCGTCTCTTGTGACGGATGCGTGGGGTGCTAATACCTTCCCCGTGCGTAAATTCAACTCCCGAACTTTTCACTTAGGGTTCGTAGATCACGTTCTTTCCGGTTTTTCTGACGTTTTCCTCAAATAAACATTGGTGGCGACTCCGCACGAATTCCTTTCTTGGAACATGCACCCACGAGTCACGCGTCGCCCCCCCATCGAAGGGTAGGTTGCGACAGTTGGCGACTCCACTGGGGACCATTTTTTTGAGAGTTAGGCCATTTAATTTTGTGCAAAGTTTTATCATGACATCCTCATTTGTTGGTTTCCCTTTATTTTCCTTATGTTCTTGTGTATGTAACTCTTTTATGCTTTTAGTGTGTTTTAAAATGTATGCATGAGGTAAATATTTTCATTTGATGCACACAAACACCAACACTATTTGCACACACGGTGATTTGAAAAAGGGCCCTATACCCGGGCTCGTGGGAACATAAGGAGTGGAGGTGAATCTGTGATCATGCTAGGTCTCCGACTTGCTTGATTACAGTGAACCCTCATCTAGAGTTTTTCTCTTTGATAACATATTGTTGCTAGTAGTCCCTACTGCTGCAATATGTTCTTCGAAGAGGATGATACCTCTAGAGACCATCAAGAGAGATATGACCACCTTGGGGATTATCACTAAAAACCCTTTTAGCTCTCTCCCATATAGGTCCCTTGAATAGGGGCACGGAGCGGACACACTGCGTGCCATTTTTCACACTACCATGCATAAGTGTCATTTACCCTTTTTGCTTATATTTTGTGAATATTGTCATACTATGTACATTCCCGTGTTGTGCCTTTCGCATGTGCATCATGCACGGATTCTGTTTTGATCCCCTCTCTTTGGCAAACCAACGGAGGGTTCGTGCCACCTTCTTGAATACGGAGACCATTTCCCGGGCTCCCGTATTCATAAATTGCATCTGTGTCATATGAATTTCTTCATGCATTCATCCATTCCACCCATGATAGATGTCGCAGTTTTGATTCGCACCGATTTTTGTTCACTTTAGTAAAACATGGGATCAAGTCAAATGCCTTCACTTAAAAAGAGGCTCTATCAAGTCAAGGTCAAGAGCCTAGGGACCACCAGTCTAAAGGAGTTAGGGAAATTAATGGGTCAGCTCTAGCGGCAAGCTTTTCGCCAAGCTTACGGTAAAATCTGGGACTTAGCCATGGTTGAAGTCTCCATAGAGGCCATTGCCTCCCTTTCCCAGTATTATGATCAGCCGTTGAGGTGCTTCACCTTTTGGGACTTCCAGCTATCACCTATGCTAGAAGAATTTGAAGAGATCCTAGGATGCCCTCTAGGGGGAAGGAAACCATACCTCTTCTCAGGGTTCTATCCCTCATTAGCTAGAATTTTCAAGGTAGTCCAAATCTCGACGCAGGAATTAGACCACAGGAAGCAATTCAAAAATGGGGTGGTTGGAATACCGAGAAAATGTTTGGAGGCAAAAGCAAGAATCTTGGCAAGTAAAGGCGAATGGGCCCTGTTCATAGACATTCTCGCACTGTTGATCTTCGGAGGAGTCCTCTTTCTGAATGTGGATGGGTTGGTGGACCTAGCAGCGATCGACGCTTTTCTCACCAATCATAACCACAAGGAAAGCCCGGTTGTCGCTATGCTAGCCGACCTATATAACACCTTCGACCAAAGATGTGAGAAGAGCAGTACGAGGGTTGTTTGCTATACTCCAGCTCTTTATGTATGGTTTTTTCACCAAGAGGTAAGGCATGCTTGCCCGCTAGAAAGTCACCGCTCATGCACAGAGAAAGGAGGTGCAAATTGGGACCAACTCTTAGCAAGCAAAGAAGGAGCGTCTGTTAACTGGTTCCCTCGATGGAAAGAAGGAAAAACCAGAGTTCTTATTTCGTGCGGAGGATTTCCAAATGTTCCCTTGATGGAGACGAGGGGTTGCATCAGTTACAATCGCGTTCTTGCTATAAGACAACTTGGGTACCCTATGAGAGGGGCACCACTAGAGGAAGAGCTCGCACCTATTATTGCATGAGGCTTCAATAAGACCAACGTGGAGGCACTTCAGAAGGTCCGCAAGGCGTGGGAGATGGTGCAAAAGAAGGACAAAGAACTCAGGGGCAGTAACAATGGGCCCATCAGTGGCTATCGTAAGTGGTTGAAAGCCCACATGCAAGGTTTGGTTTGGCTCCCAAGTTCGAGAACCGCTAAAAGGGAGGAAGTGGAGGCACCGAAGGAAGACGAAGAGGTGCAAGCCCTTAGGGCGGAACTCGAGCAAGCCCAAACAGTCAAAGAAAGGTTCAAATCAGCAGCTCTGAAGATCCGAAAGGAGAATGCTAAACTGATAGATACAAATATAGCAACCACCAAAGCCTTGGAATAAGAGACCAAGAGGGCTCGTAGGGAAGACCACGGCCGGAACAAGTTCCGAGGAGCTCTGTGGGGCAGTAACAGCGAGCTTAAGCTTCGGAGAGAGGAAATGAACCAATCACGAGTAGACAGTTTGATCTTGAAAGATGAGTTGAAGGTTTGCTCAAGGTCCAAAAGAAACTTGTCTCAGCGGTTATGCGAGACAGAGACCAACATGTTAGCTATTATCACTAAGTACCAAGAAGAACTAAATCTAGCCGCGGCCCACGAGCATAGAGTGGCGGACGAGGCCCAAGTGTACACGGAAAAGGAGGCTAGAGGAAGGGTGATCGACTCATTACATCAAGAGGCAACAATGTGGATGGACCGATTTGCTCTTACCTTGAACGGGAGTCAAGAACTTCCCCGATTGCTAGCCAAGGCCAAAGCAATGGCGAACACCTACTCCGCCCCCAAGGAGATCCACGAACTTCTCAGCTATTGTCAGCATATGATAGACTTAATGGCCCATATAATTAGAAACCGCTAGGAAGTTTGTATTGTCACTTAGGTCTTGACTAGTTATAAACTTTCTGAATAAAATGAGTTTATCCCGCGTTTTTACTCCAAAAGTCAGTGTGAATCAATTCACTCCCGCATTTTATCTCTAGCATGCATTCATATCATGCACCGCATAAGCATCTCTTCACGGCATCATAATGAACATATCGTTCCTGCATTTGTCCGTTGTCATATTCCAGCAATGAATTTTGCATGAATCATTGCATCATCATGCATTTGCGTTCAACATACTTTTGTTCTACAAACTGCATACCTTTTGTTTTCATGTTCGCTCATGCATTCCTTGCATTTTCCTCTACAAAATGAAAACAAAAAAAGGAGAGGAAGAGTGAAAATTCACACTACATTCTTAGTTGCATGTGTTAGGTACCATGAGCCAACCATGTTGGGATCATAAACCCATTTCTAAAAAAACAAAAAAAACAACAAAACAAAATGAGTGAACATGGTACCTAATGCATGGTTAAACTAGGAAATGATGTTTCTTCGGGCATCTCAATTTCATAATTACATTTTCCATGCATAGCTTAAAGTATGCCCGAGTCATTCATCCCTATGAAAGGTTGTTGAAGTATTGGCGATCAGAATTGCCATTCCTTGGATTATAGGGTTGAACTAAACTCATGTTTTTTCGAAAAAAGTTCATCAAGTCAAGTTGAAGTATGGAAGTAACCATCTAGCAAAAATTGGGGCAAAAGATGAATCGAGTTACATCACTGCTTCGTCTACTGCCAAACACATTTAGGACTGTTGATGTCCTTGTTACTTCCAGTTTCACCTTGACCAAGATGTCATGAACCATGTTGAAAAATCTAAATTGATTCAACCCCGTGTCCTGCATAAAAATTCGCAATACTTCAAATTGGTTGCATTGCTAATTGCATTCTTTCCTTGAAAAAATAAATAAATAAAATAAAATAAAAATGAACTTAATCATTGTTATAAAAAAGAAAAAAACATGATTTACGGTGCCCTTACCGAACCCGTGCTAGAGCTAGAGTAATGGGTGAAGTAGAGGAGGTGCAAGAGCAGATGAAGGCCGGCATGGAAGCCATGAGAGAGCAAATGGCCACAATGATGGAGGCCATGATGAGCATGAAGAAGATAATATGGTTGCAGTTGCCACTACCAGCGCTGTTACTAAAGTGAACCCGATGCCCCCATCTGATTTCAACCAAATGAATCATCCAAATGGTGGGCAAAGATTTGGGAAGTACGAGCGGCCCCTATTATGTGCAAATTCAAAACAAGCACGCCTTCACGCCATATGGTTTGCCTTCCAACTATACACCACCCAATGTGGCGTACACTCCCAATGAGAATACATGAAATGCCCCACCACAATCTAGTGGACTTTGAGCCTTGCCTCAGATATGCCACTGAAGGGCAAGCAGTTGGTGGTATACCCATGCCAAACACTTTGAAGGGCCCTCAGTTTCGCCCACAACCACAACCCTTGCATTTTGCGGTGGGGAGAGCCCCTCCTGCTATGGCTGAAAAGGGAAAGTTGGATCATATAGAGGAAAGGCTCAAGGACATTGAAGGAGGCAAAGATTATGCCTTTGTTAACCTAGAAGAGTTGTTCCTAGTACCCGAACATGGTCATTCCCAAGTTCAAGGTGTCGGACTTTGAAAAGTACGAGGGGACTAGTTGCCCCAAGAACCATCTAAAGATGTAGTGTCGGAAGATAGGGGCATACGCAAAAGATGAGGAACTACTGATACATTTCTTCCAAGAAAGTCTTACTGGGGTAGCTGTTACCTGGTACGCTAACTTGGAACCTTCTCGAGTCCATTCTTGGAGGTACCTAATGGTTGCCTTCGTTAAGCAGTATCAGTACAATTCTGATATGGCTTCGGATAGGATGCAACTATAGAACATGTGCAAAAAAGAGCATGTATCCTTCAAAGAATATGCTCAAAGATAGAGAGACCTAGCAACTCAAGTAGCGCCCCCAATAACAGAGAAAGAGATTATCACAATGATAGTAGACACGTTACCGGTGTTCTACTATGAAAAATGGTGGGTTACACATCTTCAAGTTTTACAGATTTGGTCTTCGCCGGCGAAAGGATTGAAGTGGGTCTAAAAAGAGGCAAATTTAATCATCCTACTTTGATGAATGAGAAAACTGGGGCAAATAAAGAGGGTGAGAATGAAGAAGAAAACCATGTTGTGACTGCCATTCCTATACGGCCATGTTTCCCACCAACCCAACAATTTCATTACTCAACCAATAACAACCCTTCTCCTTACCTACCACCCAGTTATCCACAAAGGCCATCCCTAAATCAACCACAAAACCCACCTTCCACACAACCAATGCTAAACACCACCTTTAGCACGAACCAAAACACCAACCAAGGAAGGAATTTTGTAGCAAAAAGCATGTAGAATTCACCCCAATTCTGGTGTCATATGCTAACTTGCTCCATTATCTACTTGATACTGCAGTGGTAGCCATAACCCCGTCTAGGTTTCCACAACCTCCATTTTTCTGAGGATATGACTCGAACGCGACGTGTGCTTATCATGGAGGAGCCCCGGGGCATTCCACTGAGCATTGTAGGGCCCTAAAGCGTAAGGTGCAAAGTCTAATTGATGCGGGCTGGCTGAAATTTGAGGAGAATCACTTGTGAATCCTGATTGACAAGCGACACCACACATGGGGCAATTTTGAAAGCCGTTGTTAGATGTCTCTAATGACTGATCAGGATTTTCAAGTTTATGCCATTATTATAAACCACAGTTACAACGCTAAAATGGATGAATTTGACATCCTTTTCTCTCTCATCCTCTCACAAACACATCTTTGCTTATTCAACTTCCACCGGAATGTGAGTGTAAGCCATTGGTTTGTTTGCTCAAAGTGACCTGCGCTCCTGAGTGTTGACTTCCAAGACCGTTCAATCAGATATTACTCGTCTTGCACGTTGGTGGGGGTGCCGTAAAACAACAAGTAAAGCAAAAATAAGTTTCAAAAAAAAAAGAAAAAAAAGGCATTTGATTGACTGTGTTTTCAAGTAAAAACATAAACATTCATGTGACCTCATTTTATCATTCTGGAAAGTTTGTCTTTTTTAGAGAGAAGTGAATTATCAAGAATAGGAGTCATTAGACTTATTCCATCAACTGAAACAATCCTTCAATTATTTCTCGAGAATCAATCGCTTCTTTCGTTCTTCCTTGCTACAAGATTGTGAAAACAAGACAACGATTGATACCTCAAAGCCCTACACTGGGGCAATGAGGGGCATCATGCATGAGCCTCAAGTGAACATAGGGGTAGATCAAAAGTTCTCACCCGTCGATGTTTTTAAACAAAAAAAGGGGGGGACAAACCCTGGCATTTCAATGGATTGATTAAACGTCAAACAGCTCCATTACCGTCACTCCAAAATGGTCAAGTGACTAAATCAAACAAAACAAACACTCTGAGGGAGTTCCCGAAGAGATTAGCAAAGATAGGACAAGGTTGCATGAATTATCGCCTCTTTCAAAAGGACAGTCAATCTGTGTTTTCCAAAAAAAATAATAAATCAAAATCAAAATCACAAAATAGGGAAAGAATGTCATGAACATTGTACAACTTTCCATTGCCTTGCATTGTTTCATATGAGGTCCGCATTTACCAAATTTCATGACAAAGGTTGCATGCATCTGCATCCCTAAAAAATCATGTTAACTGCATAGATTTTCTATATCTAATGTCCAATCTTTTGAATTTGGGATGATCGGCCCTCTCAATGAGTCAATCTCATGTTTTCTCATAAGGGTGGACCCTTGGGTACTAGAACCTGTCGCCTTTAGAGGACTACATGTCCTCACCTTTCGAGGGCTAGATGCCCTCGCCCTTAGAGGACTATGTGTCCTCGCATTCAGAGGACTACACATCCTCGCCTTCAGAGGGCCACACGCCCTTGCCTTCAGAGGGCTACGCGCCCTCGCCTTCAGAGGGCTACATGTCCTCGCCGTCAGAGGACTACACGTCCTCACCTTTAGAGGGCTACGCGCCCTCGCCTTCAAAGGGCTACGCGCCCTCGCCTTCAGAGGGCTACATGTCCTCGCCATCAGAGGGCTGCACGCCCTCACCTTCAGAGGACTACACGTCCTCGCCTTTAGAGGGCCATGTACCTTCACCTTCAGAGGGCTGCACGCCCTCACCTTCAGATGACTACACGTCCTCGCCATCAGAGGGATGCACATCCTCATCTTCAGAGGACCAAATATCCTCATCTTTAGAGGACTGCACGTCCTCATCTTCAGAGGACTACACGTCCTCACCTTCATCAGGCTACACGCCCTCACCTTCAGAGGGCTGCATGTCCTCGCCTTCAGAGTACTACACATCCTCCATTTCAGAGGACTACACGTCCTCGCCTTCAGAGAGCTATAGGCTCTCGCCTTTAGAGGGCTACACGCTCTCGCCTTCAATAGGCTCCACATCCGCACCTTAAGAGAATTTAAGGTCCTCTGCCCTTGATGCTTAACCGAGACTTGCGCTCCCGGTTAAGGGGCCAGTAGTTTCCTTTTATCAACTCCGGGGCCACCCCCTGATCCTGGAGGAGGGCCAACTGTGCGAGCACAACCAAAGAGGGAGGCTATCACGCAGCTACTATGCATACCGGGGCAAGATTTAACCCGTACCACTGCAAAGAGACGAGTGTGGATCATGCGCACCAACATGACCACTCTTACACAGATATAAATGATGTTGCTACTTGGCAACGTTCTGCCCAGCGACCGCAATGTCGATCTCCCCCTGCGGATGTATCAGTTCGTCTGTGTCGTCCCGACATAGGTAAGTATGCATATGGTTCAATTGATTTCTTATACCATCCACTATTTGTAGGGATCGTGCCCGCAAGACACCCAGTGCACCCAGAGAAGTCCAACAGGGTCGTGGGGTTTCCAGCTCTGATTACAAGCCTCTGTCAGTTTTACGGAGTGCCTGTCACCCCCAGCAAGGTCATCAAGCCCCCCATTAACAGGGCTTTCATCAAGAAGTACTGCGCCCCCAGGCAGGCGCAGGGTGAAACACCACAGCAGCCTGGGGATGGCTGGCAGCGGGCAATAAGCGCGCCGCCACCACCTCTGGAGTTCACCTCAGCTCATCCACAAAAAGGTTAGAGCGTTGCCTACAACACATGGCCGACCAATAGGCGACCATGTCCAAAGCCAAAGGTAAGCAAAATACTAGGTCTATGACCGACAAATCATCAGGCGTCTAGCTCAAGACGTTAAAGAAGCGCTACTAGGAGGCAACCTAGTACCTTTTAAATCTCTGTTTGTTATTTGATTGCCTTTGTTTCTCAAGTTATAGTAGGACACACCTAGTTGCTCATGATCCTGGGAATTTAAATAAAAAAAGCACAAGCTCGGAAGGTAGTCATACCTCACAAAATATATATGTATGTTTAGGAAGTGAAAATACCTTACATATGCATGTATGTAAACCAAAAAATACTTCACAATATATATATATATATATGTGTGTGTGTGTGTGTGTGTGTGTGTGTGTGTATGTATGTTTAGGTAGCAAGATACCTTGGATATGCATGTATATAGCAAAAATATCTCACAAAAGATATATGTGTATGTTCAGGTAGCAAGATACCTTGGATATGCATGTATATGGCAAAAATATCTCACAAAACATATATATGTATGTTTAGGTAGCAAGATACCTTGGACACGCATGTATATAGTAAAATACCTCACAAAAATATACATATGTTTAGGTAGCAAAATACCTCAAGAAAAGAAAAAGAAGCAAGAGAAAAATAATAATAATAAGTTGTCTAGCTAAAAAACCAACATGCTTGTGAAAAGAGATAACTTCCAACTTTTCTTTAAAAAAATTCATTGATCATAACCAGTTTTTGAAAAAATGTGTGTATACACCTGAAGGGTGAATGCTGTGAAAATTTTCCCAAACACCCAAAAATAGACTCGGATGAATGCCTGAATTGATAAAAGAACATATTTAGGAAATACTGGGTTGACTAAAGTAGAGAAAATGAATTATGAGCCCTAGCATCACATGACCAAAAAATTTTCGACACTTGAGTGTCCACATAGGTGCATGCATGACTAGTTTTGCATAAAATTTCCAAATCATCATTGTTGCATTTGTGTCATGGAAATAATGTGGGACATCCCCCTTTTATCCCTGAACCAGACCAACACTCTGACATATATCATGTCCATCCGTGCTACAAGCCTTGAGCCAAAATCCCAATTTACCATAAACCTTGCCCTCAGAAGAAAACCAAAAAGAAAGGAACTTCCCAATCAAAAGAGCGGGAGAAAACAAAAAGAGAAAATTCCCAATCGAAGAGCGGGAGAAAACAAAAAGAGAAAATTCCCAATCGAAGAGTGGGAGAAAGCAAAAAAAGGAAAGAAAATTCCCGATCAAAGATCGGAGGAAAACAGAAGAAATATATAGAATGGTCTTTGGACCAGACAAAATCTGAACAATACAGAATTGTCACCAAAGTAAGCAAGAAAAGAAAGGAAACCACAACCTAAAGTGGTCCTCTCCCTTTGATTGCCAACCAAAATCCTATGTGTCAGCGACTTTTTCGCCCCGCACTAAACAAAAACTGAAAAGGAAAAGGCCAAAAACATTCTAAGCCAAAATTCCCACAAAAAAACACCATTCCCAAGAAAAAGTCCTACTAATCCATGATCACGCATGTAATCTTTGATTTGATAGGAAATGATTTGCAAAATCAAGTCATGTCATATCTATGGTTCGAAATTAGGATGAAACACTTACCCGTGTGAGATTGATACACTTTGAGTGATTTTCTTCTATTTTGGTTGGACCCAGTGTTTCCTCTAAATGGTCATTTAGAAGTGAAATGCTAACATCCAAAGTCTCATTTGTGGTTATGAGAAGATTTCATCAGCATACTCCCCTTCCCCGGTAGACACATTGTTTTTCATTTGAAAAGCATATGTTGCTCTAATTGGTTGGAAGTTTTGTCTCTTTACTAAAGCGTGTTCGCATTTTAGTGAAGAAAACACTGAGACTATTTTAGTCTCACAAGTTATCTAGAACTACGTAGGTCTGAGTTCCTCATTGAGGATACGTAGGAGCAAGAGCCTTGCTTTTGTCGGCCGCCCCACAATTTTTGTCATACTGACCCTGGAGTCACGTGACATGTGGAGATACCCGAGTGGTTATCCGTTTAAACTTTCTTTTGCTATCTCTAAGACTCAAAGCATGATAGCATGCAGAGACTAACATCGTCTTTTGCACCCTTTGTCAATCGCGGCCAACAAGCCTGTTGACACGCGGAGATTAACGTCATCTTCCATGCAGACAATTTCTGTCATACTGACCCTGGAGTCACGTGACATGCAGAGATACCCGAGTGGTTATCCGTTTAAAATTTCATTTGCTATCTCTAAGACTCAAAGCATGATAGCACGCAGAGACTAACGTCATCTTCTGCACCCTTTGTCAATCGTGGCTAACAAGCCCGTTGACACGCGGAGATTTACGTCATCTTTCGCGCAGACAATTTCTGTCATACTGACCCTGGAGTCACGTGACATGCAGAGATACCCATGTGGTTATCCACACTTTTAAAACTTTCTTTTGCTATCTCTAAGACTCAAAGCATGATAGCATGCAAAGACTAACGTCATCTTCTGCGCCTTTTATCATCCAGAGGCGGCGGGCCCGATGACATGCGGAGACAGATTTCGGTCATCCGCACGCTCGATGAGTGATAAACGCGCATAGACGAATTCTACGCCCTTTATCATTCAGGAACAACAAGTTGGGTGGTAAACGCGCAGAGACGAATTCTGCGCCCTTTATCATTCAGGAGCAGCAAGTCGAGTGGTAAATGCGCATAGACGAATTATGTGCCCTTTGCCATTCAGATTTTGCAAATTGGGTGATAAACGCGCATAGACGAATTATGTGCCCTTTATCATTCAAGAGCAGCAAGCTGAGTCGATAAATGCGCATAGACGAATTATGCACCCTTTATCATTCAGGAGCAACAAGTTGGGTGGTAAACGCGCAGAGACAGATTTTGCGCCATTTATCATTCAGGAGCAGCGAGTCGAGTGGTAAACGTGCATAGATGAATTTTGCGCCCTTTGCCATTCAGATTTCTCAAATTGGGTGATAAACCCGCATAGACAAATTCTGCGCCCTTTATCAATCAAGAGCAGCAAGCTGAGTGGGTAAACGTGCATAGACGAATTATGCACCCTTTATCATTCAAGAACAACAAGTTGGGTGGTAAAAACGCAGAGACAGATTCTGCGTCCTTTATCATTCAGGAGCAGCGAGTCGAGTGGTAAACGCGCATAGATGAATTTTGCGCCCTTTGCCATTCATATTTCGCAAATTGGGTGATAAACTTGCATAGTCAAATTCTGTGCCCTTTATCATTCAAGAGTAGCAAGCTGAGTGGATAAACGCTCATAGATGAATTATGCGCCCTTTATCATTCAGGAACAACAAGTTGGGTGGTAAACGCGCAGAGACAGATTCTGCGCCCTTTATCATTCGGGGACAGTAAGTTGAGAGGTGGGCGGAGACAAATTATGGTCATTCCACGCACCTTTTCGCCACCCAGGCTCGATCGTGTCCAACAAAACGCAGAGACAAATTATGGTCATTCTGTGTCTTGTATCAACCAAGAGGAACAAATTCGGCGGTATCAGGATGATGTGTCGGTACTGATCATTTTCAAATTTTTGCAGGTTCTGCTGGCAGGGAGGTTCACTGGCTGAATGGTGTTTCGCTCGAACGAAATTAGTGTCTTATCTTTACTTCCCTTTTATCTCCAATAAAAGATAAGTAAAGAGGGGCAACTGTCATACCCTAATTTCGTCCAGGGACCATCCGTTGTTGGGATGCGACCCTCGTTTGACCACTTCGAGGTATTTGGCACCCATCGTTAGGCAATTTGTGAAGTTCCGAGACATGCCAGAAGCAAAAAGAAAAGCGTTGTAGCACAATCCGTGAAGTTCCGTGACATGCCGGAAATTAAAAGGAACTGTTAGTGCGCAATCCGTAAAGTTATGTAACGTTCCGGAAGGAAAAAAAGGGATGATTACATAATCCGTAAGGTTCCGCAACATTACGGAAAGAAAACAAGTATCGTTACGAAATTTGTAAGTTTCCGTAACTTTACGGAAAAAGAATCACCAAAAAAGGGTAGGGGTGTATTTAGTAAAAATGGGGGTTCAAATAGCAACCAGGTCCACTTGGGCCTTCCAGGATATTCCTCCAGAAGGCGGTTGCTTCTGGAGGAAGCAACCTGGCTCGCCTGGGCGAGCTGGGTGGCAAGCATCTCCTTCCTTTTCCTATAAATAGGGGAAGGAGGGAAGAACAAAAATGTTCAACCCTCCTGGTATCTGAGATTCACTTAAAATTAGTAAGAAAAATTGTTTTCGTGAAGAAAATCCAAGCCGAGGCGCATGCGTAACATTTTCGTGAGTGATTTTGCGAAGATTTTCAACCGTTCTTCGACGTTCTTCGTTCGTTCTTCATCGTTCTTCGGTCTTCAACCGGTAAGTTCCCGAAATTGAACTTTTCAATTCATTCTATGTACCCTTAGTAGTCCTCATTTGTTTCACGTGCTTTTATTTTCATTTCATTTACTTTCCGTACCCCCCTTTTGACGTGCTTTAGTCATTTACTTAAGTCATTTTCTCCGCTAATCAAAAATAAAATAAATTTCCACTGATCATTTGAATTGTAACATCCGTTAATTTCTGTTAAAATGAAATCCGACCGTTCGGTCATGCCGTAACCATGTTGGAAACCAAAAAGAGGTAAAATAATAATATAATAATCAAAAATATCTTTTAGTAAAATAAATCAAAAAATCAATCAGACGTTTTTCTTTGGGATTTCTTTTTCTTAAATCGAATCGACTAATAACCAAAGTGAAACTAAGGCTAAAATCAATTCATAAACCAAACTTTTGTCATCGCCTAAAAAAGCCATTTTCAAAGGTCCAATGCCTTGAAATGGTCTTTTCCGCTTTTATTGGTTAAATGTAGATTTCTAAAAAGCCTAAAATCAATATGTAACTTTGTTACCTCTTTCAAAAATAAAGAAATCATTAATGGTCCAATGCCTTAATGTTTTCTCACTTTTCAAAAGAGTCGAAAGATTGTCTAATGGTCCAACGCCTTAAATGACCTTTCATTCAATAAAAATATATCTTGCAAAAAAGGATAAAAAAAATAACTTAACCAAAACGCTTTTTTCACAAAAGAACTATGTAGGTCTAATTTTCTCATCACAATTGAGGAATGCGTAGGAGCAAAGGGAAACACCCTTGTCGACCACAAAAAGATAAAAACATAAAAAGGCATAAAAAAGACGTAAGAACGTAAAAAGGGAAAAGAATATATATTGAAGTCATATTTGCACATTTGATTAAAGGTTGCCGTCTCTTGTGACGGACGCATGGGGGGCTAATACCTTCCCCGTGCGTAAATTCAACTCCCGAACTTTTCACTTAGGGTTCGTAGATCACATCTTTTCTGGTTTTTCCGACGTTTTCCTCAAATAAACGTTAGTGGCAACTCCACGCGTATTCCTTTCTTGGAACATGCACCCACGAGTCATGCGTCGCTCCCCCGCCGAAGGGTAGGTTGCAACAATTCCTATGGAGGCAGGACATATTCTTTTAGGAAGGCCGTGGCAATTTGATAGGAAGATCATTTACAATGGCCTAACTAATGAGATTACCCTCACCCATCTTGGCACTAAATTTGTGTTACGTCCTCAAACACCTTCACAGGTGGCCAGAGATCAACTAACTATGAAAGATAAGAGGGATGAGGAAGAAAAACTAGAAAAACAAAAGAAAAAGAAGGATAGTAAGGCCTTGTCTTCAAAGGCCAAGGGGAAGGAAAAAGAGGAAAAGGATTCCTCCAAGAAGATTGTTAAGAAGGAAAATCATTTTGCAACAAAAGGTGATATTAAAAGAGCACTCCTTCTTAAACAATCTTTCTACCTTCTCCTATCAAGGGAAACATCCCTTAGCATTGCCACAATTCCTACATTTGAGACCTTACCCCCAAAGGTCCAAGAACTCTTACATGAATTTGGTGATATATTTCCCAAAGAGATACCCCCTGGGCTACCTCCTTTAAGGGGAATAGAACACCAAATAGATTTAGTCCCAGGAGCAAGCCTTCCTAATAGGCCAGCCTATAGGACTAACCCTCAAGAGACTAAGGAGATAGAGTCTTAGGTTAAAGAATTGTTGGAGAAGGGCTGGGTCCAAGAGAGCCTAAGCCCATGTGTTGTGCCAGTGTTGTTGGTGCCCAAAAAGGATGGTACGTGGAGAATGTGTACAGATTGCAGGGCCATCAACAACATCAATGTAAAGTATAGGCACCCCATTCCTAGAATTGATGATTTGCTTGATGAGTTGAATGGTGCCAATATCTTTTCAAAAATTGATCTTAAAAGTGGGTATCACCAAATCAGGATGAAAAAGGGTGATAAGTGGAAAACCGCTTTCAAGACCAAGTTTGGTTTGTATGAATGGCTAGTGATGCCTTTTGGGCTCACTAATGCACCAAGCACCTTTATGAGGCTTATGCATCATGTCTTAAGGGATTTCATAGTAGATTTGTAGTTTTTTATTTTGATGATATTATAGTGTACAGTAGGAGCCTAGATGATCACTTAGGACATCTCAGGCAAGTTCTTTTAGTCCTTAGGAAAAACACCCTCTATGCAAATATAGAGAAGTGTACATTTTGTGTAGATAATATAGTTTTCTTAGGGTTTGTAGTTGGTAGAAATGGGGTCCAAGTGGACCCTGAGAAAATCAAGGCCATCCAAGAATGGCCCACCCCAAAAAGTGTGGGAGATATTAGGAGCTTCCATGGGTTGGCAAGCTTCTATAGAAGGTTCGTTCCTAATTTCTCTACAATTGCATCACCTCTCAATGAGCTAGTGAAGAAGAATGTGGCATTTACTTGGGGTGAAAAACAAGAGCAAGCCTTTGCTTTGCTAAAAAAAAGCTTACTAAGGCACCTGTTCTAGCTCTTCCTGACTTTTCTAAAACTTTTGAGCTAGAATGTGATGCCTCTGGAGTGGGAGTTGAAGCAGCTTTGTTACAAGGTGGGCATCCTATTGCTTATTTTAGTGAAAAACTTTATGGTGCCACCCTTAACTACCCTACCTATGATAAAGAGCTTTATGCCTTAATAAGAGCACTCCGAACTTGGGAACATTACCTTGTTTCTAAGGAATTTGTCATTCATAGTGATCATCAATCACTTAAGTTCATTAGAGGGCAAAGCAAGTTAAACAAAAGGCATGAAAAATGGGTAGAGTACCTAGAGCAATTTCCATATGTTATCAAATACAAAAAGGGAAAAACAAATGTGGTAGCTGATGCCCTCTCTAGGAGGCACACATTGTTTTGCTTCCTAGGAGCTCAAATTTTAGGATTTGATAACATTAGGGACTTGTATGCTTTAGATGAACATTTCTCTCCCATTTACAAGAGTTATGGGAAAAAGGCCCAAGATGGATTCTATTTGGCTGAGGGGTATTTGTTCAAAGAGGGAAAGCTTTGCATACCCCAAGGAACCATCAGGAAATTACTTGTGAAGGAGAGCCATGAGGGTGGGCTCATGGGCCATTTTTGGATAGACAAGACCCTTGTCTTACTCAAAGAAAAGTTCTATTGGCCCCATATGAAGAAAGATGTCAATAAGCGTTGCACTTGGTGTGTGGCTTGTTTACAAGCCAAGTCTAGGGTGATGCCTCATGGGCTATACACACCCTTACCCATTCCATCTGCACCTTGGGTAGACATTAGTATGGACTTTGTCCTTGGGCTCCCTAGAACCCAAAGAGGTGTAGACTCTATCTTTGTGGTGGTGGATAGGTTTAGCAAGATGGCACACTTTATACTATGCCACAAGGTGGATGATGCTTCCCACATCTCAAAACTCTTTTTTAGGGAAGTTGTGAGACTCCATGGTTTGCCTAGGACCATTGTGTCAAATAGAGATGCTAAGTTCATTAGCCACTTCTGGAAAACATTATGGGCTAAGCTAGGAACAAAGCTTCTTTTCTCTACCACTTGTCATCCACAAACTGATGGGCAAACAGAGGTAGTGAATAGGTCTTTATCCACCCTTTTAAAGGCTCTTCTAAAAGGCAACCATAAGTCTTGGGATGATGCAATCCTCCCTAGGAAAGGACTAGTTACCAGAGCCATGAGCAAGAGGCTCCAAGAGGATTGGGCTAGAGCTGATAAAGGAGGCCTTAGGGTTCTAATGAACCTTAGGGCAGATTTTTGAGCCCATGGGTCAAGGTTGGGTCCACCGTTCTTTGTAAATATTAGAATAGGTTTTTTTTTCTTCTTTTGGGCCTTGTATTTTGGCCATTCTAGCAGTATAGGGTTTTAGCCTTGTATTTCAGGGCATTTTGAGTAGTCTTTGTAGTAGGATTTTTTTTGTATTTTCATGTATTTTGTCATGGGGGTGAGCTTAGCTATTATATGGGTGTGTAGCTAAGCTCTAGCTTCTCTTCTTAAGGAGGTGAGCTTAGTTATTAGAGGGGTGTGTGTAGCTAAGCTCTAGCTTCTCAAGGAAGCTTCTCAACGAGGCGAGCTTAGTTTTTAAATGGGTGTGTGTAGCTAAGCTCTAGCTTCTCAAGGAAGTTTTATCAAAGAAGCTTCTCAAGGAAGGTTTCTTAAGAAAGCTTCTCAAGGAAGCTACCTAGTCTATAAATAGAAGCATGTGTAACATTTGTTGTAACTTTGATGAATGAAAGTCTTATAAGATACCCTTCAAAGTTCCACTTCTCTCCCTCTTTTATTCCTTCAATTTTGTGCTCCCCCCTTCTCTCTTTCTTTTCCTCCATTAAAGCATCCTCTTCAAGCTTCTTATCCAAGGCAATTCTTGGTGGTGAAGCTCCTTCTTCCTTGGCTTATTCCCTAGTGGATGGTGCCTCCCCTCTCCTCTTCTCCTTTGCCTTCCGCTGCATCTCCATGGTGTAAAATCACCATTGAAGGACCTCATTGAAGCTCAAAGATCCAGCCTCCATAGAAGCTCCACAACCAAGCTTCCATCAGGACGAAGTTTGGATTGATTCAGTCTAACTAGGGATTGAGGTTTAGTAATTTAGGCTACAGCATAGAACACAAAAGCATGATTGATTAGAGAAACATATTTATATACATCAGCTGGTTTGTTAGAAAGACTCAACATCTTTACCTACTGTCGCAACCTACCCTTCGGCGGGAGGGCGACGTGTGACTCGCGGGATGCGTGTTCCACGAAAGGAATACGCGCGGAGTCGCCACCAACGTTTATTTGAGGAAAACGTCGGAAAAACCGGAAAAGACGCGATCTACGAACTTTTAAGTGAAAGGTTCGGGAGTTGTATTTACGCGCGGGGAAGGTATTAGCACCCCACACGTCCGTCACAAGGGACGGCAGCCTTTAATCGAATGTGCAAACATGACTTTGATTTTTACGTTCCCTTTTATGTCCTTATATCCTTTATACCCTTTTTATATTTTTTTCTCTTTTTGTGGTCGACAAGGGTGTTTCCCTTTGCTCCTACGTATTCCTCAATTGGGATGAGAAAATCAGACCTACGTAGTTCTTTCGGAACAAAGTGTTTGGTTAAGTTGTTTTTTATCTTTTTGCAAGATATATTTTGATTGAACAAAAAGGTCATTTGAGGTGTTGGACCATTAAATGATCTTTTGATTTTGAAAGGAGAGAAACGTTAAGGTGTTGGACCATTAACGATCTCTCGGGGTGGTCGACAAAAGCGGGGCTTTTGCTCCTACGTATCCTCAATTGCGATGAGGAAATCAGACCTACGTAGTTCTTGCAAAAGCGGTAAAGTCACATGTTGATTTTATGCTTTTGAACGGTCCATGTTAACCGATAAAAGCAAAGAGGACCGTTTAAGGCGTTGGACCTTAAAACGGTTTTTAGTGATTTTTCAGAAAAAAAACTTGATTTGTGAGTTGATTTTAGTCTTAGTTTCACTTTGGTTATTAATCAATTCATTCAAGGAAACTTCCAAAGAAAAACGTCCGATTGATTTTTTTTATTATTTTATTCAAAGATATTTTGATTATTTTATTATTATTTTTCAAGATATTTTGATTATTTTATTATTATTTTACTTTTTTTGGTTTAACCGAGGTTATAGCGTGAACGATCGGTTAGATTTCGTTTTAACAGTGATTAAACGAGATTACAACACAAATGATCGGTTGAAATTCATTTTATCATTTATTAGACGAGAAAACGGCTTAAATAAATGATTAAAGCACGTTAAAAATGGAAGAAAAGAAAACTGAAAGTAAACGAAATTAAAGTGAAAGTACACAAAACAAGAAATGAATTGAAAGTCTCGGATTCGAAAACTTACCCGTTGAAGAACGAAGAACGAACGAAGAACGGATGAAGAACGGTGAAGAACGACGAAGAACGATGAAGAATTTCCACAGAATCGCTTACGGAAGCGTTACAGAAGCACTTCGACTCGATTTTTCTTCACGAAAACGTGTTTTTGCCCAAAATAGCCGAAACGCATATCCAAAGGAATACGTGTTCCACGAAAGGAATACGCGCGGGATGCGTGTTCCACGAAAGGAATACGCGCGGAGTCGCCACCAACGTTTATTTGAGGAAAACGTCGGAAAAATCGGAAAAGACGCGATCTACGAACTTTTAAGTGAAAGGTTCGGGAGTTGTATTTACGCGCGGGGAAGGTATTAGCACCCCACACGTCCGTCACAAGGGACGACAGCCTTTAATCGAATGTGCAAACATGACTTTGATTTTTACGTTCCCTTTTATGTCCTTATATCCTTTATACCCTTTTTATATTTTTTCTCTTTTTGTGGTCGACAAGGGTGTTTCCCTTTGCTCCTACGTATTCCTCAATTGGGATGAGAAAATCAGACCTACGTAATTCTTTCGGAACAAAGTGTTTGGTTAAGTTGTTTTTTATCTTTTTGCAAGATATATTTTGATTGAACAAAAAGGTCATTTGAGGTGTTGGACCATTAAATGATCTTTTGATTTTGAAAGGAGAGAAACGTTAAGGTGTTGGACCATTAACGATCTCTCGGGGTGGTCGACAAAAGCGGGGCTTTTGCTCCTACGTATCCTCAATTGCGATGAGGAAATCAGACCTACGTAGTTCTTGCAAAAGCGGTAAAGTCACATGTTGCTTTTATGCTTTTGAACGGTCCATGTTAACCGATAAAAGCAAAGAGGACCGTTTAAGGCGTTGGACCTTAAAACGGTTTTTAGTTATTTTTCAGAAAAAAACTTGATTTGTGAGTTGATTTTAGTCTTAGTTTCACTTTGGTTATTAATCAATTCATACAAGGAAACTTCCAAAGAAAAAGCAAAAGATCACCCGAATCAAAAGGGGTCTTGAACAAAATAGCCGAAAATAGCCGAAACGCATATCCAAAGGGGTCTTGAACATTTTGAAACAGCTCCCCCTCCCCTATTTATAGAAAAAAAGGGAGGTGCTTGCCGCCCAAAGACTTAATGAAGAAGATTTCTAAGCGCACCCGAATTACTAAGTTCACCCCCCTTTTCGTATTTTACGGAAAAGTTACGGAAGCCTTACGGAACTATTTTCGAATTTGATTTTCATCTTTTTTCTCTTCCCTTTCACCAATGTTAAGTGGAATATGCTTACCCAAGGTTTTCGGAAATTTTACGGAAGTATTACGGAAGCCGCGGAAGCCCCGAAAACCATTTTTCAAAAACGTGGAGGAGCTTGCCGCCCAGTTGCTTCCTCCTTAAGCAACCCAACTTCCAAAATGTTCTGGAAGGGCCTAGATTTGAATTGCTATTTACACCCCTATCTTGATAAGTTCACCCCCTTACCTTTTTTGGTGATTCTTTTTTCGTAAAGTTACGGAAACTTACGAATCTCGTAACGATACTTGTTTTCTTTCCGTAATGTTACGGAACCTTGCGGATTACATAATCATCCCCTTTTTGACTTACGGAATGTTACGGAATCTCACTTAATTATGCAACGATGCTTCCATTTGATTTCCGGTGTGTCACGGAAACTTACGGATTGTGCATCAATATTTTTTGGTTTTCCGGCATGTCCTGGAATTTCACAAATTGCCTAATGATGGGTGCCAAGCACCTCACAAGGACCAAAGAAAGGTCGCATGTCATCAAGCAAAGGTCCCCGGACGAAATTAGGGTATGACAGTTGCCCCTCTTTACTTGTCTTTTATTGGAGATAAAAGGAAAGTAAAGACAAGACACTAATTTCGTTCCTCTCGATTTGACGAGAGTCGCGGGTGACCATAAAATCTCCACATGCAAATGACTTGTTGTTCCCGGAATTTCACAAATTGCCTAATGATGGGTGCCAAGCACCTCACAAGGACCAAAGAAAGGTCGCATGTCATCAAGCAAAGATCCCCGGACGAAATTAGGGTATGACACTAATTTCGTTCCTCTCGGTTGACGAGAGTCGCGGGTGACCATAAAATTTCCGCATGTAAATGACTTGTTGTTCCCGAAATTTCACAAATTGCCTAATGATGGGTGCCAAGCACCTCACAAGGACCAAAGAAAGGTCGCATGTCATCAAGCAAAGATCCCCGGACGAAATTAGGGTATGACACTAATTTCGTTCCTCTCGGTTGACGAGAGTCGCGGGTGACCATAAAATTTCCGCATGTAAATGACTTGTTGTTCCCGAAATTTCACAAATTGCCTAATGATGGGTGCCAAGCACCTCACAAGGACCAAACAAAGGTCGCATGTCATCAAGCAAAGATCCCCGGACGAAATTAGGGTATGATACTAATTTCGTTCCTCTCGGTTGACGAGAGTCGCGGGTGACCGTAAAATTACCGCATGTAAATGACTCGTTGTTCCCGGAGGAACAAAAGGTGCAGAAGACTATGTCAGTCTTTGCATGTCATCGGGCCCGCCGCCTCTGGATGACACAAGGGTGCAGAATGACCAAATTTTGTCTCTGCGTGTCATCGGGCCCGCCGCCTCTGGATGACACAAGGGTGCAGAATGACCAAATTTTGTCTCTGCGTGTCATCGGGCCCGCCGCCTCTGGATGACACAAGGGTGCGGATAACCGTAAGGTATCTCCGCGTGTCATCGGGCCCGCCGCCTCTGGATGACACAAGGGTGCAGAATGACCAAATTTTGTCTCTGCGTGTCATCGGGCCCGCCGCCTCTGGATGACAAAAGGGTGCGGATAACCGTAAGGTATCTCCGCGTGTCATCGGGCCTGCCGCCTCTGGATGACACAAGGGTGCAGAATGACCAAATTTTGTGCAAAACTGGTCATGCATGCACCTATGCGGACACTCAAGTGTCAAATTTTTATGGTCATGTGATGCTAGGGCTCAGGATTCATTTCCTCTATTTTAGTCAACCCAATGTTTCCAAAATATGTTCTTTTATCCATTTGTGCATTCATCCAAGTCCATTTCGGGCGTCCGGGAAAATTTCACAGCATTCACCCTTCAGGTGTACACACATTTTTTTTTCCAAAAACTAGTTATGATCAATGAATTTTTTTTCAAAGAAAAGTTGGAAATCATCTCTTTTCAAAAGCATGTCGGTTTTTCAGCTAGACAACTTATTTTTCTTTTTTCTCCTTCTTTTTTTTATCATTATCATTTGTTTATTTCTTTTTCTTGTTTGTTTTTTTTCCCTTTTTTTTTCATGAGGTATTTTGCTACCTAAACATGTGTATATTTTTGTGAGGTATTTTTGCTATATACATGCATATCCAAGGTATCTTGCTACCTAAACATACATATATATGTTTTGTAAGGTATTTTTGCTGTATACATGCATATCCAAGGTATCTTTCTACCTAAACATACATATATATATTTTGTGAAGTATTTTTTGTTTACATACATGCATATCTAAGGTATCTTTCTACCTAAACATACATATATATATTTTGTGAAGTGTTTTTTTGTTTACATACATGCATATCTAAGGTATTTTCACTACCTAAACATACATATATATATTTTGTGAGGTATGACTACCTTCCGAGCTTGAGCTTGTTTTATTTAAATTCCCAGGATCATGAGCAACTAGGTGCGTCCTACTATAAAAAGTGATCAAATAACAAGCATAGATTCAAAAGGTACTAGGTTGCCTCCTAGTAGCGCTTCTTTAACGTCTTGAGCTGGACGCATGATGGCTTGTAGGTCACGGACCTAGTACTTTGCTTAGCTTTGGCTTTGGACTTGGTCGCCTATTGGTCGGCCATGTGGTGTAGGCAATACTCAAACCTTTTTGTGGATGAGCAGAGGTGAACTCTAGAGGTGATGGCGGTGCGTCTGTTGCCCGCTGCCGGCCATCGCCAGGCTGCTGTGGTGTTTCGCCCTGCGCCTGCCTGGAGACGCAGAACTTCTTGATGAAAGCTCGATTGGTAGGGGGGACCTGATGACCTTGCTGGGAGCGACAGGCACTCCCTAGAACTATGCCACGACGACATGAACTTGCTGGGGGGAACGGGCGCCCTGTAGGGCCGACAGAGGCCCGTAACCAGAGCTGGAAACCCCAGGGCCCTGTTGGACTTCTTCAGGTCCACTGGGTGTCTTTGTGGGTGCGATCCCTGCAAACAATAGATGGTATCAGAAATCAGTTGAACCATATGCATACTTACCCATGTCGGGACGACACAGACCAACTGATACTTTTGCAGGGGGAGATTGGCATTGCGGTCGCTGGGCAGAATGTTGCTAAGTAGCAATGTCATCTATATCTGTGTAAGAGTGATCATGTTGGTGCGCATGATCCGCACTCGTCTCTTTGCAGCGGCACGGGTGAAATCTTGCCCCGGTATGCATAGTAGCTATGTGATAGCCTCCCTCTCTGGTTGTGCTCGCACAGTTAGCCGTCCTCCAATATCAGGGGGTGGCCCAGGAACCGTTAAAAGGAAACTACTGGTCCCTTAACCGGGAGTGCAAGTCTTGGTTAAGCATTTAAGGATAGAGGACCTTAAATTCTCTTAAGGTGCGGATGTGGAGCACACTGAAAAATGAGGACACGTAGCCCTCAAAAGGTGAGGGCGTGCAACCCTCTCAAGGCGAGGATGTATAGTCCTCTGGAGGTGAGGGCGTGTAGTCCTCTCAAGGTGAGGGCGTGTAGCCCTCTGTTGGCGAGGACGTGTAGTCCTCTAAAGGTGAAGGCGTGTAGCCCTCTGTTGGCGAGGATGTGTAGTCCTCTAAAGGTGAGGGCGTGTAGCCCTACCAAGGTGAGGACATGCAGTCCTCTGATGGCGAGGGCGTGTAGCCCTCTGAAGGTGAGGACGTGTGGTCCTCTAAAGGTGAGGGCGTGTAGCCCTACGAAGGTGAGGACATGTAGTCCTCTGAAGGTGAGGGTAACTAGTACCCAAGGCAAGGGCGAGTAGCCCTCTCAAGGCGAGGACGTGTAGTCCTCTGGAGGTGAGGGCGTGCAGCCCTCTGATGGTGAGGACATGTAGTCCTCTCAAGGCGAGGACGTGTAGTCCTATGGAGGTGAGGGCATGCAGCCCTCTGATGGTGAGGACATGTAGTCCTCTCAAGGCGAGGACGTTTAGTCCTCTCAAGGTGAGGACGTGCAGTCCTCTAAAGGCGAGGATGTGTAGTCCTCTAAAGGTGAGGGCATGTAGCCCTACGAAGGTGAGGACATGTAGTCCTCTGAAGGTGAGGGCGTGCAGCCCTCTGATGGTGAGGACATGTAGTCCTCTCAAGGCGAGGACGTGTAGTCCTCTCAAGGCGAGGACGTGTAGTCCTCTCAAGGTGAGGACGTGGAGTCCTCTCAAGGCGAGGATGTGTAGTCCTCTAAAGGTGAGGGCGTGCAGCCCTCTGTTGGCGAGGACGTGTAGTCCTCTAAAGGTGAGGGCGTGTAGCCCTACGTTGGCGAGGACGTGTAGTCCTCTCAAGGTGAGGGCGTGCAGCCCTCTGTTGGCGAGGACGTGTAGTCCTCTAAAGGTGAGGGCGTGTAGCCCTACGAAGGTGAGGACATGCAGTCCTCTGATGGCGAGGGCGTGTAACCCTCTGAAGGTGAGGACATGCAGTCCTCTGATGGCGAGGGCGTGTAGCCCTCTGAAGGTGAGGACACGCAGTCCTCTAATGGCGAGGGCGTGTAGCCCTCTGAAGGTGAGGACATGCAGTCCTCTGAAAGTGAGGACACACAGTCCTCTTAAGGTGAGGGCGTGCAACCCTCTGTTGGCGAGGAGTGTAGTCCTCTGAAGACCAGGGTACTAGTACCCGAGGGTCCATCCTTATGAGAAAGTAAGAGATCGACTCATCGAGAGAGCCGGTCATCCCAAATTCAAAAGATTTGGACATTTAGATGTAGGGAATCTATGTAGTTAACATGATTTTGAGGGATGCAAATGCATGCAACCTTTGTTGTGAAATTTGGGTAAATGCGGACTTTATATGAAACAATGCAATGTAATGGAAAGTTGTACAATGTTCATGGCATTCTTTCCCTATTTTGTGATTTTGATTTTGATTTGATTTTTTTTTTTGGAAAACACAGATTGACTGCCCTTTTGAAAAAGGTGATAATTCATGCAACCTCATCCTATCTTTTTGCAAATCTCTTCGGGAACTCCCTCAGAGTGTATGTTCTTTTTGATTTAGTCACTTGACCATTTTGGAGTGACGGCAATGGAGTCGTTTGATGTTTAATCAATCCATTGAAATCCTAGGGTTTGTCCCCTTTTTTTTGTTAAAAACATTGATGGGTGAGAACTTTTGATCGGCCCCTATGTTCACTTGAGGCTTATGCACGGTGCCCCTCATTGCCCCAGTGTAAGGCTTTGAGGTACCAATCGTTGTCTTTCGTCATGACCTTGTAGCTGGGAACCTATTGAGTGAGAACTTCTAATCTGCCCCTAGGTTCGTTTGAGGTTTATGCATGGGGCCTTTCATTGCCCCAGTGTAGGGCTTAGAGGTACCAATTGTTGTCTTGTTTTCACAACCTCGTAGTGAGGAAGAATGAAAGACGCAATTGATTCTTGCAAAAAGAATTTTCCAAGGACGAGAAATAGTTGAAGGATTTTTCAGCTGATGGATTAAGTCAAATGACTCCTATGTAGAAGCAAGATGTTTTGATGTCTTGCTGATGCTAAAGGATCAAGTGCTTCTAAGTTTTATTTGAGACAAGAAATCAAGATATATTTCCAAATTGAAAAACAAAAGGTTTGACCAAAGAATTCTATCATTTCAAATTGAGATTTGCTCTCTGGTAATCGATTACCAGCAGTTGAAAATGTTTTAATTCAAATTTTTAAAACCTGTAATTGTTTACACAAGTCTGGTAATCGATTACCAGAGGGGATTTTCGGAAAATAATTTCCAAGAGTCACATCTATTCAAATGGTTTATGAATGGGCATCAAAGGTGGCTTGGAAGCACGAATTTAAAGAGAGTTTTCATTGCCCAAAAAAGATTAAGAGTTTTTCTGAACTGAAATGTTTTATCCTCTCAAAAAGATTCCTTGGTCAACCACTTGCATATTCAATAAGGAATGTTGATTGGTCTTCATTGTACAATCTATTCCTTTTAAGAGAGATTTCTTCTTCTCTTCTTCTTACTTCTGAAAAGGGATTAAGAGACTGAGAGTCTCTTATTGTAGAGGATTCTTGAACACAAGGGAAGGGTTGTCCCTGTGTGGTTCAGACTTTGTAAAAGGAGTTTTACAAAGAGAATGGAAAATCTCAAGTGGGTTTCTTGAGGACTGGATGTAGGCGCGGGAAGTGGCCGAACCAGTATAAATCAAGTTTGCATTCCTCTCTTCCTTTAAACTTCTTTTATTTATTGCTATTTATCTTTTGCTTTAAAGAAGTTTATTTTGAATTGTCTTTTGAGTAATTCATGTTAAGGGTGCATTGTTAATCCAAAAAGAAAGAGTGATAGTTCAATTGGGGAATAGTCTTTGCATCTTAATTCAACCCCCCTTTTTCTTAAGGTAACTGAGGCCATTTGTCCAACATCCTATTCTTGACAACTCGCTTCTCTAAGAAGACAAACTTTCTGGAATGATAAAATGAAGTCACATGAACGTCTATATTTTTACTTGAAAACACAGTCAATCAAATGCCTTTTTATTTTTTTTTTATTTTGAAACTTATTTTTTTATTTTGAAACTTATTTGTTTTGAATTTTACTCGTTGTTTTACGGCACCCCCACCAACGTGCAAGACGAGTAATCTCTGATTGAACAGTCTTGGAAGTCAACACTCAGGAGCGCAGGTCGCTTGAGCAAATAGACCAATGGCTTGCACCCACATTCCGGTGAAAGTTGAATAAGCAAACATGCGTTTGTGAGAGGATGAGGGACAAGGATGTCCATTTTATCCATATCATTTAGCATTGTAACTGTGGTTTATAATAATGGCATAAACTTGAAAATCCTGATGAGTCATAACAACAGCTTCCAGAATTGCCCCATGTATGGTGTTGCTTGTCAATGTTATGATTCAACAAGCGATTCTCCTCAAATTTCAGCCAGCCCGTATCAATTAGACTTCACACTTTATGCTTCGGGGTCATACAATGCTCAATGGAATGCCCCAGGGCTCCTCCACGATAAGCACACGTTGCGTTCGAGTCATATCCTCAGAAAAATGGAGGTTGAGGAACCTTGGTTGGGGTTATGGCTACCATTGAATTATTGAGTGGATATGGGATCAAGTTTAGCATATGACAACAGAATTTGGGGTGAACCCTACAGGCTTTTTGCTGCAAAATTCCTTTTTGTTGGTGTTTTTTTGGTTTGTGCTAAAGGTGGTCTTCGTCATTGGAAGTGCGGTAGACAGGCTTTGTGGTTGATTTAGGGATGGCCTTTGTGGATAACTGGGTGGTGGGTAAGGAGGAGGTTTGTTATTGACTGAGTAATGACATTGTTGGGTTTGGTGGGAAACTTGGCCGTATAGGAATGGCAGTCACAACATGGGTTTCTCCCTCTTTCTCACCCTCTTCATTTGCCCCAGTTTTCTCAGTCGTCCTAGTAGGATGATCAAATTTGCCTCTTTTCGGACCCACATCGATCCTTTCATTGGCGAAGACCAAATCCGCAAAGCTTTGAGGGTGCGTAGCCCACCATCTTTTCATAGTAGAGTATCGATAATGTGTCTACCATCACGATCATCGTCTCCCTTTCCATCATTGGGGGTACCACCTGGGCCGCCAGATCCCTCCACCTTTTGGGCGTGTTCTTTGAAAGATCCGTCCCCCTTTTTGCAAATGTTCTGTAGTTGCATCCTATCTGGAACCATATCAAAATTGTACTGATACTGCCTAACAAAGGCAACCATTAGGTCCTTCCAAGAATGGACTCGGGAAGATTCCAAGTTAGTGTACCAGGTAACAGCTACCCCAGTAAGACTTTCTTGGAAGGAATGTATTAGCAATTCCTCATCTTTTGCGCATTCCCCCATCTTCTGACAATACATCTTTAGATGGTTCTTGGGACAAGTAGTCCCCTTGTACTTGTCAAGGTCCAGCACCTTGAACTTGGGAGGGGTGATGATATTGGGTTCTAGGAACAACTCTTTTAGGTTAGCAAAGGCATAATCTTCACCTCCTTCAATGGCCCTGAACCTTTCCTCTAGATGATCCAACTTTCCCATTTCTGCCATAGCATGAGGGTTTTTACTTGTCGTGGAATGCAAGAGGTGTAGTTGTGGGTGATACTGAGGGCCTTCCAAAGGGTTTTGTAGGGGTATACCACTAACTGCTTGCCCTTCCGTGGCATATCCGAGGCAAGGCTCAAAGTCGGCTAGATTGTGGTGGGGAATTTCATGTGTCCCCCCCACGGTTTAAGAGACATGTGCATGATCAGTTTGGGGTTGTTGGCTCTCAATGGGTATAGGAGTGGAGTTATTGACATTCTTATTGGGAGTGTACGCCACTTTGGGTGGCGTATAGTTGAGAGGCAAGCCATATGGCAGGAAGGCGTGCTCGTTTTGAATTTGTACATTATGGGGGCTGCCCGTACTTCCCAAATCTTTGCCTACCATATCTGAGGTTGGATGATTCATTTGGTTGATGCCGGATGGGGACATCAGGTTCACCTTAGCAACAACGCTGGTAGCAGCAATTGCAACCGCATTGGCTTCCATTATCTTCTTCACGCTCATCATGGCCTCCATCATTGTGGCCATTTTCTCTTTAATGGCCTCCATGTCGGCCTTCATCTTCTCTTGTATCTCCTCTACTTCACCCATTACTCTAGCTCTAGCACAAGTTCGGTGAGGACGCCGTAAAGCATGTTTTTTTTTTTTTTTATAACAATGATTAAGTTCATTTTATTTTATTTTATTTTATTTTTCAAGGAAAGAATGCAATGAGCAATGCAACCAATGAAAAGCATGGATGTATGTGAATGATGTACAGTTGAAGATTGCGAATTTTTACGCAGGATATGGGGTTGAATCAATTTAGATTTTCAACATGGTCCATGACATCTTTGTCAAGGTGAAACTGGAAGTAACAAGGACATCAACAATCCTAAATATGTTTGGCAATAGACGAAGCAGTGATGTGACTCGATTCATCTTTTGCCCCAATTTTGCAAGACGGTTACTTCCATATTTTGACTTGATGAACCTTTTTATAAAAGCATGAGCTTGGTTCAACCCTATAATCCAAGGAATGGCAATTCTGATCGCCAATACTTCAACAACATCTCATAGGGATGAATGACTCGGGCATACTTTAAGCTATGCATGGAAAATGTAATTATGAAATTGAGATGCCCGAAGAAACACCATTTCCTAGTTAACCATGCATTAGGTACCATGTTCAATTATTTTGTTTTGTTGTTGTGTGCTTTTTTTATTTTTAGAAATGGGTTTATGATCCCAACATGGTTGGCTCATGGTGCCTAACACATGCAACTAAGAATGTAGTGTGAAGTTTCACGCTTCCCCTTTTTTGTTTTTGTAGAGGAAAACACAAGGATGAGCAAACATGAAAACAAATGGTATGCAATTTTGCAGATCAAAAAGTTTGTTGAACGCATATGCATGATGATGCCATGACTCATGCAAAATGTGAGGCTGGAATATGATAACAGACAAATGCAGGAACGATATGTTCATTATGATGTTATGAAGAGATGCTTATGCGATGCATGATATGAATGCATTTTACGGACACGAGAGCCCGGAAAATTATCTCTTCTTACTTGCACATTTGGGGGCGCAGTGCCCCATGTGTACAATTAAGAAGGTGATATGGACCTTCCGGCTTCCCGTGACAAAGGACGAGACCAACATACAATGCATGCTAGAGATAAAATGTGGGAGTGACTTGATTCGCATTGATTTTTGGAGTAAAAACGTGGGATAAACTCATTTTTTTCAAAAAGTTATAACTAGTCAAGATCTGAGCGACAATACAAACTTCCTAGCGGTTTCTAATCATATGGTCCATTAAGTCTATCATATGCTGACAATAGCTAAGAAGTCCGTGGATCTCCTCGGGGCGGAGTAGGTGTCCGCCACTGCTTTGGCCTTGGCTAGCAATGGGGGAAGTTCTTGACTCCTGTTCAAAGTAAGAGCAAATCGGTCCGTCCACATTGTTGCCTCTTGGTGCAATGAATCAATTACCCTTTCCCTTGCTTCCCTTTCTGCTGATATCTTGGCGTACTCATCCTCTAGCCTTTGCTCGTGAGTCGCCGCTAGATTTAGCTTCTCTTTGCACTTATCGATGATGGCCCACATATTCCCTTCAGTCTCGCTTAACTGTTGGGACAAATTTCTTTTCGACCTAAGGCAAACCTTTAGCTCGTCCTTCAAGATCATGCCTTTGACCCGTGATGATTCCTTTCACCTCTTCGGAGCTTGAGCTCACTATTGCTGCCCTATAAAGCCCCTCAAAACTTTGCTTTGGTCGTGTTCTTCCTTTCGGGCCTTCTTGGTTTCTCATTCCAAGGCTTCATCGGTGGCCATATTGACATCCCTTAGTTCATCATACTCTTTTCAGACTTTGATGGCTATGGACTTGAACTTCTCTTCGACTACCCAGGCTCTTTCAAGCTCTGCCTTTAGGGCTTGTACCTCATCACTTTCTTCCGAAGCTTTAACCTCATCATCTCTCGCAGTCTTTAGATTTGGGAGCCAATCCAGTCCTTGTGTTCGGACTCTCAGCCACTTATGATAGCCGCCGATGATCCTATTACTGCTTCCCCTAAGCTCTCTGTCCTTTCTTCACGCCGCATCCCATGCCTTGCGAACTCCTTGGAGTACCCTCGCGTTGTGGTCACTGAAACCTCGTGCGATGAAAGGCGTGATGCTTTTGTCTGATGGCACTCCTCTCATGGGACATCCTTCGCATGAAGATAGAATCCTGATTCTTCCTTCCTTCTAGCGAGGGAACCATTTAACAGACGCCCCTCCATGCTAGCCAAGAGTTGGTGCACAACAAACAATTCTTGCGCCGCTCTTTTCACATCCCCGGTCGAACGTGTCATACATGGCCAAAATGGCGACGACCGGGCTTTCCTTGCCATGATGAAAGGCGAGGAAAGCGTCAATCGCTGCTAGGTCCACTAACCCTTCCATATTCGGAAAGAGGACAACTCCAAAGATCAAAAGCGCCAAGATGTCAATAAAAGAAAGCCCATCCGCCTTGATTTGCCAAGGCCTTTGCCCTTTCCTCCAAACACTTCCTTGGTACTCCGACTACCCCATTCCTGTTTGCTTTACACGGTCCAACTCTTGTGTTGAGATTTTCACCACCTTGGCAACTCTTGTCGTGGAGGGATAGAACCCAGAGAAAAGATATGGCTTCCTTCCTCCCAGTGGGCATCCCAGGATTTCTTCAAACTCTTTCACAGTCGGCACTAGCTGGAAGTCCTCAAATGTGAAGCACCTTAGGGCTGGTCATAATACTGGGAAAGGGATGCAATCGGTTCCATGGAGACTTCTACCCTAGCTAGGTCCCAAATCTTACCATAGGCTTTGCGGAAGGCTTGCCGTGAAGTTGACCCATTAATTGCCCCAACTTTCGTAAACTGGTGACCTCTAAGCTCTTGATTTTGACTTGATCCCATGTTTTACTAAAGTGAAATAAAATCTAGTGCGAAACAAAACTCCTACATCTATCATGGGTGGAATGGATGAATGCATGAAGAAATGCATATGACACAGATGCAATTTACGAATACGGGAGCCGAGAAATTGTTTCCTTCTTGGATACAACGTTTGGGGCAGCATGGCACCCAACGTATGTCTTTTAAGAAGGCGACACGGACCCTCCGTCGGTTTGCCTAAAGTGAGGGGATCAAAGACGAAACCCACGCATGATGCATATGCGAAAGGCACAACACGGGGATGTACATAGTACGACAATATTCACAAACAAATATAAGCAAAAGGGTATATGATACTTATGCATGGCAGTGTGAAAATGGCACGCAGCGTGTTTGCTCCGTGCCCCTATTTAAGGAACCTATAAGGGAGAGAGCTAACTAGGCTTTTAGTGATAACCCCCAGGTAGTC